>NC_083699.1:76642904-77267904 GCF_033118175.1 Dama dama
AGGATGCAAGGATTCTTCAACATATGCAAATCAATCAATGTGATACACCATATTAATAAATTGAAAGATAAAAATCATATGATAATCTCAATAGATGCAGAAAAAGCCTTTGACAAAATTCAGCATCCATTTATGATTAAAACTCTTCAAAAAAGGGGCATAGAAGGAACCTACCTCAACATAGTAAAGGCCATAGATGATAAGCCTACAGCAAACATTATTCTCAATGGTGAAAATCTGAAAGAATTCCCCCAAAGATCAGGAACAAGACAAGGGTATCCACATGCACCACTATTATCCAACATAGTTCCGGAAGTCCTAGCTATAGCAATCAGAGAAGGAAAAAAAAAATAAAGGAATCCAGATTGGAAAAGAAGAAGTAAAGCTCTCACTGTTTACAGATGACATGACACTGTACATAGAAAACCCTAAAGATAGTATCAGAAAATTGCTGGAGCTAATCAGTGAATTTAGCAAAGTTGCAGGATACAAAATCAATGCACAGAAATCACTTGCACTTCCATATAATAACAATGAAAAATCAGAAAGAAAAGGAATGAACCCCATTCATCATTTCAAGAGAAATAATTAAGTATCTAGGAATAAACTTACCTAAGGAGACAAATGAACTGTACACAGAATTATAAGACACTAATGAAAGAAATGAAAGATGACATGAACAGATGGAGAGATATTCCAAGTTACTGGGTAGGAAGAATCAGTATTGTGAAAAATGACTATACTATCAAACACAATCTACAGATTCAATGTGATCCTTGTCAAATTACCAATGGTATTTTTCACAGAACTAGAACAAAAAATTTCACAATTCATATGGAAGCACAAAAGACCCCAAATAGCCAAAGCATTCTTCTTGAGAAAGAAGAATGGAGCTGGAGGAATTATCCTTCCTGACTTCAGATTATACTACAAAGCTGCAGTCATCAAGATAGTATGGTACTGGCCCCCAAACAGAAATATAGACTAATGGAACAAGACAGAAAGCCCAGAAATAAACCTGTGCCCCTATGGGTACTTTATTTTTGACAAAGAAGGCAAGAATATACAATGGGGCAAATACAGCCTCTTCAATAAATGGTTCTGGGAAAACTGAACAACGACATGTAAAAGAATGAAATTAGAACACTTCCTAACACCATACACAAAGATAAACTCAACATGGATTAAAGACCTAAAAGTAAGACCAGAAACTGTAAAACTCTTAGAGGAAAACATAGGCAGAACACTCAATAACATAAATCAAAGCAAGATTCCCTATGACCCATCTCCTAGAGTAATGGAAATAAAAACAAAAGTAAACAAGTGGGACCTGATTAAACTTAAAAGCTTTTTCACAGCACAGGAAACTATAAGCAAGGTCAAAAGACAACCCCCAGAATGGGAGAAAATAATAACAAATACAATTGACAAAGGGTTAATTTCCAAAATATACAAGCAGCTCATACAACTCAATGCCAGAAAAACAAACAACCCAAAAAAGTGGGAAAAAGACCTAAATTGTCATTTCTCCAAAGAAGATATACAGATAGCTAACAAACACATGAAAAGATGTTCAACATCATTCATTATTAGAGAAATGCAAATCAAAACTACAATGAGATGTCACCCCACACTGGCCATCATCAAAAAGCCTATAAACAATAAATGCTGGAGAGGGTGTGGAGAAAAGGGAATGGTCTTTCACTGTTGGTGGGAATGTAAATTGATACAGCCATTATGGAAGACAGTTTGGAGATTCTTTAAAAAACTAGGAATAAAACCACCATATGACCCAACAATCCCACTCCTAGGCATATACCCTGAGAAAACCAAAGTTGAAAAGACACATGTATCTTATTGTTCATCACAGCACTATTTACAATAGCTAGAATGTGGAAGTAACCTAGATGTCCATTGACAGATGAATGGATAAAGTTGTGGTACATACACACAATGGAATATTACTCAGGCCTAAAAAGGAACACATTTGAGTCAGTTCTGATGAGGTGGATGAACCTAGAACCTGTTATACAGAGTGAAGTGAGTCAGAAAGAGAAAGATAAATATTGTATTCTAATGCATATATGGAGAAGGAAATGGCAACCCACTCTAGTATTCTTGCCTAGAGAATCCTGTGGACAGAGGAGCCTGGTGGGCTGCTGTCCATGGGGTCACACAGAGTTGGACACAACTGAAGCAACTTAGCATGCATGCATGAATTGGAGAAAGAAATGGCAACCCACTCCAGTGTTTTTGCCTGGAGAATCCCAGGGACGGAGGAGCCTGGTGGGCTGCCATCTATGGGGTCACACAGAGTCGGACACGACTGAAGCGACTTAGCAACAATAGCAACGCAAATATATGGAATCTAGAAGAATGGTACTGAAGAATTTACTTACAGGGCAGCAGTGGAGAAACACACACAGAGAATAAACTTATGGACATGGGGAGAGGGGAGGACAGGGTGAGATGTATGGAAAGAGTAACATGGAAACTTACATTACCATAAGTGAAATAGATAGCCAATAGGAATTTGCTCTATGGCTCAGGAAACTCAAACAGGGGCTCTGTATCAATCTAGAGAGATGGGATGGGGCGGGATATTGGAGGGAGGTTCAAAAGGAAGAGGATATATGTATACCTATGGCTGATTCATGTTGAGGTTTGATAGAAAACAACAACATTTTGCAAAGCAATTGTCCTTCAATTAAAAAAAACTAAATTTAAAAAACTGGGTATAGAACTGCCATATCACTCAGCAATCCCACTGCTGGGCATATACCCCAAGGAAACCAGAACTGAAAGATTATATGTACCCCAATGTTCATTGCAGCACCATTTACAATAGCACTCTGCTTATTTAACTTCTATGCAGAGTACATCATGTGAAATGCTGGGCTGGATGAAGCACAAGCTAGAATCAAGATTTCTGGGAGAAATATCAATAACCTCAGATATGCTGATGATACCAGCCTTATGGCAGAAAGCATAGAACTAAAAAGTGTCTTGATGAAAGTGAAAGAGGAGAGTGGAAAAGTTGGCTTAAAACTCAACATTCAAAAATGAAGATCATGGCATCTGGTCCCATCACTTCATGGCAAATAGATGGGGAAACAATGGAAACAGTGAGAGACTTTATTTTGGGGGGCTCCAAAATCACTGCAGATGGTGACTGCAGCCATGAAACTAAAAAACGCTTGCTCCTTGGGAGAAAACCTATGACCAACCTAAACAGCATATTAAGAAGTGGAGACATTACTTTGCCAACAAAGGTCCATCTAGTCAAAGCTATGATTTTTCCAGTAGTCATGTATGGATGTGAGAGTTGGACTATAAAGAAAGCTGAGCACTAAAGAATTGACGCTTTTGAACTGTGGTGTTGGAGAAGACTCTTGAAAGTCCCTTGGACTGCAAGGAGATGAAATCAGTCAATCCTAAAGGAAATCAGTCCTGAATATTCATTGTAAGGACTGATAGTGAAGCTAAAACTCCAACTTTGGGCACCTGATGCAAAGAACTGACTCATTGGAAAAGACCATGATGCTGGGAAAGATTGAAGGTGGGAGGAGAAGGGGACAACAGAGGATGAAATGGCTGGATGGCATTACTGACTCAATGGACATGAGTCTGAGCAAGCTCCAGGAGTTGGTGTAGGACAGGGAAGCCTGGTGTTCTACATTCCATGGGATGCCATAGACCCCGACATGACTGAGCAACTGAAATGAACTGAACTGAGGAGATGGAAGCAACCTAAATATCCATTGGCAGATGAATGAATAAGGAAGTTGTGGTACATATACACAATGGAATATTACTCAGCTATAAAAAGGAGCACATTTGAGTCAGTTCTAATGAGATGGATGAACCTGGAGCCTATTATGCAGAGTAAAGTAAGTCAGAAAGAGAAAGACAAATACTGTACATTAATGCATATAATGAAATTTAGCAAGATGGTACTGATGATGCAGGTTAGCAAAGGAGACACAGATGTAAAGAAGAGACTTTTGGACTCAGTGGGAGAAGGTGAGGGTGGGCTGATTTGAGAGAATAACACTGAAACATGTACATTACCATATGTAAAACAGATGACCAGTGCAAGTTAGATGCATGAAGCAGGGCACCCAAAGTCAGTGCTCTGAGACAACCCAGGGGAATGGATTGGAGATGGAGGTGGGAGGAGGTTCGGGATGGGGGAGACACATGTATACCTGTGGTCAATTCATGTTGATGTATGGTAAAAACCATCACAATATTGTAAAGTAATTATTCACCAATTAATTAATTTTAAAAAATGACCGCTATGGTTGTGATGTGGTGTGGGTGTTTCCTGGGCTTCACGTATGGTGACTGCTGACACTTCCCCTCAAAGGTGTTCCTTTCCACTGGGAACATCCATGTGTGGATCCGATGTTGTGGGCACTGACTGTCACTCAGGAGCTTCCCCTCAGCTTCTGCATCCCATGGAGTCCCTCCACCCTCTTTATGCTGAGCTTCTCTCACCCCTGACCAGAGGCTCTTCTGGGTGTTGTTGTTTAGTCCCTCAATCATGCCCAACACTTTGCAGCCCCATGGACTGCAGTATATCAGGTTTCCCTGTCCTTCACTCTCTCCCAGAGTTGCTCAAACTCATGTCCATTGAGTTGGTGATGCCATCCAACCATCTCACCATCACTCCTTTCTCCTGTCCTCAGTCTTTCTCAGCATCAGGGTCTTTTCCAGTGAGTCAGCTCTTCGCATCAGGTGGCCAAAGTATTGGAGCTTCAGCTTCAGCATCAGTCCTGCCAATGAATAGTCAGGGTTGTTTTCCTTTAGGATTGACTGGTTTGATCTTCTTGCAGTCCAAGGGCTCTCAAGGGTTCTCCAGCACCAGTTTGAAGGCATCAGTGCTGATCAATTCTTTGGTCACTTTAAAAGATGCTGCTGACTTAAAAGTGCCCTGACTCTACTCCTGGACCCTCAGCAACTTGGTAGTACCTATGACTGTCCCACTGAGGCCAGATGATACATGTCCCAGCTTCATTGTGCCTCTCAGGTGGGCAGTGTCTCTGTGGCTCCTTAGCAGGTGTGAGCCACAGGTGCTTACAAAAGTAAGCTGTTCACTACTTCTGGCTCTTTGGCTGCCTTCCCTTTCCTGGATAACTTCCTCACTGTCTTGTAAGGACCCTCTGCAGTTGTCTCCTGTGTAGACACCTGCTCTCAGATCTGTGTCCAGGGGGAAGTCACCAGGAGGATACCTGAGAGGAAGCATACCTACAGTCCCTTTGATGGATGTGTAATTGGCTCCTATCATGGCCACTGCTGTTCATTTAGCCACCAAGCCCAGCCATAGCCTCTCACTCCCACTCTCCCCAGTCACTGGGTCTTCTGGATCCTTCATCCAAAGGACACCTGATAAAATCTCTGAGAGATCTTCTGGGACCCTGCACTGGACTCTGAATCATATGATAGCACAGTCTCCCACCCCTTCCTCATGGGGGATGAGATAGGAAAAAACCACAGCATTGCAAAATCTCTCCCAAATGAATCTCTTTAGAGCAGAGTTTTGGTTTTGGGTGCAAGATGCATTTGTTTTGCAGCACCTTTTTCAAGGCCCCATAGGTACTAGCTCCTCACTTTAGAACAGTGGGTTGGTGGCTCCTGCGGTTTTGAGCTTTATCCAGTTTTAACCCACTGTTGTCAATGTGAGTTCTCAGTGCTATATAGGGGCTCCAAGCACAGGAGGAGGTGAGAGCATTGTGAAGGTGGGACCTTGGTCTTGCCTCCTGGGCACCTGTGACAAGGAGATGCTCCATCAGTGATGTTAGTGGAGAGTACAAATGTGTGCTCAGACTTTAGAGGTAGCTGTGTGGTCAGTACTGCACTAGTCAGGGTTCTCCAGGAGATACATATCTGTACTCCTCTATGTGTGTATTTATGTATCTACCTCTCTACCTATGTATTTCTGTATGTATCTATGTATCTACCTATCTGTGTATCTACCTGTTTACCTATGCATCTATCTACATATGTATCTGGACTTCCCCTGTGGCTCAGTGGGAAAGAATCTGCTTGCAATGCAGGAGATGTGGGTTCAATCCCTGGACTGGGAAGATCCCCTGAAGGAGGAAATGGCAACCCACTCCAGTGTTCTTTCCAGGATAATCCCATGGACAGAGGAGACTAGCGGGCTACTGTCCATGAGGTCGCAAAGAGTCGGACATGACTGAAGCGACTGAGCATGCACGTACCTATGTATCTATGTGTCTACTGATGTATCTATTTATCTATGTATGTACCTATGTATGTATCTATCTACCTATGTATCTGTCTACCTATTATGTATGTATGAATATATATCTATGTATCTATCTTTCTACCTATGTATCTCTCTCTAGGTCTATATCTATCTATCACTATCATCTATCTATTTACCTACCTACTTATCTATCCATCTACCTATGTATCTACTTTCTATCTACGTATCTACCTATCTATCTATGTATCTGTAGCTCTAGGTCTATCCATCTATCTACGTATCTTTCTCCTATCATAGAGTTATTACAAGGGCTCTGCTCATGTGATTATGGAGGCTCAGTTCAGTTCAGTTCAGTCGCTCAGTAGTGTCTGACTCTTTGAGACCTCATGAATCAGATTATGGAGGCTGGCAAGTCCCAAATCTGTAGACCCAATATCCCAGTGTGAGTCTGAAGTCTGGGAGCTGCTGTAGAACCAGGAAGAGTCTGGAAGCAGTAAGGTAGGAGAATCTGCTTTCTCAAGGAAAGGTTAGCTTTTATTCTATTTTGGCTTCCAACAGATTGAACAAGGCCCACCCACCCTGGAGAGGGCAATCTGCTTTACTCCATCTGCTGATTCAAATGTTGATCTCATCCAGAAACACAGATACACTCAGAATATTGTTTGAGCAGACAACTGGGCATACCATGATCCAGTCATACTGACATAGAAAATTAACCGTCGCAGCTACCAAATTAAGAAAAAACCCAGCAGGTTTTAGAATCATTGACAAATGTTTAAAATCTTGATCAAACTTCTATGAGAGTTTGGAGACAGTAGGAGGAGAGACATTCGGCTATATTTAGAACTTTCTTGTGTTTGCTCACCGAATGCTGCCAATCAACTTGTGCGGTGAGAAATATTATTTCCAGTATATCAAGGAGGAAGCTGATGCTCAGAGAGGTGAAGGAGCTCACCCAAGCCCACGTGAACAATGATCTGTGGAGAGGACAGGATGAGGCAGATGGCGTCTGGAAATTTACCATTAGAAACTAAGAATTTTGGAAGAAGGACTTATTGTCTTTACAGAGAAAAGTTCACTTGCAGCTATATTATGATCCACATATTGTTTTAGTATCCTAGGGCTGGCATAACAAATTACCATTAATTGGATTCTTTAAGACAACAGGTGTTCTCTTACAGTTCAGGCCAGAGCTCCAAAATGAAGTGTCAGCAGGGCCACATTCTCTCTGAAGGCTCCAGGGTAAGGTCCATTTCTGCTTCTTCCTACGTTGTGGCCAGTGTGCTGGCATTCCCTGGCTTGTAGGTGCATCACCTCAACCATGTGCGGTTCTCCCTGTGTGTCTTCACCTTGTTCTCCCTCTGCATCTGGGTTCAAATGTGCATCTTCTTATAAGGACACCAGTCACTGGATTTAGGGCTCAGCCCAAACCAGAATGACCTTGTCTTGACTTGATTACATCTGCGAAGAGCCTATTTCCAAGTAAGGTCACATTCACAAGGACCAGGGGGTTAGGACTTCAAGCCTTTGGGGCGATGCAATTCTGCCCACTTCACACAATAATGGGCACTTTCTCCTTGAGTTAGGATTTCCTGTTGGAGGAGACTGGACAGAAGGAAGCCGCAGAAGGCGCTGATGGCTGTGTGGTTTGAAGCCACAGTGCCAAAGGTCACAGAGCCAGATTTCTGGGCAAAGGCATGGGAGCTGTAGGTTCCTGTTTGGTTTCCTGGGACACTCCTGGGATTACTTGTACACATAGTACAAGTGATGACCACCAAAACCTTGCCTGTCATTTTATCTTTGTCTGTTTCACAGTTTTCCCCAGATACAGCCCTGAACAAAAAAGCCCTGCATGTGTGACACTGAAATTCTTCCCTGCACACTTACTATTTTAAAAACTGTTTAGTTTGGGATTGACATGTACACACTGCTGTATTTAAAATAGATAACCAAAAAGAATTTCCTGTATAGCACAGGGAACTCTGCTCAGTAATCTATAATAACCTAAATGGGAAAAGAAGCTGAAAAAGAATATTATATATATATATATACACACACACACACTTTGCTGTACACCTAAAACTAAAGCAACATTGCTAATCAACCATGCTACAATATAAAATAAAAAATTTTAAATTATCTTAAAAATTAATAATCCAATTTAGCAAAGCTTTAAAAAAATATTTAAGAGTTGGAGCTGCCCTAAGAGGAAAATTTAGGGAGTGGAGTAAGAATTCTCCAAACTAGCAAGCCATAATTTTCCTAATTGTGAACCAAGGAATGAATCTTGTCAGATCTGTCTTAATTTGAACTCCATCCTTCTGTGTCAACCCATCCTGACAAGATGTGCTGCGTCTCATAGACCCTGTTCACACTGTTTTTAAGACATCTCCTGTCCCTTAATAGCTGGAATGAACAAACACATTCTGGAGAAATTATAAAAAGCTATGAGCAATGAATACAGAGTTCACCTCTTTTGGTACAGATATACTCAGAGCTATACAAAATCTGGGTGATTAACTTAAGAATAAGATGTGGTTAGATCACTTTTATTAAGTTTTTTTTTTTCTTGTCTAAATTTTCTTTGGAAACATTTCCTTTAGGATGAGTACCAGATCTTAAAAATGTATTGCCTAAAGGTAAGTGTTGAAAGGTTTTCAATAATTCAAAATACACGTGTATGATGGAATCAGGTTTGAAAACTGCACAACCTTCATTTGGCAGCATCTGTGGAGTTCTGCTGTGCTGATTGCAAGGGTCAAGAATAAAAATAAATGGGGTTATCAAGCTTCTTGGTGCTTCAGATGGGAGATAAGAATGAAGTAGTTCATCTCTGATGCGTCTTAAGGGGTATACAGGCAGGATGACACTGTAAGGTATTATTATTTTGAATAAAGGGTAGTTTCTAGGACTACCATCTTGCTTTTCCTCATTTTACCAAAATATGGAAATGGCTCTATTGTATTAACTGAGTTTCCATGGTATCATAAATATTTTCTCTTTCACAGCTTTTGCTCATTATTAAACTTGTCAAGATCACTCCTCATTTTTATCAAGTCATTTTGAAATTTTCAGTAAAGTAGACAGTAAACCATCTGTATCCATGGGAGCAGCATCTCCAGTTTCAACCAAGCTCAGATTGAAAACTACAGAGAAAAATAAAGTTCCAGAAAGCAAAACTTGAATTGGCTCCTCCTTGGCAACTATTTACTTGGCATTTACTTGGTATTTACAACTGTTTACTTAGCATTTACATTGAATTAAGTATTATAAGCAATCTGTTGTTTTTGTTGTTCAGTCACTCAGTCGTGTCCGACCCTTTGCGACCCCATGGACTGCAGCACATCAGGTTTCCCTGTCCTTCACCATTTCCCAGAACTTGCTCAAACTCATGTTCATTGAGATGTTGATGCCCTCCCACCATGTTGTCCTCTGTTGTTCCTTTTTCCTCCCACCTTCAATCTTTCCTAGCATCAGGGCCTTTTCTAATGAGTCAGCTCTTTGTATCAGGTGGCCAAAGTATTGGAGCTTCAGTTTCAGCATCAGTCTTTCCAACGAATATTCAGGATTTATTTCCCTTAGAATTCCCTTAGGATTGACTGGTTTGATCTCCTAACAATCCAAGGGACTCTCAAGAGTCTTTTCCAATACCACAGTTCAAAAACATCAATTCTTGAGTGCTCAAGCCTCTTTATGATCCAAGTCTCACATCCACACATGACTGTGTGGGAGGATGAATATAGGTTATGTGCAAACATAATACCATTTGCATATGGAACTTGAGCATCTATGAATTTTGGCATCCAAGGGTGCCAATCCTGGATCCAGTTCCCTGTGGATACCAAGGGATGTTTATACAAATAGGTAGCTATCAGATATTTAGACTACAGCAGTACCCTATATCGGAGAAGGCAATGGCACCCCACTCCAGTACTCCTGCCTGGAAAATCCCATGGACAGAGGAGCCTGGTGGGCTGCAGTCCATGGGGTCGCTAAGTGTCGGACACGACTGAGTGACTCCACTTTCATTTTTCACTTTCATGCGTTGGAGAAGGAAACGGCAACCCACTCCAGTGTTCTTGCCTGGAGAATCCCAGGGACGGGGGAGCCTGGTGGGCTGCCGTCTATGGGGTGGCACAGAGTTGGACACGACTGAAATGACTTAGCAGCAGCAGCAGTACCCTATATACAAATGAGTTCCATTCCAAGAGCCCAATTTGTTCATAAATCCAAGAAAATTAGCTGAGGTACCCAACTAACACAATCAGGTATATAGTACTGTACTGTAATAGGTTTATAATACTTAGCACACAAATAATACATAAAAAGTAAATGAACACAAAAGATAAAGAAAGCATTTTCAATCTTACAGCACAGTGCCATGAAAAGTACAGTACAAATGTACAGGGGCTGCATCAAGTGAACCAACAAGAAGAGTTACTGACTGGAGGAGGGAGAGGAGGTGGGAGATGGTACAGCTGAAGGGTCATCAGCAATAGGAGATGGAGGGTAAACTGCCATCTTACTCATGCCTGACATTGATGGAACACACGGTCAGATCTTCGACAGTTCACAGTCTCAGGTTTGTATGTAGGGGACCTACTGTATTGCTTGCTACAGTTTATGGAACGCCAACCCATGTTGGGGATTTGGATTGGTTGTTGGTAGCTCTGGAAACAAAATAGGACACTTTGAGTGTCTCCTTACAGATACTTCTTAGCACAAGGATCACTTTGGAACCCACGGTACTGTGTGCTTGGAAACGTTCATTCCTGCCTAGGACTGGAAGTGGTGTGGAAACAGAAATGCTAGAGCTTGCAGCTCCTTCCTTCAACCCAAGTCCTGAGACTTTTCAGGGCTGGAATCCAAGGCACTCACTTTGACCCACATCTGCTCACAATATGCCATATCCAAGCTGGAGTGTGAACACTTCCCTTTCTGATTTTTCTTTTACCCCCAGGTTTTATCACCAGGTGTTAAACCTAGACATGACCAGCCAGAAGCAGCTAGGGCTTCCTAGGCTAGTGGTAAAGAACCCTCCTGCCAATGCAGGAGAAAAGAGAATTGTGGGTTCAGTCTCTGGGTTGGGAAGAGACCTTGGAGGGGGAAATGGCAACCCACTGTAGAATTCTGGCCATGGACAGAGGAGCTGGTAGTCTACAGTTCATGGGGCCGCAAGGAGTCAGACACAACCAAAGTGACTTAGGACACACACACACACACAGCCAGAAGCATAAATGAAGTGATGTGATAATGTGGGGCTGGTCAGCCACAGGTGTGCAGATGTTTCATGGGGAGGAGAAGGTGTGACAAGGGCTGTCCCCTTAGATGCCTGGTGGAGCTTCAGGGCCATAGGCAGGGGTCTCAGGGGATAATGATCGCTTCTCATTCTGCTCTGAGATGTAGCAGCTGTGTGATGTTGGATGAAGCACATCTTCCTTCTGGGGTTCAGTTCCCTCATCTGCAAAATAAATAATGGGAGAAGACACCTCACCCAACAGGGTTATCATAGTATCAACTGGAGGATGGGAAGCAGAGGAACTGAACAGGGTATCAACCCATGAGAAGTCACAATCACATCATGGCAGTGGTTTAGTCTGCATGTCATGTCCGACTCTCTGTGATCCCCTGGACTGTAGCCTGCCAGGTTCCTCTGTTCTCCACTATCTCCAAGAGTGTGCTAAGATTCATGTCCATTGAGTTGGTGATCCTACCTAACCATTTCATCCTCTGCCTCTCCCTTCTCCTTTTGCCTTCAGTCTTTCCCAGCAGTCTTCTCCAAAGAGTTGGCTCTTTACATCAAGTGGCCAAAGTGTTGGAGCTTCAGCCACAGCCTTTCCAATGAATATTCAGGGTTGATTTCCTTTAGGATTGACTGGTTTGATCTCCTTGCTGTCCAAGGGTTTCCCAAGAGTCTTCTCCAGTACCACAATTCGAAAGCAGCAAGCCTATACTTCTGGTCTATTTGTATTTGAGCCATTACTGGAGTGTCCCAATTAATGCACTTCTATAGTAAATCTTGAAATGTGGTGTGTAAGTTCTCCCATTTCATGCTTCCATATGGTCTTGACTCTTCTAGGTCCTACACACTCCTATGTTTGTTTTAGAATCACATTGTTGAATTCCACCAAAAAACCTGTTGACATTTTTGTTGGTATTATGTTGACTTCATAGATCAGCTTAGTGGATGGGGAAGAGCTGTTGTAACAATATCTGGCTTCCCCATTTGTGATCACAATCTATTTTTCCATTAAGTTGTCTTCTTTCATTTCTTGGTAATATATTTTAACTTTCACGATGGTGATCATGCACAGACTTTGCTAGAATTATTCCTAGGTATTTATTTTTTTGGATGCTATTTTAAATAATATTTTTTTCAAATTTATTTTAAGATTATGTGTCACTTTAGAAGCCTCTCTGGTGGCTTCCCTGGTGACTCAGATGGTAAAGAATCTGCTTGCAATGCAGGAGACCTGAGTTCAATCCCTGTGTCAGAAGATCCCCTGGAGAAGGGAATGGCAACCCACTCCAGTGTTCCTGCCTGGAGAATTCCATGAAAAGAGGAGCCTGGCAGGCTACACTTTATGGGGTTACAAAGAGTTGGACACAACTGAATGACTAACACTTTAGAAGCCTCAGCTTGAGTTCAGACTCTCCCATTTACTAGCTGTGTGTCTGGGGACACTTGCCTTTACCTGCCTCAGTTTCCTCATCTATAACTGGAGTTGTAACAGTTCCTCCATTACCATATTATTGAGCGAATCACCTAGAAGTGAGTGCCAGACTAAGATATTCTCCAACGCTGCCTGGATGATGCTGAGAGGCTGAATACCTTGGGTAAATTGGTTGTAGGCCTTTTAGGGGTTCAAAGTTTGGGAAAATTCAAAAAATATCAGTATCTTTCTAGATGTGCATTCATGCAAGCCGCTTCAGTCATGTCCGACTCTTTGTGACCTCAGGGACTGTAGTCTGCCAGGCTCCCCATCCATGGGAATCTCCAGGCAAGAATACTAGAGTAAGTTGCCATGCCCTCCTCCAGGGGATCTCTCTGACCCAGGTATCAAACCCCTCATTTCTTATGTGTCCTGTACTGGAAGGTGGGTTCTTTACCACTAGTGCTATCTGCGAAGCCCTCTTTCCACATATTCTCTTGTAAAGCCTTTTTTTTTTTTTTTTTTTTCTGCAAGAGAAACAAACCATCAGATCTTTAAAGTGGGAGAATCCCTGTGAGATGCATAGATGAGTGAATCTGTGCTGTTGTTGAAATGTTCACAATTTGGAAGGGGCAAGCGCTTTTCCAATTTTTTATTTTTGCAATTCCTAGTGAGGACACCATTGTGAGAGCTCAACGGAGGCCTTTCCCATAAGCCTTCTGCCTCGTGACCACCATTTAGGACCACTTAGTGCCCAAGTAAATCAGGCCAGTGTTCTGCATGAGTTATTTCTAAGTAGATGGTTTCCTTTTCATCATAGTAATTGAAACTCCAACTCCCTGAAGGGGACTGGAACATGTGAATTTGGTGGACAGTTGCCCACAGAGCTGGGGAAATCATCTGAGAGGCTGTGCTTTCTGGTAGGTCTTTGATTATGGAAGATCAACTTCCTACATACACATGTGTCTGCTGAGGGCTCAGCTGGCCACTTTAATGGCCTACTTCCCATATTTTTAAGTCTGATGGGGTCCTTGCTTCCCCATCCCCCATCTTTAAATGTCCTTTAGGCTTTCACTTGTGTGGATCATTTGAGGGAGTCAGTCCATTGAAGGGATGGTGGACTAAAATCCACCCTTCCATCTCCCAGAAGTGTCCTTTCCCTGTCCACATGCACACCTGCATTTCCACGGAAGTGCCCATCCTTACAGCTCAGGAAGACAGCCTGTGCCAATCAGGGTGGGCACTGCCAAATGGGGGACTCCTGCACTTGGCATCTCCTCTTCCTGTTTTCACGTTCTCTTCTCTCCTTTTGGCCTGCAGTGCCTCTCAGCCTTACTTACTGCCCTTCCAGCTATGAAATTAAGAATCAGAATCTTCCCATTTCATCCATACTTATACATGCACCATTTACTAAAACCATTCTAGATCTAGAAATCATCATGTCAATACTAAGTGAAGTAAGTCAGAAAGAGAAAGGCAAATAGTCTATGATATAACTTATATGTGGAGTCTAAAATACGACACAAATGAGCCTATTTACAAAACAGAAACAAACTCACAGACATAGAGAATAGACGTGGGGTGACCAAGTGGGAGGGAGGTGAGAGAGGGATTAGGAGTTTGGGACTAGCAGATGTACACTATTACATATAGAATGGATAAACAGCTAGGTCCTACTATATAGGGAACTATGTTCAATATCCTGCAATAAACCATAATGGAAAAAATATGAAAAAGAACATATATATATATATGGCATACATGCTTAGTCATATCCAACTCTTTTGCAACCCCATGACTGTAGTCTACCAGGCTCCTCTGCCCATGCACTTTTCCAGGCAAGAATATTAGAGTGAGTTGCCATTTTCTTCTCCGGGGGATCGTCCCCATCCAAGGATGAAACACTTGTCTCCTGCATCTTCTGCTTTGGTAGGTGTATTCTTTACAACTGCACCACCTGGGAAGCCGTGTGTGTGTGTATTTGATGCTTTTGAACTATGGTGTTGGAGAAGACTCTTGAGAGTTCCTTGGACTACAAGGTGATCAAACCAGTCAATCCTAAAGGAAATCAGTCCTGGGTGTTCATTGGAAGGACTGCTGCTGAAGCTGAAGCTCCAATACTTTGGCCACCTGATGCGAAGAGCTGACTCATTGGAAAACACCCTGATGCTGGAAAAGATTGAAGGCAGGAGGAGAAGGGGAGACAGAGGATGAGATGGTTGGATGGCATTATCAACTCAACGGACATGAGTTTGAGCAAGCTCTGACAGTTGGTGATGGACAGGGAAGCCTGGCATGCTGCAGTCCACAGGGTCACAAAGAGCTGGACATGACTGAGTGACTGAATAGACTGAACTGAATATATGGCTGAGTCAGTTTGCTGTACAGTGGAAATTAATGCAACATTGTAAATCAACTATACTTCAATAAAATAAATTAAAAATTACATTCTGGATCTAAATACTAGTGGTCCATGTCTAAATAGAAACAAAATTAATTACATTAAATTGTGCCTTATAGGAAAAAAATATTTAGAAAATATTCCTGATTATCTAAAAAAAATTCAAATTGGGCTTCTTTTCCCAGAGGGTCAGAAAGATCCCCTGGAGAAGGGAATGGCTACTCCCTTCAGTATTCTTGCCTGGGAAATCCCATAAACAGAGGAGCCTGGTGGGCTACAGTCTATGGGGTCACAAAGAGTTGGACACAACTGAGTGACTAACACTTTCACACAGGGTGCTTGGAGATGTTTGGGGCTGCTTGGGAGTAAGGCAAAATGCCTTGGCATTTCCAGTTTGGAAACTAAAGGCAGTTCTCATAATGTTTAGTAAAAGAAAGTTAAAGTGAAAGTCACTCAGATGTGTCCAATTCTTTGCGACCCCATGGACTATATAGTCCATGGAATTCTCCAGGCCAGATTACTGGAGTGGGTAGCCTTTCCCTTCTCCAGGGGATCTTCCCAATCCAGGGATTGAACCCAGGTCTCCCACATTGCAGGCAGATTCTTAACCAGCTGAGCCACCAGAGAAGCCCAAGAATACTGGAGTGGGTAGCCTATCCCTTCTCCAGAGAATCTTCCTGATACAGGAATCAAACCAGGGTGTCCTGCATTGCAGGTGGATCCTTTACCAGCTGAGCTACTAGGGAAGCAATTTTTTGTGAGTCCTTCTTAAAAAGGGCAATGGTGACAAGTAGGTTGTAAAGTCATATACAGGGACTCAATGAGTGAAACCAAAGAACAAGGGAACAAGGTCGGGGATGTTGTACATGCCCAATGGCTCACAAACCCTAAACAGATTTCACTTGCTTTGGATTCCATGGCTTATCTCACCTTTAGTGAAAAGTACTTAGCTCCCATTTTCCTCCCAGAGTAGGAACACTTTGTGGGAAGAGGAGGAAGGTACCTCTGGCCATAGGGTTCTCTGTTGTATAACAGGGAAGTAATAAACCTGCCTTCTTTCAGGGCACCCCTGAAATAGAAATCTAGGCCTGATCTTTGGTCACATGGTTACCAGTGTACATAGAAACTTAGCCTTCTTAGGCATTGACAAACCTTATTTATCTTTAATTACCATCATGTAGTTGACTCCCAGTAAAAGACTGTGAAATAAACTCATGTATGGTGGAGCTGATAGGGGCCTTTGAAGAGATCTATGTCACCCCTCTTAGTTCATAAAGAACATGAGTACCAGATTGATTACCTGATTACCTAGCAACCGGATGATAGCAGTGAGCCCCTGGCATTCTGCTGGGTTCTCCCCTCCCAGTTAGATCACATATAATCCACTTGGTGGGGTGGCTCAGGGTGAGCCTCATGTCTAGGGTGACTTCTGTGCACACCTGTTTTCCATGAAGAGCAGGAGGAGGGTCTGCCTGCAGCAGACCTGTGCTGAGGGGACACCACTGTCTGCAGAGTTAGGCCAAAGGGTTTATAGCAACATCCACAGGATCCTGAGTATCCTTGGGCCTTTATCAATCAATGTGGGTGCTGCAGTGCTCTGGAGAATGTTTCTTTGTCTTACGTGAGCCTCCATTTCTTCCTTGTGATGTAAGGCAGTGATCATAACATCTCACTCATTGGATTTCATAAGCATGTTTGTACTGTCATCCATGGTTGGCACAGAGCACATGATCAGAAGGTATTAGCCATGTTTATTATGTTCATTACAGATCAACTTGGTCAGCATATACCATGATAGTGGAAACAGGCATCCTCCAGATGATCAGAGTTGAGAGAAGTTCTTTGTCAAGGATACTTGGAGGACATTCCATATCTTTCATTGTTGTTCAGTTGTGTCTGAATCTTTGCGACCCCATGGACTGCAGCACATCAGGCTTCCCTGTCCTTCACTATCTCCTGGAGTTTGCTCAAACTCATGTCCATTGAGTCAGTGATACCATCTAACCATCTTCTCCTCTGTTGTTCCCTTCTCCTCCTGCCTTCAATTCTTTCCCAGAATTAGGACCTTTTCTAATGAGTGAGCTCTTTGCATCAGGTGGGCAAAGTATTGGAGCTTCAGCTGCAGCATCAGTCCTTCCAATGAATAATCAAGGTTGATTTTCTTTAGGATTGGCTGGTTGGATCTCCTTGTAGTCCAAGGGACTCTCAAGAGTCTTCTCCAGCACCAATGTGTGAAAGCAACAATTTTTCAGTGCTCCGCCTTCTTTATGGTCCAACTCACATCTGTAATTGACTGCTGGAAAAACCATAGCTTTCACTAAATGGATCTTTGTTGGCAAAGAAATGTCTCTGCTTTTTAATATACTCTCTAGGTTTGTCATAGCTTTTCTTCCAAGGAGCAAGTGTTTTTTAATTTCATGGCTGCAGTCACCATCTACAGTAATTTTGGACCCCAAGAAAAGAAAATCTGTAACTACTTCCACTTTTCTCCCATCTATTTGCCGTGAAGTGATGGGACTGGATGCCATGATCTGCATTTTTTGAATGTTGAGTTTTAAGCCAGCGTTTGTCACTCTCCTCTTTCACTTTCATCAAGAGGCTCTTTAGTTTCTCTTTGGTTTCTGTGAGTAGAGTCATATCCTCTTCATATCTGAGGTTGTTGGTATTTCTCCTGGCAATCTTGATTTCACTGTGTGATTGATCCAGCCTGGCATTTCACATGATGTACTCTGCATATAAGTTAGGTAAGCAAGGCGACAATATATAGCCTTGGTGTACTCTTTTTCCAGTTTTGAAACAGTTCATTGCTCCATGTCCAGTTCTAACTGTTGCTTCTTGACCTGCATGTTGGTTTCTCAGAACACAGGGAAGGTGGTCTGGTATTCCTATCTATTGAAGAATTTTCCACATTTTGTTATGATCCACCAGTCAAAGGCTTTAGCACAGTCAATGAAGCAGAAGTGGATGTTTTTCTGGAATTATCTGCTTTTTCTGTGATCCAACAGATATTGGTAATTTTATCTCTGGTTCCTTTGCCTTTTCTAAATCCTGCATGTACATCTGGAAGTTCGTGGTTCATGTTTTGTTGAAGCCCAGTTTGAAAGAACAATATTGCATAGGAACCTGGAATGCTAGGTGTATGACTCAAGGTAAACTGGACATGGTCAGACAGGAGATGGCAGGAGCAAACATTGAAATTTTAGGAGTCAGTGAACTAAAATGGACAGGAATGAACAAATTTAATTCAGATGACCATTATATCTACTACTGTGGGCAAGAATCCCTTAGAAGAAATGGAGTAACCTTCATTGTTAACAAACAAGTCTGAAATGCAGTAGTTGGATACAATCTCAAAAATGACAGAATTCCATATCTAAATGCTTACAAATGTAACCTCTTTGGTTATGTTTGGCCCTCTCTGTTTACCATATAACCAGCAACCCCACTACTGGGCATAGACCTTGAGAAAACCTTAATTGAAAAAGACATGTGCACCCCAGTGCTCATTGCAGCACTATTTATAAGAGATAGGATATGGAGGTAACCTAGATGCCCATTGACAGATGAATGGATAAAGAAGCTGTGGTACATATATACAATGAAATATTACTCAGCCATAAAAAGGAGCACATTTCAGTCAGTTCTACTGAGGGGGATGAACTTGAAAGTGAAAGTCGCTCAGTCATGTCTGACTCTTTGCAACTCCATGGACATGGAATTCTCCAGGTCAGAATACTGGAGTGGGTAGCCTTTCCCTTCTCCAGGGGATCTTCCCAACCCAGAGATGGAACCAGGTCTCCCGCATTCCAGGTGGATTCTTTACCAGCTGAGTCACAAGGGAAGCTCATAAAAAGGAACACATTTTAGTCAGTTCTAGAGAGGCGGATGAACTTAGAGTCTATTATATAGAGTGAAGTAAGTCAGAAAGAGAAAAACAAATACTATATATTAACACATATATAAGGAATCTGGAAAAATGGTACTGATGAATCTATTTGCAGGGCAGGAATAGATACAAAGACATTGAGAACAGAGTTTGGAGACAGTGTGGGGAAGGAGTGGGGGCAAGTTGAGAGAGTAGCATTCAAACATATACACTACCATATGTGAAATAGATAGCTAATCAGAAGTTACTGTATAACACAGGAAGCTCAACCAGGTGCTCTGTGAAAAACCAGAGCTGTGGGATGGGGTGAGGTGTGGGGAGGGAGGTTCAAGAGAGAGGGGACATACATATAGTTAAGGCTGATTCACATTGTTGTATGGCAGAAGCCAACACAATATTATAAAGCAATTATGCTCCAATTAAAAATAATCTGTAAACCCTTTTATAGAAAGAAGAATTATGTTCGCAGAGCTTCCCCCACACCCCATATTTTTGAATCAGATGGGCTTCCCAAGTAGTGCTAGTGGTAAAAAAAGTCACCTGCCAATGCTGGAGACATAAGAGACACAGATTCCATCCCTGGGTCGGGAAGATTCCTGGGGAAGGAAATGGCAACCCACTCCAGTACTCTTGCCTGGAGAATCACATAGACAGTGGAGCTTGGCAGGCTACAGCCCATGGGGTCACAAAGAGTCAGACATGACTGAGCACCTGAGTGCATTTTAATCAGATGCTATGTGGCAAATACATGAGATGTCCTATTCTCTTGTACTGGCAATATTTGGAAAGCTAAAATCACTTCAACTTCTGATTTTCTTAAAAAAAAAAAAAAAAAAAACCTTAAAAAGCCTTCATCTCAGTTTACACCCGCCTTCTCTGCCAAAGTTAAATTTTAAATCATAGAGTCAGATTATCAATGTTCACCCAGAGGATTGAAGCAGAGTCATTAAATCTTATTACAAAGCCAAGTGCAGAAAGTAATTGCACATATTTGTAAGTAGCTTAGAATTGATTAAAAATGCATAAAGAAAAGCTGCAAAATTCTCCACAGGCCCAAGAATGCTACCCGCTCAGGGAGACCATTACAGCTGCTCATTCTCTGAGTAACCTTCACGGTTTCCCTGCGAACGGGCAGGAGGGAGGGCTCCTGGCTGGTCAGCTCTTTGGAGCAGAGGCTGTGGCAGGCTAGAGAGGTCGCTATGGTTTGGCCAGCCCAGGAAGAATGGAATTTGTATTCCTTTCAGGAAGCATTGAGGAAAGTCATCATTATACTGAAATGATAATTCTTTCCCAGCTCTTTGTCCCCACCTCAGACTGCATTTCTGCAGGGTAACCTGTGCTACAGGGAGGGTTGGAAGAGGAAAAAGCAGACCAAATATTAAAGGGGATTCTGGGATCATTCACCCAGATGCAGGGGCAAGGGCAGCAGATGAGCTGATGTTTTTAGTGAGATTTCAGCTAATTTCTAAGAACATCCACTGATATTTGTCTCCCCTGTTTACAATCTCTTGGAAATCACTTCATGTAGCCTCCAGTCAATCATTATGTTGGTTTGGGGCCAGTCACACACAAACCACTGTGATTGGCTCTTGAGGGTGAATGATGATTTCATTCAACAAACTTCTCATAAAACACCTGTCACGGTGGCTCTATTGGTAAAGACCCCGCCTACCAAGGCAGGAGACATAAGAGACACAGATTCAATTTCCGCATCAGGAAGATCCCCTAGAGGAGGGCACAGCAACCCACTCCGGTATTCTTGCCTGAAGAATCCCATGGACAGAGGAGACTGGCAGGCTACAGTCTATAGGGTCGCAAAGAGTTGGACACCACTGAAGTGACATAGCATGCACACACCTGGGTCAAGCAGGGCTTCCATGGTGGCTCAGTCACTAAAGAATTCACCTGTAATGCAGGAGACCTGGGTTCAGACCCTGGGTCGGAAAGATCCCCTGGAGAAGGAAATGACAACCCACTCCAGTATTCTTGCCTGGGAAATCCCATGGACAGAGGAGCCTGATGGGCTACAGTCCATGGGGTTGCCAAAAGTCGGACATGACTTAGTGACTAAGCCACCACCATAGGTCAAGAACTGTTCAAAGTGTAAAGAAACAGCCCCAACCTCAAGAGGTGAATATTCTCCGGGAGGGAGGGATGTAGTCTATCAGTGGATGTGGGCACATGGCCCCACAAATGGTTATGGGATTCTTCAGGCAGGAATACTGGAGTGGGTAGCCATTCCCTTCTCCAGGGGATCTTCCCGGCCCAGGGATTGAACCCGGATCTCCCACATTGCAGGACTCTTTACCATCTGAACCACCAGGAAAGACTAACAAAAAAACAAAACACAACAAAAAACATCTGCATCTCAGTCGCTGACGCATCAGGGTTTCTCTCCTCCCTCCCTCCCTCCCTCTCCCTTCTCTCCCTCATTCTTTCTTCCCTCACTCTCTCTTTCTCTCTTTTCTCTTTTCCTACAAACACATATGCAGCACTCACCATGGGGCAGACATCCTGCTAGGTGCCAGCAACACTGTGTTAACAGCCCGTTTCTTAGTCACTCATGGCCTGTGCTCTAGACTTTCCCCTTGGAATAAATTCTAGATAGAAGGTTACCTGAACTATTTGGCCCCACTTTTATTTTTATTTCTTCTTCTTTTTAAAAGAAGCACATATTGAAATGCATGTTAGAAACCCTGTGAATATGGCTGGAGGAAATTTCCTGAACTAAACTAACTCCTGAAAACAATACCCAGATCAAGAAGTGAAGCATGTCATCCACCCCAAAACCCTTATTTTTGCTCCCCTCCCAAACATTACTTTGGCCACCTGATGCTAAGAGCTGACTCATTTGAAAAGACCCTGATGCTGGGAAAGATTGAGGGCAGGAGGAGAAGGGGATGACAGAGGATGAGATGGTTGGATGGCATCACCGACTCAATGGACATGAGTTTGGGTGAACTCTGGGAATTGGTGATGGACAGGGAGGCCTGACGTGCTGTGGTTCATGGGGTCACAAAGAGTCAAACACGACTGAGCAACTGAACTGAACTAAATCATTACTGCCCCTAAATAATACTATAGATGATGGTTCTTTTTTTTTTTTTTTTTTTGATCTTTATAAATACAAGTATACTATTCACAAAAGAGGATTACAAAGTACATTGGACTGTATATTGATTTTAATGACTACATCGATCCTGATGCACCTAGGTATGGTTTTAGATATGATATTCTTTATTAAAAATAGTTTTTTAAAGTATATATATTTTTTATTTTTTTAAGTCTTTTGAATTTGTTACAATATAACTTCTATTTTATGTTTTGTTTTTTGGCTGCAAGTCATGTGGAATCTTAGCTCCCTGACCGGGGATTGAACCCAGACCTCATTCACTGGAAGGTGAAGGCTTAACCACTGGACCACCAGGGAAGTCCCAGTACCACATGGCTGCCGGCTTCACAGCTAATGGTAGACACACCACCCCCATCAGATTTCCTTTGACTAATGCAAAAGCCGTGTTTACTCAGAGTGTGATTCAAGGTCTCTACCTCTGGAATCTCACCTTCTCTTCCTTCTCTGCCCTTTTCTATTCTATTTTCCCCCCAGCAACTCACATTTGCAGCCAATTTAGAACATTACATTAGAAACCATACCTAGGTGCATTCAGGTATATTTAGTCATTTCCTAAAAGTAGCATACAGTCAAATATATGGTTAGAGTATGATGATGACTTTCTCTCACTAGCAGCAGAAGGTAAATTCCCTTGAACAAGGACCAAATACCCAGTCTTACTATTTGGTAAGCTACCTGCCATCCCCCATCCCCATAGTCCAACACCATACTTGACCCAAGGGGTAATCCAAGAAAATGTTGCTGAGTGAAATCTTCTGATTGTATTTGAGTTTTTGAATAATTAAATAGATTACGTTCATTTTGGGGGAGTTAGTGACTTCAAAAAGTGGCTTCCACTCCAGAATGAGAGGCTGAACACCTGTGTTTCTTTTCTCTTCTCAAAATTCTATTAAAATGAGAGTTGGGGAATGATAAATGATTTAGCTTATAACCATAAAGAGGATGGGAGGGAAGTCATCATTGATGGACAGCTTTCCATACGTTTTCCGAAGACAAAGGCAGGTGAAGTAATAGTGATGGAGAAGTCAGGGGAGGAGGGTGCAGAGGGGACTCTAAGTGGGAGAGACCCCAAAGGCCCATCTGTTCACATGCCTAGTAGGATCCATGGAGGTTTTGAACTCCGAGACGCTTTTGAGGGTGGGAGTGAGACGTGGGAGGATCAATCAGGACTTGCGCCCAGGCAAGCCCCTTCCTACACTTTGAGGACAGAAGAGCCAGTAGGCAGATGTTTACCCCTCAGGCAAAAAAGCAAAGGATTCTTCCCTAAAGCAATTGAACAAATTGTCTGAGAAAAAGCAAAGCTGCCAGTGAGGGCTGCTGCCCCAAAGCAACGCATCCCGGTCTGGCTTGTTTCCATCCTACTCAAGCTGGAGCGGAACCTTCCAGAGGAGGGGCCTCCTTTACAGACCTGGAGATCAGGGCTCTGCCATTGCAGTGTTTTAAAATGTGAGTGGACAACAGGGGCTCAAGGGCATTTGAGAGGATTAACTAAGGAAGGCAAAGAGAAACAAGCAAAAGAAAATGACCCAAAAGAAAGCAAATAATTCAAGAAATAAAAGTGTACTTTGAAAAATCCTAATGGGTGTCCTCAGAGAGATTTGAGACCGTATGAAATCCATAATACATAAACAGGATTTTAAAACGATGTCTAGAGAACAAGAATGGTCCCTCGTTGAGCAGAAAAAAAAAAAAAAGTCTTCAAACTGCAAAATTCAACAGAAGGTTTAACAATGAAATCAAGGAACTCTCTTACAAGAGAGATTATAAAGTTTATAAAGTAGAACAAAAACAGAATGAAACAAAGATCCAGAAATGTGTGCAAGCACCTAAGTGACAGGAGAAAATGAACTTATGGTTGCCAAGGAGAGGGATACTTAGGGACTGCGGGATGAACATGTACACACCGCTATATTTAAAATGGATAAGCAACAAGCACCTAATGTATAGCACAGGGAATTCTGCTCCATGTTACGGGGTAGCCTGGATGGGAAAGGGGTTTGGGGGAGAATCGATACATGTATATGTATGGCTGAGTCCCTTCACTGTTTCCCTGAAAATATCACAATCTTGTTAACTGGCCATACCCCAATACAACATATTTTAGGTGTTAAAAAATCAAAAGTAAAAACAAAGAAATGTGTACAAGCACCTCAGTGAGAAGAGACCAGCAAAGACAAATTAAAAGGCCAACAGATGAGAGAAACTAAAGAAACACAAGGGAATCAGGTTTGGAAGGAATATTAGAAGGTAATTTCCAAGAGCTGAAGAAAGTAGGTCCTTGGGCTGAAATGATCTTCTAAAGCAGGAGAAAAATGACATTGATACACATTTTAATGAAGGATCAAAATATGCCAATTAATAGAAGATTCTGAAATCCTCCAGAAAGTAAGAACTGTTTACTTACAAAGGATCAAGTCAGTCCCCCTGTAGAATTCTTACAAGCTTAATGTCACAAGACAAGGAGGAATGTCTTCTAAGTTCTGAGATAAGTGATATACAGCCTAGAATTCTATGTGCAATAAAATTACCAACTAAGTCTGAAGGCAGATTATGAAAGAACCTAGAGATTTTATTTCCAAGACAACCTTTGTGACAAGGCTATTCGAGGATATGTTCCAGCAAAAGAAGGAAGTAAACCAGAAAAGGAAGACTTAGGGTCCAGAAAGAATAGATTTTTACCAAGATGGCAGCTCTGCAACAAAACTAGAGAGAGATTATTGATTGTTACCTTTTAGAACTGGAGACTAATCATAATAGTGGTTACAGAACAAAAACTCATGTATTATTAACCCCGACATTGAAAAAACAGAAATTTTTAGTGGTCTGGAAAGGGTTTAAATCTGGATTTAAAATTAATCTCCTATTCCTTGGCTTTCCTCCTTAATATTCTCAAGTAAGGAGCTCAGTGTATTCTGACCACTGCATTTTCTTGGATGCTTCTACGGCATACCAGTAACAAGGATACATGTCCAGAACTTCTCCACTTCCTAAGGGCTTCAGTTCTAGTTGGGAAATAATGAACAGGCTTCTGTTTGGCACATGTCCTGCCCCTCCACCCTCAGATCAAGTCCAAGGTGACTATCTTCAGGTATCAGTCTGGTTTGTCTGTTTCTTTTTCATTTTAGCTGTTTGCTACCCATGTGGCCTTTCTTGCCTGTGGCTGTACTTCTGAATGCTGCATTCCCTGTGCACCTCTGTGGTGATGGCTTCATAGCCACAGTATAGAACTGTCCCCAAACATAGTGGGGAGACACGGACCCAAGGAAGCACTCAACCCCCGTATTTGGCTTTATCCTTACAGTGTCACTGATGCTGTGCTGTATTTACTCATGTTGGCCTGGCATTCTTTTGGGAAAATGTCACATTTAGAATGGAAACCAATGGCGATGATGATCCAGGTGTCTCTGCTGATGGGTACAGTTGTATTCCTGCAGTTGGATATTGGAAGCAGGTAGAGGTCCCTGGATTTGCCTGCCTCCATGTTTTATTTGTCTGCCTTATTAAGTGACCTTTCTTGATATCTGAGACTAGTTTTTGCTTTGATTAAACAGCTATAAATGCATATAGCACAAAGCATCATGCCCATAGTGTCTATTTTTTAAAGGGAGTGAAAATGGGCCTCTCTAAATTCCTCCACCCAGATCGCCTGGAGGGGACCTGTCTCAGCTTGTTCAACCTCCCACAACAGGACATGATGATGGTAAGAGTGTAGGGGAAGATGAGGGGTCAAAAACCTGATGAGAACCAAGGGACACTTTGACGCTGGGGAGAAAGGGCTATCTCCTCTCAGGGATGCGGGTTATCTCCCCTTCCTCCAACAGGAAAGGCTGGGTCAGCCTGGCTAGTGCTCCACAAAACCAGGAGGGCTCAGAAACTGGAGGAGCACTCCCCTGTGTCTTCCTGGCATCTGGGCACAGGCCCAGCATGGAGTGAGCAAGGGGTGAGGATGCTGAGAAGAGGAGGTAAAGACTGGCGGGGGGAGGGTGGGCGGGGTGCGGCCTGTGGTCCGGCTGACATGCATGCATTACACTGTTGTCATTCTTTTAAGACATATTTATTGACTGGTGCTATGAGAGGTACAAAGACGACTCGGACACAGGTCTTGCCCCAGAGCAACTTGACAGTCTAGCAGAGGAGATACGGTGCATGCAGGGAGTACACGGTCAGAGCTGGGTTTCCCTAAGATGAGTCTAACACAGCGGATGAAGTCGGCTGGACTTAGGAAGAGGTGGAGGAAGCCGAGTGGCCATTGACATCAGGCAGGTGAGGAAGGAAGAGGTGTGAGGGGCTGTTGAGGCGGCACCCAGGGGACTTGGATGGGGTCTGGATATTGGGAGTGAGGGAAAGGGAAGCAGGTGACTTAAACGTGTAGCAGGGGCTCTGACATAAATGGAAAGAGCAACAGAGCAGGTTTGAGAAAAGAAATGAAGATGGGTGCACACAATTCTACTTTGTTTTTCTTTACATTTAATTTGCAAAATATGCATGTTCATTGCAGAAAGAAAAACACTTCAGAAGTATAGCCAGTTGCCCTGCAGGAAAGGCAGCTCTCCCCTGTTGGGCGTTTTTCTCCTCTTGTTCTGAAACTTCCTACCCCCACCTTCCGAAGCATTTCTGCCATGACAGCACATCTGACTCTGAGGGGAGCTGCTCCCCACATTCTCCCCCATGTTTGCCTATAACACCTCTTCTCTCCACTCAGCCACCTCTGCCAGCAACCTGCTTGGCATCTCAGCACTCATTTCTGAAGCTCTGGGGCTCTGGCTGACATCCTGACCATTCTCCAAGGTCAGCAGCATGCAGGGCTGTGCCCAGAAGGGACATTTGCTTACCTCTCTGTCCTGCTGCCCAGGAGCCAAACCACACTGAGTCATTCCTTGACTCAGCTTTCTTAATGGAAGCCGCCTGTGGGTGTGTGCCTGCAGGTATGTGCTTATAATGAGTTTGGAAGCATTTAAAATAGAATCTCACTTACACACACACACACACACACACACACACACACACATGGACAAGAATCACACAAGCTCCCCAGAAAAGACTTCAGTTCCCTAAATGCCTACATCTCAGACAAGGTGGGGTGCAAATATTATACATTACACTCAAGGAAAATGCTCAGCTGATTTCCAAAATACACTGATCCTTCCTAGAATCCCTACATGTTATTTCTCTTCCGTACAGTGTCTGAGTCTCTTTTCTAGTCACAGGCCTGAGGCTGTCTGTCTCTACCTCACTGTCAGAGCATGATCATTGTGGAGCCACAGTTCGTATTTTCATATAGTCTCCCCTTTGTACCAACAGTACATGGGGGGAGAAATAAGGAGACTATAGAACTGTTTCTCGTCTACTTGGGGGTACAGCAGGTCTGGGCCAAACAATAGGATCTTTACCAGCTTTTGGTAAAGAAGGAAAAAAAAATTGCTTTCTCCAACTGATGAGATTTACTACATGAGATTTTAGTTGGAGGGCTGATGCTTGGTGAGTCCTGTTATTAAGAGAATTAATCATGGTGGCTGGAGGTCAGATGGTGATGATGACGGTGACCCAGCTGGTATCTAAGAACGGAGTTGAGGACGCAGCCTTTCCGAGTTTGTTAGGAATATGTTTCTCTCCTGCTTCTGGCAGTGACCATCAGTGTAATAAAAGGAAGCCAAAAACATGTCTCTTTTCTCTTACCTATTATTATAGCTTATAGGCTTGTTATTGTAAAAAGGCTCATTAGAGCCACTAATTTTTTTGAACATTAAAGAGTTTAAATTTTTCCTTTTTTATAAAAGCAGTGCTTTTTAAGTGAAAAAAATCAGAAAAATAAAGACAAAGTAAAACAACATTTATTACCTCCCCTGTTCTCAGCCCCTCAAGTTTATGTAATTTTCAGCTTTTATGCACACACATGTGCTTGCTCAGTCACTTCAGTTGTGTCTGACTCTTTGTGACCCCCTGGAACTGTAGCCCACCAGGCTCCTCTGTCCATGAAATTCTCAAGGCAAGAATGCTGGAATGGGATACCATGCCCTCCCCCAGTGGATCTTCCCAACCCAGGAATCAAACCCGTGGCTCCTGTGACTCCCGAATTGTGGGCAGTTTCTTTACCGCTGAGCCATTGGGGAAGCCCTTTAACATACACAGAAATCACTAAGAATTGCATCACATTGTAGAACTTTTTCAACTGCCTTTTCATTTAAATTTGGAACACTGATGTCCCTGAATTGTTAGTATCTGCACTCATCTTAAGAGTATTCTGTAAATTTCTTTTGATAGCAGAATCGAAGGTCTCTAGTTTGATATTTAGTTTGTCAATGTGAGAAATGAATTAATAAGTATTACTGTACACTGCAGTAAAACTATGAATGATCAGCTGTAAATTCTGCTTTGATTTTAAATATCAAAATAATGAGTGAGAGAAAAATAAGATAGTTGGTGCAGCATGCATGCCTGTGCCCGGGGTGGGGGAGTCTGCGTCCTTAGGTAAATCATTTACTTTCCATTTTGACCAGGTCTAATTACCAATTACCTGGCAGCCTTGTGTTCCCTGGGAGCTGGAGGGGGTGCCACAGGGAGGTGCCTTTCAGACTGTATTGTGATGTCCACATTCTAGAAACCTATGGTCAGGTTTTTCTCTACATGAGATGCAGTTGAATACGCTCTTTGCCCTTCAGCCGAAATCCCAGTGCTTTCCAACCTAAAATGAAGCAGGCATGGCTTCATGAAAAATCACGACCTCGGTGGAGACTCTCAGCACTGGTCCCCTAACCTTCACAACCAATAGACCGCAGTTGTACGGTGGAGCTCACTAACACCCTAATGGTATCTCTAGATGAAGCCAGAGGTTTCCAAGGCAACTGAAGTGATAAGCAGTCCCTCAGAATGAAGTGTCACACACAGACCCATGAACTGGAGAGAATAATGGATGTGATCAGGAGATGGGTGGGAGACCCCCCAGGAGACCCCTTTTCCTGCCTTTCCCCACACTAGAGGTGGGCTAGCACTAGCACCTTCCTGACTCCCTTTCTCCTCACTTTATTTCTCACCCCCATGCTGTTGGGGCTTTTTCATGAATTCCACCTGGCATCCTCAGCTAGGAAGCATCCCATGGACAAACCCTGTCCATTCCACTTTTCCTGTTGCAGTTTCTTCAGTAAGGATTGAGGCTGACCTGGAAGTACTACTACATTGAGGGCGGTGGAGGGCAAATATCCACTGATGAATTATTCTTGACAATATTTTGTATAACTAGGTGATTTCCATAGACAGGCTGTGTTATCCAGAATTGGCCAATAACTATAATTCCTTGGGAGTTCCCATCTAGCCTTGATGGTTAGAGGCTAGGTTGAGAATGATGAGCTGAGAAGGATGGCACTGTGATCAACTAGTGGTGTCTGCCCGGTGGGTGGGAAGGGAGTTGGTGATGGGCAAGCCCAGCACAGGCTAACCTGCCTTTCATCCAACTGCAAATATCAGATAGTAGGGAGGCTGTGCAGTAGGAATAACACACAAACAGAAAACAACAACAGCTGAGGGGCTCTGTGATCTCTCTGCACGTAAGCATCCTTGTTTGCACACCAGTTTAAAAACTCTTCTCTTGCATGAGTGCTCAGTCACTTAGGCATGTTTGACTCTTGGTGGCCTCGTGGACTGCAGTCTACCAGGCGCCTCTTTCCTGCGACTTCCTAAGCAAGAGTACTGGAGTGGGTTACCACGCCCTCCTCCAGGGGATCTTCCTGACCCAGGGATCTATCCTGTGCTTGCTGTGTTTCCTACATTGCAGGTGGAGTCTTACAGTTGAGTCACCAGAGAAGCTCACCCTTCTCTTACTACACATTTTACATCATCAAAGTCCTGGGGGAAACTGACGAATCAGATGGTGAAGAAGAAAGAACAAACTTTTTTGTTCGTAGTTGTCTCCACGACTCTGTGACTCTCCAAGTCGCAGTTGTCTCCATGACTCACATCTACATGGATATGTGGGTCTGAAAAAGATGGCTTTTTCTTATTTCTGATCATCTCAATTATCCCCTGAAGCCTCAAGAAAACACCTTCTACAACTTGAAAAGTAGTGTCCTCTTGCTTTGGTGGAATGAATGGCTTCATGATAATGGTCTATGTCCTCTTCAAAGTTTACTACTCGGGACTTCCAGCAATTAAGAATCCACCTGTCAGTGCAAGGAACATGGGTTCAATCCCTGGTGAGGGAACTAAGATGCCACGTGTCTCAGGGCAACTAAGGCCACATGCCTCACCTACTGAACCTCAGCACCAGAGCGAAAGAGCCCCCATGACTCAATAAAATTCTGTGTACCGCAACTAAGACCCAACACAGCCAAATAAATAAGCAAATATTTTTTTAAAAGTCTGCTTCCCATTTTCACAGACAGGGAAAGACAGGGCCAGACATCTACCCAATCAGACTTACACGTGCCTTCTAAGATACAGTCTGTTAGAAGCTTAAAACTATCCTCAAATTTTATTTCTATTTAGTTATACTTCTGCCCAAAATGGAGTATGGCCCTGATGAATACTAACTGCATTTCAAGAGTATCTGGTTTGGGATGAAAAATTGAGAGTGTAGAGAGGTATAATCAACCCTGAAGATGGGTGGAGGAAAGGACATTTCTTGTGTGCCTAAATGGGGTGACAGTGAGCCTCATGAATGAGGCGCCGATGCAGTGAGCAAGGGAGGGTCCTTTGTACACTTTTCCCCTGGATTACCCAGAATGCTAGTTCCTTATTGCTATTTTGACAACTACAATCCCAGTTGTTTGAAATAACACACAATATTTACAGTTTTGGAGGTCAGAAGTCCTGAAATTAAGTGGTATTTTTAGGGACAAAGGTAGGGTTTTCTTTTTTTTTAAAACAAAACAATAACTCCTCAGGGATGTTGACAAAGGAAGGGAATATTTCACATTCAGAGACTAGACACCAGGGAACAAAATGACGAATGTTTTGCCTCCAGACCAGTCCCCATCTTCTCTAAGAGCAGAGATGAGAAGCAGACCGCTGAAGCAAACAAGCAATTCTATAAAACAAAGACTTAGGAACCCTGTAAATATGGTTAAAATCTAGGTCTGATTCCCTCCAAAGTCTCAAAGGCAGGCTTTGCCTTTTCCAGCTTCTAGAAATCTCCTGCATATCTTACCTCATGGACCTTTCCTCCATTCTTAAGGACAACAGCCTAGCATCATCCAGGCTCTCTCCCATCTCTGACATGGACCTCTGCTTCCACCAGCACATCTCTCTGGATCTCTGATCCTCCTGCCTCCTTCTTGTAAGTATCTTCGTGATTAGATTGGGCCCAACTCAGATATCCCGGCTTCCCAGGTGGCACTAGCAATAAAGAATCCACTTGCCAATGCAGGAGATGTAAGATACTCGGGTTCAATTCCTGGGTCACAAAGATCCCCTGGAGGAGGGCATGGCAACCCACTCCAGTGTTCTTGCCTGGAGAATCCCATGGACAGAGGAGCCTGGGAACTACAGTACATGGGGTCACAAAGTCCAGTCACACAACTGAAGCGACTTAGCTTGGCACACAGATAACCCAGGAAAGGGTCCCCATCTCAGGAACCTTAACACATCTGCAAACTCCTTTTTGCCCTGAGAGGTAACATATTAACAAGTCACAAGAAGTAGGACACGAGCATCTTTAGGGGCCATTACCCTGAACCACACGGAGGGTCAGGAGCTGCCCCTGCAGCCTACTCTCCTCAGGGTCGGGGAACCTGACTGAGATGCTTTGTCCTGTCATTAGGACTGAGCTACTGTCTGAATCCTGCCCTGCTTACCTATTTTCACCTTGAAGATAACAATAGTAAAACCCTTCAATATTTCAAAGAGAGTAAAGAGCATCAATTCTGCAATTAAAATGTAAATAGTCTCTATCCTAAGTACTAATGTTATAGTAGGTGGGATCCAGCCGTTTGCCGCTCAAAAGCCAATATTCGAGAGGCAAAGTGGGTGGAAAGGACAGTTTGCTTTATTACAGAGGCTAGCAACCCAAGAGAAGGGCAGATTCGTGTCTATTAGTTGACTCCTTTCTATCAATCAGTGGGCAAATGCTTTTAAGAGGGTGTTTCAGGGTGTACAGGCAGAGGGAGGGGCTCCACGCAGAAACTGCAGAGTCAGCTCTGACTGTCATCTGGAAATTGGTCATTGGTGGTGTGAGCAGAATATCTTGATTGTTTTAAGTACAGGTAGCCTTCAGTTCCAGGGTGTGTTTGTTCCCATTTCTTTGAGGCCAAATCTCAGAACTGTGGCAGCTTATATCATGGCTACAGCCTGGTCATCCTGGAGTTAAGTGTTTGTATCTGGTGGGGGTTTCGGTGTCTATGAGAGAGCTCACAGAGATGGCTCTGAATATTATCTATAGCCCTTGAGGTGGAACTAAAGGTCCTTGACTATGCTTACTGATGAAACTATTATTATTTTGTCTGGTTTGACTGCTTTCCTTTTACTCTGCATCTTCTCATTTCTCTCATTAAACTTATTGGCAAAAATTTTTCTACAGATGAAAGGCAGGTGGAGGCCATGGTGGGGGAAGGACCAGGGAGTTCTGCTCTGTTTCACTGGCTTTTCATGGGTAAAGGCAACTAGACCTTTATAAACAAAACCAGCACTCTCAAGACCTCCAATTCTCACAGGTGTGTTTTTCCAATTACAGCTCTTGGAAATATTTGCATGACCTGCTAGCTGTCCTGCTTCGAAAGGAGCTGATGGTACTTCCCCGGCTTTTTTTTTTTTTTTTTCCAGAATTCCACTTCTGACATGGAGAGGTCTAATCTGAAAGTTCCGTGAACTGGTCCCAGCAGAGGGCAGGGCTATTGATTTTGTGCTCTGGTATGCTTTTTCCTTTCTCAGAGCTTAAGTCACTGTCAAACAAACAGTGAGAGAGGTTTGATTACCTCTGGAAACAGAGGGCTCAGGTATGTAATCAGTGTTTAACTGGAAGGAAAAGCTAAAGCCTGAGTTTGACCCAGGCTAGTGCGTATGGGCTCAGTCGTGTCCAACTCTTTTGCAACCCCGTGGACTGTGGCACACCAGGCTCCTCTGTCCATGGGATTTCCCAGGTAAGAATACTATAGTGGGTTGTCATTTACTACTCCAGGGAATCTTCCTGACCCAGGGATTGAACTTGCGTCTCCTGTGTTCCCTTCATTAACAGGTGAATTCTTTACCTCTACATCACCTAGGAAGCCCTGAGTCTGACCCATAGTAGATATCCAAACACTGGGAAATGCTGGTGAAGATTAGGGAAAATTAAAATTTGGATCTCCTCTCTGGGTTGACAGCACTATGCAAAATTGCCAGCTTAAGGGCTTATTTTGGGCTTCCCAGGTGTCGCTAGTAGTAACGAACCTGCTAGCTAGTAACGAAGGGCAGGGCACCCCACTCCAGTATTCTTGCCTGTAGAATTCTGTGGATAGAGAAGCCTGGCGCCTGCAGTCCATAGGGTCGCACAGAGTTGGACACGACTGAAGAGACTTAGCACACATCCAGTGTTTTACTTTGCTTTCAGAATTTATTATTTTTGGAACATCACTCTTAAGATTTATGTAAAGTGAATATATGATTAAATTATTCATAATGATTTTATTTTCAAGAATGCCTTGCTGTTATCCACCAGAACAACACACTGCTATAAACATGGCGAGAGGGGCAGGCCAGAGGAATTGATCAGGACTTGACCATTTATTTCCTAAGTTCTCCTGCCCCAGTAGCAGGAAATGTCCACCTCAGCCTCTCATTCCAGTGACAGGGCTTCCCATTCCCACCTTCAACGTGAGGTCAAAGGATTCCTCAAAACAGTCATATCTTTCTGCTAATGGCTAAGCCATTTTCAAAGGAGAATTCTGGCAGTGTTCTCTTTTCCCACCCGACTTCTTGGCCATTCATTTCTCACACTTGAAGGTCTCAGTCAGTCAGTCAGTTCAGTCGCTCAGTCGTGTCCAACTCTTTGCGACCCCATGGAACGCAGCACGCCAGGCCTCCCTGTCCATCACCAACTCCCGGAGCCACCCAAACCCATGTCCATCAAGTCGATGATGCCATCCAACCATCTCATCCTCTGTCGTCCTCTCCTCCTGCCCTCAATCTTTCCCAACATCAGAGTCTTTTCAAATGAGTCAGCTCTTCGCATCAGGTGGCCAAAGTATTGGAGTTTCAGCTTCAACATCAGCCCTTCCAGTGAACACCCAGGACTGATCTCCTTTAGGATGGACTGGTTGGATCTCCTTGCAGTCCAAGGGACTCTCAAGAGTCTACTCCAACACCACAGTTCAAAAGCATCAATTCTTCAGTGCTCAGCTTTTTTTATAGTCCAACTCTCACATCCATACATGACCACTGGAAAAACCATAGCCTTGACTAGACAGAACTTGTTGGCAAAGTAATGTCTCTACTTTTTAATATGCTCTCTAGGTTGGTCATAACTCTCCTTCCAAGGAGTAAGCGTCTGTTAGTTTCATTGCTCGAAGATCTATGGAAACTTAAATTTCCAAAGAAAGCCCAGGAAAGAATCCCTGGTTTGTAGCACTGTTATCTGTGTCATAATATCAGACATGTCCTTCCCTTGATTGTTAATGAACTTTTTGAGAGCAAACCAACATCTGAATGATAATAACAGCAGCTTTGATATTGTTAGTAAGTTGCTATTGAATAAGTTTTTCTTAAATATTTTTATTAAATGAAATTAGCAATAATAACTTCCCTTTCTTTTTCTCCTATTTTCCTCCTCAGCCCTCTCATCTGACCCTCCTCATTCCTAACATTTCTTAAGCATTAACTACGTGGCAGGTGCAGGGCTTAGTGCTTTATGTATTTTAAAAGTTAAGGAATTTCCCTGGTGCTCCGGTGCTTAAGATGTTGAGCTTCCAATGAAGGGGGCATAGTTCAATCCCTGATCTGGGAGGTAAAATCCCACATGCCCTATGGCACAGCAATAAAAAAAAATAAAATAAAAATAACTTTATTGAGGTATAATTTACATGCAGTAAAATAAAACCTTTTGAAATACATGTTTCAAGAGTTTTTATGAATTTATAGTCATATAACAACCACAATCATGTCATAGAACATTTTCATCACTCCTAGAATTCCCTTTTTATCTATTTGCAATACAGGCAGCCAATGATCTGCTTTCTGTTACCATAAATTAGTTTTGCTTTTCTAGAACATCATGGGTCTAGAATCATCATTATGCATTCTTCAGGGTTTGATTCTTTAGCTTAGCATATTTTTGAGAGTCATCCGTGCCATTGCATGCATCAATAATTCATTCCTTCCCTCTCTTCTTCTTCTTCTTTTTTTTTTTTAACTGAGCTGTATCTATTTTGTGGTTATTTTATAGTTGATTTACCTGTTCACCTATTTTCAACAGTTGGGCTGTTTCCTGTCTTGGGCTGTTTTACCTATAATAAAGCTGGTATGAACATTCATGTACAAGTTTTTATGTGGATGTCTATTTTCATTGGGATAAATACTTAGAACTGGAAGTGTGGGTTACATGATAAGTGTATGTATAACTTTCTTATTTTCTTCAAATATTAAAAAAATATAGCCATTATTTTTTAAAATATTTTTTCCTCATCATATTTATGGCCTCTCTTATTTTTCTAGAATGCCGATGATCTTTATGTTAGAACAATATGATTATTGATGATATCTTGATATAATCTCACACTCTACTGAGGTTTTTTTTTTCTGATTTTTTTTTCCCTCTAGAGTTTGAGTGGATTGTATTGCTGTCTTCAAGCTTATTGACCTTGCTTCTTGCATTCTGAAATATTTAATTTACTGTCTCTTTTATCTATTCAGTGAAATTTTAATTTTAGATACTGTATTTTTAAAATCTCTAAAAGTTCCACTTTGTCTTTTATTTATATTTTTATTTTACTCACAATATTCATGTTTTACTTTAAATCCTTGAACATATTTATAGTATTTATAGTAACTGTTTAATGTATTTTCTGCTCATGTTGTTATTTCTTGATCTGTTTCTTTTGATAGATTCTTTATTTTGGTTCTTGATTGCATTTTTCAGCTCTTCTATATGTTAGTAATCTTTTAATTGTTGTGTTTTATGCTATTGAGTACTAAGTTTTGTTGCTTTTTAAAAGAGAATATTGAAATTTATTCTAGTAAATAGCTAAGTTACTTGTAAATCTGCTTGGTCTTTTCAAGTTCTTTTAAAAAAGATTATGTCATGGGTTAAAGTAACCTATTTTTAGAGCTGGTTTATCCCCCCTACTAAGATGAAGCCCTTCTGATGTCTGTAAGGAATGCCCTATGTATGTAATGAACAGCTATTGCCTGGTGGGTGCCTGAAAAATTCCCAGTCATGAGTGAGCTCTGGAAATTTTTTAGCCTATGGTTACCAAAAATCCACATCCCAATTCCGAAGAAGGGTAGCACTAAAGAATGTTTCAAACCATCAGGACAATTGCACTCATTTCCCATGCTAGTAAGGTCATGCTTAAAATCTTGTATGCTGGTTCAGTATTACACGAACCAAGAACTTACAGATGTCCAAGCTGGATTTAGAAAAGGCAGCAGAACCAGAGATCAAACTGTCAACATTTGCTGCACCATTAAGAAAGGAAGGGAATTCCAGAAAAACATCTACCTCTGTTTCATTGACTTCGCTAAAGCCTTTGATTGTGTGGATCATAACAAACTGTAGAAAACTCTTAAAGAGATGGAAATACCAGACCATCTTACCTGTCTCCTGAGAAACCTGTATGCATGTCAGGAAGCAACAATTGGAACTCTGTATGGAAAAACTGATTGGTTCAATATTGAGGAAGGAGTACCACAGGGCTGTCTGTTTTCACTCTTTTTGTTTAACCCATATGCTGAGAACATCATGAGAAATGTTGGGCTGAATGAGTTATAAGCTGGAATCAAGACAGGCAAGAGAAACATCAACAACCTCAGCTATGAGGATGATACCACTCTAATGGCAGAAAGCAAAGAGGAACTAAAGAGGCTATTGATGAGAGTGAAGGAGGAGAGTGAAAGAGGCAGCTGAAAAGTAAATATTAAAAAAACTAAGATCATGTCATCTGGCCCCATTACTTCACAGAAAATAGGAAGGGAAAATGTGAAAGTAGTGACGGATTTCCTCTTCGTGAGCTCTAAAATCACTGTGGATGGTGACTGCAGTCATGAAATCAGAAGACGATTGCTTCTTGACAGGAAAGCTACAACAAATCTAGGCAGAGTGTTGAAAAGCAGAGACATTACTCTGCCGACAAAGGTCTGTACAGTCAAGGCTATGGTCTTCCCAGTGGTCATATACGGTTGTGAGAGCTGGACTGTAAAGAAGACAGAGCACCAAAGAATTGACACCTTTGAACCGTGGTGCTGGAGAAGACTCCTGAAAGTCCCTTGGACAGCAAGGAGATCAAACCAGTCAATCTTAAGGGAAATATTTGTTGGAAAGACTGATGCTGAAGCTGAAGATCCAGTATTTTGTTCATCTGATGTGAATAGCCAACTCATTGGAAAAGTTCCTGATGCTGGGAAAGATTGAGGGCAGAAGGTGAAGAGGAAGTCATAGGATGAACAGGCTAGATGGCCTCACTGATGCAATGGACATAAACTTGGGCAAAGGAACCAGAGATCAAATGGCCAACTTCCATTGGATCATAGAAAAAGCAAGAGAATTCCAGAAAAACATCTACTTCTGCTTCACTGAGTATGCTAAAGCTTTTGACTGTGGACCACAACAAACTGTGGAAAATTCTTCAAGAGATGGGCATACTAAACCATAGCTTTGTCTGTATGGACCTAATGGATGATATCACTTAGCTAACAATCACTTAGCTTTGTAAGTGATTCACTCATTCATTCAGCAAACACTGATCACTTTGCTCCAAGCAAGAAAGCACACTTGGTCCTTGTGCTTATTCTTGATGTGTATGTGTTTTATTCCCTTTCTTTTTTTAAAAATTATGGATGTGTCGTCCAGCATGTGGGATCTTACTTCCCTAACCAGGGATGGACTCTGTACCAGTTGCACTGTAAGTGCAGAGTCTTAACCACTGAAGTTAATGTGGAGTCCCTGTACTTATTCAATGTGCAATTTCATGGTAATATACAATAGTCTGCTTGGTATATTGTCAAAGATAAAGATCTGTTGAATTGATATCTATATACAATTGATGTCATAAAGGTCATTGCTTGTGTGTTGATGGGGGCCATCAGCCTCCTTCCCTGCTCTGTGTACTTCTAGAGGGTTCCTGGATCAGGGTTGTGTGGCTTTGGCTTGGTTACTTCCCATGACAGGGACGTTGTTATCACAGAAAGCACTTTTACATCCCATTTTGGACTCTAGTTAACTGCAAAGTCCCCAGCCAGGAAATTAAATGGGTACTAGGCTGCTGAAAAAGTATAGAGATTTTTCTGCAGAGGAGAAAGGGCATAGGGATCTTGGAAGCCACAAAGACAGATTTCATTTAACATTTTTCCCAGGGCTTTGGAGTCCCTCTCTCTGTGTCCTTGCTCAGCAGCTAGATGACAGCTTGTCAGAGATGCTGTGCAAAGAATTCACGTATGCTGAGTGAGTAGTGAGCTGGTGCCTGGCAGGGTGACCTCTGAGATTCTTCTGACTTGTGGGTGACTTCAGTTGGAGTTTTCTTTTTCCACTTCTCTTCAGAAGCTTTGTTACACCCAGATCCAAACAAGTATAAAAGGCTAATCCCTGAAAATACACCATCCAACACGTTTAGTTTTTTGTTTTTCTGCTAGACTTTATGAAAGATTTGTTAGGTAGTTAGAATAGGGAAAAGGAGTCCAGAATGGCAGTGGCTAAAAGACCTGGAAGGGAAAAGCCCGTGAAAATAGAACAAAGAAAGATCCAAAGACCAGAGTGAGGACCTCAGGTAGAACAAACAGCACTCCTGGCTGGCCCAATTTACATAGGGCAGGCCCAGGGAGAAAAAAAACATATAAAAAGAGGAGCCAAAGGGCTCTCTCTCTCTCTCTCCCCAGCGCACTGGGGCTCTCTTCTCTTTGCATTTTTGGACCGACATGCCCTCACGCCTTGAAGATGGATTTTCCTGCTATTATTTAAATAAAATAGAACTGTAACACTGAGCTGCAACACTGATTTGTCTAAGAGCTATAACACAGACCGTTCGAGACCTGAGAGCTATAACATGGTCTGTCCAAGACCCGAGAGCTGTGACATGCCGAGGGGGGCTATAATGTCCGTCACTCGCCTGACAGGTTTATTTATGAAGGGTCTTTGCAATATATGATCCAATTGCATCTGGCCTGATTCTACATTTTTCTTCTCAGATTTCTGAATCTTTGCTTCCACTCTTAAATTCTACTGTATGCAGTTGATCTGGAATGTCAGAGTAACAAGACTTTTCTCAGCAGCGAAGTCCCTAGAAATCTATGCCCCCAAGAGACACAGAAATACAGAACAGACTTTTGAACTCTGTGGGAGAAGGCGAGGGTGGGATGTTTCGAGAGGAATCGGGTGGAGAGGGAGGTGGGAGCGGGGATTGGGATGGGGAAGACGTGTAAATCCATGGCTGATTCGTATCAATGTATGACAAAACCCACTGAAATGTTGTGAAGTAATTAGCCTCCAACTAATAAAAAAATTTAAAAAAAAAAAAAAAAAAGAAATCTATGCCCCCATGTTTTCATTTTTCTCAGGCGTCACTAGTGGTAAAGAACCTGCCTGCCAATGCAGGAGATGTAAGAGATGTGAGTTCCATTCCTGAGTCAGGAAGATTCCCTACAGGAGGGCATGGCAACCCACTCCAGAATTCTTGCCTGGAGAGTCCCATGGACAGAGGAGCCTGGGGGGCAGTGGTCCATAGTGTCACAAAAGTCAGACAACTGAAGGGAATTTGCATGAATATTTCCATTTAGGCTTTGGACACATAGTCAGGAAATACGGGTCTACTGTATAGGTACTGTGTTTGCTACCTGAGACGTTTCTTGTGAAAGTTGCATTAATTTTAATAAAGCACTTTAATTTACTTTGGAGAAAATAACAAAAAAAATCTAATTGAAAATCAGGAATAAAATTACCCTGTGAATAACATTCCTTTATCACAGAGATTCCAGGCTTTGAATAACCTTGTTAATTCAATTCAGCGATGTGCCTGGGCTAGCTGAGCTGATGCCTAATCCAAGGAGACAACGGGGTAAATTGGATTGCTAAAAGCTAAACTCACTTTCTGCTATGCTGGCCTCCCCCCTCAGAGCACAGCAGATGATGGAAGACCCTTGGCTTTAGCCATAAATAGACCACCTGCTCAGCTAACAGAAACATATATTTTAAAGATTTGTGGGTATGAGCCTTCAGAATAAAATACTATTTTAGATCACTTTTCATGCAAATATTTCAAAGGAAATGTAGGAGACAAAAATATTGATTGCTAAGACTGAAACACAGTTGAGTCTCTGCCGCACCTAATGGTCAAACTTAATTCAGTTGTCTAGCTGGACAAGTCACTAGGCCCAATTTGCAAGTCTCCAGTCAAGGATTTTCAAACCAATAGCAATCCTGGTAGAAAGTCCAGAATTCTGACCTTTGAAAGGTGTTATGCAGCAATTATATTAAAGAAGACTAAGCTACCCTTTATGGTCTTGTTACTCAAATGTTTTGGTCAATACACATTATTAACATTCATTTAATTAATGCACAATAAAAATACTTGGTATGATAAAAAACGTGGTTCTGTGTTCTGATACTTGGAATGCATGACCTTTGTATGGTTAGAAAATGCACAGTCTCCCCACTATTATTTTTTCTGCTTAATTTAACTCCTTGGACTGTTTGCACCTCTCATTAGCCATACATACATTGTAGTCCTCAAAATCAAGTAATTGATTCTGTAAGAAATTCTCTTGACATGGTCTTGCATGAACAATACTAATTATTTTTGCTTTGCATTCTTCACCTCAAGCCACATTCTGACCTCCTATCTTTTCTTTTTTTCTCTAGAGACTTAGCCCTGTACAAGAAAACATTGAGGTGAAAGACAACTTTGAAGATCATCCAGATGATTGTTTTTAATTTTTTTTTCACTTGAAAATCTTATTGTAAAACATAGGCAATCCACTTCAGTTCAGTTCAGTTGCTCAGTCGTATCCAACTCTTTGAGACACCATGGACTGCAGCATACCAGGCTTCCCTGTCCATCACCAACTCCCAGAGCTTGCTCAAACTCATATCTATTGAGTCGGTGATGCCATCCAACCATCTCATACTCCGTCATCCGCTTCTCCTCTTGCCTTCAATCTTTCCCAATATCAGGATATTTTCCAGTGAATCAGTTCTTGACATCAGGTGGCCAAAGTATTCAAGCTTCAGCTTCAGCATCAGTCTTTCCAATGAGTATTCAGGACTGATTTCCTTTAGAATTGACTGGTTTGATCTTGCAGTCCAAGGGACTCTCAAGAGTTTTCTCCAACACCACAGTTCAAAAGCATCAAATCTTTAGTGCCCAGCTTTCTTTAAAGGAAATCCAGAAAGCCACACAAAACACATACATTGCTTAATTAGTCACCATAATGATAAGAAATGGAATATTTCCTGCCATATTGTAACAGGGAATAACAGAGAAGAGTCAGTTTTGACTCTTCCTTGCTAGATACATTTCTTTGGCCGCTTTTGTTATTATAATCACACATAATGACTGAGAATCCTGCCTCTCCACCTGACTATTAAACTAAAGTAGCTTTGTTCAGGACCCTGTCCACCTGCAGATGGCAGCAAGGAAGAAATTAACACATCCCCCTGCCCTAGGCTTGCCATTCTAGGAGATATTTGCAAGATTAAATGGCCTTTTTACTTTGCTTCCTCATTTCCCTCCATCTCTGATTCATAAAAGAATCTGGCACTCAGACCCCAACAAGACAGTTATTTTGAGACATTAGTCTGCCATCTTCTAGGTCATTCAGCTTTCTGGATAAAGTCACATTTCTTGCCTCAACATCTCATCTGTCTCTCAAATTCATTGGCCTGTCATGTGGCAAGCTGGGCAAAGCATGGACTCAGTAACAATCTCAGTAAACAAAGATGTCACAGCCATCAGCAATTGCAGTGACCACGGATGGTGAGCTGGTGAGCCTGAGGGCAATCAGGAAGAAGAGGGCCTGCCATCTGGCAGCCGTCGGAAGGCAGCCAATCCCTGCAGCGAGCCTGAGGAACTCAGAATGTGAAAACACAGAATTCTGGCCCCAGATAGCTGAGGTGCATATCAAAGGAAGGATTTCAGTGGGCCCACACTCTTTCATCTTCCCAAACATACACAAGAGCTCACTTCCTTAACTTGAGTTATCTGGTTTTCTTTAATTAAAAATCATCTTTTGATGTTTTGACTACCTACCCTTTGTTGTAAAACTTCTATATAATCTGAATCTTTCCCTCACCTCCTTGGAGTACCTCCTCAAAGCTATCTGAAACACTCCCCCCCCTACACTGCTGTCCTCATTTTGCCTTAAGCAAAACTTAACTCCCAATTCTCTTGTTATCCAAAGATTTTTCAACAATGGGGACACACTTGTAGCTGATATCCAGATCAAAAGTAGCACCATTCCATCCACACAGACTCTTCTCCATGTGTACTTTTTCCACTGCAGCAAATCCCCCAAAAGCAGTCTACTATTCTGACTTTTATGACAACTTCCTTCCAATTCTTTAAAGTTTAATCTCCAACTTTGGCTCCCTAAATAGAATTGTTTAGTTTCATCTATTTTTCCCCCCTAATTTGACAGTTTCTTAAGTATCTTTCAATTTACAGCCTTCCTAATGAATCTGTCTGCCAATACAGAAGACACAAGAGACATGGGTTTGACCTCTAGGTTGGGAAGATCCCTTGGAGGAGAAAATGGCAACCCACTCCAGTTTTCTTGAAAGATTCCTTGGACAGAAGAGCCTGTTGGGCTACAGTCAATGGAGTTGCAAAATAGTAGGACATGACTAAACAACTGAGCACACACCTGATGGAAATAGAGCCAGCCCTCTGACTCTGAGGATGTGGAACCAACCTGAGGGCCAACTGTAAGGGACTTGAGCATCCTTGGATTTGAGCACTGGAGGAAGATTCTGTGGCACAGAGCCTGTTTTGAGGGTTATTAACTTGAAGACTGCACTGGGGAGGTTGTAGGCCTTATTTTCTACTGTCGTTTTATTGTTTTGGGGCATGTTGCAAAGAACATGTCTTAAGGGCCAAATAACATATTTTGGGGGTTATTAACTCACTGAACTCACTGGGTAGGGTGTAGGTCTCACTGCCACCATTGTTTTGTGGTTTGGGGACATGTCTCCCGCTTCTGTTACATGGTTTTGTTGCTAAGCAAGTCAGCTTGATTTTATTGTTAAGCAAGCAATCTGACTTTGATGCTAAGTGACTTATATTGCTTTATGAGTCAAGCAGGCCAACATTGCAGAATTTTCCCATTACTTTCTTGAGTGATCATTAGTTTTACTGTGGTCTCCCAAATCCCCCTAAAGTTCCCTCTCTATCTACAATTCCCTAATGGGGTTTCTAAGCTAACTATTTGATCATTTTATTCTGTCACTATCATTTTCATCAGAAGGCATATGATATCTGGTTATCTTCTTTATATATATATATATATATATATATAATATGTAGTCATTGGGGCTTCCCTGGTGGCTCAGTTGGAAGAATCCGCCTGCAAAGTGGGAGACCTGGGTTCAATTCCTGGGTTGGGAAGATCCCCTGGAGAAGGGAAGGGCTACCCACTCCAGTATTCTGGCCTGGAGAATGCCATGGACTGTATAATCCATGGGGTTGCAAAGAGTCGGACACGACTGAGCAACTTTCATTCATTCATTCATTCATGTAGTCATTGATGCTCATTGCCTCAATCTGTTAATTCACGTTTGTTTTGTGATGGGAGCGATTTGCATGTTGGTGATTTCCTTTACATTTGTTAAAAGGAATATCTTTAAAAAGGGAGACTTCTTCATGTCTACTATCTGGATGCTCAGTAGCTTTGTTCATATTGAAACAGCAATAAATGTTGTGTGTTCTTTTTAAACAGCTTTCAATATTTGCTTTACTTTTCCTCATTATTTTCCAGTTTTTAAAATAATTAATTTTCTATCATTTTCCAAAGGTGACCAGTAGTTTTTTAAATAATATGTAATTATATGAAAGAACAGATATAAATATATTTGATAGGTTTTAATCCATGGTACTGCTATTGAAGCTCAAATTGCCTCATGTTTTTGGCTAGTGGGAGCTTCTGCAACTTGTCCTTCATCTGACACCATTCTAGTAATTTTTATAGTCCCCGTACTATACTATGTGAGAAATATTTTAGGCTTTTTCTAGTGCAATTCCTTGTCCCAAACTTGAAATCATTCATTGCTATAAGAAAGATTTTATTTTAATGGAAAGTGTTATTTCTAATAACAAAGCAATAATCTGGTTTGAGGGATGCTGATGCTATTGGAGTCAGCCATTCCTTCGAAGACTCTCAGTGTTTTTAATAAAAGCATATGTGCTATGTGCACATAGACACACACACATATATTCTGTTTTAAAATTTATTTACATGTTTTTTGCATTGGGTCGTCTTTGCTATGTGTGAGCTTTATCTAGTTGTGGCAAGCAGGGGCTAATATTTGCTCTGGTACACAGGCTTCTCATTGTGGCGGCTTCTCTTGTTGCAGAGCACAGGCTCTGGGTGGGCGGGTTGCAGCGCTCGGGCTTGGTAGCTGCAGTGTTTGGCTCTAGAGCATATGGGCTTCAGTAGTTGTAGCACAGAGGCTCAGTAGTTGTGGTGCACGGTCCTAGTTGCTCCGAGGTATGTGGAATCTTCCCCGGACAAGGATCGAACCCGTGCCCCCTGCATTGGCAGGCAGATTCTTATCCACGGCACCACCAGAGAAGTCCAGTCTTTATGAGTACATACTGATACTTCCAATTCAAAATAAAACTACAGTATATTCTTCCCATGCCTTCTGCCTGCTAAGTTGTTTCAGTCGTGTTTGACTCTTCAGAGACCCTGTTTACTATAGCCCACCAGGCTCCTCTGTCCATGGGATTCTCCAGGCAAGAATACTGGAAAGGGTTGCCATTTCCTCCTCCAGGGGATCTTCCTGACCCAGGGATCAAACCCGGGTCTCATTTGTCTCCTTCATTGGCAGGCGAGTTCTTTGCCACTGGTGCTAACTGGCAAGCCTATTTTCATACCATATGATCTGACAATTCCCTCTTTGGTATTTATCCAAAGGAGTTGAGAACTTATGTCCACACAAAAACCTGCAACTGGGTATTTATTGCAACTTAGTTCATAGTTGCCAAAACTTTGAATAAATCAAGATGTCCTTCAACCAGTGAATAGTAGATAAGACTATGAAATGGACTAAGAGATGCACTAAAAAGAAATGTGCTATCAAGACATGAAAAGACATGGAGAAAACTCAAACATATATTACTAAGTAACCAAAGCCAATCTGAAAAGGCTACATCCTGTGTGATTACAACTAAATGAGACACTTTAGAAGAGGGAAACTATGGAGACAGTAAAAAGATCAGTAGTTGCTAGTGGCTGGAGTGAGAGGGATGAAAACCTAGAGTACAGAGGACTTTCAGGGCAGGGAAATACTCTGTATGATACTACAGTGGTAGATGCATGTCATTATATATTTTTCGAAATTTATAGAACATACACCAACAAGAGTGAGCCATACTGTAAACTATGGACTTTGGGAGATAATGATGTGTCAGTGTGGATCTATCAATTGTAAAAAACATACCTTGATAGTGGGGGATGCTGATGATGGGAGAGGCTGGGCATGTTGAGGGGCATCTCTGTACTTTCCACTCAATTTTTCTGTGAACCTAAAACTGCTCTAAAAACAAAATCTTAATAAAAATATGAACAAATCATAAATACACTTGCTCCTTGAAAGGCAAGCTATCACAAACCTAGACAGTGTATTAAAAAGCAGAAACATCACTTTGCCAACAAAGATCCAAATAGTCAAAGCTATGGTTTCTCCAGTAGTCATGTATGGATGTGAGAGTTGGACCAGAAAGAAGGTTGAGCATCAAAGAATTAATGCTTTCAAACTGTGGTGCTGGAGAAGACTCTTGAGAGTCCCTTGAACTACAAGTCAATCCTAAAGGAAGTCAACCCTGAATATTCATTGGAAGGACTGATGATGAAGCTGAAGCTCCAATACTTTGGCCACCTGATGCGAAGAGTCAACTCATTGGAAAAGACTCTGATGCTGGGAAAGATTGAGAGCAGGAGGAGAAGGGGATAACAGAGGATGAGATGGTTGGATGACATCACCAACTCAATGGACATGAGTTTGAGCAAACTCTAGGAGATAGCGAAGGACAGGGAAGCTTGGTGTGCTGCAGTCCATGTTGTCACAAAGAGTTGGACATGAGTTACTGACTGAACAACAAATTATAAGTAAACTACGGGGAGAGGCCCTAACCTCTCCTATACTACATCTGTCTCTCCTTTCTCCCAAACAAAGAATCCTGGCTCTCAATGACAAAGAGAATGACAGACATAGGATGCCCATAATTGCATGTTTATTCATCCCACTTTTCGCACACAGAGTTCTCAGAATAGCGATACTAATACTATCGACACCAGTATGATTACTGGATGTTGTAAACGTCTTGTTTTCGTGGCTGTCTCCGTTTTTCTGTGATACTAGATCTCTGTTGTCAGAACATGTAGCCAATTCATACCACCTTGCTTTTCATTCATATTGAGACTTAATCTAGAAGTAGCTATATATTTAATGATCACCACCAGTGCTTATATCAGCATCTTAGAGTCATTTTGGTTTTTTGAAGACATTTCCTTAGAGAGTACCAAAAGAAGGCTCACGAGTGATGATACCAGTTTCTCTGTGCTTTTTTATATTTGAAAGTCAGTTTGTTTGACTATTAAACTTTGATTCACATTTTCTTTCATATTTTTGTACTGTCATTATTTTTGAGTTATTTTCTCTTATAGATTATTATAAGATATTGAATACAGTTCCCTGTGCTATACAATAGGTTCTTGCTGGTTATCTAGGGTCTCTCGCAGTGCAGGTGGATTGTTTGCTTTCTGAGCAAAGCTCATTTTATATGTAGTTGTGCCTATATGTTAATTCCAACCTCCTAATATACCCGCCTCTTCCCCTTTGGTAACTATAGATTTTTCTATGTCTGTGAGTCTATTTCTGTTTCATAAATATGTTCTTTTTTTTCTTTTCTTAAGATTCCACATACAAGACAAGACACTTGTCTTTGTCTGGCTTACTTCTTTCATATTTTAATTGTTAGTCTATTTCTTATGGTATAAACCATTCCTGCCAAATCTCCTGTTATCAGTTCTACTTCCCCACTTAGAGTGATCTTGTTCTTTTGCCCAGATACCTGTTCATTTCCTTTAAGTTCAGTAGTCTTACTAGGGTGTATCTTTGTCATTCTGGGTCAGTATTGTCAAATACATGGTGTCTTTTTCAATCTGTAGCTTCCATGTGTAGTGTATGAATGTAATTGTTTTGCAGACATATTTTAATGTGCATAATTAAGTTCCAGCATTTTATTGTATAGTAGAATGGATTCTAGAATTCTGCAAAAAAGTTTGGGGAAGATTGAAGAAAAAGGCTTATCAAACCACAGCCTGTGGACTGAATGCATGCAACTTCCTATTTCCTCTTGGCCCACAATCTAAGAGCAGTTTTTATATTTTAAATAATTAAATTGGAAATTGTTGCCTAAGTTCCTGCATAATATCCTCCATTTTGCCTCATGAAGCTCAAAGCCTAAAATATTTGCTATCTGATTTTTAAGAAAAAGTACGTAGACCCCCTTTTCTAAAAGGACCATTGCAATGAGTGAGGGGAAGTACCCAGCAGATAAGATGAGGCCCATCCAACCGTGACCTGCCCCAGACACTGTAGGCCTGCGGGTCCTGGTTCCTTGTGCTTTAGACAAACTCTGCTAGAACTTCCTGTAGAACCCGTAATCCTCTCTCCTTCTCTATCTGTCTGGATGTTCCTCTCCCTGAGGTGGGTCCATGAGTTAGTTCACATTAAAAAGCTCCCAGGGAAATGTTACTCACTCAGAAAATTTTTCATCTTTATAGGAAATAATGACTTTAAGACAAAGGAAATGGTATTTGATTTTTAATACCTAGATTCAGCCTGTGTGTGTGTGTGTGTGTGTGTGTGTGTGTGTGTATGGTTGTGTGTGGTCTCTGTGTGTGTGTATGTAGGGTGTGTGTGGTTTCTGTGTGTGTGCGTGTAGTATGTGTGTATGTCTGTTTCTGTGCATGTGGTGTTTGTATGTGTGTTTCTGTGTGTGGGTATGTGGTGTATGTGTGTGTGTGGTATGTGTGTATATGTGTGATGTGTTTCTGTGTGTGTGTAAACAGTATGTGTATGTTTCTGTGTGCTTGGTATCTGTGAGCTTCTGTGTAAGTGTGTGTGGTATGTGGGGGGTGTGTGTGTGTGTGTGTGTGAGGTGTGTGTGTGTGTGTGTGTGGTGTGTGTGTGTGTGGTGTGTGTGTGGTATGTATGTGTGTGTGGTGTGTGTGTGTGGTAAGTGGGATGTGTGTGTGAGGTGTGTGTGTGTGGTATGTTGTGTGGTGTGTGTGTGTGTGTGTGTGTGGTGTGTGTGTGTGGTGTGTGTGTGTGGTGTGTGTGTGGTGTTTGTGTGGGTGTGTGTTTGGTGGTAATGGTGTGGCAGACGGGCCTTTCCCCAGCCTCTGATGTGCACGGTGGCTTTTCCCTGGATTCACCATGGGAACTGGTCTACGGACCTCATGGGCAGTTCCAAAACTTACCCAATATCCCCCTGGAAGAGCAGGCCTGGGTGAGCTGTTCTGGAAGAAGGTAGGGGCAAAGGCTTTTCTCACCCCCACCTGTAACTCACCTCCAACTCCCAGACTCAGCCAAGGGCCCTCAGGGCACCAGGATACAGGCCTCAGGGTCTGCTATGACTTTTTTTAATAAGCCCTGAGTAAAGGGAAAGTTAGATCATGTTCTTGGATAGAAAGACATTATCTTATAAAAATACTGATTATTTCAAATGAGAATCTCAAGAGGATTTGGGGGGAGTAGAATTAAATAATCATATAGGGAAAAAAAAAAAACCTGAAAAGAATTAGAACACCAGTGAGAGAAATTTACATTTTAGAGTCATCAAATCAATATTGTTTTAACATACCAACAGATGAATTAATGTAATAGAATAGAAAATCTGAAAGTCAATTCTAATACTATATAGGGAAATTTAATTTATGGTAAAGGTAGAATTGACATTTATTTGAAAAAGTCAACTTACTTGGAAAGTGATGCTGGCACAAATGTACTGGTTGTCTGGAAAAAAATAACTCCTATGTCAGGCTACATCCCTAAATAAATTGCAGATAGATTAAGGAATTATGTTTTTGAAAACTCGAAGTAGTAAAAGCAGTTCTAAGGGTAAGGTGATTTTGTTTACAAAATGGAAAAGTCACAAAGTAACACATAACATATATACATCTATATAAACACTCATATGGTAGGAAGATGTCATGCTGTGGTTGTTCAGCTGCTAAGTTGTGTCTGACTGTCTGACTCTTTGCAACCCCATGGACTGTAATTCACCAGTCTTATCTGTCCATGGGATTTCCCAGGCAAGAATACTGGAGTAGGCTGCCATTTCCTTCTCCAGGGGGATCTTCCTGACCCAGGGATTGAACCCAAGTCCCTTGTGTCTACTGAATTACAGACAGATTCTTTACCATTGAGCTCCTGGGGAAGCCCAGGAAGATGCCATAGACAAAACAAAAAGATAAATTCATAGTTTTGGAAAATGTATTTGCAATGGGGATGATAAATAAAAGCTTTAATGTCAAAAATAACAAGAAGAAAGGGAGCAGCACAACAGAAAAATGGACTAAAGGTGAACAGGCAGACTGGAGACTCAGTCCCAAGAGGCATGTATGGCGTAGACTATAGTGGGAAATGTCACTTCCCACCTCAAGGACCCCTGTGCTTCCAACCCATGCTCCTCTTTACCCTCCTCACGTGGGTGCTGGGTTCCCCCTCCATACCCTGCCCTGCCCAGAAGCTCCTGCATTTCCTCAGGGTCCCCTCCCAGAGTCTGCCCTGCATCCCAGCCAGGTGTCCCCACCTTCACCTCACAGCTGTTGCATTTTCCTGCAAAACTGGTGGATTAAAAATCTGCTTCAGATTCCATATATATGTAGTATTGACATATATATACTATCATGTGTAATTCAGACAGCTAATGTGAAACTGCTGTATTAACATAGGGAGCTTAGCTTGGTGCTCTGTGATGACCTGGTGGGGTGGGGTGGGAGGGGGAAGGAGGTTCAAGAGGAAAGGGATATATATTTTTATTCATATATATATGATTATAACTGATTCACGTTGTTGTCTGGCAGAAACCAACACAACATTGTAAAGCAATTATCCTCCAACTAAAACAAAAAGCTGCTTTAAAAACAAGAAAAACTGGCAGCCATGTGCCTACACCCCAGTGGCTGCACATAGGCATGTGAAGCTTCCTGAAGCTTCTGAGTGCTCCCTCCCCACCCATACCCCAGGTCCCTATCTGGCCTGTGGGCATTTGAGTTTGAAACCCTAGAATCTGGCCTCTCGCATGCTCTGGGCCCTCTGGAGTTTGTCTTGGTTTAGAGTCTGCTCTATTAGAGTGGCCCTGAGGTTTCTGGAATGACCCTAGTGTGGGCATTGACTGTGCTTAAAGCTAAGTTTGCTTTGATGGTTTCTACGATTTCTACCTTTAGACTCAGTGGATCTGGTTCCTGGATTCCCAGGTCCTGAAAATGTTCTATGGTCTATGCCTACATATCATCCCTATCTATCTATTTATCTATCTGCCTATCTATGTCTATATCTATCTACCTATCTATCATGTGTCTGTCTCTATCATCCATCCATATCTATCAGTTATCTAATTATGACATTATGATTTATGAATATATATATATATATTTGGCCATTCAAGACCCACAAGCCCTTGGAATTTCCAGTGTTGAGAATGACAAAGGCATCTCTTCTTATGTTAATGAGGTGACTGTTGGACCCCTCATTAACATAAGAAGAGACAGCTTCCCATGCCTGCTCTCTGCATCTCTTCCATCTGACTGTTCCTAAGTTGCGTCCTTCTATAAAAAACCAGTAATCTAGTAAGTAAAATGTTTCTCTGAGTTCTGTGAGCTGCTCCAGAAAATTAATGGAACCCAAGAAAGATGCTGGGAAAGATTGAAGGTAGGAGAAGAAGGGGACAACAGAGGATGAGATGGTTGGGTGGCATCACTGACTCAATGGACAAGAGTATGAGCAAGCTCCTGGAGATGGTGAAGGACAGGGAAGCCTGGCATGCTGCAGTTCATGGGGTCAGAAAGAGTCAGGCATGACTGAGCGACTGATCAATAACAGCAAGAAAGGGGCTGTGGAAACCTCTTTTCTGTCTGTCCCACAGAAGCACAGGAGACAAAGTGGACCTACGATTGACATCTGAAGGGGTGGGGCCATCTCCTGGGACAGAGCCCCTTCACCTGTGGGATCCGATGGAATCTCTGAGTAGATGGTATCAGAACTGAGTTGAATTGAATTAAATCATAGGACACCTCACCGATGTCAGACAATTGTTTCTTGTGAGTGTAGAGAGCCTTGCTTCTTACACAGGAATTGGTGTCAAGATCTATTTATTATCTATCCCCTATCTATCTATCTATGTATCATCAGTCTATCTGTTTGTATGCACATATATTTACATATACACAGCAACATTTGTGTATCCTGCATATGAATACATGTACATATGTGTTTATGCATGCACATATGTGGGCCCATACATGTATTTTTACATTTAATACATGTGTACAAACATATTCTTTCTCACATGTATATCTGTGGATCTCCATTTCTATCTATAGTGTGCTGCAGTCCATGGGGGTTGCAAAGAGCTGGACACGACTTAGCGACTGAACAATAAAAACCAACAATAGCTTGTATACTGCTTTCTTCTCAGGAACTAGGACCTGATTCTCCTAAGCCGCAGACTCTCCTGTAGTTTATTTAGGGGATTCATTCATCCCTCCTCCACTTTCTCTCTGATTTGGGGCTGGCCCTCCAGAGCCTCGTTGGGAATCCCCAATGGGCCTCAGTGGATCTCCATACCTGCTAGTTCTTCAGAGGGGCTCCAGTCTCACTGGCTCTTATGGGAATAAAAAAAAAAAAAAAAAAAAAAAAAAACCTTGGGCTCATATTTTTTTAAATAAAAAAAGCTTCTTTTCCTATGACTTATCAAACTTCATATTCCTTATCTGAAAAAAAAAATAGAAATACTTTTGAGGTAAACCATTTAAAACACATGTATATGATTATCTCAATAGATGCAGAGAAAGCCTTTGACAAAATTCAACACCCATTTATGATTAAAACTCTCCAGAAAGCAGGAATAGAAGGAACATACCTCAACATAATAAAAGCTATATATGACAAACCCACAGCAAGTATCACCCTCAATGGTGAAAAATTGAAAGCATTTCTCCTGAAATCAGGAACAAGACAAGGGTGCCCACTCTCACCACTACTATTCAACATAGTGTTGGAAGTCTTGGCCACAGCAATCAGAGCAGAAAAAGAAGTAAAAGGAATCCAGATAGGAAAAGAAGAAGTGAAACTCTCGCTGTTTGCAGATGACATGATCCTCTATATAGAAAATCCTAAAGACTCTTCCAGAAAATTACTAGAGCTAATCAATGAATATAGGAAAGTTGCAGGATATAAAATTAACACACAAAAATCCCTTGCATTCCTATATACTAACAATGAAAAAACAGAAAGAGAAATTAAGGAAACAATACCATTCACCATTGCAACAAAAAGAATAAGATACTTAGGAGTATATCTACCTAAAGAAACAAAAGACCTATACATAGAAAACTAGAAAACACTGATGAAAGAAATCAAAGAGGACACAAACAGATGGAGAAACATACCATGCTCATGGATTGGAAGAATCAATATTGTCAAAATGGCTATTCTACCCAAAGCAATCTATAGATTCAATGCAATCCCTATCAAGCTACCAACGGTATTTTTCACAGAACTAGAACAAATAATTTCACAATTTGTATGGAAATACAAAAAACCTCGAATAGCCAAAGTAATCTTGAGAAAGAAGAATGGAACTGGAGGAATCAACCTGCCTGACTTCAGACTATATTACAAAGCCACAGTCATCAAGACAGTATGGTACTGGCACAAAGACAGAAATATAGATCAATGGAACAGAATAGAAAGCCCAGAGATAAATCCACGAACTTATGGACATCTTATCTTTGACAAAGGAGGAAAGGATATACAATGGAAAAAAGACAACCTCTTTAACAAGTGGTGCTGGGAAAACTGGTCAACCACTTGTAAAAGAATGAAACTAGAACACTTTCTAACACCATACACAAAAATAAACTCAAAATGGATTAAAGATCTAAATGTAAGACCAGAAACTATAAAACTCCTAGAGGAGAACATAGGCAAAACAGTCTCCAACATAAACCACAGCAAGATCCTCTATGACCCACCTCCCAGAATATTGGAAATAAAAGCAAAAATAAACAAATGGGACCTAATGAAACTTAAAAGCTTTTGCACAACAAAGGAAACTATAAGTAAGGTGAAAAGATAGCCCTCAGATTGGTAGAAAATAATAGCAAAGGAAGAAACAGACAAAGGATTAATCTCAAAAATATACAAGCAACTCTTGAAGCTCAATTCCAGAAAAATAAATGACCCAATCAAAAAATGGGCCAAAGAACTAAACAGACATTTCTCCAAAGAAGGCATACAGATGGCTAACAAACACATGAAAAGATGCTCAACATCACTCATTATCAGAGAAATGCAAATCAAAACCACAATGAGGTACCATTACACACCAGTCAGGATAGCTGCTATCCAAAAGTCTACAAGCAATAAATGCTGGAGAGGGTGTGGAGAAAAGGGAACCCTCTTACACTGTTGGTGGGAATGCAAACTAGTACAGCCACTATGGAAAACAGTGTGGAGATTCCTTAAAAAACTGGAAATAGAACTGCCATATGACCCAGTAATCCCACTTCTGGGCATACACACTGAGGAAAACAGATCTGAAAGAGAATTGTGCACCCCAATGTTCATCACAGCACTGTTTATAATAGCCAGGACATGGAAGCAACCTAGATGCCCATCAGCAGATGAATGGATAAGGAAGCTGTGGTACATATACACCATGGAATATTACTCAGCCGTTAAAAAGAATTCATTTGAATCAGTCCTAATGAGATGGATGAAACTGGAGCCCATTATACAGAGTGAAGTAAGCCAGAAAGAAAGAACATTACAGCATATTAACACATATATATGGAATTTAGAAAGATGGTAACAATAACCCTATATGCAAAACAGAAAAAGAGACACAGAAGTACAGAACAGACTTTTGAATTCTGTGGGAGAAGGTGAGGGTGGGATGTTTTGAAAGAACAGCATGTATATTATCTATGGTGAAACAGATCACCAGCCCAGGTGGGATGCATGAGACAAGTGCTCGGGCCTGGTGCACTGGGAAGACCCAGAGGAATCAGGTGGAGAGGGAGGTGGGAGGGGGGATTGGGATGGGGAATACGTGTAAATCTATGGCTGATTCATGTCAATGTATGACAAAACCCACTGAAAAAATAAATAAATAAAGGAAAAAAAATAAATAAAAAATTTTTTAAAAAAAACACATGTATTTATTTTTTAATTATAAGATTTTAATCAAACTTTTAAGTCTCTTGTTGAGATGCAGAAGACTTATCACACTGGGCTTTGATTTCATCAGAAATAAACTGGCAACAGGACAGGACTCCTAGGCTTGCGTTTCAGACTGCATTGTCTCTGGGTTCTGGCTGGTGTTTTGGCCACATCTGCAAGATGTCCTGGCCCGACTCACTCATTCCTGATTCTTCTCTCTCAAAAGAAGTTTCAGTGGGGCCATTTTCTGTATTTGTAGCCTCCTGATGAACTGCCTCTTTCAGTTTTTCTAGATCCTCCTGTGAGCTGATTGGAGATGTCCATCGTCCAGTCAACTCTTGATGTAATTTCCAGGCTTGACTCAAGGAAGTGGCTATTTTTCCCAATCTTCTCTTTTTGAAACCCTCCCAGAGACAGTGGTTTTCATCATCTCAAAACCAACCACCCAGCCTGGTGGCCCCATTCGCCTCTCTAACTACGAATCTCATAGCAGTGTTGCACCAAATGGTAGGTTTCTGGAGAGAAGCTGAGCTGGCTGATCCACTGCTGCAGGTGAAGAGAAAGGACTTTGTGAAATCCTGGCAGCATCTGTAGGTGGGGATGTGGAGCCTTCCTCCTGGGAAGCCTGCAGGTTTGCCCTGCCGAAGCAGAGATGGCCCCTCTAGCGCTTTCTCTGTTTCTCTAATTGCTCTTTCCTGCTGCATGTGTGCAATCTGAATGCCACCTGGGTTTGTTCCTGCTGCTGTCCTAGAGAGTGGCCGTGATGGTGATGTACAGGTACAGCTCAGGTCTCATCTTGAGCTGGAAGAGCTACTGTTGCAGTGAAAAGGAAAAAAAAAAAAAAGAGGAATGTGTTTTTCTTTCCTTTCCAGAGAACAAAGAAGATGGAGAGAATAGTGAACAGACCTCACTTCTAGTTTTCACTTTAACTGTTGCTGATTAGGAACAGGACAGATTTTCTCTTCTTGGGCTCCAAAATCACTGTGAATGGGACTGCAACCAGGAAATTAGAAGATGCTTGTTCCTTGGAAGAAAAGCTATGGTAAACCTAGACAGCATGTTAAAAAGCAAAGACATCACTTTGCTGACAAAGGTCTATATAGTCAAAGCTATGGTTTTTTCAGTAGTCATGTATGGATGTGAGTTGGACCATAAAGAAGGCTGAACACCAAAGAATTGATTCTAATTGTGGCATTGGAAAAGACTCATGAGAGTCCCTTGGACAACAAAAAGATCAAACCAGTCAATCCTGAGGGAAATCAACCCTGTATACTCATTGGAAGGACTGATGCTGAAGCTGAAGCTCCAATGCTTTGGTCACCTGATGCAAACAGCTGACTCATTGGAAAAGAACCTGATGCTGGGAAAGATTGAAGGCAAGAGGAGAAGGGGGTGGCAGAGGACAAGATAGTTGGATGGCATTACCAGTTCAATGGACATGAACTTGGGTGAACTCCGAGAGATGGTGAGCAACATGGAGGCCTGGCGTGCTGCAGTCCATAGAGTTGCAAAGAGTTGGACATGACTTAGCGACTGGACGATAACAATCTATTGTCTATAACTAAGCTTGCTTTTCTGCCCACAGGCTCTGCATGAGCTACATTCTGTGCTTATTATCCTTTATGCTAATCACATTCTATATCTGGTGCTCAACTTTGCAGCACTCTCTTTGCAGACCACCCCTTGTAGTTCCTCTCTTTTTGCATTATAGAAAGAAGACTACAGTACGATACACAAAAGACAATGGCCCCAACCAACGGGCTACCTGACACCAGCCTAGGACTGTTTTTGAAACAATGCAAGAGGAAGAAAGATACAAAATACTTACACCTTTGTTCCTCATCACCAACCCCTGACTGTAAGCCTTTGTCTTATATAATCCCCTAGATTCCTTATGGAAGGGAGGGCACAGTTCTTGAGGCACAAGCCTGCTGAATCTCTTCTCTCATAAGGATTAAAGTCAATTTCTATTTCCTTTAAATTCTGTTTCTATATTTTTTTATTCAGCTTTGACAGGCAGAGAAAGCCAAGATTTTGGTAGCATCACTATTGCTTTCAACTCTGGTAGAGATGTGTTTGTTCACACATATGACAATTGAGCACATCGAGTCCTTGAAAATCTTAGTACCTGACCACGGCAGGGTGAAGTCTGTTCCTGGGGCTGCCTACCTCCCAGCCACAGGGCGATCCCTGTAGCAGAGAGCATCCCCTGTGGCCTGGAGCAACACTGGTCCTTCCCCTACTGGCTGGGTGCTTCCCTCTCAGCATCTATACATTTCTTTTCTATAGAACATAGATGATAAAGTACCTCTTCATAGGATTGGTGGAAGTAGTAATGAATTTATACATCTCAGCTCTTGGAAGGGCATCCAACACGTCGGTGCCACGTAAAGACAGATGTCTTCTTGTCTCAAACAGGAAGAGAACATTTCTTAGGGAGAAACCAAGCTGATAATTTTTTAAGGGTTTGTTAAATAAGTGTTCATTCTTTTCCATTCTGTATTTTTCCTTTTTTTGTTCTTTTTAGAACTGTAATCTAGATTTTAATTGTTCACAGTTCCTAGTTTTCACACCTGCATGTCCAGATTATAAGCATGTGCATTATACATTTTTGTGAGTTCTTGCGTGTCATATCCCTGTGAATGGAGACCAGCTCTTCATGGTAGTTACGTTGCATTTTGGCAAGATGGCTCTTTAGAGAAACAACCCTTGATTTGCAGGGAGCACATATAAATCCCAGTGACAAGGGATGTCAGGACCAGGCAGCTGTGTGCTCGTCATCTCCAATTTGGACCTTAATGCTCACCTATTGTTTAAGACCCTGCAGGGGCCTCTTAGAGTCTGTGAGACCACCTGCAAGGACCACGGTTCTTGTTTCCCTCACCCCCTCCCCACCCCCCAATCTATGCTGGGCATCCACTCTTGGAGTGGACCCAGGAGCACAGGCAGATAATGAGAAGTTTTCATTGTATCTCTTCTGCCTTGTTTTTTTTTTTCGCCCAGGCTCTCAGGGATGTTGACTTAAGAAAATAGTCACAACCTAAAAGTTGAGAGTTATGTTTTATCTGGTGGGAATTTTTTAGGACTTCAAGCCTGGGAGACAGCATCTTAAGTAACCCTGAGAGAACGGTTCTGAAGAGGTGGGAAAAGGAGTCAGGTTATATAGAAGGTTATATAGAAGACTGCAACAAAAGGAGCAGGTAGTCTGAACATCAAAGATTACTGAAAAGATCTAAGATTAAGGAAAACTAGATATCTTAAATTAAGAAATTTAGTGCTCTTCGATGTATGAGAAGGTGCAAACTTCTGGGGTCACTCACATGCTCCCTTTCATATGCATCTCAGCTACCTGGGACCAGTATCCTGTTTTTTGGTTTATTTGACTTCCTCATTTCCTTGCCCACTGTAGGGTGTGGCAGATGATTGCCTGATAGCCAGCACTGTTCATCGTTTTTGGAAGCCCTTGGGGCTCAGAAATTCACATTTGGAAGACTAAGATCACTGATGGCTGTGACATCCCTGTTTATTGATATGGCAGAAAGTACTCCATTTCACAGGGACGTTGGACTTTCCAGGCCACCTCTGGGGGCCATGTCAACAAGCCTTCACTTGTACTGGGTGTTGTTATGGAATGAACTGTGTCCTCTACAAAATTCATACATTGAGACCTATCTGAAACATGGTTAAGGTAAATGATGTCATTTAGGGTGGGCCCTAATCCAGTATGATCTATATATCTTTATAAGAAGAGATGAGGACACAGACACACACAGAAAGAAGACCCTGTGAAGACACAGGGAAAAGACAGCCACCTACAAGGCCAGCAGTGGACCTCAGAAGAAACCAACCTTACAGGCATTTGGAGCTCAGACTTCTGGCCGCCAGGAATGTGAGACCATACATCTCTGCTGTTTAAGCTGCCCTGGTGGTAGAGCTTTGTTATGGCAGCCATAAGGCAGCATTAAGAGCAAGGTACCAAGTCAGTTTTCATTCTTTCTCATCCTGGGTGAGCAGATGGAGCAGCTAGCAAACCTTTTCTCTGGCTTTGTCTTGAAAAATGTATTTTTAGGGAGAGCTTGGGAAAGACAAAAGATGCATACAGGACAACCTCATATTATTTTTACATTGAATGCTTCCCCTCCCTCCATTCCAAATTAAATAACTATAATCCCATTTAAATGGATGGTATGTACATTTTAATAAGAAAAATAGTATTTTATTCATAATCAAGCATTTTTACTGTTGTATTTTGAGAAAACTGAGGGTGGTTGGTAATCAGAGTTCTGGCAATAAATTATAAGACTCCTCATTGAATTCAAAAGAAATAGCTCTTTAGTTGGCATCTTTTGCCTTATGTCCTGTCTTATGAGAATGAATTAAGCAGAGGAAAGATGTGTACAAAAAAGTACTTAAGGTAAGAAGAAAAGTTTGTTTTAACACTCACAGCTTTTTAAAGAAACCACACGCATGCTAATCTATTTTATCTGAGGAACAAAATACCCTTTGATAAAATGTCGCACTGGTTTCTCTTGAAACACTATATCTTCATGCTGCGTGTGTGTTCAAACATCTTTCCATGGTATTGCTTCCTAAACATTCTGTGGCTTTGGACAAGGATGGAAAGCAGATGACATCCAGCTCTCAAGGCGCTCATGGTGACAACCGCAGGCCTGCACACTTAGTACAGGTCTTTAACACGTGTGCTCACGTCTGGTTGGTACACAAAGAAGTTTAGGGCAAAGTTCACTTGCTTACTTCCTTGGATACACCGAACAGTGACACCACAGCACAAATAACCTAGTGGTGTAATCCTTGTTATACACATGATGAAACATCATTGAATCTAGTTGCCATTAGAAGCCCAGCTTCCTGGCCCAGCCCTCCTTTAATCCTCCATTAAAATATACACCACACACTATTTGCAATAGCCAAGACATGGAAACAATCTAATTGCCCACTGACAGAGGAATGGGTAAAGAATATGCATAAATATACAATGGAACATTGCTTGTTCATAAAAAAGAATGAAATAGTGTCATTTGCAGCAAGGGCTTCCCAGGTGGGTCAGTGGTAAAGAATCCACCTGCCAATGCAGGAGATGTAGGTTTGATCCCTGGGTCTGGAAAATCCCCTGGAGGAGGAAATGGCAACCCACTCTAGTATTCTTGCTAGAGAAATCTCATGGACAGAGGAATCTTGCTGGTTACAGTCCATGAGGTCACAAAACAGTTGGACATGACTGAGAAACGGCAGGAGCATGAGCATGGATGGAGGATCACAGTAGGTGAAGTACGCCAAACAGAGAAAGATGGACATCACGTGGTGTCACTTATATGTCGGACCTAAAAAAAATGATACAAATGAACTAATTTACAAGACAGAAATAGACTCACAGATACAGAAAACAAGCTTATGGGGACTAACGGGGAAAGTGGAAGGCATAAACTAGGAATTTGGGGTTAAAATATACAGTGTTATATATAAAATAAATAACCAGCCAAGACCTACTGTATAGCACAGGGAACTATATTCATTATCTTATAATGACCTATAAAGGATGAGAAAGTAAGAAAAAGAATAGATATGTGTGTGTGTGTGTGTGTGTGTAACTGAATCACTGTGTTGTACACCTGAAATTAATACCACACTGTAAATCAAATATACTTCAATGAAAGAGTAAAAAAAAACTCACAAAATATATACACCACAGAGTTGTGGTCCCCAGCTTTAAACTCCTCAGAGACCCTCTCTTGCACAAAGAATGAAATCCAAACTCCTCACTAGAGCCAAGGAGGTCTTGCAAGATTTACACCGTTGATCTTTTTTATTATTATTATTCATTTATTTTTAATTGATTGATGATTGGTTTACAATATTGGTTTGAGTTCTGCCTTCCATCAATATGAATTAACCATAGGTGTACATATGTCCTTTCCCTCTTGAATCTGCCTCCTACCTTTCGCCCATTCCCATCTCTCTAGGTTATTACCGAGCCCACATTTGATCTCCCTGAATCATACAGCACACCTCCATTGGCTATTTACATATGTTAGTATGTATGCATCCACGCTGCTCTCTCCACTTATCTCACCCTCTCCCTCTTCTCCCCCGCCCTTGTCCATAAGTCTGTTCTCTAAGTCTGCGTCTCCATGGCTGCTCTGCAAACAGAGCTTGACTCACCCTATTTATCCTCAATGTATGTGGTTCCAAAGACCACTGAGGGTTTTCAACAGATTCCAAGCCCTTTCCAGCTTCATACTTGTCCCATCAATAGAGAGAATGGAGAGGCAGCCCCAACTTCCAATGTGAATCATGAGTCCTGTTCAACTGTGTCTTCGTGTCCACTCTTTTCCCTTATGGCGCCTGTCTTGTTGTGAAAATGCATTTTTTTAATATGGTCAGAGAGCATCTATCTTACCCTTTAAAACTGTAAGTTCCACAAGAAAGCCAACTTATATAGTTTGTTCATTGTTTTCCTCTGAACTAATAACCATCCTTACAAACTCACTAGTTTTTGAAAAAAGTGAATTAATGAAGTACAGAGCTATTGCCCAACACCTATTGTTATTTTCATGAAAGTGTATACAGATATCCTGAGCTTTTCTTCAGAAAAATAATGCTGTCTTGGGATATTCCATATTTTGCTAATTGACATTCATTAGCAGCTGGAAATGAATTTTTAAACAGTTTGAACTTGAGGACATGTTCACCACCAGAGTAGAGGAAATTACTCCTTAGTGGTTGTAAAGGAGATCTGCTACTAATTGCGTCTTAGGCAGTTCCTTTGACCTTGGGCAATTGTGAATTTTCCTTACATGCAAATGAGCTGGCTTAGATACCCTTTCCTGGCCCTGACATCAACATCTGATGAGACCATAAGCAACTGTAATAGAATGTAGAATGCACTATGTTTGTGAGCATTTAATGGTTTACAAAGTGGCAGTTTTGATTTGTGCATATATTCCAGGAAGGAAAGTGTTCTCCTGCATACCTCATTATAATTAATCCTCATCTCAGCTTTCAGGGCTTCCCAGGTGGCTCAGTGGTAAAGAATCTACCTGCCAATGTAGGAGACTCAGGTTCAATCCATGGGTTGGGAAGATCCCCCAGAGCAGGAAGTGGCAACCCACTCCAGGATCTTGCCTGGGAAATACCATGGACAGAGGAGACTGGCCAGCTACAGTCTATGGAGTCACAAAAGAGTCAGACAACTTAGCGACTCAATAACAACAACTAGTGTCTTTCAACCAGACTGCCCACTGCCAACCGAGAGACTCATTCTCGGGTCTATGCTCTACAGACCGAGAGTCCAATCTTGTCTAGTGTCTGTTCTTGTATAACTTGTGAGCTAAGATTGCTTTTCTTACATCTTCAATTGGTTACAAAAAACTCATCAAAGGAATATTGTTGAGATACATGAAAATTAGATGCAATTCAAATTTCAGTATCCATAAATAACATTCCACTGGAGCATGGCCACTCTTGTTTGTTTACTTGTTGTCTACGGCTTGTTCTACAATGACAGAGCTGAGTAGTGGTGACAGATGGGGTCTGCAAAGCTGACAAGACTTTCTAGGTGGTCTTCACTGAGAAAGTTTGCCAACATCTTGCTTAAGTGATGACACCTTCAAAGTTTGTATCTTGCCTGCCTGTCAGCTGGGTTTCTCTCCCATCCTTAGTATCTCAGAGTCATGCAACTTCTTCTGGGAAGCCTCCCTGACTCCAGGTCTTCATTCCCTGGGTTCTTTTAATTCCCCCATGCCCCTGCCCATACTTTGCTTTTCTCTCCTAATACTTGCTATGGTTAATAATGGTGGGATTAGAGGGGGTTCAAATCCAGCCTCCTCTGTGGATCTTAAGCTCTGTGAAAGCAGGTCCATGTCTGTTTTAGTAACCATCATATCAGTAGTTTTCAGCATGTGCATGGATGCTGTTTCTTCAGGCGTGTCTGACTCTTTGCCACACTATGGCTGTAGCCCTCCAGGCTCCTCTGTCTATGGGATACTCCAGGCAAGAATACTGGAGTGGGTTGCTGTTCCCTCCTCCAGGGGATCTTCCTGACCCAGGAATCCAACTCCCGCCCCCTGCATTACAGGCAAATTCTTTACTGCTGAGCCATTGTGGAAGACTAGTATTCAATACAGTACAGAAATATTTACAGACGACAGGACTGAGGTTTTGAATGACATCTTATGCAGAGAACAACTTCAGATATAGGACAAGAGGCTTCAGGAACTCAGCTGATCAGAACATATCATTTGTACCAGCAACAGTTTGTGGTCATGGCTACAAGACTAATGACTAATTAGACCCACGGGCAAAAAATTCTTCCTACTTTAACTCTAGAAATCTCCCAAGTATCTCTCATCAAAGGCAGAATATTTAGTGTTTACATTACTTGGTAGAAATCTTACCAAACCACAGAGCAGGTAGCAGCAAGCAATCCAAAGGACACTTTCATATTGACCGAACATTTACACTACATCAGTTCAGTTCAGTTCAGTCGCTCAGTCGTGTCCGACTCTTTGTGACCTCATGAATGCCAGCACGCCAGGCCTCCCTGTCCATCACCAACTCCCGGAGTTTACTCAAACTCATGTCCATTGAGTCAGTGATGCCATCCAGCTATCTCATCCTCTGTCATTCTCTTCTCCTCCTGCCCCCAATCCCCCCCAGCATCAGAGTCTTCTCCAATGAGTCAACTCTTCACATGAGGTGGCCAAAGTATTGGAGTTTCAGCTTCAACATCACTCCTTACACTACATCAGTTTAGTTCAGTTCATTTCAGTCGCTCAGTCGTGTCTGACTCTTTGCGACCCCATGAATCGCAACATACAGGGAGCTAAATTCTATGGGCATCAGTCACTCAGTCAGTTCAGTCACTCAGTCATGTCTCACTCTTTGCGACTTCATGAACCGCAGCACTCCAGGCCTCCCTGTCCATGACCAACTCCTGGAGTCCACCCAAACCCACATCCATTGAGTCAGTGATGCCATCCAACCATCTCATCCTCTGTCATCCCCTTTTCCTCCTGTCCTCAATCTTTCCCAGCATCAGGGTCTTTTCAAATGAGTAGGCTCTTCATATCAGGTGGCCAAAGTATTGGAGTTTCAGCTTCAACATCAGTCCTTCCAATGAACACTCATGACTGATCTCCTTTAGGATGGACTGTTTGGATCTCCTTGCAGTCCAAGGGACTCTCAAGAGGCTTCTCCAAAACCACAGTTCAAAAGCATCAGTTCTTCAGTGCTCGACTTAGTTTATAGTTCAACTCTCACATCCATACATAACCACTGGAAAAACCATAGCCTTGACTAGACAGACCTTTGTTGACAAAGTAATGTCTCTGCTTTTCATTATGCTGTCTAGGTAGGTCATAACTTTCCTTCCAAGGAGTAAGTGTCTTTTAATTTCATGGTTGCAATCACCATCTGCAGTGATTTTGGAGCCCAGAAAAATAAAGTCGGCCACTGTTTCCACTGTTTCCCCATCTATTTACCATGAAGTGATGGGACTGGATGCCATGATCTTAGTTTTCTCAATGTTGAGCTTTAAGCCAACTTTTTCACTCTCCTCTTTCATTTTCACCAAGAGGCTCTTTAGTTCTTTGCTTTCTGCCATAAGAGTGGTGTCAACTGCATATCTGAGTTTATTGATATTTCTACCGGCAATCTTGATTCCAGCCTGTGCTTCCTCCAGCCCAGAGTTTCTCATGATGTACTCTGCATATAAGTTAAATAATCTGGGTAACAAATATACAGACTTGACGGATTCCTTTTCCTATCTGAAACCAGTCTGTTGTTCCATGTCCAGTTCTAACTGTTGCTTCCTGACCTGCATACAGGTTTCTCAAGAGGCAGGTCAGGTGGTCTGGTATGCCCATCTCTTTCAGAATTTTCCACAGTTTATTGTGATCCACACAGTCAAAGGCTTTGGCATAGTCAATAAAACAGAAATAGATGTTTTTATGGAATTCTTTTGCTTTTTTGATGATCCAGAGGATGTTGGCAATTTGATCTTGGGTTCCTCTGCCTTTTCAAAAACCAGCTTGAACATCTGGAAGTTCACAGTTCATGTATTGCTGAAGCCTGGCTTGGAGAATTTTAAGCATTACTTTACTAGCGTGTGAGATGAGTGCAATTGTGTGGTAGTTTGAGCATTCTTTGGCATTGCTTTTCTTTGGGATTGGAATGAAAACACCTTTTCCAGTCCTGTGGCCACTGCTGAGTTTTCCAAATTTGCTGGCATATCGAGTGCAGCACTTTCACAGCACCATCTTTCAGGATTAGAAAAAGCTCAACTGGAAGTCCATCACCTCCACTAGCTTTGGTTGTAGGGATGCTTCCTAAGGCCCACTTGACTTCACATTCCAGGATGTCTGGCTCTAGATGAGTGATCACACCATCGTGATTATCCAGATCGTGAAGATCTTTTTTGTACAGTTCTTCTGTGTATTCTTGCCACCTCTTCTTAATATCTTCTGCTTCTGTTAGGTCCATACCATTTCTGTCCTTTATTGAGCTGATCTTTGCATAAAATGTTCCCTTGGTATCTCTAAATTTCTTGAAGACATCTCTAGTCTTTCCCATTCTATTGTTTTCCTCTATTTCTTTGCATTGATTGCTGAGGAAAGCTTTCTTTTCTCTCCTTGCTATTCTTTGGAACTCTGCATTCAAATGGTAAGAAGCAGAGGCTGCACTTTGCTGGAGCAGCCATGAAGAGATACCTAACATCCAAAGTAAAATAAACCCAAGTAAGACAGTAGGCACTAGGAGAGGGCATCAGAGAGCAGACAGATTGAAACCACAATCACAGACAACTAGCCAATCTGATCACATGGGCCACAGCCTTGTTTAACTCAATGAAGGTAAGCCATGCCGTGTGGGGCCACCCAAGACAGATGGGTCATGGTGGAGAGTTCTGACAAAATCTGGTCCACTGGAGAAAGGAATGGCAAACCACTTCAATATTCTTGCCTTGAGAACCCCATGCATAGTATGAAAAGGCAAAAAGATAGGGCACTGAAAGATGAACTCCCCAGGTCGGTAGGTGCCCAACATGCTACTGGAGATCAGTGGAGAAATAACTCCAGAAAGAATGAAGGGATGAAGCCAAAGCAAAAACAACACCCAGTTGTGGATGGACCTGGTGATAGAAGCAAGGATCAGTGCTGTAAAGAGCAATATTGCATAGGAACCTGGAATGTTAGGTCCCTGAATCAAGGCAAATTGGAAGTGGTCAAACAGGAATGGCAAGAGTGAACATCAACATTCTAGGGATCAGGGAGCTAAGATGGACTGGAATGGATGAATTTAACTCAGATGACCATTATATCTACTACTGAGGGCAGGAATCCCTTAGAAGAAATGGAGTAGCCATCATAGTCAACGAAAGAGTCCATGATGCAGTACTTGGATGCAATCTCAAAAACGACAGAATGATCTCTGTTCGTTTCCAAGGCAAAACATTCAATATCATGGTAATCCAAAGCTATGCCCTGACCAGTAATGCTGAAGAAGCTGAAGTTGAACAGTTCTATGAAGACCTACAAGACCTTCCAGAACTTACACCCAAAAAAGATGTCCTTTTCATTATAGGGGACTGGAATGCAAAAGTAGGAAGTCAAGAAACACCTGGAATAACAGGCAAATTTGGCCTTGGAGTACAGAATGAAGCAGGGCAAAGGCTAACAGAGTTCTGCCAAGAAAACGCACTGGTCATAGCAAACACCCTCTACCAACAACACAAGAGAAGACTCTACATATGGACGTCACCAGATGGTCAACACCGAAATTACATTGATTATATTCTTTGCAGCCAAAGATGGAGAAGCTCTGTACAGTCAGCAAAAAACAAGACCGGGAGCTGATTGTGGCTCAGATCAGGGACTCCTTATTGTCAAATTCAGACTGAAATTGAAGAAAGTGGAGAAAACCACTAGACCATTCACGTATGACCTAAATCAAATCCCTTATGATTGTACAGTGGAAGTGAGAAATAGACTTAAGGGACTAGATCTGATAGACAGAGTGCCTGATGAACTATGGATGGAGGTTCATGACACTGTACAGGAGACAGGAATCAAGACCATCCCCAAGAAAAAGAAATGCAAAGAAGCAAAATGGCTGTCTGAGGAGACCTTACAAATAGCTGTGGGAGGATTATTCCAACTGTTTTGAGGAAGGGGCAGAGATTTCCAGGATTTGGGCCACTGCTCACTCCTTGGTCTTTTAACAGTGTCTTGGAACTGTCATGCATCTCTGGGTGTGTCATTTCACTTACTGATTGAGGATCAAGGTCTAGGCTTATCTGCCATCTTGGTCCCATTTGATTCTAATGGGTTTTATGTTGTGTCCTTGGGCTATGTCATTCTTTCAATAGTTGTGCCCTGCCCCTTTCCCTCTTGCTACAGGATGATTTGAGAGAACAGCACTGAGACATGTATATTACCTTATATGCAGTAGATGACCAGTCCAAGTTTGATGCATGAAACAGGACACTCATAGCCAGTGCATTGGGACAACTCAGAGGGATGGGTTGGGGAGGGAGGTGGGAGGGCGGTTTGGGACAGGGGGACATATGTACACCTATGGATGATTCATGTCAACGTATGGCAAAAATCACCACAATATTGTAAAGCAATTAGGCTCCAATTAAAATAAATTAATTGATTAAAAGAAAAAACATAACTCTCAACTTTTAGGGTGACTGTACCAAGAGTGATACAATTAACATCACTGTGCACAGTTGTTAGAGCTTAAAATTGATCAAGGGTTCATTAGACAATATATGATTGCCATTGTCATTCATATTCTGCTCTGTTAGGTTTTTGTTACAACCTTGTGTATACTGTAAACATATTTATTACCAGAAAATGTTCAAAAATGACATATCATGAAATTTCTCATTTCTAAAAGGTCTGCCCAGAAGGATTCACCTTGTTGACTATCAGATAAAATAATAAAAAATGTAATAATAAAATAACAAAATAATGACAAAAAAAAAGAGGAAATAATACCCACAGGACTTTAAAAAAATGCTGCCAGAAAGTGTAGAGTCTGCTCTTTTAGAGAAAAGTGCAGTGAAGCATGGTGTATTTATAATAGATATTCTGTCCCCTGCACAAAGGTGTCTGCTACACAGCCTGCCACACTCTAATGAAATACTAAAATGCTTTAATAAGACGTGCAAAGTTTCAAATAAATCATTAAGTGCAAAAAGTTGTTGGTATTTACTCAGACTCAAGTGTTTCCATATTCACTTATGTAACAAATCATCAGCCACAGGTGTTAGTTTTCTGTGAAAATCCCCCAGTCAGTAATGTGATACCTCATGTATAGCTAAATCACTTTGCTGTGTACCTGAAACACTGTCAACTATACGTCAATAAATGTATATATTAAGGTAAAAAATAATATAATACCTTTGTCCAGAATCTGGATTAAAATCTAGATCTATTGGTCCCATCAGTCAGTCAGTTCAGTTGCTCAGTCTTGTTCAACTCTTTGCAACCCCATGATCTGTAGCACACCAGGCTTCCCTGTTCATCACCAACTCCCAGAACATGCTCAAACTCATGTCCACTGAGTTGGTGATGCCATCCAACACTCTTATCTTCTGTCATCCCCTTCTCCTCCTGCCTTCAATTTTTCACAGTACCAGCGTCGTTTCTGAGGAGTCAGTTCTTCACATCAGGTGGTCAAAGTATTGGAGCTTCAGCTTCTGCATCAGTCCTTCCAATGCATATTCAGGACTGATTTCCTTTAGGATTGACCATTCCTCCGTAATGGATAAGTAGCCCCGAAATAGGGTTGAGTGCAAGTCACCTTCACTAAATACTGATTCCACATGTCTGCCAACACCTTGGCCTTTCTGGGGGAATTTTGGATGACGTCAATCACATGTGAAGAGTGGGCTCCAATGCACAGCCATGGGAACATTTCAAACCCAGTAGCTGCTGATGCTGCAGGACACCCTCCTTGTAACTAAGGATGTGTTTACAACTCAGTGCTGCTAAAATTACCCATTTAGAAAGTCTTTTGCTTAAGATTTCCCTTGGGTGAGCCTGAGGGGCAAAGTAATTTTGAATTCAAAGGCCCACAGTGTACAGTACCATGTAATGGAAATAATGCCAGCTTAACTGCTCAGGGCCTCTGGATTCAAAATCAAGCTAAGGATGACCATAAGAGAATGTTTTTTGAACAATGGCTAGTGCTTATAAACCACAAATACTGTATACTGTGAATGCAACTTTTGATCATCATCGGCTAAACAACTCCTAATTAATACAATCAGTCAATATAATTTTCTCATCTTCATATCCAACTTGAAAGTAAGCTTGAGCATTGTTTTGCCCAATGGATTGTAGCCTACCAGACTCCTCTGTCCTTGGGATTCTCTAGGCAAGAATACTGGAGTGGGTTGCCATTCCCTTTTCCAGGGGATCTTCTAGACTCAGATATCAAACCTGGGTCTTCTGCATTGCAGGCAGATTCTTTATCATCTGAGCCACCACGGAAGCCCCCATAAATAAGTAAATATACATACATCCAGGCCTTTCAGTTTCTGCTTCAAAATGTTAAGAGCTTGAAAGTCATAACTGCAATCTTTGTAAGACACAGCTTAAAAAGCTGAAAATCAACAATTTTTTTGGACCCATCAGAGAACTGACAATGAAGGAAAATTGACACTCCAGACAGATGTATGTAGAGAGATACAGCCACTACGATCTACTTACCTGGAGCGAATTCACTGGAGCCATTCACGCTTAAATGGTGATTTTGATGAACTGAGGAGTCTGAGTATGGACTTGTTATTAGGGTAAGGAACACCTGGGAGTAGCAGTCTTTGGGAAACCCCGTGCTTATGATAGTGTGTTGCCAGGAACACTATCTAGTTCTCTCTTTAAAGAACAGAGGTTCTCCTATGTCCCTGACCAGAGGAGGGGCCAGGTAAGTACTCTGAAATATTCCCCAGGCTTTCTCCTAAACCAAGGCCAACTCAGCATGGGAAAGGTTTATCAAAACCTTATCCCAACACAGAGGAAAGGAAATGTCTCATCCTGGCTCCCTTTAGCCTTCTTGTCTCACAGAAGGGGTGAGAAAGCTAAGAAACACTTGAAAAGATCACAGTCCAGGGGCACAAGCCCACTAAAGTACAAAGACGTCAATTGTGATATTTTATAACACTTCCTCTCCCCACCTTTCCACACCAACATGGTGCCCAGGTGGCACTAGTGGTAAGGAATCTACGTGCCAATGCAGGAGACATAAGAGACTTGGGTTCATTCCCTGGGTTGGAAAGATCTCCTGGAGGAGGGCATGGCAGTCCACTCCAGTATTCTTGCCTGGAGAATCCCATGGACAGAGGAGCCTGGCGGGCTACCATCTATAGGGTCACAAACAGTCAGATACAACTGAAGTGACTGAGGATGCTTGGAGCTAAATAAATTGTAACATGCAAATGAAAGTTCTTAGGGAAGCACTAAAATGTAGTAGAGATGTTAGATGTTTGGCACTATGAACCGAATACATTTATTGTAGTCCCGGCTCCTTTGTATTAATAGTAAACAACTGTGATTATAATATTTCCTTTGAACTATAAAGTCAATACATCTCAGAATTTGAAAACATAGATAAAATATCCATTACTCCTCCACATTGATAAAACACTTTAAAAAATATTTATTTTTATTTACTTAACATGCTGGGTCTTAGTTGTGGCATTCAGGATTAACATGTGGGAATCCAGTTCCCCAACCAGGGGTCGAACTTGGGCCCTCTGTACTGGTAGGGAGGAATCTTAGCCACTAGATCATCAGGTAGTTCCCTACAAAACACTTTTAAAACACGTTTAAAAAGTCTCTTCTTCATCATTCAAATCTGAGCCAGATGAATTTATGTAAAATGACACCAACATGCAAGAGAAAGGAGCTGTGTTTCTTTAATTCAAGTGTTCTGATGGGCAGCCTCAGTTTCTTTATGCTGAAGATCAGAAGACAAGAAAAAGAGAAGTAGAACACCCTTGATGGTTTCCTCAAGGAAAGCAGAAATTACAGGATTTTCCCAATGTAGCTCTTTTCAGCAGAAAATGAGTTTCTTCAAAGATGTTTGTAAAAGCATACATCAGGATATATGGATATCCAGATCCTCTGATATTCACAGGCATCTTGTAAAGTGTTTCACAGTTTGGAATACTTCTTTTGCAAAACATATTTTCCCCTCAAAATGCCCCTGGGGGGTGGTGCATGACATGAATATTTAGGAAACATTGCCAGGATGTGTGGTCCATGACAAGCAAGGAAGATGATTTTACATAGAAAAGGAGACCCTTGGGACTCTGAGAAGGGATAGAATCACTGAAGTTCTTCCTAAGAAAAGCATTGAAGGCTAAAAAGAATCTGTTCTGGTGTCTTAGCATGCACTGCGTTCCTCTCCACTGCAGCAGACATGTTCATCTGTCCTGTCCAGCCCCCAGCTGGCCAGATTCCACATGTGTGCTTGAGGCAGAAAGGAGAAGGCTGGTTTTATTTGCACTGATGTACAGTGGCTTTATTCTTAGAATATTCTGGTCTCTAAAGGGCCATGTGAGGTTTAAAGCAATATTTTGTTGTTTTTCTGTCAATAAGTCATGTCCAGCTCTTTGTGACCCCATGAACTGCAGCACACCAGGCTTCCCTGTCCTTCACCATCTCCTGGAGTTTGCTCAAACTCATGTCCATTGAGTAGGTGATGCCATCCAACCATCTCATCCTCTGTCGTCCCTTTCTCCTCTTGCCCTCAATCTTTCCCAGCATCAGGGTCTTTTCCAATGAGTTGGTTCTTTGCATCAGGTGGCTAAACTATTCAAATTACTCACTTGTTCAAATTAAGAAAAGATAGCTCCTCAAGAATCACGCTCAGTCTCCACTCTGAGGTGACAACCTCATCAGGGGTTCTTTGCTTTTATTTCTCTCTGTTATGTTAGAAAACCCTTTCCTCTGATCTCTTATTCTCCGTGTTTTCACCAATAAAAATCTGTAAACAACCCTTTGTGCAGATCTGTTTTACAGCCCACTTTTCACACTTGGTCTCATTTCATCCTTGCAGCGTCATTTTATGAGTGAGCAAATGAGACTTCCAAATATTTGGTTGCTAGAAAATGGTGTCCAGGGGCTCACATTCACATGCTGTGATTGTGGAACCAGTCAGTCTTGATTATTGGACATGCTCACCAGCTCTTCTTCAGGCCTGCAGGAAGTCGTTTCTGTCCTCTGCCCTGTCCATCGCTTTTAAAGGGGGCAACTACACAAGCTTGTTTCTGCCACTGTTGGTAAACTAGGCAAAACCTGTCTGTTCTAGAGCTAATGAATGTTTCCTAAGGACTCCCTCCACTGTTATGCATCACCCTTCCCAGTCTGTAATACGATCACATTAAAATTCTAAAGGTTAAAGGGAAATAAAGTCATTTAAAGGGGAATTATCAAGGTCATTTTCTATTTTTTTCTTTTCATTCTAGTGAAAGAGTTATTAGAATTTGGTGTGGTATGTGTGTGTGATATATGTATGGTGTGTACACACTGTGGTGTGTGTGTGTATGATGTGTATGTATGTGGTGTGTGTATGTGATGTGTGTTTGGTGTGTGTGCACATTATGGGTTGTGTGTGTGTGTGTGGTATGTATGCATGTATGCATGCATGTATGTATGTGTTGTGTGTGTGTGATGTATGTTTGGTGTGTGTGTGCACATTATGGTGTGTGTGTGTGTGTGTGTGTGTGTGTGTGTGTATGGTGTGTATGTATGTGGTATGTGTGTGTGAAGTGTGTATGGTGTGTATGAACACTGATGTGTGTGTATGTGTGTGTGAGCATGTGTGTACAGTGTACTCTGTGTGTGCACGTGTACTTGCTCTTCCCAAGTGAGGGCAGGAAGCTTTAAGAGAACAGCTCACACATATAGAAAAACTGAGCAGAGTGCAGTGAGAGAGTGCTGGAGAATTTATTCGACATTCCCTTCCTCAAATAAATAATGTGCAGGTTGTGTTTTCATCTTGCTCCAGAGTTAAAAATGATAGTTCAGATCCTCTTTTAATCACAAGTGGAAAATTTTTTCCTGCAAGTAACAAGGATGCATACAAATTAAATCAAGGATTGTGTAAATGAAAACATAACTTGTCTCTATCAGAAAAATATGTCAAATGTGCCACTAATCTTCAAATATTTCAAATAGAATAAACACACTCAATAAAAGCTACAGATTAAAGGAGTTAATTCCTGTACTATTAAATAGAAGAGACTGAGATTCTGAAATGGAGACCTGAAGAAAGAAGAAAAGGAAGATGAATTCAACTTTGAAATTTGCATAGGTTCCACGAAACCAGCATCTAACATGGCAGCAATAAACTCCATTTGGAAAAAATTACAGTAAGAAAGACTGGGGAATAAAAAATCTCAGGAAGACCAGCCAAATATTTTTGAGAACTTCAAGGCTAAAATTTGAGTTCTGGAAACACATCCTTACCCAATGTGAACCATAGTAGAAAATTCAAATTTGCTGCTTTAAAAGGTAAGAAATGTTGCCCCTATATCCCTTTAGGGAAATGAAATTTTAAGTTCAAAATAATTTCTGGTTTTATATTTTTCAGTTTGTATAATTCATTCCCAAATGCCAAAATTCATTTTGCAATTGTGGAGATTAATTGCACCTCCACTTCCATGCCAGCCAACATACATGCATACACATCTTACTTAGGGTTTTCTGGGATGCTACAAGAAATTGAACTAAAGATTGAGATTCATTAAAAAACTTCTACAAATTTATTCCATTCTGGTGGGCGTGTAATTGTGTCTCATTGTGTTCTTAATTTGTATTTCCTTGATAAACAATGACATTAGGCACGTTTCAGTATGTCTAATAGACTTTTGGATATACTCTTTTGACAAGTGGTTACTCTGTTCTTTTGCCCATGAAGAAATGGGTTGTCTTTTTCTTGTCTTATAGTTTTAGAATTGCTTTAAATATTTGGAATATGAGGCATTAGTCAGATGTAAGTACTGAAAATATTTTCTTCTAATCCATTTGTCCTTTCACTCTTTTTTATGGTATCTTTTGATTGGTGCAACTTAATTAATCCAATAGATCAAAATTTCTTTATGGTTAGTATTTTGAGTCACGTTTAATTTTTTGTTGTTTACACAAAGATCAAGAAGATATTTTCTTGTCTTATTTTATAAAAATTTAATAGATTTCTTTTTTTCATTTAGTTGTGTTTCAGATTAATTTTCATACTAGGTTGTTATAGGAGGTAAGAGTTAAGGTTGTTTTCTGTTTGAATTAATTTTTATTGGAGTACAGTTGATTTACACTGTTGTGATAGTTTTTGCTGTATGCTAAGTGAATTAGTTGTACATATACATATATTTGGGCTTCCCAGGTGGCCTTGGTGATAACCCATCTGACAATGCAGAAGACATAAGAGACCTGGGTTTGATCCCTGGGTTGGTAAGATATCCTGAAGGAGGGCATGGCAACCCACTCATGTTGTTGCCTGGAGAATCTCAGGAGCAGAGGAGCCTGGTGGTCTATGGTCCACAGGGTCTCAAAGAGTCAGACATGACTGAAGCGTCTTAGCATGCATGCATGCATGCATGTATCTATTCATTTTCAGATTTTTTTTCCCAGATAGGTCATTACAGAGTATTGAGTAGAGTTCCCTGTGCTATATACACTCAAAAAATTGTTCTAATATTGCTTTATGTAAAGTCATCTTTCAGAATAATTAAAATAAAGACATGTGATTTTATTCTTTATTTTTTCTCACAACACTGTTTGGTTATGTTGATTCCAGGTTCTGGCTTGCATCATTTTTCTCCTTCCTGAATGACTTATTTTAACACGTCTTGGAGGGCAGATTTACCAGCCAAGTATTCATTTGGTCTTTGTAGGCCTGAAAAAGTCTTCATTTTTCTTTCACTTAAAAAAAGGCATTGAACTTTATGATTATTAATTCAATATATTCATGGCACAAACTATTAATCATATATTAGGCAACAAACAAAATACCTTTACTTATAAAAAAGAATAATTGTACAGGCTACAATTTTTTTTAAACCAGAATTCAGTGAGACTGAAATGTGTTATCAATATATATATAAAAAAATACACATAAGCATTTAAACATATATACATACATGATAGACACAGAATCCTAAATAATAAAAATAGCTTTTAATAATGAGACTGATAAACATCAAAATATGATAGAAACAAAGTTGCATTTAGAGGAAAGCTTTTATTTTTGTATAGAAGCAGTAGAGTAAATTTATTTCAGATGCAACTTGAGGTTTAGAGAACTCAAAAATAAACCTAAGAATAACTATTGAAATTAATTTAAGTCATAAAAATGGAAAAATGTTTAGAAAAAATTAGAAAAACATATTAGTAAGGAAGTCTTTAATCACAAGTAAACTCTAGTTCAATTGACTCAATTGAAGATAAAATATTTTGTAGAGCATGAATCCAAATTTAGAGCTATTCCATGCACAGAGTAGTCAATGCTGCAACGATAGCCTCCACTCCTACCCTTCTTTGTATGCTGTATTTCATCAAGGTCATCTCTTCTTCTGGGTACCAAATGGCTTTAACATTCCTAGGTGCCCCTCCCAGGTATGACAACATCTAGATATGTATCATCTGTGACTCTTTTGAAACATAAAATATCCTATCCTATCTTTCACTTTTAAAGGATAAATTGTGTAGGATTCTAAGTTGATTCTTTCTGTTGTTTAGTCACTAAGTCATATCTGACTCTTTTGGGAGTCCCTGGACTGTAACCACCAGGCTTCTCTGTCCATGGGATTTCCCAGGAAGAATACTGGAGTGGGTTGCCATTTTCTTCTCCAAGTTGATTCTTTACATCTTTCAAAAAATTTAGTATTTCACATCACGCTCTTTTGCTTACATTGTTTCTGACTAGGAATCAGGACACTTCCTATTATTCTGTAATTCTTTTTTTAAAGTCTCATCCTCCTGCCTGGTTGTCCTGCTTTCTTTCTTTCTTTCTTTTTTTTTTTTTTTTCATTTATTTTTATTAGTTGGAGGCTAATTACTTAACAATATTGTAGTGGTTTTTGCCATACACTGACATGAATCAGCCATGGATTTACATGTGTATTCTGTAATTCTTAACCCTTGCTGTAGTTTTATTCTTTGGGAAAAAAGCCTTATTCTTTGCTACAATGAGAAATTACTCTAAGGATAAGTGAATTTCCCACTTCTGGTAATTTTCCCCTTTCTCTGGCTTTTTGGGAGATTTTCTCTTTCTACGGGTTTTCTGTCTTTTGAACCTGGTGTGCCTCAGTATGGTTTTCTTTTCCCTTTGTTTTTGAGGGATGGGTATTTATCCCATTTGATGTTCTCTGAACTTCCTGGATCTGTAGTTTGGTGTTTGTTACTCATTTCAAAATTCTTTCCATTATATTTAAATGTTCCTTCTGCACATTTCTTTCTTTTTTTAATTGTAGAATAATTGCTTTACAGAATTTTGTTGTTTTCTGTCAAGCCTCAACATGAATCAGCCATAGGTATACATATATCCCCTCCCTTTTGAACCCTCCTCCCATTTCCCTCCCCATCCCACCCCTCTAGGTTGGTACAGAGCCCCTGTTTGAGATTCCTGATCCATACAGCAAATTCCCATTGGCTATCTATTTTACATGTAGTAATATAAGTTTCCATTTTGATCTCTCCACACATCTCACCCTCTCCTCCCCTCTCCCCATGTCCATAAGTCTATTCTCTATGTCTGTTTCTCCATTACTGCTCTGTAAATAAATTCTTCAGTACTACTCTTTCAGATTCCATATATATGCATTAGAATGCAATAGTTATCTTTCTCTTTCTGACTCACTCCACTCTGTATAATAGGTTCTAGGTTCATTCACCTCATCAGAACTGACTCAAATGTGTTCCTTTTTATGGCTGAGTAATATTCCATTATGTACCACATACTTCTTTATTCATTCGTCTGTTGATGGACATCTAGATTGATTCCATGTTCTAGCTATTGTAAATAGTGCTTCAATGAACAATGGGATACATGTGTCTTTTTCAGTTTTTGTTTCCTCAAGGTATATGCCTAGGAGTGGGATTGCTGGGTCATATGGTGGTTTTATTCCTAGTTTTTTTAAGGAATCTCCATACCATCTTCCATAGTGGCTGTATCAATTTACATTCTCACCAACAGTGAAATAGCATTCCCTTTTTTCCACACCCTCTCCAGTATTTGTTGTTTGTAGACTTTTTCATGATTGCCATTCTGACCGGTATGATGTGATATCTGATGGTAGTTTTGATCTGCATTTCTCTAATAATGAGCAATGTTGAGCATCTTTTCATGTGTTTGTTAGCCATCTGTGTGTCTTCTTTGGAGAAATGTCTGTTTAGGTCTTTTTCCCACTTTTTGATTGGGTTGTTTGTTTTTCTGACATTGAGTTGTATGAGCTGCTTGGGTATTTTGGAAATTAACCCTTTGTCAATTTGTATCAGTTACTATTATTTTCTCCCATTCCGAGGGTCGTCTTTTCACCTCGCTTATAGTTTCCTTTGCTGTGCAAAAGCTTTTAAGTTTGATCAGGTCCCACTTGTTTACTTTTGTTATTATTTCTGTTACACTAGGAGGCGGGTCATAGAGGATCTTGCTTTGATTTATGTCACTGAGTGTTCTGCCAATGTTTTCTTCTAATACTTTTATAGTTTCTGGTCTTATATTTACGCCTTTAATCCATTTTCAGTTTATCTTTGTGTATGGTGTTAGGAAGTGTTCTAATTTCATTCTTTCACATGTAGCTGTCCAGTTTTCCTAGCACCATTTGTTGAAGAGGCTGTCTTTGCCCCATTATATATTCTTGCCTCCTTTGTCAAAAATAAGGTACCCATAAGTGCATGGGTTTATTTCTGGGCTTTCTATCTTGTTCCATTGGTCTATAGGTCTGTTTTTGTGCCAGTACCATACTGTCTTGATGACTGTAGCTTGGTAGTATAATCTGAAGTCAGGAAGGTTGATTCCTCCAGGTCCATTCTTTTTTCTCAAGACTATTTTGGCTATTTGGGGTCTTCTGTGTTTCCATATGAATTGTGAAATTTTTTGTTTTGTTCTGTGAAAAATGCTGTTGGTAATTTGACAGGGATCACATTGAATCTGTGATTGTGTTTGGTAGTATAGGCATTTTCACAATATTGATCCTTCCTACCCAGGAACATGAAATATCTCTCCATCTGCTTATGTCATCTTTGATTTCTTTCACTAGTGTCATAATTTTCTGTGTACAGTTCTTTTGTCTCCTTAGGTGAGTCTATCTTAGACATTTAATTCTTTTTGTTGCAATGGTTAATGGAATTGATTCCTTAATTTCTCTTTCTGATTTTTCATTGCTGGTATATAGAAGTGTGAGTGATTTCTGTGCATTGATTTTGTATCCTGCAACTTTGCTAAATTCACAGATTAGCTCTAGTAATTTTCTGATGCAATCTTTAGGGTTTTCTATGTACAGTATCATGTCATCTGCAAACAGTGATGCACATTTCTTGTTTTCTTTTTCTGGTGTATCGATTGAACATATGCTACACCTTTCAAATTGTCCCACCATTTGGGGATGTTCTGCTTCTTCCTCACACTCCCCCCAAATATTTTTCTCTCTGTATTTCAGTTTAAGAACCTTTTATTTACCTGTCTTCAAGTTCACTAGTACCTTTGCTATGTAGCACCAATGAATGAGCTCATCAAAATGGCCTTAATATATCTTATGGTGTTCTGAAGTTCTAATTTTTCTTTTGATTCTTTCTTAGGGTTTCCAACTCTGCTCACATTGCTAATCTTTTCTTACTTGTCTGCCATTTCTCTCAGAGACATTAACATAGGAGTCATAGTTATTTTAAATTCGTGGTCTGACAATTCCAACATTTATGTCATATATAGTTATTCTGTGGTATCCATTGTGTACCAAAGTTTTTCTTTGCTATCCAAAAGGCTCCACAGATATCAGAATCTCTGGGTGCTAAGTTTCTTATATATTGGGTTGGCCAAAAGTTCATTTGGGTTGTTAGTAAGATGTTATGGAAAAAATTCAAATGGAATTTTTGGCCAACCCTAGAGAATGGTATAATACAGTAAATAGAATTGGTCCTTTATATTTAGGGGTTTGGAATCCACAGATTCAGAGGGTCAACTATACACCTCTGGTTCTGATGCTTGCTTTGTCTTTTCAGGTTTTGCTTTTTCATGCTTTTTTGTATGCTTTGCAATTTTTTGTCGAAGGCTGGATGTTCCCAGCTAACAGGAACTATAGTAAATAGGACTATGATACTGGGTTTTGTGTTCATCTGACCAGAAGTTAGATGATATTTGCTCTGGTTGCCAGGGCCAGAGGCTTCCTATTCCTTCTGCATCATTTGTTTTCTTCTCCCCTGTTGACTTTGGATACCTGTATCCCCACCACACACATAAAATCTGCATTCCACACCTCTTTTAATTGTAATCCATTGTTTTTCATACTAGAGCACTGGTGGTAATGAGGGGAAAAAGTGTAAGTCATTCAGTCATGTCCAACTCTTTGCAACCACTTAGACTGTAGCTTGCCAGGCTCCTCTGTCCATGGATTTCTCCAGGCAAGAATCAACTGGACTGAGTTACCATTCCCTTCTCCAGGGAATCCTCCAAACCCAGGGATCAAATCTGGGTCTCCTGCACTGCAGGTGGATTCTTATCATCTGAGCCAGCAGGGAAGCCCAGTGAAAAGGAAGGGGAAGCATTTTATAACCTTGTGATGAAATCTCAGTGAGTCATGTCTCTGGGCTAGGACCTTCACAAAAGATTTTGCATTAGCTTAGCTTTTTTGTTGTTGTTCTTGCTTCCCACTCTCTTTCTTGTATGAAGCATTTCTGACCTACTTCTTTGGAGCTTTGACCCCTGATAAGAGCATTGTTTTCCCCATAGATGAGACTGGAAGTATGCATGAGACTTGATTGGATAGATTGGCCTTTATGCTGCTGGGATAAGGTTCTGGGAAGTTCTTCTGTACTGCAGAGTAGCCCTCTGCAATGACTGATGCTGAAGCTGAAGCTCCAGTACTTTGGCCACCTGATACAAAGAACTGACGCCTTAGAGAAGACCCTGATACTGGGAAAAATTGAAGGCAGGAGGAGAAGGGGACAACAGAGGACAAGATGACTGGATGGCATCACCAACTCAACGGACATGAATTTGAGCAAACTCCAGGTGATGGTGAAGGACAGGGAACCTGGTGTGCTGCAGCCCAGGGGGTCACAAAGAGTCAGACGTGACTGAGTGACTAAACAAGAGCAGCCTTTCCCCTGCCAGAGCTGGGAACACCTTCCTCAAATCCTCACCACAAGAACTACTTGTGATTTCTGAAAGCAAAGCCCATGAGCGTCTGGGGCCTCCTTCCGGAGTTTCTCATTCTTATGCTGGCTTACACTGAAGCCTCTAGCAATTTATTAAAATTCACATTTAAACTTCTTACCAGTTTAGTGCTCTGGTGGCTTCTGCCCCAGATAAGCAGATATTAACAATGATTCTCTGTATTTGGCTGTCTCTCCAAATTCTGTGGTGATGCTTTATCCTGTGACCTCAATTTTCTGAGGCATTCAAGTAAAGTTATTAATTTTTACTATGTTCATATTTTTCTCATTTTACCTATAGGGTGATGACTTCCAAGCTCTTTACATGTGAGAGTTGAAATCAAACACCTCTAATTTTTAAATAACCTTTCTTTGGTTATTGGTCAAAATAGATGTTTAATGATATTTTTATTATCTCCCAAGACTTTGCATATAAATAAATCAAATGGTCTAGATAAAATCTTTCATCAGTGAGTGTCTCCTCTCTCTTGTGATCATATAGGATGAGGGGCTGATCACTTCCATCCAACTGAGATTATCTGCATGGGTGCTCAGTTGTGTCTGACTCTTTGTGACCCCAGGGAACCCACCAGGCTCCTCTGTCCATGGTGTTTCCCAGGAAAGAATACTGGAGAGGGCTGCTGTTTCCTCCTCCAGGAGATCTTCCCAACTTAGCAATCAACCTGAGTCTCTTTTGTCTCCTACATTGGGAGGTGGGTTCTTTACCACTAAGCCACCAAGGAAGCCTGTCTTGGTCTCTGAATTTCAATTTTAGCAAGATTTGTTTTGCATCTGGTAAGTCCCTGTTTTTTAGTGTGATTCTCCTAGATTTTTGCTTTGTCTCCTCATGCCGGAATGTTCTGTTCTTCAGAGAGTGAGTTTACCTCTTCAGTATTTCACATTAAGTGAAGTCACTCAGTTGTGTCTGACTTTTTGCAACCCCATGGACTATAGCCTACCAGGCTCCTCTGTCCATGGAATTTTCCAGGTGAGAGTACTGGAGTGGATTGCCATTTCCTTCTTCAGGAGATCTTCCAGAGCCAGGGATCAAACCCAGGTCTCCTGCATTGCAGGCAGGCACTTTACTGTCTAAGCTACCAGGGAAGCCCTATTTAACTTTATACAAGGTCAAAAATCTACCTAATGTTTTGACCTATCATTGGGGCTTCCACGGTGGTGCTAGCAGCAAAGAGCCCACCTGCCAATGCAAGAGGTTTACAAGATGCCGGTTCAACCCCTGGGTTGGGAATATCCCCTAGAGGAGGGCATGGCAACCCACTCCAGTATTCTTGCCTGGAGAATTCCATGAACAGAGGAGACTGGTGGGCTACATCCATGGAGCCACAAAGAGTCAGACACGACTGAAATGACTTAGCCTGCACACACATCTTTTTGCAGGCCTCCTCCATCTCATGGGACATTGTCTCCTAAGAGAGTCACAGGGAGAATTCACTCTGCTTTAATGCCAAGCTGCCTCATCAGGTATGCCTTTCCTAGATGTGTAACTGGAAACTCTCTGTTTTCTCAGCTCTGGATGCCTTGCCCTTCAGAGTTTTTGAGCATAAGCCTCCCCTTGCTCCAAGTTGAAACATGGTTAATGCTTTGAGAGAGATACTAGATTTGTGTTAGTTCCAAAGCTTCCCTTCCTTGGACTTCTCTGGGGGTTCAATGGTTAAGAACCTGACTGCCCATGAAGAGAATGGATTTGATCCCTGATCAGGACGATCCCACAGGATCAGCTAAGCCTGTGTGGCACAACTACTGAGCCTGAGTTCGAGAGCCTGGGAGCTGCAACTGCTGAAGCTTGTGTGCCTAGAGCCCATGCTCTGCAACAAGGGAAGCCACTGCAGGAGAAGCCCATGCACAGCAAACAGAGAGTAGCCCCTGCTCGCCACAACTAGAGAAAGCCCGAGGGCGACAACCGAGACCCAGCACAGCCAGAAATAGACAAATAAAGGATTTTTTTTTAAGCTTCTCCTTCTAATGGGACTTGGTCTCTGAAGCATATACTCAACTTACATGAAGCTGAAGGCTGTCTTTGTGCCTAGGTTCTCCAGTTTCCAGCAGAGTTCAGCGAATGTCTCATGGGGAAGATGTTCTTGTTTGGAATTTCTGCTATATTCAAATCCATCAATCCTTCCCCAAGTGACTGCCTAAAGTCTACCAGTAACATCCCTCAATTTGGGCCAAGCCTGATCCTCAACTCATGTCCAGAACTGGCAATTATGCCAAGAGATGGTAGAGCCAGTAATAACCATCTTATCTAGGAGGAACTCTGCCCCTGGTGAGACTTTTACTTCTTCTAGTCTTCAGTACTTCCTTAGATCAGTTCAGTTCAGTTTCTCAGTCGTGTCCGACTCTTTGCGACCCCATGAACTGCAGGACACCAGACCTCCCTGTCCATCACCAACTCCTGGAGTCCACCCAAACTCATGTCCACTGAGTTGGTGATGCCATCCAATCATCTCATCCTCTGTTGTGCCCTTCTCCTCCTCCCTCAATCTTTCTCAGCATCAGGGTCTTTTCAAATGAGTCAGCACTTCGAATCAGGTGGCCAAAGTATTGGGGTTTCAACTACAACATCAGTCCTTCCAATGAATATTCAGGACTGATGTCCTTTAGGATGGACTGGTTGGATCTCCTTGCAGTCCAAGGGACTCTCAAGAGTCTTCTCCAAAACCACAGTTCAAAAGCATCAATTCTTCGGCACTCAGCTTTCTTTATAGTCTAACTCTCACATCCATACATGACTACTGGAAAAACCATAACCTTGACTAGATGGACCTTTGTTGGCAATGTCTCTACTTTTTAATATGCTGTCTATATTGGTCATAACTTTCCTTCCAAGAAGTAAGTGTCTTTTAATTTCACGGTTGCAATCACCATCTGCAGTGATTTTGGAGCCCCCCAAAATAAAGTCTGACACTGTTTCCACTGTGTCCCTATCTTTTTGCCATGAAGCAATGGAACCAGATGCCATGATCTTAGTTTCCCGAATGTTGATCTTTAAGCCTACTTCTTCACTCTCCTCTTTCACTTTCATCAAGAGGCTTTTTAGTTCTTCTTCAGTTTCTGCCATAAGGGTGGTGTCACCTGCTTTTCTGAGCTTATTGATATTTCTCCCGGCAATCTTGATTCCAGCTTGTGCTTCATCCAGCCGATTTTTCTCATGATGTACTCTGCATATAAGTTAAATAAGCAGGGTAACAATATACAGCCTTGATGGACTCTTTTCCTGATTTGGAACCAGTCTGTCCAGTTCTAACTGTTGCTTCCTGACCTGCATACAGATTTCTCAAGAGGCAGGTCAAGTGGTCTGGCATTCCCATCTCTTTCAGAATTTTCCAGTTTATTGTGATCCACACAGTCAAAGGGTTTGGCCTAGTCAATAAAGCAGAAAAAGATGTTTTTCCGGAATTCTCTTGCTTTTTTGATGATCCAGTGGATATTGGCAATTTGATCTCTGGTTCCTCTGCCTTTTCTAAGACCAGCTTGAACATCTGCAAGTTCACAGTTCACATATTGCTGAAGCCTGGCTTGGGGAATTTTGGGCATTACTTTACTAGTGTGTGAGATGAGTGCAATTGTGCGGTAGTTTGAGCATTCTTTGGGATTGCCTTTCTTTGGGATGGAATGAAAACTGACATTTTCCAGTCCTGTGGCCACTGCTGAGTTTTCCAAATTTGCTGAAATATTGAGTGTAGCACTTTCACAGCATCATCTTTTAGGATTTGAAATAGCTCAACTGGAATTCCATCACCTCTACTAGCTTTGTTCATAGTGGTGCTTCCTAAGGCCCACTTGACTTCACATTCCAGGATGTCTGGCTCTAGGTGAGTGATCACACCATCATGATTATTTGGGTTGTGAAGATCTTTTTTGTACAGTTCTGTGTATTCTTGCTACCTCTTCTAAATATCTTCTGCTTCTGTTAGGTCCATACCATTTCTGTCTTTTATTGCTTAGCTCACTGATCCCTTAAAAATATGAGCTGGAAAACTTATCTAGCTTTAAAAAATTGTTGTATTGTTAGTATAGTTCCATCATGTCTTACTGTATTTACCTAGAATCAGAAGCCATAGAACGTCACTTTTAACAAGAACAATTAGAGGTCTTTTATTTTGCCTTTGCCTGTGATGTATCATCTCTAGTAGCAGATCTCAGAATAGCTGATGAATCCTCAGCTATTGGCTCATCAAGTTAGCAGGGGATATGCAATCATCCCACATGTTTAGTGTTGGATTGTCAAAAAAAGAGGAATCTAATATTTGTGTTTCAAACTTTGAAAAGTTTAATAAACATCCACATAGCTATGGTTCTTATGGGCATTTAAGGAGACACAGTAGAGGGGAATTCAGCATCCATAAAGAGGAGCAGGAAACACAACAGAAAAAATTGCACAATATAACATGGAACAGAAAAAAAACTGGGGTATCCTGTAGGGTGCTTTAATTAGAGCCCAGAAAATTGCAATTTCTTTAGAAACAACACAGAGAACAGAAAGCATCCAGAGTAGATTCACTAAGGGCCACTTAGAGATATGCAAAAAATATTATACTGGAAATGGTAAACAGGGGAGAGAAACTCAAAAAATAAAAGGAAACAAGAAAAATTTACTTCAAAGAAAAAACCCTCAAAATATCTCAACATTCTATAATGCCAATTAGGTCAGCATGCTGCAGAAAACCCAAAAAACCATCACATTAATTTCTCAACATTTTTGGCAAGGATGTGAATTGTCAGGTACTTGTGAAAAGAGAAACAGTCTGTGTGGATTCAGCTTGGTTGGATGACAAGATAGATAGTGAGGGAGGGGATGGGGAAGGATGGTAGGAGTCTTTGACTGCAAACAGAACTTTGTGCATTTTGGGTTGAAATGACTGCCTCTTCAAAATATGGAGGTGTGTTATACACATGCATTTGTGGTGTGTGTGTGTGTGTGCACTAAGGCAAAGACTGAAGAATTGTGTGACACTAAGTGTTACTTGTAGATACAGAAACTGTCTTTCCAAACACAAATGAGAATAGATCATCTGACATAGGTGTTTGTATATTAAGGGGTCCCAAGGGACAGAGTGTCTGAAGTCAACAATGTCCTGGAAAATTCAAGGCATGGAGGCTGCCATGTTGGAACAGTACAGAGAAAGTGGATTCTGAAATCAGAAGTGAAAGTGTTAGTTGCTCAGTTGTGTCTGACTCTTTGCAACCCCATGGACTGTAGCCACCCCCCTCCCCACCACCCAAACCGGCTGCCCACATGCCCAGGCTCCTCTGTCCATGGGATTCTCCATGCAAGAATGCTGGAGTGGGTAGACATTCCTTTCTTCAGGGGATCTTCCTGACCCAGGGATTGAACCTGGGTCTCCTGCATTGACAGGTATATTCTTTACCATCTGAGCCACCAGGGAAACCCTTGTGGGTTCATATGCTGATACCACATTTAACTGATGGGTAAACATGAGGAAGTCCTTAACCCTTCTGAGATGTAGTCTCCTTGTGTGTAGAGTGAGGATAACATCCACTTCACTTGTCTACAAAACAGAAACAGGCTCAGAGGCATAGAGAATAGACTAGTGGCCAACTGGGAGGGCACCAGGGAGGAAAGGACGGGGAGTGAGGAATTAGCTGATGTGAACTTTTATATATAAGATGGATAAACAACAAGGTCCTACTGTATAGCCCAAGGAATTGTATTCAATATCCTGTGATAAACTGTAATGGAAAATAATATAAAAAATGTATATGTGTGTATAACTGAGTTACTTTGTTATACAGCAGAGATTGGCACAACCTTGTAAATCAACTATACTTCAGTGAAAAAAATTAAATAAAAAAAGAATTTATGATGTCTTGGTGCAGTGGCAAATAATCTACCTGCAGGAGATACAGAAGATGCAGGTTCAATTCCTGGGTCAGGAAGATCCCCTGGAGTAGAAAAGGGCAACTCACTCCAGTACTCTTGCCTGGAACATTCCATGGACAGAGGAGCCTGGCGAGCTACAGTCCATGGGGTTGTAAAGAGTCGGATGTGACTGAGTAACTGAACACACACAGACACAAGTTAAAGAGATATCTAATAATTTTTTTAAAGAAAAAAAGTAAGGAAAAAAGTGTAAAAATGTAACATGCAAAGAGAGGCAAAACAAATAACAAAAGACTACAATGGGAATAAGAAGAAAACAAAGCAGCAGTCATAGTGGGCCACTAGACACACATTGTCATTTCAGGGTTTGCTGAGGAACAGATAGTAACAGGGGATGGGGAATGGGGAGATGCAGCAATTCCAATTTGTGCAATAAGGTTAAATAACTCTCTTGGCAGAGTGGAATGGGGGTGGGCAGTGAAGGTCAGGAGGAAAAGACATTAGCTCAGAACCCAGTGCTTCCAGAAAGTGAGAAACGTGGCTACTTCCTCCTTGACAAGGGGTCACTGTGCAGAGAGGTTTAGAATGTAACTCACATTTGCTTCTATGGTTGGAAGGCTTCTTCCTCCTTCATTTTTTAGCCTTTGGCCCCGGCGTGATTTGGCTTGCTGAGTATCTAACCTCTTAATTCAACTTACCTGATGAAGGAGATATTTTCTGGTTAGTCAAACAGTGGATGAGGACAGAATTGGGAAGCACATAGGCAAGATGGAACAAACCTACTTCTCCTGAGGTCAGAAAAGAATTCCAAGGAGAATCCAAAAGAAATTAGTGTGGATGAGAGAAGGACAGACCAGACTGTCTGGAGTAGAAGGTTCTGGGTGTGACGTGCACAAATATTAAGTTAAGGGCTTCGGGTTCTGCCCAGGGATGAAAAAGTGAGGAGTCAGTGTGATCCTGGGTTTCCTGCCACCGAAGGTTATAGTGCAACAAAAGTTTATAATGCAGCATTTTAATTCACTGTTTCTGAAGTGGTTGGACTTTATTCCTCTCATCTCAGTATCATTCTGTAAGTCAAAGTGATGGTTTTGTTGTTGTTTAGTCACTCAGTCTTGTCTGACTGTTTTGCAACCCCATGGACTATAGCCAGCCACATTCCTCTATCTGTAGGATTTCCCAGGCAAGAGTACTGGAGTGGGCTGTCGTTTCCTTCTCCAGAGGGTCTTCCTGACCTGCGTCTCCTGAATTGGCAGACAGATTCTTTACCACTGAGTCACCAGAAAAGCCCTATAGGTCTGTATGGTCAAAGTCATGGTTTTTCACGTATAGATGTGAGAGTTAGTCCATGAGGAAGGCTGAGCACCAAAGAATTCATGCTTTTGAACTGTGATGCTGGAGAAGACTCTTAAGAGTCTCTTTGACTGCCAGGAGATCAAACTAGTCAATCCTAAAGGAAATCAACCCTGATTCTTCATTGGAAGGACTGATGCTGAAGCTAAAACTCCCCAATCCTTTGGCCACCTGATGCAAAGAGCCGACTCATTGGAAAAGACTCTAACACTGGGAAATACTGAAGGCAAGAGGAGAATGGTGTGACAAGGGATGAGATGATTAGAAAACATCACCAAGTAGCTCACTGGACAAGAACGTGAGCAACCTCAGGGAGACAGTGGAGGACAGAGGAGCCTCGCACGGCTACAGTCCATGGGGTCTCAAAGAGTTGGACATGAGTTAGCAACTCAGCAACAACAACAACAACACGATGAATGATGAGATACCATTTCCTCCCCTGAGAGCACTATCGCAGGGTAACCTGCTACAGAGAAATGCAGAGGGCTACCCTGCAGTTCACTTTTTTCTCCTTAGCATTTCCTTCAATGGTGAATAATCAGAATTGCTGCAAGGTGATGGTAACAGCCTCTCCTCTGAAGAGTTGCAGGGAAGCCATGCAGGGGAGAAACACTGAGTCTTCTCTATTTTATTCTCTCCTGCAGTGGACAGATCCTAAGGTGATCCCCTGTGATCCCTATCTCCTGGAGTTCATGCCTTTGTGAAATCCGTTCCTGTTGAGTTTGGTCAGGATCTATGACTTGCTCTTCATCAGAAGTACATGGTTCCTATGGTTGATTCATGTTAAGGTTTGACAGAAAATAGAAAAATTCTATAAAGCAATTATTCTTCAATAAAAAAATTAATTTTTAAAAAAACTACACGAAATGCTAAAAAAAAAAAATAAAGAAGTACATGGTAAAGGCGGTAAGATATCTCTCCTGTGATTACATTGTATCAGACTTTATTTGACTAGTGACTGACCCTCACTCTCCTGCAGGTCATTTTAGAGAAACAATATGCCATGTTGTGCACAGGTTAGGAGAAGGGTTCCTTGGTGGGAATCTGTGAGCATCTGTAGGAGCTGTGGACAGCCTTCAGCCTACAGTCATCAGGAATTCTGTGGAAGCTTCAAAGTGAATTCCTCCTCAGTCTAGCTTCCATATGAGAACACAGCCCAGCTGACAGCTTGATGACAGCCTTGTGAGATCTCTGAGCAGGGAACTCAGGTAAGTTGTGCTGGGAAATCCTGACCAACAGAAACTGAGATAATGAATGGGTATTGTTTTAAGCCACTAAGTGTTAACTTGTTAGGCAACCTAGAAAACCATCACACTTCCCCAGGCCATATTGTGCTTGGGGGTTTTGACACCTTTGAGGTGAGAACCCTTGAAACCTTGGATGATGGTACCCAGCTCTGCATCTTTCAGGCTATCTACAGTGACAGGGATGAGTGGCCACTATCCATGATGGTATGACCTTCTTCTGAAACATATCTTTAATCTTGAAATACAGCTACAATCAATGCAGATACAGTAGACAAAGCTTAATGAACAGAGGATGAGATGGTGGATAGTCTCACTGACTCAATGGACACGAGTTTGAGCAAACTCTGGGAGATACTGTAGAACAGGGAAGATTGGGGTGCTGTAGTCCTTGGGGTTGCGGAGTCGGACACGACTCAGTGACTGAACAATGAACACAATGCTTCCTTTCTGCATGGATTCACCTGTTTTCTGATCCTCCTGTTGTTGTCAGATCCTGGTTTAGGAAACTCAGCAGAAATATAAAGGGTGAAGACAAGAAACTGCCCAAACTCTGGAATCCAGTGGAGGAGAGGAGTATTTAGATTAATAACCTCAATTTAAGGCACATCTGCGGTCTACGAATGAAACAAATTGAAGAAAACATGAGATGCTTTTGTATTCATTCCTCTCTAAGCATCTTCTTGATGGTTTTGACCTCACTTTCTATGGGACCAGGCTTCTGGCCCTTCCCTACTCACATGCCCTCTCTTGAACTGACTTCTCTGACCATTCCCCAATGTTCTAAAATAGGAGTCATAAATGGACCTCATTTCATATGCCAAAACTGGCTGACTTTTACAGCATTCTCAAACTGTGCATTCTGCTTTCTAAATGTTTTGATACCCAGTGGTGTTCATTCTGCAAAATTTTGTGTTCAATTAATCTAGGTGTCTGTGGCATCTGTATCCTTTTCCTGTCACAGTGGTCTTCCTTTTCTATTCAGTAATCTGATGCTTTCTTCTTTATCAAATGCTGAACTCAAGGAAAGTTTCTGCATGCCAGCCATTTGTCTCATGTGCTCTTTCAGGTCGACCTACATGTCTGTGATACTGTTCCCAGGAGTATTGGTAGATGAAGTCTCATCACTGTAGATTGAAAGACCTGGTTACCATTTACATGGGTAACTTATGGGAATGTCTAGGAAGACCTCTTCAGGCTAGAAAGAAATACTCCAATTTGCTGATTGCCTAGTCACTCAGTCAACTCTTTGCAACCCCATGGACTGTGGCCCGTGAGGCTCCTCAGCCCATGGGATTCTCCAGGCAAGAACAATGGATTGGGTTGCCATTTCCTTCCCCATCAATTTGCTGATTGCATAAGACCAACTCCTCTAGTCTCACCCATGACTACCATGTGAAAACACACTTATCCTGTCACTTGTGCATGTAAAACAGTGGTTCTCAACCAGAGCAATTTTGCCCCCTACTGGGAATTTGACAAAATCTTTTGTTGTCACAACTTAGGAGTGGGATTCTTTCTATTGGTATCTGTTCTACAATAAACAAAACACCTCCCACAACAAAGAATTATCCAGCCCCAATTGTTAGCCATGGAACTAAAAGACATTTGCTCTTTGGAAGGAAAACTGTGACAAATCTAGACAACATATTAAAAAGCAGAGACATCACTTTGCTGACAAAAGTCTGCATAGTCAAAGCAATGTTTTTCCAGTAGTCATGTAGGGATGTGAGAGCTGAAACATAAAGTTGGCTGGGCACTGACAAATTGGTGCTTTTGAATAGTGGTGTTGGAGAAGACTCTTGAGAGTACCTGGGACAGCAAAGAGATCAAGCCAGTCAATCCTAAAGGAAAACAGTCCTGAAGATTCATTTGAAAGACTGATGCTGGAGCTGAATCTCCAATGCTTCGGCCACCTGATGCAAAGAGCCAACTCATTGGAAAAGACCCTGATGCTGGGAAAGATTGAAGGCAAAAGTAGAAAGGGGCAACAGAGGATGAGATGGTTAGATAGCATCACCTAGTCAATGGACACGAATTTGAGCAAATTACGGGACTTACGGAGGACAGGGCCTGGACTGGTATGCTACAGTCCATGGGGTTGCAAACAGTTAGATATGACTGAGTGACTGAACAATAACAACAACAACAACAATTGTTAGCAGTGCTGAGGTTGAGAATCTCTGATTTAACAGACTCACATTCAACTCCATATATTTGGCAAAGAAATAACGCAATGATAACAAAAATTGATAAAGCGAGAATTCCCTCCATATACCCCATTCTTTTCCTTCAGGCCAGTGAAGCTCAAAGAGAAATAAAGTATGCTACTTTTCCTTTTGAATTGTTGTTAGGTTTTCATATTCATTTTTATTAACTTTATCCTGAATATGCACACAAAGTTCTCTGGATCAGTGACAGATGATCATTATTTCTGAAAGCAAAAAATGACCTCACCTCGATTCTTATCCCTGGGGTGTCGTGATGAGAACCAGGCCAAATGTCCTACACATACGCATTTCTAAGTCTGTACATAAGTGAAGAGTGAGTTTTCTCTTCTCCTGTACAGGAGAAAGAGGCAGTTGCCTCCCCTTCTCTCCTAAAGAGGGGAGGGAAAAATCTTTGCTGCTTGCAGATGGGAGAGAAAGGGCCGTTGGTTCTCATTCTAACCTCTTGGAGTGTAAATGCATCCCTTCCAGGGTCAGGTGAGCCCTGGTGTCCAACTTTTATGACCTGGAGATGTTTCCAAGTTCCAAGGCTTCGTTTTCTCCTTGAAAGTTTCTCTCAAGTCTCTCTCCAGCTGTGAATTAACTTCCCAAGGCTCACTCTAAACCCAGGGTCCCCAACTTGCACACAAATTTATACAGAAAGCTCCAAAACTGCTTGTGCATGCTCAGTTATGTCTGACTCTCACCAGCGTCCTCTGTATGGAATTTTCCAGGCAAGAATACTAGAATGGTTGCCATTTCCACCTCCAGGGAATCTTCCTGACCCAGGGATGGAACCCACATCTCCTGCATTGCAGACAGATTCTTTACCACTGAGCCACCTGGGAAGCCCTCCTACCATCATACAGATGGTATATTTACAGTTTAGAAGGAGCCTGGTAGAGTTCAACATCCACACCCAAAAGATTATGTCGGGGTGGAAATCTGTTCCTACAGGTAGCTAGTGGTAGGTACACTTCTAAGTGCCCTTGGAATGAGTCTCAAGGGAGCTACCACTTGCACCTGAGAGACTGGCATCTGTGTGTTCCCATCAAGACAGCCCTGACCAGGGAGGGTATCTCCTTTCCTGGCTGCTTTGTGCCTTTGCTGTACACACAGCCATTTGCTCTGTTCTTCCTGGCAGTCAAGGACAGTCGTAGCATGCTCTTTGCATTCAGAGATTACTGAAAGCAGTGTTAAAATTAAGGCAAAGTTTTTCTATGATTCCTTCCAACTGCACAATTTGGGGGTCAATGTGCTCTAAATTATTTCCAAGGGGGGAAAAATAGAGCTGTAAGTCACTAGTAAATCCCTAGAATAGAAGAGACTGAATAGCAGATACCAGGAAGCAGGTGTTTATAATTTTTTAAATAAAGCTTGAAGGTGAAACATATTAAATGTATGACTCACACCCTGTTTCAGAGGTTTAAGTACACACTGGGGAGAATTGATGATAAGAAATCAGAAGCTGAGCTTGGATTCTGAGCTTGGATTCTCATCCACACTGAGCATCCCCAGTGAGAAGGGCCATTCAATCTGAGACCATTTTTCAGGAGGTTGGTGACAAGCAGGTTGTCAGAGTCTAACATTAATGTCAAGTCCCCTAATGGCAGTAAATTGTAAAGATTAGCTACCAGCCACTCTATCCTGTGATTTTATCATGTGACAAGAAACTCATTCTGGATGTTTTAAAGCAATTCTTGCTGTTGTTCAGTTGCTAAGTCATGTCTGACTCTTCGCAACCCCATGGACTTCAGCACACCAGGCTCCTCCTGTCCTCCACTTTCTCCCAAAGTTTGCTCAAATTCATGTCAGTTGAGTAGGCTATAGCATCTAATCATCTCATCCTCTGCTACCTCCTTCTCCTCCTGCCTTCAATCTTTCCCAGCATCAGGGTGTTTTCCAATGAGTTGGCTCTTTGCATCAGGTGGCCCAAGTATTGGAGCTTCAGCTTCAGCATCAGTCCTTCCAATGAATATTCAGGGTTGATTTCCTTTAGGATTGACTGTTTTGATTTCTTTGCCATCCAAGGGACTCTCAAGAGTCTTCTCCAACAACACAGTTTGAAAACATCAATTTTTCTGCACTCAACCTTCTTTATGGTCCAGCTCTCACATCTGTACATGACTACTGGAAAAACCATGGTTTGACTATGTGGACTTTTGTTGACAAAGTAATGTCTCTGCTTTATAATATAGTGTCTAGTTTTGTCATAGCTTTCCTTCCAAGGAGCAATTTAATTTAAAGCAATAAGCAGATATTTTCCGAGTGGGTTCCATTTGCCCTGAAGCACAGCCGTCATCCAAAGGAGTCCATTGAGTTTGTAATTGTCCTCTGACTACATGAGTTAATACAACCCAGTCCTAACTCCTGGGAGCTTCCAATCTGTAACAGGCAGAAAAACTACTGAAAGAAATTGATGCATCTGCCCTAGGATTTATTTTCAACCAGATAACTTTCATTGTTTTAGGATGGAGGGTGAGATGTATTATCTGAAAACATGTAGGAGACTAATGTTTCTGTTTCTCTAAGAGCAGCTCAGACATGGCCTAATCTGACGTCACTGTTGGATGAGATGCCCTCAAGATTCTTAGATTCCACCTGAGATAAACTTAGGGCACTTGGGACTCAGGCTGAGAAGATTGCCAAGGCAGACAGCCAAGGAAGCTTCTCTGTGAAATGGTCACTGGTCTTCTCTCAAAGTCCCCAGGGTAAAACGAAGCCATGTTTGCAACAGTTGAGTAAATGGTAGACTTGGGAAAAGTCTACAAAAGGATACACTGTCCTCTTTGGTCTCAGGAGAGACCACCTGCATATAAATAAGCTTGAATTTCTTCAGTGACATCCTCTGAGCTCATTGATTGAATAATTATCAGGGAGGGTTGACCAGATGGCTCTGGGGATGAGCCCATGGATAAGACAGATACAGTGTCTCTCTCACAGTGTTTATAATTCAATGGAGAAAAAGAACCTGAAAGATGATGGCAGCCACAGTGGGCCATGTGCCTGTAAGGGAAGGGCTCAGCTGTCTTCAGGGTTCATGGACTGTCTTCTCAAGCAAGCACTGTCAGGGCAGAAATAGCAGGGTGGAGCAAGCTGTTCAAGCAGACAGTCTGCAGGACAGCTGCTGCTCAGGGACCCATTCGGCACAGTGAGGGACACAGAGCCATGAGGAGTCTTTCAGGTAAAATAGCTGAGGATTTATTCTTTTGTTCCCTACAGTCAGGGAAACCATGACACCCCTCCCACTGCAACCATGGAGACCGGTTTATGGGAGGCAGTGTTTGTTGTTGTTTTTTAATTTCTCCTTCTTCCCTCCCTGCCTCCCTTCCTCCTCTCCTTCCCTCCTTCTTTCTTCTCTCCCTCCTTCTCTTACTTCCTTCCTCCCTCTCCCCCTCCATCTTTCTCTTCCTTCCTCCCTCTCTCCTTCTTTCTTCCTCCCCTCCTCCCTCCTTGTCTCCTTTCCTTCCTCTCTTCCTTCCTCACTCCCTCCTCCTTCCCTCCCTCCATCTTTTTTCCTCCCTCCTTTTCTTCCTTTCTTCCCTCCCTCCCTTCTTTCATCTTTTTTTTTTTTTTTTGTAGAAAACCTTACCCTAACCCATTCCCACCTGTCAGGAATCATCCCTCTGGCCTTTCAGCTTCTGCCCAGAACTGTTTGGCACTTGGACATCCTGCAGGAGACTCAGAGGCGGGAAAGCAAAGAGACTGAATGTTTGTTACCTAAGGAAGAAGCCAGCAGTCATGTGAGAGAGATTGATAGTTCCCACCAGAAACACACTCCAGTTGTACATGTATTTTGTGATATTTATCAGCTTTCAGAAAACTATTTTTATTATTGATCTTTGATGTCTATTTGGCCCCTGTCTACTAATTCTTGTGCACTTTGTAAAGCCTGATGACTCAGCCCTTTCTGGCTCATAAAGGATGAATCTGGAACTGCTGAGCTGGTGTGGGAGCCACTGAGCTGGTGTCTAGGGAGGCCAAGCTGCCCTTGTTACAAAATGGTACCTGGATGGGAGAGTACAGTCTGGTTCTCTTTCCATTACATGCCCCCAACACAGGTTTACTGGGAAGAGAACATGAGGTAAGATGGCTCGGGTCCTCCTCTTTCTCTGAGATGCTGTGGTTTGTGAACATGGAGCCTGACCAGTCTCGGTACTCACCTGCAAATAAGGGAGGGGGACTTGCAGCCCTGGTAAGGACAGCGGGACGTCTCTGGAGGCGCTCATAGTGCAGAGGGTCAGGAGAAACTAGCTATGGCCCCATTTCACAATGACTCATTGATTAAGGGGTGAAAAATAGGTCAGATTTCCATTTCAAAGTAGAGTGGCTTGTAGAAATTTGATACTATGCAAATCAGAATTTTGTACGACAAAACAGTATCTTTCCATGTAAGTTGTGGTAATATAAATGCTATTAGCAAGTACAGTCTCTTAGCCGTGGGGTATGACTTAACGGTCCCAGATACACAAAATTTCAATCAGTCATTTAATGAGCTTTGCTTTTTTGCTTTTTTTTTTTTTAAGAAAAGCAAATGTGGACCATTACTGCTATGGCCCTACATTCATGCTGGTATGCTTTGCAAGAAATCTCATTGCATTATTTATTTCAGAGTCAAAGTGCTTACTTCATAGAGAAGGTAAAATTTCACCTGTAGGAAAATTGGCACAATTTCCTATTTTAGCATCCTCAGTGCCAAGCATTAAAAAAGGCCCTTTCTGTTTGGGTAATTTTCCACAGCAGGAACTTTAAATTATTTACAGCTTCTCTTATCTGAAACCAGAGGAAACACGCCATTTTCCATGCCACGATTTATACTGTGAACTGTTTGTAGGAAAAAAAAGGTGGGGGGGCGGGGAGTAAATTACAGATGTGAGCAAGAATCAGAGATAGAACAAAGGATTGTCACAAAACCATGGTGTCTTTCTCTTGTGGAAGCTGAGGTGGGTCTAAGGGACCCTGGGAGGACACGGAACATCAAGATGGCTAGAAATTGCCTTGTTTGGGGGAACTTCTGCAGTGGTCCCAAGTAAGCAACAGTGAATGACCAAAAGCTGGAATGAAATGAGCAAAACCTGGGTGGGTAATTGGAGGCAGTGCTAGACAAAGGCCTTGATCCCTGGGTCAGGAAGATCCCCTGGAGTAGGAAATGTCAGCAATTTCATGAACAGAGGAGCCTAGTGGGCTATAGTCCATGGGGTCACAAAGAGTATGACATGACCAAGCATGAGTTCTAGCTAGCTAGACAGAGGCCAGGGCTGGTGGCTCAGGTTGTAGCAATAAGGCTTGGCTGTGTCTGTGGGAAATGCCAGCGAAGTATGCTGGTGGACAGAGCATCTGTGTTCCTGGAGAGGCCAGAGGCATTTTCCCTTCCTCCCTTCTCAGCCTTCAGCCTTCCTCAGCCTTTTCATCACACTCCCTTCCTACTGAATTGCGCTGTCCTGAAGGCATCCTCTGAATAGCATTGCCAGATGTTCCTGGTCTTGGTCCCCTCCTCTGATTAAGAATTTCACTTCTTGGGTTTGAACTGATCTCCTGTCAGTTTAATTAGTGAGGGTGAATCCGTCGAGCCTGATTTTCTGGACCTGTATGGTCAGAATCACACCTTACAACTGAGAAAGCAGACTCTCTGCAGCTCTCCTGTGCCCTCCTTCTGCTTCTGTTAATTGGCTCAGTTCAACTAAACACAACAATAACAACAGGGTTTATACCGATTAAGCTGCATAATGATGAGTATCAGAAGCGTTGTCTCCCTTGATTCTTAGCTCAATGAAATGCATAGACTAATATGCATTTTGCAGCTAGAGAAATTGAAGCTCACACAGGTAGGCAGAGGTGTTGGCAGGGTTCACATGAGACACCTGCCTGCAGAAAACAACTTCCCCACCTCAGAAACCACCTGTGATGCTGAGGAGCAAGTGAGTCCTCCTCACTGGACCTCATCGTGTGTTTGATGTCATTCAGGAGGCTCTGCCTTACCATCCATTTAACCTATTATTACCAACTGTGATACTATTGTTAATAACAGAACATGCATTGCTGTGCTGTTCTCAGTCACGTCTGGCTCTGTGATCCCATGGACTGTAGCCTGCCAGGCTCCTCTGTCCATGGAATTTCCCAGGAAAGAATACTGGAGTGGGTGTCCATTTCCTCCTCCAGGGGATTTCTCGACTCAGGGATCAAACCCACATCTCCTGCATCTCCTGTTTTGGCAGGTGGATTCTTAACCACTGACCACTTGGGAAACCCAAACATTTATTGAGTATGTTATAATTTTCAGAATGTTTCCTCATCATGTTCTCTTTTGAACCTCACAACAGGTGCAGGACAAATGTTTTCACCTTCTTTTATGGGAGAATAGCATAATTCAGGAGTGAATGCTTAAGGTTACCTGCCAAATGAACAAAGGATGAAACAGAGCCCTCTGATCATGAGGCCTGAGCATGTTGCCCTCCCTCATGAGCCCACTATACCTCTCCTGTTTCCAATCACGACAGTCATTCATTAAATTTTGGCAACAATGAGTGTCAGGGCTTCAGGTGAGGGGACCACAATGATGTGCAGCCAGGGGGCAGAAGGGGTCATATTATCTTTTCATTTCTGTGAGAGTCTGCACCCCAACCAGGAGACATGCTAGGGCTCAGGGCAAGGAAGATTTGAGTCTTGAAAAAAGTTGCCCCTGAGAAGGCTGGGCACAATCTCCTAGCAACTGTGCGGGGGGAGAGCAGAGCGATTCTTTAGTCAGAGAAGGACTGATACAGAAGACCCATCCCATTAAGTCAAAGACAGTGTAGAGACTGGCAAATGGTGAGGAGAATCGAAAAGCAAAGGGGAGATGGGTGCCACGTGCTTGAGCAACAGGAGCTTCATTGTGATTGTCATTGTGATAAGAGAGTCTTTGTCTAAATAACAGCTGTTTAGACATAGGGCGGAGTGAAGAAACAGATTGGGAGGCCTTGGGGGTCCTGCCAACACTGAACTTTGGAGTCATCAGAATTCTACTGCATTACATACTGGAACTGTAATCTGGACCAAGGAGCTTATTCCTCTTTGCTCCAAGTTGTCCAACTGAAAAACAGGAATAATACTTCATTCATGACAATGTTCTAAAAATTAAATGTGATGACATACACAGACAGCCTCACAGATGATCTGGCACACACTGGAGCATCAGTCCATGCTATTTCCTGTCTTTCTTCCACACTATGAATGAGGACCATGGCTCCGTCTCATGGGATAAATGACTTATTCCAAACCCAACAGCTGGCACATTCAAACATCCGCCTAGTAGGGATCAGTCCAGGCAAGGAGAAATATGTCTTTCCTTTGAGAAGCTTCTGATCTTCATTGGGTGGGGAGAAGCATGTGCTAAAATAACTAAACCACATTCAGTCCACAGGGTCGCAAAGAATCAGACATGACTGAGCGATTCACAGGTTCATATATAAACTGAATCACTTTGTTGTACACCTGAAAATAACACTGTTTTATAAATTAACTATACTTCAATAATCAAATGGTTTTTAAAAAGAACTCACCTTATTCTAGATAACTAATCAACAATAAACTACCATAAAAGCACTTTAAGAAAAAAGTGAGAAAAAAATGTCAGGTCAAGAGCACTCAGCAGAAGAAAGTTGTCATAGAACAGATCAACATTGAAGCTGAGCCCATTTTCAGCAAGATGAAGATACTGATAATATTAATTTAGTTATGAAATGTTGATATTAATTTAGTTATCAGTATCTAGCAATGTAGGGCTTCCCAGGTGGTGCTAGTGGTAAAGAACCCACCTGCCAATGCAGGTAGTTCTAAGAGACATGAGTTCGATCCCTGGGTTGGGAAAATCGTCTGGAGGAGGGCATAGCAACCCACTTTGGTATTCTTGCCTGGAGAATCCCACGGACAGAAGAGCCTGGCGGGCTACAGTCCATGGGGTCACAGAGAGTCAGATACAACTGAAGCAACTTAGTGGGCACACATGCACAGTAAGCGATGTAAAGTAAAATAAACAAACAAAAAAATGAGACATATAAGAGCTCAGGAAAAGATAGCAAGAGGGTGAAACATGAAAGTGACACAGTGTGGAGAGTAAACGGAACTTACGCTGTTTCCAGGGTTTACAGGTGTTACCAGCAGGAGAACTGACTTGTGGCGGAACACATCATCACAGTGGAAGCAGAACTGCCTCCAAGCGCTATTTAAATTACATCAGAGCATAGATAAACAAGAAAATCTTACTTTTTAAAAAAACTGAAACAAACATAACTTTGTCATCAAAGGTAAAAAAAAAAGAAACAATAGTATGCAAAACGAAAACCATAGGCAAATCTCACTGACATTAAGCAACACATTGGAAAAAATAATACCATGAGAGTTCTATTTGCATAATACAAAATTCCTTCAATATTAGGAAATCTTTCAGTAATAATTCACCACATTAATAGAACAAAAGAGAAAAGGTTTATAACTCTCTTCTTGGATGCTGAAAAGACAGTAGATAAATTCAGTATCTAAATTATTAACAAGAAAAAATACACCTCCTCATCAGTCTGAAATATATCCAACTTAAGATATAGCAGACAAATGCAATTTGTGATCTCTGATTATTTCTTTCCACAAAAGCTATTTGGGGATCAATTGGACATATTTGAAAATGAATTAGCTATTATAATGATTAATTTTATTTTGGATAATGATTTGTGTCTATGTAGAGAAATCTTAAGTTTTTGACAATCCATGATTTCTGTAATTTATTTTTTTAATGAAAAAATTTAAAATATATCTTTATTTTTCTGGTCACACCACATGGCATGTGAGATCTTAGTTCCCAGACTAGGGATCAAACCCATACCCCTGACAGCAGAAGCATGGAGTCTTACCACTGGACTGCCAGAGAAGTTCCTGTAATTTACTTTAATCATTCAGATATAGATAGATATAGATAATGTGTGTGTATGTGTGTGAGGCAATTCAGATAGAATGCTAACAACTGTTGAATCTAGGTTCTTGCATTTATGATGTTTATTATACCATACTTTCTAAATTTCTGTATTTTTTAAAATTTTTTATGATAAAATATTTTTAATATATTCGTCTCAATCCAAAAGGTTTTCAGTGCCTCACAGGGAAATGTTGGGAGCATTCCCATATAATCAGTAATAAGACAAAAGAATGTTAAATATCACCACTCGTTTATTTTAATCTGAGGCTAACGGTCAATGAAATTAGAAGGGAGAAAAAATAAGGATGGATCAAGTAACACTTTTATTATGGAAAAAATTGGAAAACCAAGGGGAAACAGTTGAAAAGTAATAAATAAAATAAAAGAATCCAGAAAATGTCAGAATAGAGCTGTTAATATTCAAGTATCAATTGCTACTTTATAAACAACATAGAGAGGTTACAGTGGAAGAAAAAGACCATTTATGATATTAACATGGCATAATTGGGGATAAGCTTACAAAGAAATGGTGACCATCATGAAGAAGAAAATGCTAAAACATTGTGACAGAACAAGACAGACAGAGGAAAAACATACTCTGTGCTGAGACAGAACTCAGCTTTATAGAGTTGTCTATTCTCCGGTAAAGCGTCTGCCTACAATGCCGGAGACCCGGGTTTGATCCCTGGGTCGGGAAGATCCCCTGGAGAAGAAAATGGCAACCCACTCCAGTATTCTTGCCTGGAAAATCCCATGGACTGAGGATCCTGGTAGGTTACAGTCCATGGGGTCTCAAAGAGTCGGACATGACTGAGCAACTTCACTTCACTTCACTTCATTCTCCCTTAGTTAATCTATACATTTAGTATCATCAGGAAAAAACTTAGTAGCAATTTTTAGAAGGGAGGAATAAACAATCTTTCTGAAAAAGAACTTTTAAATAAAATTGCAATATTAAATCAATGTGATGTTCATATTAAAAAAAGATAGATAATTGGAAAAGAACCTCATGTGTGCTTGCATGCTCAGTCATGTCCAACTATCTGCAACCCTCTGAACTGTAGCCCACCAGGTTTCTCTATCCAGGAGGGATTTCCCAGGTGAGAATACTAGACTGGGTTGCCATTTCCTCCTCCAGGGGATCTTCCCAACCCAGGGATTGAGCCTGTCTCCTGCCATCTCCTGCACTGTCAGGCAGATTCTTTACCACTGAGCCACCTGGGAAGCACAAAGAACCTCATATTCAGTGGCTCAGTCACGTCTGACTCTTTGTGACCCCATGCACTGCAATACGCCAGGCCTCCTTGTCTTTCACCATCTTCCCAGAGTTTGCTCAAACTCATGTCCATTGAGTTGGTGATGTCATCCAGCAATCTCGTCTTCTGCCATCCCGTTCTCCTCCTGCCTTCAAACTTTCCCATCATCAGAGTCTTTTCCAGTGAGTCCACTCTACACATCAGGTGGCCAAAGTATTAGAGCTTAAGCTTCAGTATTGGCCCTTCCAATGAATATTCAGGATTGATTTCCTGTAGGATTGACCTGTCTGATCTCCTTTCAGTTCAAGGGACTCTCAAGAGCCTTCTCCAACACCACAGCTCAAAGGCATCAGTTCTTCAGTGCTCAGCCTTCTTCACAGTCCAACTCTCATATCCATACACGGCTACTGGAAAAACAATAGCTTTGACTATATGCACCTTTGCCAGTAAAGTATCATCTCTGCTTTTTAACATGCTGTCTAGGTTTGTCATCGGTTTTCTTCCAAGGAGCAAGCATCTTTTTATTTCATGGCTGCAGTCAGCATCTGCAGTGATTTTGGAACCCAAGAAAATAAAATCTGCTACTGTTCCCAATTGTTTTCCCATCTACTTGCTATGAAGTGATAGGACTGGATGCCATGATCTTACTTTTTTGAATGTTGAGTTTTAAGCCAGCTTTTTCACTCTCCTCTTCCTCTTTCATCAAGAGACTCTTTGGTTCACTTTGCTTTCTGCCGTAAGGGTGGTGTCATCTGCATATCTGAGGTTATTGATATTTCTCCCAGCAATCTTGATTCCAGCTTGTGCTTCTTCCAGCCCAGCATTTCTCATGATGTACTCTGCATGTAAGTTAAATAAGCAGGGTGACAATATACAGCCTTGACATACTCCTTTTCCTATTTGGAACCAGTCTTTTGTTTCATGTCCAGTTTCACTGTTGCTTCTTGACCTGCATACAGGTTTCTCAAGAGGCAGATCAGGTGGTCTGGTATTCCCATCTCTTTACGAATTTTCCACAGTTTGTTGTGATCCACACATTTAAAGCATAGTCAATGAAGTAGAAGTAGATGTTTATCTGGAATTCTCTTGCTTTTTCTATGATCCAACAGATGTTGGCAGTTTGATCTCTGGTTCCTCTGCCTTTTCTAAATCCAGCTTGAACTTCTGGAAGTTCTTGATTCATACTTACATCAAATTAGATATAGAATTTAAAGATGATATTTTAAATTAGAGAGGAAAATGTTAATTAATAAGTAAGGACCATGGAAATAACTATATAGTTTTCAGAAAAATAATTTGTAGAAAGAAAATTTTAAGTTGCTCAACTGTAAATATACAAAAGGAAACAATGAAAACACCAAAAGAAAATGAAAATGAGGAACTTCTCTATAAGTATTACACATGATCTAGTTTGGTAAATATGACTACATAAAGCCCTGAATTAGGAAACACTTAACAAACAAATTAAAAAACCAAATGGCAAACTTGAAAAAAATTTTGCAATTTTTATCATGATGAAAGTGCTAATTATTTTAACAAGCCAATGAAACCAATGAAAAAATGCCTACAATGAAATAGACACTGCATAAGGGATATATACAGAGAGTTTCCACCCTTCCTTCCAACACAAATATAAACTTCTGAACATGTGGAAATGTGTTCCTTCTCATTTAAGAATGCCGCAAATTGAAACTATATATCCCAATTCTGTCCTTCATCAACCAAATTGACACAGATCTTCCAACTGTGGTTCTAGAGAAGACTCTTGAGAGTCCCTTGGAGAACGAGGAGGTCAAACCAGTCAATCGTAAGGGAAATCAACCCTGAATTTACTCAGTTCTTTCAATGAACTGAGGCTGAGGCTGAAGTTCCAATCCTTTGGTCACCTGATGTGAAAAGCCGACTCATCGGAAAAGACCCTGATGCAGGGAAAGGTTGAGGGCAAGAGGAGAAGGCAGGCAACAGAGGATGAGATGGTTGGAGTTCGTCACAGACTCGATGGACATGAGTTTGAGCAAACTCCGGGAGATGGTGACGGACGTGGAAGCTTGGTGTGCTGCAATCCATGGGGTCGCAGAATTGGACATGACTCAGCCACTGAAAAAGAACAACAAAAGCAATACCACTTGCTGGGGGGAAGTAGGAGGAAAGACACAGGCTCTCTTTTCTCTGGGAATTATTGCTTGGAACATCTTCTGAAGCAAATTTGGTAATATTGATGACAAATTTTAAATGTGTTTAATTATGTTTACTATATATCAATACTACTACTTACTAACAATATATTAGTTATATATTAGTTATATTAGTTATATATTTATAATATTTACTTATAAAATAGAAATACAGTTTTCCTTTGACTCTGAAATTCCTCTTCTAGTCATTCATCACAGATATTTTCACACATATATAAATTCCTTGTAAGGCCTTGTAAGATTTTTTTTTAATTATAGAAAGCTGGTAAGAAGAATAAGAAACAAACAAACCCTAGATATCTTATTCAGGAAATAGGTAAATTAGGTGACACATTCATTTAGTGCCATCAGTTAAAAAGGATGAGCTAAGTCTTTGATACTGACATTGAAACATCTCCAAAATAAATACAACGTGAAAAAAAAATCAAGAATACCGTGTTCAGGAGGCTCTTTTGTGTAGAATTTTCTTTCCCATGATTTTTTTTTGCATGAAGCACAGATAAATTCCATTTCTGTGAGGATGAGCCTATAGCTGGTAACGATGCTTGACTCGAGTAAGGTTGTGAAAAGGTGATTGGGGAGAAACTTACATCCTCCTGTATAATGTTTTTATCTGAAGTTGTTTTTAATCATTTGCCTATATTTTTTATCCCTGGTGGCTCAGTGGGTAAAGAATCTGCCTGCAATGCAGGAGACCCGGGTTTGATCCATGGGTCAGGAAGGTCCCCTGGAGAAGGGAATGATAACCCATTCCAGTATTCCTGCCTGGAGAATCGCATGGGGAGAGGAGCCTGGTGGGCTATAGTTCATGGGGTCGCAAAGAGTCGGACATGACTGAATGACTAACACCGTCACTTTCACTTTTTTATCCAAACTATGAACGTAATGTTGACAATAGTAACTATGAGAGCAGACACAAGCGTTTGCTATGTGCCGGGCATGGCTCTAACTGCTTCGGAGACATCAGCTCATGCCATCCTCACCACAGCCTCAGGAGATAGGAACGTTATAGATGCTGAAACACACTGCAAGGAGCACAGCTTGCTAAGTGAGCAGCAGCACTGGATACCTTCCAGCCATTTGCCTCCGAGTTTCCATCTTATCAATGTTTCTGGAGGAAACCCCTGCAGAACCGGAGTTCTTCTATGGTTGATGATACAGAGAAGAAAGAGGGTACAGATGAAGGGATGGAAACGTCCAAGAAGTGTGAGGAGATGGGGTCCAGGACCAAGGCAGAGATTAATCTGGTTCGGGAGGAAGGACCCCTCTCCTTGGAGAAGGATCTGGTAGAGACCGGGCTGTCAGCACATGATTTAATACTGACATCAGATGTTTCAATGTCAGTATCACAGACTTACCTCATCCTTTAAACTGATCCCACTAAATGAATGTGTCCTAATGGATTTATAAGTTTCTTAATGTAAGTATTTAGGGTTTGCTTATTTTTCTATTTTGTTATATTTTTTATTACATTTTATGTATTATACATCACAGTCCTAAAGGAAATGAGTCTTGAATATTCATTGGAATGACTGATGCTGAAACTGAAGCTCCAATACTTTGGCCATCTGATGTGAAGAGTCAATTCATTGGAAAAGACCTTGATTCTGGGAAAGATTGAGGGCAGGGGGAGAAGGGGTTGACAGAGGATGAGATGGTTGGATGACATCACCAACTCAATGGATAAGAATTTGAGCAAACTCCAGGAGATGGTGATGGACAGGGGAGCATGGTGTGCTGTAATCTATGGGGTCACAAAGAGTCGGACATGACTTAGCAACTGAAAAACAGCAACAACAACAAATATTTTAATATATATTTTGCATAATATGTAATCACATAATTCATATTGATGTGATTGCATGGAATCAGTAGTGAAAGAGGTGTTTCAAAAACTTGAAGACTTGCCCTGCAAATCAAAACCACATGAGATAATCAGGATGGCTAGAATCCAAAAGACAGACAGTAACAGGTATTGGTCAGCATGTAGAAAAATTGCAGCCCTCATTCACTGGAGGTGGGAATGTAAACTGTAGTCACTTTGAAAATAATCTGTCAACTCTTTAAGTGCCTAAATGAAGTCACCATGTGCATGCGTGCTAAGTGACTTCAGTGGTGTCCTACTCTTTGCAATCCTATGGACTGTAGCCTGCCAGCCTCCTCTGTCCATGAGATTCTCCAGGCAAGAAAGCTGGAGTGGGTTGCCATGCCTTCTTCCTGGGAAGCCCCACAGTTATCACATGACCCAGCAATTCCATTCCTAGGTGTATACCCAAGACAAATAAAAATATGTGTCCACATGAAAATCTGTGCAAGAATGTTTATAGCAGCTTCCCCTCCCCCCATAATAGCCAAAAAAGTGAAAACAAGGCAAATATCCCTCACTAATACTTGGATAAGTAAAATGTAGTTTATTCATACAGGGGAATATTATTCTGCCGTTAAAAGGAAAGACATACTGACACATGGCACAGAATGGGTGAATCTTGAAAGCATTCTGCTGAGTGAAAAGAGTCACAGAGGCTGCGTATATGATCTCACTATTAGGAAGTGTCCAGAATAGGCAAATATTTAAATACTTTAACACAGATTCTTGCTGGCCTAGGCTGTGGATGGGATAAAGGGTAAATGGGGAGTGTGTGCTTAATGGGTCCAAGCTTTCTTTTCAGGGAGATGAAAATGTTCTATGATGGACTGAGATGGTGGTTGCCCATGCCCAACTCTGAATATACTAAAACCATTGAACTGTATACTTCCAAGGACAAATTGTACAGTATGTGAACTGCATCTCCATAAACAATTCTGGTTTCTTTGTGAAATAGATGGTGAGGTTGTCTCTTAGAACCCAGGGTAGGCAGTGGGGAGCTGCTTCAAGTGAAAAGTGAAAGTCCCTTCAGTCACGTTTGGCTCTTTGTGACACCATGAACTATAGCCCACCAGCCTCCTCTGTCTATGAGATTTTCCAGGCAAGGGTACTGGAGTGGTTTGCCATTTCCTTCTCCAGGGGATCTTCCTGACCCAGGGATAGTACCTGGTTCTCCCGCATTGCAGGCAGAATCTTTACCATCTGAGCCACCAGGAGCAGCCTTGAGGAGACAGGCAAAGGTCTGAAACAGCTGCTATGGGGCTAAGCGATGCCTGAGAAAGGCTCCAGGGCTGCTGGCTGTGGGCTCAGATGACATTAGCATCCTAGAGCTCGTGGCCACAGCAATCATGGCGGGTATGCTGTTTCTCCAGCATTCAAGGTACAGGTGCGCCCTCCTAGACTAAACTCCAACAATGCAGGTTTCCTCTTCACTTGATGAACACTGGGTGTCCCCTGCAGGGACAACTGGGTGGAGCCCAGCCTGGGGTACCACACCCTGAGGACACAGTCATCGCCATCCTCAGTGTCCCCTAGGGTGGCACACCCCCGACTCTGCCCATCAGCTCAGTCTTTCCCAGTGGTAATCACCATAGTTAAAAAAATACACTGTGCCCTGATTTTGCTCTTGGAACTGTGCAGCCAGTGTGCATAGATCTCTTTAAATTTCCACAGCAAAAGGAGCGTTGTTACAGTCACTGCAAGGATGATGGACCGAGACTCAGGCGTGGGTGACCTGCTCAGACCCCTGCACCTGCAGTCTGGGGTGGAGGGTGAGTTTGGTCTTGCTCCTGGTTGGTAGGGTCTCCACGGGTCTGTGTCCCCCCTTCAAGATTTCAGTGGGTACTTACTGACCACCCCCATGTGCCACGCTCCTGGCTGGGAGGTGAGAATGTAGAGATGGCCTGAAGGAACTTGCAAACCAGACAGGAGACCTGGGCCTCCCACGTGGCACCCATCATGACAGGCCGTCTGGCACAGGAAGCAAGACAGTTTCATGTGGCTGTTTGATTGGAGAATGTTTTGACACACGCGTTTTGATGTCACAGTTTGACATGAGCTGGGTCACAATGCCCCTATCAACATGTAAAAACTACTTGCAACAGGTGTTCTTGGACCGGACTATATCCCTGACTCCTGCCCTTGCTAAGAGGTTTTTCCACTTTCTATAGCAGCGTTTCTACAGCCTGCCATTCTTTTTTCCCCTGGAAGGTATTGCTTTTATGATCAGAAGAGTAATAAGGATTTTTTAAAACTTTATTAGAACTATACTCACTTCCAAGGAATTTCAGCCTGCTGCTGCTATTGCTGCTGCTGCTAAGTTGCCCCAAATCATCCTTCTTAAAGGAATTTATGATATTAAATTCATTACCAAGAGTATAGAAAGGACATTTGGTTGTTTTTGAGGATTTCCTGCCATATCTAGACTCAGAGTAAAGAATAATTTTGTGGCACAAATTTTCTTTCCTTCTTATTCTGCAAGCTCAGTGGCTAATGTGTCAGTGTTAAGTCAGTTTAAAAAAAAAAGTGAGCACAGTTGTGAAGCCAATGCCAAGCAAGGTTTACAGTGTGGATAACTGATTTTTTCTGCTTTTAATAACATTTGTTTTTAGATGCTACATTTTTACAATTTTTAGATGATTCATTTGCACACTGTCTGTAAAATTCAGAAGAGAGTGTGAGATTTCCTCCAGATCTGTCCTCCAGCTCACTTCCCTCGAGGCAGCTGCGCTGTGCTCAGTCATCCAGTCGTGTCTGACTCCTTACGACCCCGTGGACTGTAGACCCCAAGGCTTTCTGTCCGTGGGATTCTCCAGGCAAGAGTAGTGGAGTGGGTTGCCATTTCCTCCACCAGGGGTTAGGCAGCTGAGGTTACCAGAATCCGGCCAGAGCTGTTATACACATATACAAACAAGAGATTAGGTGTGAACATATATACATATACATATATACACACACATATACATATATGTATGGATATACATATGTATTGCAAAGGTTCATGCTTTGCTTTCATTTTTTATCCTGACTGCTGCTATAATGAGTGATCTTCCTACAAACTGACATAAACTAAGATGCTTTGATAATAAGACACCCTATTATTTTATGTGTCATTTTATGTGATTTTAAACAAAGAAAAGATACAGCAGCATTCATTATAAAACTCATTTCATGTGGTAGAAAGAGAGTGGCTAGCTCCACCACCTTTTCTTTTCTTTTTTTTTTTTTTTATTAGTTGGAGGCTAATTACTTCACAACATTTCAGTGGGTTTTGTCATACATTGATATGAATCAACCATAGATTTACATGTATTCCCCATCCCGATCCCCCCTCCCACCTCCCTCTCCACCCGATTTACCACATGTGAATAAAATAGGAAGACCAGGCAGGTATCCTGATCTTAGGCTTCTAGCCTCCAGAATTATGCTAAGTACTTTTCTCTTGTTTAAAAATCACCTTGCCTATGGTTCTTTGTTACAGTCTCAAACTAAGATGAATAAATACAATTATTGTGTCAAAAAAAAAAATTCATTTCAATTTCCAAGATGCATCTTCAAAAATTGATAAAATACAGCATATTGTCACTCAAGGCTGTAGGATAAACTCCCAGGAGTATAACTGCAAGTTTAAAGTGTAGGCTTATTTGTAACTTTTAAAAAACCCAATTGTGTCCATCAAGGCACGCCCTGTGCATTTACAACTGAACAACCCAGTAAATGAAAAAGCACCATTTCCTCAAATTCAGTATGTTGTAAACAAAGGCAAAAAATCATTTTTCAAATCATTTTTCAATAGAGCAAAAATGGTATATAAGTATAGTTTCATTTTGTCCCCCCCCCTTTTTTTTTATAAGAGGTGAGGTATTTCACTGAAGAGCTGACACTGGAGATTTTGTTTTATATTGTTTTCTGAGAATTGTTATAATCTTTGCTCATTTTCCCACTGATTTGTGAATTTTCATTTGGCTTTATAGGTGTTTTTTATATTTTCAGGAATTGGGTCCTTTGTGATATGAGCTGCAAATTTTAAGAATTTTCCATTTTGATTATGGTGTTTTGTTGGCAGATAAAAAAATCTGTATCTTCTCTCTTATGACTTCTAGATTTATTATCTTACTTACAGAAGCCTTTGAACTTTAAGATAATTCAATTCACCCATACTTATGATACTTCTATCATTTCTATTTTTTTAAATATAGAATTTGTTTTGATTTATGGTTTTAACTTTAGATTCTTTTTTGTTTTTTCTGAATGGCTGTAAGTTTTCCCCTGTGATATGAAATGTCCACTCTAAACATATAATAAAGTCCCACATGTGTTTGGATCTATTCTTGGAATCCTTTCAGGTTCTTATTTGCATTCTCCTTTGAATCTTATATCTTTCTACTGGATTCTATCCACTGGATTTTGGAATCGAACAGTGGTTTGGTTTTTTTTTTGTTTGTTTGTTTTGCTTTTTTTCCCGTAAAATAATACCCTTCCTGAACCCTACACTGACCCACATCTGAGACTACCCTTTTTCACCTTTGTATTACCAAACTTCTAGAAAGAAGGAAATTACACTTTCTGTTTCTTTTTCCTGACTTTTGGTTGGCTCTTCAGTTCTCTGCAACCTGGATCCCACCCAACATTACAGTGAAATAGTTATTAAAGCCATCAATGGGGTTTCCAGGTGGTGCTAGTGGTAAAGAACCCTCCTGCCAACGCAGGAGACATAAGAACCACAGGTTTGATGCCTGGTTCAGGAGGATCCCCTGGAGGAGGGCATGGCAACCCACTCCAGTATTCTTGCCTGGAGAATCCCATGGACAGAGGAGCATGGGGGGCTACAGTCCATAGGGTCGCGTAGAGTCGGACTCGACTGAAGTAACTCAGCACACACACACAAAGCCATCAAAAACCTCAAATTCTCGTCTTCTATCTCTTGGGAACTTTTAGTGTTACTGACTTTCTGCTGTAGCATCTGTTCTCAGCCTCTTTAGCACCATATCTGGGTTTCCTCTCATCCCTTGGGTGAACCACCTTTCATTTAATTTGTAGGCTTGTCCTTATCTGGCCATCGAAGGTAGCATTTCAAGGTTTGGACCTAGCTCTTCTTTTTTCACTGTATACTCTCTCCCTAGGGAAGCTCTCCTACATCCACAGCTCCTTTTCATCTAGAAACCAATGACTCACGACTTTATTTCTCCATCCCTGCCTTTCCTCTGTGCTCTGGATGCATGTATCCAATTGTTGACGGGGCATCTCCACTCGGATGTTTTGTTGACATGTCTGATACTAATTTCATGAGCCCAACCCTTACCTCCTCTGTCCAAGCTGGAGTGATTCTCTACTGTGCGTCTTTTCTGAGTCACAGACCATCTACCTATGCAACCCAAGCTTCTAGCATCATTGCTGTAAGCATTCTTTCTATGCTATTTGTGTGACAGAGTTGACTTGTATTGACTTATGACAGCTGATGGCTAAATTTTCGAGAATTTTGTGAGCTGATTGTTAAGTATCAAATTATAAAAACAGTGATTAAAAATTAAACAATATTAATGTGCAAGTAAATAAATAAAACTAAACAAAGGTAATACGTAGTCAAAACCATCATTTCTGATTTTCCTATACTTTACTATTACCTGTGTCCTTGAGATTAGGTGGTTCACCTGTAAGGGCCTGCATGGAAACCCTCTCCAGCCTGTATCCCTTCCCCATACTGCCTACAGTGATGTCACATTGGATCTTGAAATCCGCCATGGTGAGGGCAGCTTAGCCATGGAAATTGGCAAATGTTACCAATTGGAGCTTGATTAAGCTTGACTACTCCTTCTCTCCATGCTGGAGTGATTCTCTAAGATTAAGAGAGAACTGAGGGAAATGTATTAACATTTAAACTTGATAGTGTGACTTGATAGTGTAAACTTGATAGCCATGATGGTGAGAATAACTTAAAATTTTGAGAGAGTAGTCTCTGTTCAAAATTATTAACCCATTCAGCAAAGAAATAGGTCAGGTCTTTGACCAATGAGTGAATTCTCACACACATCTTCATTATCTCACTTTGTTTCTCTTACAAACCAATATTCAGGTCAGAAATTTTATCAGTTAGAACACAGTGTCTCTCTATATACAAATTCTACCAAAATAGATAAAAACATATGGTAAGAATCAACTTGCTATGTGGAATGTAGGACCCATCTGCTATGTGGAATTAACAATAAAGAATATTATATATGTTATTATTATTTGTAAATTGGGTCCTTTTGTCCTTTATGAGAGGGAAATTCACTACTTTAGTCTAATCATTACCATTTCTCAAACGGGTTAAGCCAATCTCCACACTTAATGCCTCCCCAATCTTTTTAAAGTCCAAATGTGATCACCAATTAATACATTATACAGGAATTTATGGGCTTTCCTGGTGGCTCAGATGGTAAAGAATCTGCCTGCAATGCAGGAGACCTGGGTTAGATCCCTTGGTCGGGGAGACCCCTGGAGAAGGGAATGGAAACCCACTCCAGTATTCTTACCTGGAGAATTCTGTGGACAGAGGAGGCTGGCGGGCTATAGTATGGGTCGCAGAGAGTCAAACACGACTGAGGGACTAACACACACACGTATGCTGTATTCACTGCTGCTTATATCCAGATCCTAGAGTAGCACCCATAGCAGGCCCTGAATTAACCTGTAAATAATTAGCAACAATTTCTCTGGAGATTTAGAAATTAACAAGTGTAGTAAAGAGAAACAGAATAGGGATAGGGACTAGAGAAGGCCGGTAGGTTTGTAGAAAAAATAATATAAATTGCATGACAATATAGCTATGTACCGGGCTTTCCTGGTGGCTGACAGTAAAGAATCTGCCTGCAATGCAGGAGACCTGGGTTTGATCCCTGGGTCAGGAAGATCCCCTGGAGGAGGAAATGACAACCCACTCCAGTATTCTTGCCTGGGAAATCCCGTGGACAGGGGAGCCTGGTGGGCTCCAGTCCATGGGGTTGGAAAGAGGTGTACACAACTTAGCAACACGGCATGCGTACACACACACAGCTACATACCATTGCTCCAGGAACCTGCTCAAGCTCTGCCCTGCTGTCGCCTCTGAAGCCAGCTGCTCCATCCTACTTGACCTTGGCCATAGGTCTCCCCAACCAGCTTTCCCTGTTCTCTCTTCCCAGTTCCCACTGAGACATTGAGAACCCAGCCCGGGTGAAAGCCTCGGGCTTATCGTTGGCTTGGGAAAAGAATTTGAATAAAACGCTAGAGCCTTATTCTTATTTCAGGAAAATGTGTTACCCAACAGTGATTGCTAGAGGGGAAATGTCTCGCGTGAACAAAAATGTCATTGGAAGTGCACATATTTTAAACTAAGGAGGTGGCATTACCTTGTGCTGTATGATGACTGCGTCATAAGCTGTGTCTTATGCAAATGAGCCTCTCTTTCAGACTGTTCCTGTTGCTGCCGGAGGAGGAACCAAGGCCAGCAAACTGGGGCTTGTCTTGCCTGGTGAGAAGTGGGGCCTTTTCTCCACCGTGGTTGAGAAGGTATCTTCTTTTTCCATTGCTTCTGTAACAAATTACTATAGACTCAGCAGCTTATGACACAAATCTGTTTTACAGTAAGTCCCCTACATATGAATGAGTCCCATTCCAAAAGCATATTGGTAAGTCCAGTTTGCACATAAGTCCAACAAACTTAGCCTAGTTACCCAACTAACACATCAGCTATATAGTACTGTACTGTAATAGGTTTATAAAACTTTTCATACCAATAAAAACAAACACAAAAAATGAAAACATTTTTAATCTTACAATACAGTACCTTGAAAAGTCCAGTAGCCTAGTACAACAGCTGGAATATAGGGGTTGGCATCAAATGAACAGGCAAGAAGAGGTACTGATTGGAGGAGGGAGGAGAAGTGGGAGATGGTAGAGCTGAAGGGTCGTCAGCAATAGGATGGAGGGCAAGCTGCAGTTGCACTCATGCTTGACATTGATGGAACGCAAGTTCGAATTTTTGAAAGTTTGCAACTTGAAGGCTTGTGTATAGGGGACTTGCTGTAATTCACATTTCTGTGGATCAGAAGTCCATAGCATGGCTGGATTCTCTTTTTCAGGCTCCATAAAGCCAAAATCAGGATGTTGGCCAGATGGGATTTATATCTGGAGTCTGTGTGGAAGAGGGAAAGAAGTGCAACAAGGCTGTATATTGTCATCCTGTTTATTTAACTTCTATGCTGAGCACATCATGTGAAATGCCAAGTTGGATGAATCACAAGCTGGAATCAAGATTGCTGGGAGAAATATCAATAACCTCAGATATGCAGATAATACCACTGTAATGTAGAAAGTGAAGAAAAACTAAAGAACTTCTTGATCAGGGTAAAAGACAAGAGTGATAAATCTGGCTTAGAATTCAGCATTCAAAAAACTAAGATAATGGCATCTGGTCCCATCACTTCATGGCAAATAGAAGGGGGAAAAGTGAAAGCAGCTACAGATTTTACTTTCTTTGGCTCCAAAATAACTGAGGATGGTGAATGCATCCATGAAATTAAAAGACACTTGCTCCTTGGAAGAAAAGCTATGACAAACCTAGACAGTGTATTAAAAAGCAAAGACATCACTTTGCCAACAAAGGTCTGTATAGTCAAAACAATAGTTTTTCCAGTAGTCATATGAATGTGAGGCTGAGTGAGTGTGAAGAACTGATGCTTTCAAATTGTAGTGCTGGAGGAGACTCTTGAGGGTCCCTTGACTGTAAGGAGATCAAACTAGTCAGTCCTAAAGGAAATCAACCCTGAATATTCATTGGAAGGACTGATGCTGAAGCTGAAGCTCCAATATTTTGGCCACCTGAGGTGAAGTGTTGACTCATTGGAAAAGACCCTGATGCTGGGAAAGATTGAAGACAAAAGGAAAAAGGAGTGGCAGGGAATGAGATGCTTGGATAGTATCATTGACTCGACATTAATTCGAGCAAGCTCCAGGAGAAAGTGAAAACAGAGGAACATGGTGTGCTGCAGTCCATGGGGTTGCAAATAGTTAGACATGACTGAATGACTGAACAACAACTGTGGAAGAATCCTCTTCCAGGTTTGCTCAAATAGGAAAATTCTATTTCATGCGTTTGTAGGAGAGAAGTCCCCATTTCCTCACTGGCTGGTGGTCAGAAGTCTTCCTTAGTTTCTAGAGGCTCTTCTAGAAGCTCATGTTGCCTCCCTGTTCAAAGCCAGCAGTGGCCTACTGAATTCTTCTCAGGTTTCAAGTCTCTCCATCTTCCCCTTCTGCCTTTTTTTTTTTTTTTCATTTATTTTTATTAGTTGGAGGCTAATTACTTTACAATATTGTAGTGGGTTTTGTCATACATTGACATGAATCAGCCATGGAGTTACATGTATTCCCCATCCCGATCCCCCCTCCCACCTCTCTCTATACCCGATCCCTCTGGGTCTTCCCAGTGCACCAGCCCCGAGCACTTGTCTCATGCATCCAACCTAGGCTGGTGATCTGTTTCACCATAGACAATATACATGTTTCAATGATGTTCTCTCGAAACATCCCACCCTCGCCTTCTCCCACAGAGTCCAAAAGTCTGTTCTGTACATCTGTGTCTCTTTTTCTGTTTTGCATATAGGGTTATCATTATCGTCTTTCTAAATTCCATATATATGTGTTAGTATGCTGTATTGGTCTTTATCTTTCTGGCTTACTTCACTCTGTATAATGGGCTCCAGTTTCATCCATCTCATTAGAACTGATTCAAATAAATTCTTTTTAATGGCTGAGTAATATTCCATGGCGTATATGTACCACAGCTTCCTTATCCATTCGTCTGCTGATGGGCATCTAGGTTGCTTCCATGTCCTGGCTATTATAAACAGTGCTGTGATGAACACTGGGGTGCACGTGTCTTTTTCAGATCTGGTTTCCTCGGTGTGTATGCCCAGAAGTGGTATTGCTGGGTCATATGGCAGTTCTATTTCCAGTTTTTTAAGGAATCTCCACACTGTTCTCCATAGTGGCTGTACTAGTTTGCATTCCCACCAACAGTGTAAGAGGGTTCCCTTTTCTCCACACCCTCTCCAGCATTTATTGCTTGTAGACTTTTGGATAGCAGCCATCCTGACTGGCATGTAATGGTACCTCATTGTGGTTTTGATTTGCATTTCTCTGATAATGAGTGATATTGAGCATCTTTTCATGTGTTTGTTAGCCATCTATATGTCTACATAATGATCAAAGGATCAATCCGAGAAGAAGATACAACAATTATAAATATATATGCACCCAACATAGGAGCATTGCAATATGTAAGGCAAATGCTAACGAGTATGAAAGAGGAAATTAATGGTAACACAGTAATAGTGGGAGACTTTAATACCCCACTTACAACTATGGATAGATCAACTAAACAGAAAATTAACAAGGAAACACAAACTTTAAATGACACAATGGACCAGCTAGACCTAATTGATATCTATAGGACATTTCACCCCAAAACAATCAACTTCACCTTTTTCTCAAGTGCACACAGAACCTTCTCCAGAATAGATCACATCCTGGGCCATAAATCTAGTCTTGGTAAATTCAAAAAAATTGAAATCATCCCCTTCTGCCTTTTTAAAGAGCTCATGTGATTACCCAGATAGCCCAGGATAATCTTTCTATCTTAAGGTCACTTTATTAGTAGCCTTAATTCCATCTGAAAAGTATGTAACATATTCATAGTCATAACACCAGGGGTCAAAGTCATGGGGACCAAAATTCTGGCTATGACCGTCTGCTCTCTGGTTTCCAAGATCCATGCCCATCCCTCATGCTTCTGAAAGCCCCCAAGGGCTCATCTGGTCACAGCATCAACTTAAAGTCCCCAGATCTCATCTAAATCTCATCCTTTCTAAAGTACCAGAGCTCACCATCTGAAGCAAGTGCAGATGAGTAACCCATTAAGGGCACAATTCCTCCCAACCTACAGATCTGTACGTCTTGCCCCCAAGATAGAGCCAAGGGACAGGTGTAGGTTATCAGTTGTTCTAAGACATCTAAGATATCAGTTGTTCTAAGTGGTGGGAAATGGAAGGTCAGAAGAAGCCACCGATTCAAAGCTGTTTTAAAATTCAGCCAGGCAAACTCAATTAGGTTTCAAGGACTCGTAATAATTTTCCATGACTTTCAGTTTTGCCTCTGGACTCTCAGTTTTATTCTGAGCCATCTCTCCTTTCTCAAGAAAGGTAGCATCACTTTCAGCTGAACTGTTTTATTAACCTGCTTCCTGCCAGTAAGACTGGGGGTGGGGAGTAGGGATTTGGATGGGAGTGGGCAGGACAGGAAGGCTGCCCAATAGCCTCCTTTTATTTCATCCTCTGTCCCTTTTGTTGCAAACTGGTAGTGCTTCCACACATATGAAATTATTCAGAACATTGTGGGCCTCCTGGAATGTCACAGGGGTTCACTCCAGTGGACAAAAGACCAGTTCACAAATCCCTCATCCTAAAAATGCTATTATCCTCATAAAACTGTTATCATTGGATTTGCTATTTAGGATGTTTTCCTTTCTTTAGAAAAATTTTAGTCCTTAAGTCACAAAGTGAGATGAGAGCACAGGTGTTCGTTTGTCATAAGCAAACTTGATCTCTGGAAATCTGATTTAAGGAGAATAATAGAAGGGAAGTAATGTGATTCCTTTACCCTTGTGGGTTACAGAATCTGGATACTATTGAAGCCTCAGCCTCTGCAGAAGATTTGCTATTTGTTTTCTACAACCAGGAGTCATTTCATGTTATGAAAAACAATTTTATAAAATATCACTCACAATTCCACTTTGAGAACCTGGTCGAAGATAAATAATAAAGTATTGCATATGTAAATGAGATCGACAGGAAGTACATGCACTCCTGGTTGGCTCTTGAATGGATATTCTAAAATTTAAATTGAGTAACCCCTGAGCCATTCATTCAAACACAAAAGATCATAAATGACAAACAGCAAATTGAAAGCGACTTAATATCAGAGAAATACACAGCTATTATTAAACATAAAGTGTCATTGGAAAAGACCCTGATGCTGGGAAAGATTGAGGGCAGGAGTAGAAGGGGGCAACAGAGGATGACATGGTTGGATGGCATCACTGACTCAGTGGACATGAGTTTGAGCAAGCTCTGGGAGACAGTGAAGGGCAGGGAAGCCTGGCATGCTGCTCTTCATGGGGTCACAAAGAGTCAGACACAACTTAGTGACTGAACAACAACAGAAAAAATTTAACAGAGGAATTAACAGAAAATCAAGAAGTTTAAGAGGAAAACAGGAAAAGATTACAGAAATATTTTGTTTGGGGTTACCAAACACAGGGGCCACTGTTAAAAGCAATGTATTAGAGAGAGTCTAACCTTCTGTCTGTGATCTTTAATCAGAATTTTTGAGGGTGAAGATTTGAGAAGATCATTGGAAGATTAATAAAATATAAGCCAAATATAGGAAAACTGCAAGAATAAGTGTTAGGATAGCAAACTAGTAACTGTGTATATGTGTGTGCACATGCATGTGTATATACAAATATACATGTGTGAAATGAAATGTGTTCTGTTTTACGCTCTACCAGTAAACAAGCCTTTTACAAATGCAAATTTCTGAGCTGAGGTGAAACAAAGTCAGCTATTTAGAAGCCATCAGCTATATCATCTCCCGTCTCCCACAAGCCCCAAGGAGGGCTTCCTTGGTGGCTCAAATGGTAAAGAATCCACCTGCAATGCGGGAGACCTGGATTCCACCCCTGGCTTGGGAAGATCCCCTGGAGGAGGGCATGGCAACCCATTCCAGTATTCTCCCCTGGAGAATCCCCATGGGCAGGGCAGCCTGGCGGGCTACTGTCCATGGGGTCGCAAAGACTCAGACATGACTGAGCAACTAAGTCCAGCACACATGCACACACACATATGTAGGCACACATACATGCAACCTCCACATGTTTGATTCTGCCATTGTTCTAGTGCACTTGAACTGAAATCTGAATGTAGCCACAAAATAGTAGGAAAACTCCGTCATTTATCAAGTTGGATGTTTATCATTACTTTTCAAGAATCAGGGAATGCTTTAAATTAAAGCCTACAGACCAGAGGGTGAGATGAATGGAGAGAGTACCATGGAAGCATATACACAAACACTTGTAAATAGATAGCCAATGGGAATTTGCTGTATGGTCAGGAAACTCAAACTGAGGCTCTGTAATAACCCAGAGCGGTGGGAATGGGTAGGAGGTGGGAGGGAGATTCAAGAAAGAGGGGACATATGTACACTTATGGTTAATTCACGTTGATGTATGACAGGAATCAAACCACTATTTGTAAAGCAATCATCAATCACGTAAAAATAAATAAATATTTTTAAAAAAGAAAACAAGGAAGATGCACTTAAGGATCTCACTTACATCATTTAATCCTAAAATCCATAGGTATTTTCATAAAGAACTAACTACCCAATTTTCAGAGTACAGTACAAAATTAAAATACAAGACCTCTTATTCAAATTATAAAGAATTTCAAAATGGTATTAATCTAATTTCAGGGTCCTTCTAACCTTGGAACCCTTTGTAGCCTTACAGATCACACACCCTGTTTGTATAATACCAGAACTTTATGGATTGTGTATTTTACTACCCTCAATTCACAAATGAGGAAATATAAATTCAGGAAGCTTAAGTGGTTCACCAATGATCACAGAAGGTTTGGAGATGGGACATCCTAGGTTTCAAACATCAAAATAAAATGTGTGTTGCATTTTCTTAAAATATTTGTGATGACATCCTATAACTAAATAAATTTTGTAACTAAAAACAGAAAAGGAAACATAACTGAAAGATTTTCAAAAATTGTTGATAATATCTAAAATATGTAACAGAGTTATTAATTATTCAATGAATAGTGTAATGTTTACATAACATTGTGAATGTACTTAATGCTACTCAATTGTACACTTAAAAATGTAGATTTTATGTTATGTATGTTTTAACATAATAAATTTCTCACTATGTATGTAACTGAATGAACATTTTGCCCAACGCTTTGTGTGTGTGTGAGTGTGTGTATGTGTGTGTTTGTATGTGTATAATCTACACATAGCCTAGTTATGTTTCTGTGGAGAACTTCAACTATGACACCCCGGGATCTCTATATTTAAAATAACAATAAAAAAATCAACTTTCAAGACCAAAAAAAGAAAAAGCCCCCAGGACCATCCAAAAGGTGAGAATTCCTGAGATCCTGATATTCACAATTAGAGGTTCCCAGCCTTGGTGACAGATGACCTTGGAAAGTCCTGTGTCAATTGGACTGGGGCATGAATGTTTCTTGTCAGCATAAGAAAAGATAACTTTTCTGACTTACTTATTTATCAGTTTATGTGGGGAAAAAGTGCTGTTGACAGAGTGAAATGGGCCTCTGGGCCTGCTGGGGAGATTTCTTTTTAAGTCTACTGGGAGGAGGGTCAGTCGTCAGGGGTCCAGGACAGAGAAAGGAACTAGTTGGCACAGAGGACGAGGAGAAAGAGGAAAGGGCTAAGTGGACAGTGTTAAGAGGATTGAGGGGAGTTGGTGGAGACAAATCAGAGACGTTGTACTGATAAACATCTGAGAGATACCATGTGTGTGGGGCGCATGGTGACCCCCAAAAGATATATCGGACAGAAACCTGGAGATGTGAACTTATTTGGAAAAAAGCATCTTTGAACATGTAATTAAGAATCTCAGATGAGATCATGCTGGTTTGGAGTGGACCTAAATGAATGACGAGCATCATTACCAGAGAAGAGAAGGGAAGAAAAGAGATGAGGAGATGATGATGGTGAAGATGTATGAAGAAGGGGTGGAAATCAGGGTAATTTGACTATAAATAAAAGAACAGCAAGGATTAGCACAGCCATGAGACACTAGGAGATGGGTAAAGAATGACTTCTCCCTCAGAACCCAGAAGGAACCAACTCTGGGATACCCTGATTTCAGACCTCTGGCCTGTAGATTTGTGAAAAAATATGTTCCTCCTGTTGTAAGCCACCAGGTTTGTGATAAATTATTACTGTGGCCACAGGAAACTCATAAATCATGAAGCATGGGGTCGGGGGAGGGGAGAGGAAGAGAGAAAGATGAAGGAGGGAAGGAGAAGAAGCAAAGAATTGAAAAATAGGCTTCCCCCTTTAAAGGGCTTTAGTAAATACATTTCCCTTCAACATTTTTAATACATTTAATACAAATTTCTTAAGTTCCTATTCTGTGCTTGGGATCACTCCAGACTCTTAGGATTCCAGAATCGATAAAGGAGTTACCAAAACCCTTGGTCCCATTGAAGTTACACTTTATTTGAATATCACACTGTCCTAAATTTAGGGCCAAAATATACATCTCTGTATGAGTTAGATATGTTCCTGTCCTGCTGTCCTCTGACTCGTCATCAGCCTCAAGTCAGCTATGACCCTGATTCTGGGCAGTGTTCAAAGTCTTCCTTAGAGATGTCAACTGCATATGGTAACTGTTTTTAGTGTCTTAAGGAGCCTCCATCCTATTCTCTTTAAAAAGTTAAAAATAGAATCACCATGTTATCCACCAATCCTACTCCTTGGTATATATTTTAAAAAGATGAAATACAGGCACCTCATTATTCATAGCAACACTATTTGCAACAGCCAAGACATGGAAGCAACCTAAGTTTCCATCAACAGATGAATGGCTAAAGAAGATGTTGTACATATACACAATGGAATGCTACTCAAGCATACATAAGAAGGAAGTTTTGCCATTTGCAGTATCATGGATGGAACTAGAGATTATACTAAGTGAAATAGTCAGATAAAGATAAACATTGTGTGATATCACTTATATGTGGATCTAAAAATGATACAAATGAATATATTTACAAAACAGAAATAGACTCACAGACATAGAACACAAAATTATGGTTACTAAAGGTGAAAAGTGGGGAGGGATGAATTGGGAGTTTGGGGTTAGCAGATACAAACCACGATATACAAAATAGATAAACAACAGGGACTAACTGTATAGCACAGGGAACTATATTAAGTATCTTGTAATAACCAGGAAAGAATCTGAAAAAGTATCAGTCAGTCAGTCAGTTCAGTCACTCAGTTGTGTCTGACTCTTTGCAACCCCATGAATAGCAGCATGCCAGGCCTCCCTGTCCATCACCAACTCCCTGAGTTTACTCACACTAATGTCCATCGAGTCAGTGATGCCATCCAGCCATCTCATCCTCTGTCATCCCCTTCTCCTCCTGCCCCCAATCTCTCCCAGTATCAGGGTCTTTTCCAAGGAGTCAACTCTTCGCATGAGGTGGCCAAAGTACTGGAGTTTCAGATTCAACATCAGTCCTTCCAGTGAACACCCGGGACTGATCTCCTCTAGGATGGATTGGTTGGATATCCTTGCAGTCCAAGGGGCTCTCAGGAGTCTTCTCCAACACCACAGTTCAAAAGCATCAATTTTTCAGCACTTAGCTTTCTTCACAGTCCAACTCTCATATCCATACATGACCACTGGAAAAACCATAGCCTTGACCAGACGGGCCTTTGTTGACAAAGTAAATATAAATATATATATATAACTGAATCACTTTGTTGTACACCTGAAACATTGTAAATCAACTATACTTCAATTAGAATTTTTTCAAAGATGCAAATTGCCTTCCAATAATTTTCTGGATGGTAGGATGGCCTCACTGACTCAGTGGACATGAGTTTGAGCAAACTCTGAGAGATAGCGAAAGACAAGGAAGCCTGGCATGTCCATGAGGTTGCAAAGAATTTCACACAACTTAGCAACTGAACAACCATTTTGCTAGTAACAAGCCTGGGGATTCTTTGATGTTGTCACCATGTACAGATGGTCCTTCAGGCAGAAACAAGAGGGTCTGGTTGTATATGCTGCATATTCAGCTACTTTTGGAGCAGACTTATAACAACTTGCCCTCCACATAGGCCAGTATTCAATAAACCCTGTATTGTTTTGTGTATATACCCCATAAGGCAGAAAGGGTTCAAAGGAACCAACAGGCGTTGCCCCATCACCTGGGGAATCTGAATCATAACAACTGAGATAACACAATAAGATTCAGATGCTGAGTCATTTATCTCTGTGCAGCTCATGCTACAACTATTAGTCTCTCTTCATCTGTAGAAACAGATTTTCAGTAAGAATCAAGCTTGCAGTCCTCTGCTTTCCCCTGGTGGACATCCATGTTTAGAGGATTCTGATTCTCTTTTTTTTTTTTTTTTTTGTAGGATGAGGGTGCATTTTTATTTATTTATTTATTTTATTTATTTATTTTTTTTTTTTTGGATTTTTTTTTTTTTCTTTTAGAAACTCTCTTCAGTAAATCTGATTCACCCTAGAGCAGAGAGCACCTGCCTGCCTGAGGAAGCCTTGACTTGCCTGGCAAAGAGGAGAGCCACATCTTAGAGAGTTTCAGCGACAGCACAGATAATACACTCAAGGTAAGGCCATCAAAGCATCATCACATGTGGTATAAAACTGGAGTATTACACAATTTATTGGGCAGCCTTATTTTATGTTTTTTTCTCTGTGAAAGCAGATACTGCATGCAAGAATATCAGTTGAAATTTTATCCCATGGATAAATGATTCCTTATATCTTCCAGTTTTAATTGAGTTCATTTTCATTCTCTCATTCATTCAGCAATTATTTCTTAAATTCTTACTCTGCACCAAACCTTGTCTGAGCTGGTGGATCAGATCTTCTCTGTAGTTCATATGGTGAAGAATCTGCCTACAATGCAGGAGACCTGGGTTCAGTCCCTGGGTCGGAAAGAACCTCTGGAGAAGGGAATGGCAATCCACTCCAGTATTCTTGCCTGGAGAATCCCATGGACAGAGGAGCCTGGCAGGTTACAGTTCATGGGGTCCCGAAGACTAGGACATGACTGAGCGGCTAGCACTGCTACTACTGCTTTTCCTGGCTTGATTTGTATGTCAGAGCTCATTGTTCCTTTTTCTGTTTCAGTAGATGGCCTCATTTGGTTTTCTGTTTATTGAGAAGTGTATTGTTAACATCTGAATTCACCTCTTCCACTTTGCTAGAGCAACAGCAGTAATGATTGTGATTCTAAGAGGTCAAGCTGATTCAATCTATTAAAATGTTAACTTGCTTGCCAATTTCAGTGCCAACAGATTTTAAATCACTCATATAAAAGGGGTTAAATGTGACAGGAGAAATAGAAAACCCAAGTATATTGTGCCCATCAATGACCTTGGGAACCTGTTACGAAATCTTTTCAATTTTGAAAGGATGAAATAAATGGTTGGAAAGAGACATTAAAAAATCATATGCAGTTCTAACAATACAGTCAGTCAACTAATTGGGGCCTGTTTGCGGTAATGATCTAAGCTGACATCCATCTCCAAGGCATCCGTCAGCACTAACAATGGTGACATTGTGTGCTCACGGGACCCACAAGGTTGTGATATGAAAATTATCCTTCATTTGGTTCCTTCAGCCCTGATTCCAAAATGAACCCTTCGAGAAATATTTGCTTAAGACTGAGCTTTCAAAATAAAGCAAATGCGCTTTTAAAAATATCAAAAGAAGTTAGAGACGATGGTTTTACCAAAGCAAATGAATTAGGTAGAGTTAGGTGTAATTTTAGACAAAACAAGGTTAGTTTCAGGAACGTCATCAACAGGAGTTTTAAGAAGTTAAACAAAGCACACACAAATTCCAATGCCATGGAATTCCACACTGGCTGCCCAGTGATGAAATGAAAGTACAGGCTCAGAGAGGACCAGCTCAGAACAGTAATAAATGACTTATTAAGACCAAGGGAAATGAAAAGATTCAGACTAACTTACAGTTTTTTAAGGAATTTCATGGGTTTTTACCAAAATTGCTTAATATCACTAGAAAAAGCTAAATTTTCATAAGGTCTTCTAAAGGAAGATGAAATCAAGAACTGGACAATATAGGTCAAGGGAAGCACCTCTCTGAAGTAAAAACAAAGGTTTTACCTGTGGAGAAATGTCTATTTGGATCTTCTGCCCATTTTTTGACCCCTGGTGGTTCAGATGGTAAAGAATCTGCCTGCAGTGCAGGAGACCAGGTTTAATCCCTGGGTGGGGAATATCCCCTGGAGAAGGGAATGGTAACCCAATCCAGGATTCTTGCCTGGAGAATCCATGGACAGAGGAGCCTGGTGGGCTACAGTCCATGGGGTTGCAGAGTTGGATTCCACCGAGTGACTAACACTTTCACTTTCACTTTAATATTGAGTCTTATAAACTGTTTGTATATTTTGGAGATTAATCCATTGTTGGTCCCGTCGTTTGCAAGTATTTTCTCTCATTCCATAGGTTGACTTCTCATTTCAATTACAGTTTCCTTTGCTGTGCAAAAACTTTAAGATCAATTAAGTCCTATTGGTTTATTTTTGTTTTTATTTCTATTACTCCAAAAGATGGATCTAAAAAGATTTTGCTGTAATTTATGTCAAAGAGTGTTCTGCCTGTGTTTTCCCCCAGGAATTTTACAGTGTTTGGTCTTACATTTAGGCCTCTAATCAATTTTGAGTTTATTTTTGTGTATGATGTTAGAGTGTTCTCATTTCATTCTTTTACACATAGCTATCCAGTTTTCCCAGTGCCAATTATTGAAGAGACTGTCTTTTCTCCACTGTATGTTCTTACCTTTTTTTGTCATAGATTAATTGACCATAGGTTTATTTCTGGGCTTTCCAACCTGTTCCATTGATCTATATTTCTGTTTTTGTGCCAGTATTATTTTGATTTCTATAACTTTGATATCAAAGCAAAAACAGAAATTGGTTTGCCCAAGGTATCAGGATTAACCAGTATCACTGGGTGTTGGCCTCATCACACACAACAGCTGGCTGGATCTTCATGGCAATACTATTACTGCAAGTTCAGTCTGAGGGTGTAGTATTTTCTTAATAGCCATGAAAAAGCCATGCTCTTCAACCAGGAATTCAAAGACTCCTCAGTCAAGCCTCATGTCACCTGTGATCCTGGATTCTTCTAGCATGTACACTACTGATTGATGAGTGCTTTCCTTTTTCCCTTCCTTTCTTTTTGCTGTCCTGTCTTTTCTCACCACTCCCTACCCGCCACAGTCATTAAGACCATGAGCCCTTGACTTATATTAAGCCTGGAATCTCCTCTGGCTTCCCTTTTGTTAAAAGCCTCTACTGGTTTCCCCATGGCTTAAATTCATGGCTTAAAACAGCAAAAAATAGGAAAATATGTACAACAGAATATTACTCAGTCATTAAAATGAATGAAATCATGCCATCTGGAGGAACATGGATGGATCTAGAGATTGTCATAATGAATGAAGTAAGTCAGACAGAAAAGGAGAAATATCATATGACACCCCTTATATATGGAATCTAAAAAGAAATTATGCAATGAACTTATTTACAAAGCATAAACAGACTCATAGACTTAGAGAATAAACTTATGGTTGCCAGGTTGCAGGACTGGGAAGAGATGGTTAGGGAGTTTGGGATGGACATGTACACACCACTACATTTAAGCAACATAACCAACAAGGACCTCCTGTATAGCACAGGGAAGTCTGCTCATCGTTATGTGGCAGTCTGCATGAAAGGCCAGTCTGAAGGAGAATGGATACATGTATACCTATGTCTGAGTCCCTTTACTGTTCACCTGAAACCATCACAACATTGCTAATCGTCTATCCCCCAATGCAAAATAAAAAGTTAAAAATAAATTTAAAAAATAAAATAAAATATATCTAAATCTTTTTTTTTTTTTTTTTTTTTTAAGCACAAAATGCATTCTCCTGTGACTCCGGAAGTCAGAAGTCCAAAGTGGGTCTCACAGAGCTAAAATCAAAGTCTTGTTCATTTGGAGATGCCAGAGAAGAATCTGTTCATTTGCTGTTATGGATTGAATGTTTGTGTCCAAACATTTTGTGTCCCAAAATTCATATGCTGAAATCAGTCCCCAGTGTGATAGTTGTTTGGAGGTGGGGTTTTGGAGGTAATTAGTTTATGAAGATGGAGCCCTCATGAATAGAATCAGTGGCCTTATAAAAGGGACCACAGAGAGCTCTCTAGTTCTTTCTGCCAGGTGAGAACTCCTGGAAGTCCACCATCTGCAGCTTGTAACTGACCAAGCTGGCAGAATGGTTTCAAACTTCCTGCCTCCAGGACTATGAGAAATAAATGCCTGTTGTTTAAGCCACTGGGTTTGTGGTATTTTGTTGTAGAAGCTCAGACTAACTAACTCGCCTTTCTCCGTTTCTAGAAGTTGCCCACAGACTTTGGCTTGTGGCCCCTTCTTGGAACACCCTGACCTCTGCTTGTCATCATGCCCTCAACTGTCCCCCTGGTGTCCTGCCCCTGCCTTTCCTAGAGACCCTCGTGTTTACACTGGACTCACCCAGATAATGCAGTGGTTCTCCCCGTTACAAGATCTTGAACTTATCCAACCTGCACATTCTTTCACCATGAAAGGAAACATATCGACCAGCTCTGGGGACAGGATGTTCCATTCTGCCCACAGCAGGGCTCACTAAATTCTCCATCACGAGGTCTGTCCTATCTCCTGCAACCCAGCACCATCCCCCTCACTGCTCGGCTCCTCCAGCTGTCATGATCAGATGGTTTTAGTCATGTGCTGGTTTGAGGTTTGCAGCACTCACAATGTGCTGGACCCCCCACTCTGCTCTCAGATTCATTCCTTCAACCTTCTGATCTGTGCTCCCTGACATGATGAGGCTGACCCCATCACCAGGCTTCCAGGACTGACAGCTGGCTTCAGGATGAGTCCCTGCAATGGAAGGAAAGGAGAAGCCAGGATGATTCCCACCTCCTCTCTGGGCTGGAGGAGCTCCAGGCATCATCTGCACACCCTCTGTGGTTTCCTTCCTGCTACTGGCCCCATTTCCTCTTCTCTTTCCCCTCCTCGTCCCTCCAGCCCCTCTGGTGACTGGGGCTTCCTTGTGTTGCTCATTCCTGAGTTGCCTCACTTCTCTTCCCTCCTTTCAATTTTTCCAAACATCTCTGTGTTTAATTCAATGAATTTTATTCCCTCTATTTAATTATCTGATAGGGATTTTGCTTTCCTGGTGAGTCCCTGACAGATAAGCCATTTCTTTAGTGTGAGGGAGGTGGAGATAAGACACCACTGCATCTGTGCTCTCAGAGGTTGACAACATAGCCGATGATGCATGGGAACAAGTGGCATCCTGTGATACAGGATGATGCATTCACAAGATGCTGGGGACACAGAGATGGGTTCTTCTAGAGACTTTAAGCTTAATGTCGATTTGATTTGGAAGGATGGGGAGAATTTAGAACAATAAGGAGGGGAAAGGACATTTCAGGAGGGGTAGAGGAATTGACAGAAGCAACTTAAAAAGGACACAGCCTAAAAGTTGAGAGTTGTGTGCTATTCATGGGAATGTTTAGGACTTCAAGCCTGGCAGACAGCATCTCAAATCACCCTGAGAGAACTGCTCTGAGGAGGCGAGGGGAGAAGACAGGTCATATAGAAGTTATGTAACAAAGGGCGAGTAATCTTAACATCAAAAATTATTGCTAATTAAAGAAAACCAGATAACCCAAGTTAAGGGATTTAGTACTTTTCCATGTATGGAAGATGCAAGACTCTGGACTCACTGAAATCGTTCCTTTGATATGCATCTCAGCTATCTTGGAGAAGGAAATGGCAGCCCACTCCAGTATCCTTGCCTTGAAAATCTCATGGACAGTGGAGCCTGGTGGGCTGCAGTCCATGGAGTTACAAAGAGTTGGGCACAACTGAGCGACTAACACACTTCAGCTATCTGGGGCCAGTATCCTGTGTTTTCACTTTCTGAACTTTTTCAGGGCTCATCATAGGGAGTGGCTGCAGTCTGATGGCTGCTAAATGACAGCTTCTTTCCTTCCTGAGTTCCCTTAGGACACACAGGCTCACCTTAGGGGCTGAGGTTGCTGATGACTATGACATGCTTGTGTTTACTGGTATAATATTCCGTTTCCCATGGGTTAAGGGGCATCTGGAGGTGGAGAGTAGCCCAGTGTGGCTTGGGGTGGGGGAGGGAGTGTGCACACATACTCCCTAGTGAGGGAGGGGAAAGGAAAGAACAGAGAAAGGTGGGTGGGACTGGTTACCAGTTTCCACAAACCAGGTTGCTTAAGACAACAGAAGTATACTGTGTCTCATCTCTGAATGCTGGAGGAACCCTATCAAGATGTCAGCAGTGCTGTGCTGTCTGAAAGCTCTTTCATCTTCTGATGTTTTTCTCAACCATCCTTATCTCATGGCCTGTACATGCATCACTCCAGTCTCTGCCTCTCTTGTCTCATAGCACACCACAGTGCATCTCTGTCTTGCCCAGATTTTCCTCTTTTTATAAGGATTTTTTGTTTTTGTTCAGTTGCTTAGTCATGTCTGGCTCTTTGTGACCCCATGGATGGCATCATACCAGACTTCCCTGTCCTTCATCATCTCCCAAAGTTTGCTCAAACTCATGTCCATTGCTCAAATTCATGCCATCCAACCATCTCAACCTCTGTCATTCCCTTCTTCATTCCCTTCTCCTACCTTCAATCTTTCCCAGCATCAGGGTCTTTTCCAGTGAGTCAGCTCTTTGCATCAGGTGGCCAAAGCATTGGAGCTTCAGCATCAGTCATTCCAATGAATATTCAGGGTTGATTTCCTTTAGGATTGACTGGTTTGATCTCCTTGCTGTCCATGGGACTCTCGAGAGTCTTCTCCAGTACCATAGTTCAAAGGCATCAGTTCTCGGTGCTCAACATTTTTTATTGTCCAGCTCTCACATCTATACATGACTAGTGGAAAAACCATAGCTTTGACTATGCAGAACTTTGTTGGCAAAGTAATATCTCTGCTTTTTAATATTCTGTCTAGATTTGTCATAGCTTTTCTTCCAAGGAGCAAGAGTCTTTTAATTTCATGGCTACAGGCACCAGCTGCAGTGACTTTGTAGCCCAAGATAAGGATTTAGGGTCCCCCCTAATCCAGTCTGATGTGAATAGATGATTCATCAGATAAGTCTCTGAAGCTGGAAAAGATTGAGGGCAGAAGGAAGAGAGGGCATCAGAGGATGTGATGGCTGGACAGCATCACTGATGCAATGAACATGAACTTGGGCAAATTCCGGGAGATGGTGAGGGGCAGGGAGGCCTGGTGTGCTACAATCCATGGGGTCACAAAGAGTTGGGTATGACTGGGCAGCTGAACAACAAGGGCAACTAATCCAGTCCAACCTCATCCTAATTTGATGACATCTTCAAAGACCCTATTTTCAATAACACTTTCAAGTATGAGGGTTAGAGCTTTATGCATTTGGGAGGAACTTGACAGCCCATCACAGGCTGGTTTATGGAGAGCCCCCAGTGCCATGCTGAGGTGTGTGTGTTTGGTGACCTGCTGAGATTTCAGCTGGAGAGTGAGACAAGGGGACTCCTGTAACTAGTACATTTTCATGAGCATTTACACCAAACCCATGTTCCTCTTTATTAACAAAAGCAAAAGAAAACAGCAATGTGCCCAAACCCACATTTCCACGTGTTTCTTTTCCCCTTAGGAGAGAAGTGACCCGAACGTGCTATCCTCCTTTCCCCACCCATCCTCTCTCCAACCTGCTGAAATATAGATTCTGTTCCCACTTCTCCCACTGGCTCTCTGTGCCACCCTCATCATTTTCTCTTCTATTTACTGATGGCACTGGGTGCTGAGGGCTTCCCAGGTGGCACTAGTGGTAAAGAACCTGCCTGTCAATGCAGGAGAAATAAGACGCGAGTTTAATCCCATGGGTTGGGAAGATCCCATGGAGGAGGGCCTGGCAACCCACGCCTGTATTCTAGCCTGAGAATCCCATGGACAGAGGAGCCTGGCAGGCTACGGTCCACAGGGTCACGAGGAATCAGACACGACTGAAGTGACTTAGCATGCTCTGGGAAATGGCACCACTCACCCGTCCTGCAACTCAACGTCTCCAAAACAGACTACTTGCCTCTCCAGCCTGTTCCTCATCTCCAGGCCCCTTGGGCAATGACCCCCAATGCCTCCAGCTTTCACACCAGCTTGAGAGTCACCCTTTTTGCCTTCCTCTCACTCATGCAACATCGCCATCATACCACCATCTCCTCCAGATTGTAGCCATTGTTCCTAAATGATTCCCAGACCCTAAAATGCTCATAGTAGCCACAGCAATCTTCCCTGAATGTGAATCTGTCATGTGATTCTTCTACTTGAACCTCCCCTTGCCTCCAATTGCCTACAAGATACACACTGTGTCCTAGAGCTGTGAACAGACCCCACGGGGCCTGGACCCAGCTGTTTTCATTTCTCATCAGGTAGGACATATGTTGCCAAGTGTCGGCTCACACAAATACTATGCTATTCACACTGTTGTTGTTATTGTTATTGTTTAGTTGCCTCAGTCACATCTGACTCTTTGCAGCCCTATGAACTGTAACCCTGCCAGGTTCCTCTGTCCATGGGATTTCCCAGGCAAGAACACTGGTGCTTGTCATTCAGCCATGGCTGACTCTTTCCAACCCCATGGGCTGTAGCCCACCAGGCTCCTCTGTCCATGGAATTTTCCAGACAAGAATACTGGAGTGGGTTGACATTTCCTTCTTCAGGAGATCTTCCCAACCCAGGAACTGAACCCATGTCTCCTGCATTGGCAGATGGATTCTTTACCACTGAGCCACCTGGGAAGCCCCACCCCACTCACATTTCTGTCCCGTAAAATATGCTGTGTTCTTCTCTTCCTACAAGGTCTTTGTGTAACAGAGAAATTCTTCTTCCCTGTTCATCTAGCCAGTACCTGCACATTCCATTTTAATAAGGTCTTAAGCAGAGAGAGTGAGTGAACAGCAGAATACTGTAATTATCTTTCCATAATGACCTACTCCCCCTCCCTCCAATTCTCTTCACTTAGGACAAAACTCAGTTGGCTCCTCTCCCAACATCACAGGACCAAGCGGACATGAATGCAGAACCAGCAGCTAGTCTACCTCCATCAGGCACCCTGAGAGGCCTTTTCCTCAGTGATGGGAGCATTTCAGACTCTTGTCAGACCCCAAATGGAGGGGGCAGAATTGGCAGTTCAAATAACTCTTTGATTTCCAAGCCAAGAAGATATAATTTACATAAATGACAGAAAACACAGGCTCCTTTACCTCAAAGTCCTGTACCATTCAGCATGGATCTGACTATCTGCGGAGGATTTGTTTAACAGAATCCACTCCTAAGAGCACATCCCACTGAAATTCATTAACTTATATTTGGGGGAGACCAATAGTATCAATGGGCTTCCCAGGTGGTGCAATGGTAAAGAATGTGCCTCCCAATGCAGGAGATCCAGGAGATGCTGGTTTGATCCCTGGGTTGGGAAGAGCCTCTGGAGGAGGAAATGGCAACCCACTCCAGTATTCTTGCCTGGGAAATCCCATGGACAGAGGAACTTGGTGTGATACATTCCATGGGATCACAAAGAGTCGAATATGACTGAGCATGCATACACATAAATACATAATAGCATCAGTGCTGAGAAGGGTCATCACCTGGTGCAACAACTCTGCTCTCTGCAGATAAGAACAGATGGGAGCAGAGAGAGCAAATGCCTCAGCCAAGGTGGTCTGGCTCCACAAAGGACTGGAGACAGCTCTGCTGATGGTCTCAAGCCCCATCCTGGCATTTCTTCCACAGGCACCTGTTCTCTCTGATGACACTCCCCACTCTCAGCATTGTCTAGTGAAGAAAAAGTCAAAGGAGATTGAGATGCAGACCTGATGAGCTGCTCACCAGCTCTGAGATCCTGGGGAAGATGCTTGTCTAAGACGCCAGGTTTCCCTTCTGTGCGGTGCATAGGCATCTCTTTCCTGACCATCTCAAGTGGTCTGCACATTCAGTCATTATTCATTTGTCCTTATATTTATGCATCATCTTGCCGAGGCCATTGTGCTGTGTGCTACAATGCTGGGCCAAAAAAAGAATGTAGTCTCAACCTGAGTCCCCAGCGTAGCATTTCTCTAACTTTGCCCCTCAGGGCTCTGTGATACCTCAGAATCTCTGGACACCCATAGAAGTGCTGTGAGCAAGGGTTGCTGTCACTGCTCCTGGTAGGGAGAGCCTGTGCTCTGACATCAGGTCTTGCTGCACAGCCTTCCAGATTCCTCTGGATCCCGCTGCTGTGATACTAGGTATCTTGGTCTGTTGTTCTGCATCCCAGTCATGTCTAACTCTTCGTGAACCCATGGTCTACTGGGGCTTACACGGCAGACATTTATTTTATCAGAGTGCTGGAGGTGGAAGTCCAAGATCAAAGTGCAGGCCGACCAGGCTTCTGGTGAAGCCTCTCTTTCTGGTTTGCCAACAGCCACCCTCTCACATGTGAGCACCTGGTGTTCTTCTTATATGGACACTTGTCCTATTCACCTGGGCTTTCCTGGTGGCTCAGCGGTAAAGGACATGCCTGCAATGTAGGAGATGTGGAGACATGGGCTCCCTGGTCGGGAAGATCTCTTGGAGAAGGGAATGGCTACCCACTCCAGTATTCTTGCCTGGAGAATTCCACGGACAGAGGAGTCTGGCGAACTACAGACCATGGAGTCGAAGAGTCAGACACAACTGAAGCTACTTAGCAACTAAACAACAACAACTACTTAGGAACTAAAGAACAGCAGCAACAAATCTCAGCCCGTCACCCATTATGGCCTCTTCATGGTCCCCGTGCTCTGCCTAAGAAACACGTGAAAATCACAGCTTCTCAGCAGACTACTAGTGAGCCGCAACTAAGCCAGGCCTCCTGACTCCTGTCAATGGAGCAGGGACATGAGGAGGCCATAATGGCTGTCTCTGATGACTGCCTAGGTCTGGGGGAGACCCAGTTACCAGTCCAGAGGTTACATGCCCATGACCTGTTTTCTATCCCTCTCCTGTTAACTATGATCTTCTTTATTACTTTATATTTTAAAAATTTGTCCTACCTACCCATGACATGTCTTATAGGCTACTAACACACTTTCTATATTTAAGGTATCTCATCAACTTTGCCTGTTTCACAAGCTTTTTCATTATCTACATTTAATCCACTCTGTGCTTTCACTCTATCTCATAAATAGCTTACTTGAGATCTCTGCTTAATTATGTTTCCTAAAAAATTCTGTATGATCTCTAGGGCACCTGAATTACCTTCTTAAAAGCACTCAGAGTAAAACCTGAGCCACAGACTTACTGGGCTTCCCATGTGGCCATAGTGGAAAAGAACCTGCTTGCCAATGCTGGAGAAGTGGGAGGCATGGGTTCAACCCCTAGGTCAGGAAGATCTCCTGAAGGAGGGCACGGCAACCCACTCTAGTATTCTTGCCTGGAGAATCACAAAGTCAAAGGAGCCTGGCAGGCTACAGTCCATAGGGTCACAAAGAATCAGACACTAATGAAGTGACTTAGCACGTACACATGCACACAGACGTATGGGACAGAATTACTTCTCAGAAAAACATACAGAGACTCAGTACACTACAGGGGAAAAGAGTGACATTGGACAATTTAGACAGTAAATCTGCATAGTTAAACACCATCGTTTTTATTCCTAGCTCAGTTCAGTTCAGTTGCTCAGTCTTGTCCAACTCGTGGCGACCCCATGGACCGCAGCACTCCAGGCTTCCCTGTCCATCACCAACTCCTGGGGCTTACTCAAACTCACATCCACTGAGTCAGTGATGCCATCCAACCATCTCATCCTCTGTCATACCCTTCTCCTCCCGCCTTCAATCTTTCTCAGCATCAGGGTCTTTTCCAATGAGTAAGTTCTTCACATCAGGTGGCCAAATTATTGGAGTTTCAGCTTCAGCATCAGTCCTTCCAATGAATATTCAGGACTCATTTCCTTTAGGATTGACTGGTGGATCTCTTTGCAGCCCAAGGGACTCTCAAGAGTCTTCTCCAACACCATAGTTCAAAAGCATCAATTCTTCAGTGCTCAACTTTCTCTATAGTCCAACTCTCACATCCATACATGACTTCTGGAAAAATCAAAGCTTTGACTAGATGGACTTTTGTTGGCAAAGTAATGTCTCAGCTTTTTAATATGCTGTCTATATAGGTTGGTCATAGCTTTTCTTCCAAGGAGCAAGCATCTTTTAACTTAATGGATGCAGTCACCATCTATAGTGATTTTGGAATCCAAAAGAAATAAAGTCTGTCACTGTTTCCATTATTTCCTCATCTATTTGCCATTAAGTGATGGGACCAGAGGCCATGATTAGTTTACTGAATGTTGAGTTTTAAGCCAACATTTTCACTCTCCTCTTTCATTTTTATCAAGAGATTGTCTACTTATTCTTCACTTTCTGCCATAAGGGTGGTGTCATCTGTATATCTGAGGTTATTGATATTTCTCCGGCAATCTTGATTCCAGCTTGTGCTTCACCCAGCCTGGCATTTCGCATGATGTACTCTGCATGTAAGTTAAATAAGCAGGGTGACAATATACAGCCTTGACATACTCCTTTCCTGATTTGGAACCAGTCTGTTGTTCCATGTCCAATTCTAACTGTTGTTTCTTGACCTGCATACATAGTTCTCAGGAGGCAGGTCAGGTGGTCTGGTATTCCCATCTCTTTGAGAATTTTCCACAGTTTGTTGTGATCCACACAATCAAAGGCTTTGGCATAGTCAATAAAGCAGAAGTAGCTGTTTTTCTGGAACTCTCTGCTTCTTCAATGATCCAATGGATGTTAGCAATTTGATCTCTGGTTCCTCTGCCTTTGCTAAATCCAGCTTGAACATCTAGAAGTGCATGATTCAAATGCTGCTGAAGCCTGGCTTGTAGAATTTTGATCATTACTTTGCTAGTGTGTGAGATGAGCACAGTTGTGCAGTAGCTTAAACATTCTTTGGCTTTGCTGTTCTTTGGGATTGGAATGAAAACTGACCTTTTCCAGTTCTGTGGCCACTGCTGAGTTTTCCAAATTTGCTGGCATATTGAGTGCAGCACTTTTACAGCATCACCTTTTAAGATTTGAAATAGCTCAACTGGAATTCTATCACCTCCACTAGCTTTGTTCATAGTGATGCTTCCTAAGGCCCACTTTACTTCGAGTTCCAGGATGTCTGACTCTAGGTGAGTGATCACACCATGGTGGTTATCTGGCTCATGAAGATCTTTTTTGTATAGTTCTTCTGTGTATTCTTGCCACCTCTTCTTAATATCTTCTGCTTCTGTTAGGTCCATATCATTTCTGTCCTTTACTGTGCCCATCTTTGCATGAGATGTTCCTTTGGTGTCTCTAATTTTCTTAAAGACATCTCTAGTGTTTCCCATTCTGTTGCTTCCCTCTATTTCTTTGCATTGATCACTTATGAAGGCTTTCCAGTCACTCATTCTATTGAACTCTGCATTCTGATGGGTATCTTTCCTTTTCTCCTTTGCCTTAGCTTCTCTTCCTTTCTCAGCTATTTGTAAGGCCTCCTCAGACAACCATTTTGCCTTTTTTTCTTCCCTGGGGATGGTCTTGATCTCTGCCTCCTGTACAATGTCACCAACCTCCGTCCGTAGTTCTTCAGGCACTCTATCAGGTCTAATCCTTTGAATCTGTTTGTCACTTCCACTATATAACAGTAAGGGATTTGATTTAGGTCATACCTGAATGGCCTAGTGGTTTTCCCTAATTTCTTCAATTTAAGTCTGAATTTGGCAATAAAGTGTTCATGATCTGAGCCACAGTCAGCTCCCGGTCTTGTTTTTGCTGACTGTATAGAGTTTCTCCATCTTTGGCTGCAAAGAATATAACCAATCTGATTTCAGTGTTGACCATCTGGTGATGTCCATGTGTAGAGTCTTCTCTTGTGTTGTTGCAAGAGGGTGTTTGCTATGACCAGTGTGTTCTCTTGGCAAAACTCTGTTAGCCTTTGACTTCATTTTGTACTCCAAGATCAAATTTGCCTGTTACTCCAGGTATTTCTTGACTTTCTACTTTTGCATTCCAGGACCCTATAATGAAAATGACATCTTTTCTGGGTGTTAGTTCTAGAGGGTCCTGTAGGTCTTGATAGAACCGTTCAACTTCAGCTTCTTTTGCATTACTGGTCAGGGCATAGACTTGGATTACTGTGATAGTGAATGGTTTGCCTTGGAAATGAACAGAGATCACTCTGTTTTTTTTGAGATTGCATCCAAGTACTGCATTTGGGACTCTTTTGTTGACTATGATGGCTACTTAATTTCTTCTAAGGGATTCTTGCCCACAGTAGTAGATATAATGGTCATCTGAGTTAAATTCATCCATTCCAGTCCATTTTAGTTCGCTGACTCCTAAAATGTTGATGTTCACTCTTGCCATCTCCTGTTTGACTACTTCCAATTTTGCCTTGATTCATGGACCTAACATTCCAGGTTCCTATGCAATATTGCTCTTTACAGCATCGGACTTTGCTTCCATCACCAATCACATCCACAACTGGGTGGTGTTTTTGCTTTGGCTCCATCTTTTCATTCTTTCTGGATTTATTTCTCCACTCATCTCTTGGAGCATATTGGGCACCTACCGACCTGGGGAGTTCATCTTTCAGTGTCCTATCTTTTTGCCTTTTCATACTGTTCATGGGGTTCTCAAGGCAAGAATATTGAAGTGGTTTGCCATTCCCTTCTCCAGTGGACCACATTTTGTCAGAACACTCCACCTATCTCTTATTCCTAAGTAGAAATGATTAATTAATACTCATCATTCAACCTCAAAGTGCTCTTTCCATTTTGTTCTTCGACCCAAGCTAGGAAATTGGTTAAGAATACCTTTTTTATTTGGAAAGCAGAGGTCTGCTTGGGGGATTGTATGCTGGGCAAAAAACATAGCTACTACTTCCAACTTCAGGAGGTAATTCTTAACTGGTTCAGTTCAGTTCAGTTGCTCAGTCGTGTCTGACACTTTACGACCCCATGAACTGAAGCACACCAGGCCTCCCTGTCCATCACCAATTCCTGGAGTACACCCAAACCCATGTCTATTGAGTTGGTGATACCATCCAATCAACTCTTCCTCTGTCGTCCCCTTCTCCTTCTGCCCTCAATCTTTCCCAGCATCAGGGTCTTTTCAAATAAGTCAGCTCTTCACATCAGGTGGCTAAAGTATTGGAGTTTCAGCTTCAAAATCAGTCCTTCCAATGAACACCCAGGACTGATCTCCTTTAGGATGGACTGGTTGTATCACCTTGCATTCCAAGGGACTCTCAAGAGTCTTCTCCAACACCACAGTTCAAAAGCATCAGTTTTTCGGCACTCAGCTTTCTTTATAGTCCATACATACATGACCACTGGAAAAACCTTAGCTTTGACTAGAAGGACCTTTGTTGGCAAAGTAATGTCTCTGCTTTTCAATATAATGTCTAGGTTGGTCATAACTTTCCTTCCAAAGAGTAAGTGTCTTTTAATTTCATGGCTGCAATCACTATCTGCAGTGATTTTGGAGCCAAGAAAAATAAAGTCAGCCACTGTTACTATTGTTTCCCCATCTATTTGCCATGAAGTGATGGGACTGGATGCCATGATCTTAGTTTTCTCAATGTTGAGCTTTAAACCAACTTTTTCAGTCTCCTCTTTCACTTTCATCAAGCTGCTCTTTGGTTCTTCTTTGCTTTCTGCCATAAGGGTGGTGTCATCTGTATATCTGAGGTTATTGATATTTCTCCTGGCAATCTTGATTTCAGCTTGTGCTTCTTCCAGCCCAGTGTTTCTCATGATGTACTCTGCATATAAGTTAAATAAGCAGGGTGACAATATACAGCCTTGACGTATTTCTTTTCCTATTTGGAACCAGTCTATTGTTCCATGTCCAGTTCTAACTGTTGCTTCCTGACCTGCATACAGGTTTCTCAAGAGGCAGGTCAGGTTGTCTGGTATTCCCATCTCTTTCAGAATTTTCCACAGTTTATTGTGATCCACACAGTCAAAGGCTTTGGCATAGTCAATAAAGCAGAAATAGATGTTTTTCTGGAACTCTCTTGCTTTTTTGATGACCCAGCAGATGTTGGCAATTTGATCTTGGGTTCCTCTGCCTTTTCTAAAACCAGCTTGAACATCTGGAAGTTAGAAGAACAAAATCTGTTTAAATGAAGAACTCAGACCATGCGCTGGAGAGAGATTGCGTTTTCATAGGCCTTGTCCCCCGAAGCATATGTTAATCTTTTCATATGTGGAGCACTTAGGATTTTCAATAATTAAAAGAAAGCTCAGAGCCAGACATTTACTTGAGGAGCCCCGAGTGATTCGGCTCCAGGTTCCCTGTAAGCCCTGTGGCACTCGGTAACACCTCCAATATACTGGTTTAAACTGGGCAATTTTGATGCATTTGGTGGTAGACACTGGCAGCTTCACTGCAATTGGAATGAACAAATGAAGACAGATGACAGATGGGAAGGAAGAGGGATGGGCTGGTCTCAGGTACTCCCTCTCAGAGGAATATGTTTCTCTAGATTGTTTACTTGAGCAGCCAGTGGTCCTGGCAGGTCGGAGTCCAGCAGCATCTCTGCTCTGGTCTCCATCAGCCCTCTGCTGCTGACCCATTTCTCCACTCCAGACTGTGTTATTCTCAGTAAGACCTGGATGGCGCTCCCTAGTCCCACACAGATGCCAGCCCTCAGAACCTGCTGCCTCTCCTCCCAGTGTTTGTGACCAAACAACCTCTGTATCTTGCCACCTTCCTTTATTTCTCTGCCAGGGTTTGCTTTTCTTAATGTTTCTAATGAGTGAGATTTACGGGGTCACAATTCTCCAGGGTAAGTGGGAATTTCCTCCCCCCAACCTAACACCACATTAGAAAGGGGGACTTTTCCCCCAACTGCAATTCACAGAATGTTCGCATTTGGCTTTCTGGCTCATCTGTCTTTCAAAACCTTCTAGTGTGAAAGTGTGAAAGAGCACACATGGTTGTCAACTTTAAAAATGCACAACATGAGAGTTGCAATTTAAGTTTTGTTGTTATTTCAGTCTTTCAGTCGCTAAGTCATGTCTGACTCTTTGCAACCCCATGGACTGCAGCACGCCAAGCTTCCCTGTCCTTCATCTCCCGGAGCTTCCTCAAACTCATGTCCATCAAGTCAGTGATGCCATCCAACCATCTAATCCTCTTTTGGGGCAAAATGATGACTATAGCATGTCAGATAGTGCCGAGAAACCACTCCAGATTGGAAGTGGGGAGTACATGTAATCAAGCACATATTTTTGCAGAGAGTGTCTGCTAGTCTCCTGAAGTTTTCTGCTAGTCACGAGGAGCAGCCATCATCAAGAATTTTGGTGCTTTTCTAGGTTGGAGGAGATACAAGAATTGTGCTCATAAAATTGGCTTCTGAAAATATCTGTCTAAAGACCTGTTCTGACAATTGCCCCTAGAGCACAGAGGGCCTCTTTTTTGTTCTCCACCCTGAACTCCTTTCAGGGGATGTTGAAGGTCAGCAGCTGCAGCAGCTCATGATTTAATCTTTGGAGCGTTAGATGGCAAGCACCCATGGCAAGTGCCAATTTGTAGCTGTCTGGTAGTCACCCAGACACTCTCTGAGCTAAAGGACAGAGTATGAATCGAAGTGCACTACTGCAAATAGGCACTTCTCATGGGCAGGGCTGTCCCAAGGTGACTGCACCGCTGGTAATGAGCCAAGCTCCCCACTAGCAGCTGCACCCTGAGTTCATGATCACCCCTGGAGTCTCCTTGGATTCATAACAGACTGAGCATTTATGCAGAAAGGATTGGGTGATGAGCAAGTGTGCTCCCTTCAAAGCTAACACTGTGCATGTCAATTATACCTCTTCTCTCAGGAAATCGGCAAGGTGAGCCATCATCAGCCGCTGGTCAGAACTCACAGACTGAGTGTCAGGCCATGGCAGCCACAGACCTCCTCCTTGGGTCCTCCTGACTGTCTAAATCTTTTCATCCCAACGAACGTAAGTGAGTCACCCTCCTTACAGCAAAATGAGGCAATTGGTCTCTTTACCTGATACCAAAGGAAAATTGAGGCAAAGAGGGAAAAAATTAGAATGGCAAACACTCCTCAGAGCCCCAGAGCAATAAACATATATACTTTTTGCATTTTCTAGAGACATGCAAAGTCACTTCTGAACTTTAAAAACTGTGCATCCATTTGGAATAATTGAAAGTGAAATGTAAGGGTCATTACATTCACTAATACAGTTACAACGGGATGAATTGCTTCTCAGAGGAACTGCCGATCGAGCTGCTGTATTTAATAATACTAAAGTTTCTCCAGGCGAGGAGACAGTTTTGCCACCAACTGGGGGATTTTTTTTTTTTCCCCAGCTCACTCCTTTCTCCTGTGGTGGCCTGGCTGTGGTCCAAGCCCTCTGGAGATCTCAGCCAACAGGAGGAACCCCCGCTCAGCTGTTTCCCAGAAGAGCCAGTCACTGAGTGTGGAGGAGACAAAAAGGACAGGAAGCCCTAGTCCCATTTTGTTCCCAAGCAGTGATGGCTCAATTTCTCATAATCCATGGGAATGAAATGTGCATGGCTGCTACACATGGAGAGCAGGATGAGGAATCGTTAGGTCTTGGTCTACAAATAGAATCATCAGGAAGAGCTCTGAACCTAGATTCCCTGGGGTCATAGAAAGGTAGTAGGCACCATGATGACATGTTTGGACCCATTTGGTTAACACGAAAAGTTCATTGAAGTGGGGAGGTGGATGAGAATGAGTCTGGAAATTAGGGCAAAACTGCTAATTCCAGGCTTCTCTGGTGGCTCAGAGGTAAAGAATCCACCTGTCAATGCAGAAAACACGGGTTCGATTCCTGATCCAGGAAGATCCCACATACTGGGGAGCAACTAAGCCCATGCACCTCAACTATTAAACCTGCTCACTAGAGCCTGAGAACTGCAACAAGAGGAGCTACTGCAGTGAGAAAGCCTGTACACCACAACCAGAGAGTAGTCCCCACTCTCTGCAGCTAGAGAAAAGCCCACGCGACAACAAAGACCCAGCACAGTCAAAAATAAATAAAATTATTTTAAAAACTACTAATTCCAACATAAGCAATGGGATCTCCTCCTTGCTGTAGTTTGCTGGCTTTAGTAAGGATGATGGCCAGCCTACCCAAAGTCCAAGACCCATTCGCACCTCTGCCATAATTTTATGTACAGAGCTGCAATCCAACATGCCTGCTGATCCATTAATTGTGGGTGTCGGTGACCCAGGGTTTCAGCCACACATGAGGGGTGGTGCCTAATGGGAAAAGACATGTATCTAAGGCAGTTATGAGTAGGACCCTCAGGGTCTGAAATGCTGAGCCAATGGCTGAGCTTGAGCTTCCATTTCATAAGAATCTTCTAAAGTCTGTGTCTTAACCTCTTTGGGCAGCTGTAACAAAATACCACAGACTGGGTATAGACACTGCTTATACACACAGACATTTAATGTTCATGGTTCCAGAGACTTGAAGTCAGAGAATAAGGCGGCAGCAGGGTTGAGGGGGCCTCATCTGGGTCCTAGACATCTCACTGTGTCCTCACATGGTAGAATGAAAGAGGGCTCTCTCGGGGTCTCTTTTAAAAGAGATCTGAGCCCATTTGTGAGGGCTCCACCCACACAACCTCCTACCTGTATGCATGGTCAGTGGTTCAGGCATGTCCAACTCCTTTCGATTCTATGGAACGACTCTATGGAGCTGCCTGGCTTCTCTGTCCATGGGATTCTCCAGGCAAGAACACTGCAGTGTGTTGCCATTTCCTTCTCCATGGGATCTTCCCAATCCAGGGGTTGAACTCAAGTCTCTTATGTCTCCTGCATTGGCAGATGTGTTCTTTACCACTAACAGCACCTGGGTGTTATCTTCCAAAGGCCCCACCTCCTAAGGCCATCACACTGGGTGTTAAGAGTTCAACAGATGGATTGCGTTGGGATGCATTCCAGCTATCTCAGTCTGAGTTTACTATTATCACCAAAAGCTCATGTTATTTTCCTACCAAATGTTAAAACTATTTCCTGTTCTTAATCCTACATCTACTTTCTCTTATTTTCATCTTTGACCACATCAGAGTGAAAACTGATGGCTGGAAAAACCATTTCATTTGGTAAGACAGTTTAATAGTTTTATTTCTACAGTACCTTACTTCATAACAAGTCAATGAAGTAAGAATAACTTATTGCTATAAGAATAACTTGTTAGTGTAACTTTTAGAAGCTCAGGTGTGGAGTTAGCTAGTATAAACAAGTCTTGCTGGTGAGAATAGGAAAGGCACAGATGTCTTCTGAGCTGGTTGCTCTTGGCTGATTTATCCCCTGGGGGTGTTCTCTGCTGAACGTGGCTGGCATTGGTGGGTGAATACACCCAGTGCCCTTACCCTCTGGCTTCTGATGGGGTTAACAAGGGGCAGCAGGGGCAGAAGACCTGCCGGTGCAAGGGGAGAGAGATTTGGAAATCTTTTCCCATATTAGTCGCTGGGTACATGGTATCCTTCTGGTCTGCTGCATCTCAGGAAATGGTCCTCTCATTGCACTTTCTTCCCAGAAACCTCTGGGAAGTAGCTGAAGCCATTTTAACCTCTCACCTTTTTAAAAAATTAATTTTATTGGAGCATAGTTGACTTACAATGTTGTGTCAGTTTCAGGTGTACCGCATAGTAAATCACATATATCCACATATATTTTATTTCCGTATAGATCTTTATAAACTATTGAGTAGAATCCCCTGTGCTATGCAGTAGGTTCATTTTAGGTTTCTTTTGATATTTTCTATATAATAGTGCGTATAGGTCTTGATAGGAGAGGGACTTCCGGTTGTTGTTATTGAGTCTCTCACTCACGTCTGACTTTTTGTGACACTACGGATGGAAGCGCGCCAGGCTTCCTGGTCCATCACCATCTCCCAGAGTTTGTTCAAACTCGTGTCCATTGAGCTGGTGATGTCATCCAACCATCTCGTCCTCCATCACCCCTTTCTCCTCCTGCCCTCAATCTTTCCCAGCATCAGGGTCTTTTCCAATGAGTTGGCGCTTCACATCACATGGCCAAAGTATTGGAGTTTCAGCTTCAGCATCAGTGCTTCCAATGAATATTCAGGACTGATTTCCTTTAGGATTGACTGGTTTGATCTTCTTGCAGTCCAAGGGACTCTCAAGAGTATTCTCTGGCACCACAGTTCAAAAGCATCAATTCTTTGGCACTCAGCTTTCTTTATGGTCTAGCTCTCACATCTGTACATGGTTACTGGAAAAACCATAGCTTGACTATGTGGGCCTCTATTGGCAAAGTGATGACTCTGTTTTTAATATGCTGTCTAGATTTGTCATAGCTTTCCTTCCAAGGAGCAAGTGTCTTAATTTCATGGCTATGGTCACCATCTGCAGTGATTTTGGAGCCCGAGAAAAGAAAGTCTGTCACCATTTCCATTTTCCCCAATCTGTTTGCCATGAAGTGATGGGACTAGATATCCATCACTATAATAGTGTGTATAGGTCTTGATGGTGGAGGGACTTTCAGTAAAAGAGCCAATCCCTTCTGCAAACTCTGGATCAGGTGCTAAGCAATGAGTGCATTAATATTACAGGCCTCACTTTGTTTCTTACTCACAACAATCCCTTTTGGATCCAGGCCATTTAACAGAGGGGAAAGTTGAGGCACAAACCCAAGGTCTCCAGATCCACAGCCCACAACTAACTATATCTATATTTCCCCCATCTAGAGTTTTTTGACTTCCTGATTTTTCTCAGTAAAATTTTTCCTTGTTTTGGTGTCTATTAATAGCTAAATGGGCACATTTGAAATATTGAGTATGAGTTAAATTACTTAACTCATATCATTAAAATAAAAATACTAGTCACTTACTTAATTTCACAATTTTATTAATATTTAGTCATTTACTTAATTTCACAATTTTATTAATATATTTTGAATTAAATTTGCCAAATGACTCCACTCCATTTTTGACAGCACAACTAGTAAATATTGAATATTATAAACAAATAATATGGTACCATTTCTACATTTCATGGAGATGGGTGATTAAAAAGTAATTATACAAAGTTCAGATGAAGCAGATTCAAAATATTACATGAAAAATCTTTTTGATATGCCATGTATATGTCAAACTTTCTCATATGTTTTGTTAGTATAATTTGTTACAGTTATTTTTTACATGTAAATTGATCAATCACAATTGTTTTCAATTCTGGATTCTTATTTGAATTTGTTAGTTATATTAAAACAATGGCTTTAAGTTCCCTTTACATGAGTAGTCTTCACTGAACCTCGAGTAGCATGTATCTAAAACCAACACAAACAAGAAGTGAAAACTCCCCAATCCTGTCTGTAAATATGTTCTTGCTTTTAAACCCATCTGAACTGAGAGCTTATCACCAAAATATGCCACAGCACAGCCAGAAGTGAGACACCTGTACTTCAGCTTTTAGACCTTCCACTAAATAGAATTTATATAATAGATCTATTTCTCTCAACTGTAACATTTTGTAACATTTTTATTATAGTAAAACATACATAATAAAAATACCATTTTAACCATTTTAGGTGATGAGTTCATTGACATTAAGCGCACACACCATCCATCCCAGAACTTGTTCATTTCCCACACTGAGATTACGTACCCCATGTAACAATCTTTGTGACGTTGATTCTACCCTCAGTGTGATGCCTCCTGTAAGAGAGGCGTCATGAGAGCAGCTCAACCAACTACTCAACCAGCTTGTTGATAAAACATGAACACCAGCAGCCAAGATTACGGCTCTTTAATGAGCCAACATAGAACCCATGATGCTGGGGAAAGACCCCGATATAGGGAAAGATTGAAGGCAAAAGGAGAAGAGGGAGGCAGAGGATGAGATTGTTAGATAGCATCATGGACTCAATGGCCATGAACTTGAGCAAACTCTGGGAGATAGTGGAGGATAGGGAAGCCTGGCATGCTTCAGTCCATGGGATTGCAGAGTCAGACATGACTCAGTAACTGAACAACAACAAAAGAACCCATGGATCTCCATAATGACTTGCCAATCAGCACTTGGGACGCCGTTGTCCAACCAGCTACAAGCCCTCTAATTATCTCCAGCATCTCCTCACAGCTCTCTGCTGCAGTCATAAAAACAGCATATCTTTGTCAAAAGGATCTGCTGAAATCAACCTAACATCCACCTGTGATCTTGGTCCCTGAGATCTGACAGATGTTATCCTGATCTAACAGTCTTGCTTTTTTTTTTTTAAAGGATGCTTTTGGCAGGACTTTCTCTTCATTATCATCTGCTGGCTCTTAATGACCATCTTTTGCTGGTAAACACACCTGCAATATTTGTGTGTGTCCAGCATGTTCCTTTGGTTCGTTGAGGGAATCAGTCTAAGTCCATGTTGTAAAACAGCAGGTGTGGTTCAGCCTCATCTACAGAGACAAGTTCCCAGCACCTGCCACCTCCTCCAGCACTGGCTGCCCACTGCCTGGCATGGCTTGCCCATCAGTACCCTTCATCACCTGATACCCTCTGTGAGGGCTGCCCATCACTTCCTCCATAACCTGGTGCTGCCTGATACCTCCTCAGCTGCCCATCAGACCCTTAGAGACCTCAGATCCTCCCAGGTGCCAACTCCTCCGCAATTCTTCTGTGACAGCATTCCTTTATTTTTTAGATTTTTTTTATGCATCATATGGCATGTGGGATCTTAGTTCCCAGACCAGGGATCAGACCCATGCCCCTTGCAATGGAAGCATTGAGCCTTTACCAGGGAACTCCTTGTGACAGTATTCATTCTGAATTTTCCTATCAACTCAGATTCATCTTTTCTAAACCAAATACATCTGACTTATCTTCATAAAACCCACAGCTTGCCAGACATCATTCTAGGCTCTTTAAACCCTCATACCAATCTTTTGAGCGCAGTACTATTTATTTCCTCCATTTTCAGATGTGGAATTGATTAGAAAAAGGGGAAGTGACTTGCCCAAGAATTGGGAGACTGTCATGCTCTTAGCCCAGTGCTCTGCTGGGGCTCCTGAACAAACCCGTTCTTTCTTGGCATCTGTATGAAAAGTCCCTCTTCTTTTCTTACAGCTTCTGAGACATAATTGTTAGCATCACTGATAAGCCAGTGATGTATTGGATGTTCTTATTTAGATAAGTGGGACTTCCATCAAATGCTCACACATCGGAAACCCCCAAGACCATGGCTATACAAAGATACAGACGGTGCTTTCCGGAGACCAGTTAGAGGAGAGTCCCTTTCATTCTCATTCACGTGACCTTCAGGGAAGTTCCTGCCGTTATAATTTTAGATCAAAGACATGAGTACTCTTTATTTGTAAGATGTGAATACTCTCTTTCAAAGTCTGCAAATCAAAGCTATGAGGTATCAAAACAATGAGGTATCACCTCACACAAGTCAGAATGGTTTCATCAAATATTCCATAAACAATAAATATTGGAGAGGGTGTGGATAGAAGGGAATCCTCCTACATTGTTGATTGGAATGTAAATTGTTGCAACCTCTTTGGAGAATGGTATGGAGGTTCCTTGAAAAACTAAAAATAGAGCTAACATATGGCTCTACCAGAAGGCAGAATGCCAAAGAATTGAAGCCTTCCAACTGTGGTGCTGGAGAAGACTCCTGAAAGTCCCTTGGATTGCAAGGAGATCAAACCAGCCAATCTTAAGGGAGATCAACCCTGAATATCCACTGGAAGGACTGATGCTGAAGCTGAAACTCCAGTATTTTGGTCATCTGATACAAACAGATGACTCATTGGAAAAGTTCCTGATGCTGGGAAATATTGAGAGGGGAACGATAAGAGGGCATCAGAGGATGAGATGGCTGGATAGCATCACTGATGCAATGAACATAAACTTGGGCAAACTCTGAGAGATGGTGATGGACAGGGAGGCCTCGAATGCTGCAGTCCATGGGGTTGCAAAGAGTTGGACATGACTGGGTGGCTGAACAACAACAATGACCCTATAATCCCACTTCTGGGCATATGCCCATGGTCCGAAAGGATACATGCATGCCAATATTCATTGCAGTGCTGTTTACAATAGCCAAGAAATGAAAGCAACCTAAATGTCCATCAGCAGAGGAATGGATAAAGAAAATGTGTGCATATATACAATGGAATATTACTCAGGCATAAAATAGAATGAAATCGTGCCATTTACAGAAACACGGATGGACCTAGAGACTGCCAGACAGAGTGAAATGAATCAGAAAGAGGATAACAAATATTGTGCATTAACACATATAGGTGGAATCTAGAAAAATGGTATAGACCATGTTATTTGCAAAGCAGAGGTAGACACACAGACACAGAGAACAAATACCAAGGGGGAAGGGTGGGAAGAGCTGAGAGATTGGGATTGACATATATACACTATTGATACTATGTCTAAAATAGATAACTAATGAGAACCTGCTGTGTCGCTCAGGGCACTCAGTGCTCTGTGGTGACTTAACTGAGAAGGAAATCCACAAAAGAGGGAATACATGTATATGAATGGGCTCCCCTGGTTGCTCAGCTGGTAAAGAATCTGCCTGCAATGCAGGAGACCCCGATTCGATTCCTGGGTCTGTAAGATGTGCTGGAGAAGGGGTAGGCTACCCACTCCTGGCTGATTCACTTTGCTATACAGCAGAAACTAACACAACCTTAAAAAATAAATGCAGAATATTGATTCAAGGGATAATAAGGTCATACAAAAATAAAAGCATTTATTTTGCTTTTAGAGGTGGGGAAGGAATGCTATCTTAGCAAGATATAGAAATCATTAGAGAGAGTAAGCATAAATGACACATGCTTTAGGGCTCAAAAACAAAGCTATGATATGTCATTGGGATAAAAAGTTTTGAGGATGTATCTTAGATGAGCTTTATTGAAAAAAACAGCTTCTCTGCAAACAAAAATCAAGGTGTCACAAAAAGCTTTGTTTTCTTGTTTGTTCTCCCTTATATTCTAGGCCTTTATGTGGATTTGTCCTCTTAGAGGCACAGACAAATACATGGTCACCACAATACTCAAATACGTGTCCTTCAATGAGTCCTTGTGGAGCAGAACTAAATGCGGCTGGCTCGTCAGCACCCTTGAAGCAGGTCTTAGCTACAGAGCATTGCTCAGCCAGCTGTTGTTGATTAAAGTATCTCTCCACCTTGGTTCTGCTCAGCTTGGTGGCAACTCCCTGATCTACTTTCCAGGTCCCTGGTTCCTTTCTGCTAATATAAGGTGTTGTTGTTTTTGTTCATTCATTAAGTCATGTCTGAATCTTTGTGACCCCATGGACTGCAACACACCAGGCCTCCCTGTCACACCCTATCTCCCAAAGTTTGCCCAAGTTCATGTCCATTGAGTTGGTGATGCCATCCAATCATCTCATCCTCTGTCACCCTCTTCTCCTTCACCTTCAATCTTTCCCAGCATCAGGGTCTTTTCCAATGAGTCCGTTGTTGGCTTCAAGTTAAATTTAATGAAAAGTTCAACAGCACAGTGAATGGGTGAGCTTGCCCTCCATGCGTGTGGCCCATATGGGTACCGAATGGGGAGAGGTTGACATGGACATTGAACTTCTCTCTGGGGCAGCTGAAGAGAGGGCTGGACAGGTCAAATCTCAGCTGACTTTTCTATGATGTCATCTGTCAATAGCAGGTATATTCCCAGCATGTTCTGAACATGGGCGAGCGCTCATAGCATCTCTCTTCCCGAGCGAGCAGTGTGAACACAACAGCCTCTGCACACTCGCCTTCTCTACTCACCCTGTTTCCTCTGCCCAGGCCTTCAGGACAGAACCAAGCTGCCCTCCACTTCCTTCCGCTCGTAGGCATGAAGTTTTGCATGGATTGATCAGTATTTTTGAGAATTGTAGTGAATACATCATAGCCGCTGACGTTCATCAAGCACTCACCACATCCCACGCTGTTCTGAACACTCTCAGGGAACAGACTCATTTTATGCTCTCAGCAAGCCTGTGAGGCCAGGCATCAGTCGGGCTTGGTTGGGATGACTGTGATAGCAAGGATGGTGTTCTCATGCCTCCTCAGCAACCAAGCACTTCATTCTCCAGAGGCAGCTTGGAAGCCCTGGCACATCTCCAGACCCGTCCCGAGCCAATGCCCACACAGCTGCCTTCACTGATGCCTAGCCTGGCTCTGAACAGCCTGTGACCCCCTCATGAGCAGAATCTAACTGGATCCCTCAGGCAGAAAGGTGGACAGTGGGTCTTGGGGCTCTGCCCCTATGGAGCAGGTGAGAACTTGGTGGGTAACGAGCTGCTGAATGTCAACACATGGGGTCCAGAATTCTGAGGTCCTGCTATTATCTCCACTGTACAGCAAGGAAATTGAAGACGCAGAGGTCAACTCACTTGTGTTTTGGGCAGTGTTGTTCAGCTCTTGAGGGTCATTCAAGATGCTCCTAACCACCGCAGCTGTGCAACCTGTCTGCCAATTGGCATATGAGCCAGCTGTGCAGCAAGGGCATCAGCGGGCCACCTCGACTGACCCTCAGGACAGCTGACCAGGGAGACAGCAGAGAGCAGAGGCTGTGGTTGTCCCCCGGGAAGGGCCAGGAGTGGTACTTGGAGTGACACAGAGGGAGGAGCTGGACCACGTCCTTCTTCCCTTGGGGCTGACCCTGCAGAAGGAGGCTGGGCCAAGGTCGTCAGGAAGGTGCGTCTGGGTCAGAAGGATGCTTGGCATGAGCCCCAGCAGAAGCTAAGGTGAATCACGGGGCATGTCCAGCAGAGATCTCCTGGCTGGTGGGGGTGGCAGACGTGTGGAGAAGGTTCCTGAGAAAACTATGAAAGCGGCCGAAAGAGAGCTGGTATTTGAGCATCTGCCGTGATGAAGGACCACGGACGGCACCGGCTGACTCAGGAGACAGCCTCGGGTCTCCAGCTCACCCTCTTCCTTCCTTCTCAGTCCTGGAGGTCTCAGCGAGGAGGCAATGAGAGGGTGGTCAAAACACAAAGAGACACCCTATACTTCCCTTGTGGATTTTCAAACCTGAGTCACAGCTGGACTGTGGGAAGATCAATGAGATACTGAAATTTAGAATTAGACTAGATTGAGTTTTTAATATCCAAGATGGAGACCTTACAAATACCTGACATTGATGAGAAAAGCTGTGGGTCTGTCTGAGACGTTATCCAACTCTAGTACAGAGACTTAAAAGTAGGAGATCACAGTGGGTTAAAAATAAGACTGTCTCCTGACTATGTCTTTCCCACATTCAGTCCCTTCCAGAAACTGGCATCATCACACAGACATCATCAACCTTGATCCTTATTTTACAGGCAAGAAAACTGAGGATTAGAGCATCAGCTGATTTACTTGATGTGGGGTCATGAACCTCAAACAAACAAACAAAAACCTAGGCAAGCAAACACATGCCACTGGGTTAATATAGTTAAGTTTGATGGAGAAAGGCCGCCTGAGATTGTATGCACTGTTGATTTCTCCTGACAGAGTCTGTTCCTGTCTACATGTTGGACACTTGGCTGTGATATTGCCATAAAATCCTACATTTTATGTAGGAAGCAATTATATCAGCATTTAATAAAAAAAACTGGTGTGTAATCGATGAACCATTAATATTCTAGCAAGGCAGCCACTAAGAGGGCTATTTGGTAAAGAATCCAAGTTTAAGGTATGATTAATGCTTGAGTTTGACATTGATCCATTCAGAAAGGCAAGAAAAGTAGTATTTTATTACTTGGCATGAGAAGGGACTGGACTGAAGGGACAGAACTGGGAGATCAATAATCCCTTGGGGATCAATGAGCAGTTAGGGAATAAAAGGAAAGATGGTGAAAATGACAAGTGTGGAAAGACCGTTGTTCCAGACTCCATTCCACCCAGGATGATGGCATAAGTCGACAGCCAGTGCACCTGGCGTTCTGATGCTTGGAATCCAGCAAACAATGCGGTAAGTAAGGTTCTTTCATTCGCTGAGAATAAAAACATATCCTTAGATTTATAGCAGCTGAAGGTTGAGTAACTTTTATTTTTATACAACCTTTTTATTCAGAGAATAATAAACATTTATTTTTATTTTAGAGGTGGGGAAGGAATGCTACCTTAACAATACATAGAAATTATTAGCGAGATTAGGCATAAATAACACATATTCAGGGTTCAAAAATAAAGCTACAACATGTCATTGGGGTAAAAAGTTTTGAGGCTCTATCTTAGATGAACTTTATTGAAAAAAGCAGATTTTTTCTCTACAAGCAAAATATCAAGGAATCACAAAAAGCTTTGTTTTCTTGTTTGTTTTCCCTTATATTTTAGGCCCTTATATGGGTTTGTCCATTTTAGAGCCAGACCCAGCTGCAGCAATAATTTGGTTCTGATTCAATTGAAATGTTTGCTTCTAGCTCCGGCATCTTTATGCCTGCAGGGCCCTTGCATCTGCATATGTATTTGGGCTTAAAGTTCATATACACACAATTATTATTATTGTCTTCATTGTTGCCGCCATGACCACCATCATCTTCACTACGCTGTAACTTCCGCCTTCCTCCCAGAATATTTACAGTTCTTTCATAATCAAATTAAGTTAATTCTGGAAGTCATATAATTTTACCCCATGGAACATCCTGAATCATTGGGAAAAAAATCTGATGCTGGGAAAGATTGAAGGCAAGAGGAGAATGGGGGCAACAGAGGATGAGATGGTTGGATGGCATCACTGACTCAATGGGCATGAGTTGTTTGAACAAGCTCAGGAAGATAGTGAAGGACAGGGAAGCCTGGCGTGCTGCAGTTCATGGGGTCGTAAAGAGTCGGACACGACTTAACGACTGAATAATGAACAACAACATGCCTTCAACCTCTAAGCACAGCCACCACAAAAAAATTCTATAAAGCCCACAGATTAAATATAGAAGAAAATACAATATGGTATAATAAAATTGCATGGATTGGAATTCTTTTATAAATGAAATATAGGAATGATAGTGTGGAATAGTAGAGTGAAAAACTGAATATTAGCTTCAAGATACCATTGTATTCCTTTTTTTAATCTAGCTTTGTATATTTGAATCCATCTGCCTACTAAAAAGATAAAAGGCTCATGTCTTTGGGCAAAATTTTCTAAATTGGAGTAAAATTTAACTAATTACTATTAAATAAATGTGTACCAATGATTCATAGTTCTGCACTTCAGGCCATTAAAAAGATTTAAGGCAGGTCAAAATGGCACTTTTCATGCCTCTAACCCACAGCATTACACAGTGATCGTAAAACACTAGTTGTACGGTCAGCGGGGATATGGTCCCTCCTGGCCTGAGACCCTGGAGAGCTCTGGCAAGTGAAGCTAGTGAAAGATCGAGGCTGATTCAATTTTCTTTACACTTTGACAAAAGATCCCAAGCAAAAATGGTGGCACAGAAGTTATGTTCCGAGGTAAAACATGAAGATTTGTTAGACTATCCAGAATGCACATGACTTGCCCCAGTACAGTAATGACATAGATGCAAAAAACTCGAGGGAAGGAACAGAATAGGACCGGGTGAACTTGCCAGTCAATGTTTACTATTTGATAGAACAGTTATTTTGTGGCTTACGGGTTTTAGTGCACTTTGCTTCCAAATCAAATAGAAGCTGTTTTTAATTCTTCACACAATCCTTTTCTCCTTTACCAAGACAGACCTCTTAAAGATAGAGTGGGTGACTGACCTGAAATGAATGGGGTCACAAGTAAGGTATATGGTGATGATGCTGGAGTCATTATCTGGACAATAAAATGCTAATGCACATTACTTTCAAGATATATTTAAGGATGTAATTACTTGGCAATGGTGAGTTATAAGATAATTGTTGTGATCAGTTTAGATAGGTACAGGGTAAAAATCTTTGATGTTAATATTACATCATTCAGGAGCTTAAAATATCTTCTGAAATCATTTAAAATAAAACTAAATAACCTTAATTACATGTCCACATATTAATACTTTGAACTAAATATTTCCAGATGTGAAAATCATTAATAATGAATACATCTCTTCAAATAATAATTTTATTTATCATGTTAAAATATTTAATTAATTAATTTGGCTGCGCCGGGTCTTCGTTGTGACATGTGGGGTCTTTAGTTGCTGCATGTGGGATCTAGTTCCCTTGAAGGAGGAAACAGACAGAACAGGCTCCATCTTGAAAGCAGGACTCCATCTTGGGCTGGACTGTGGACTTTGAGCTATATCCTCGGTATCTATGGAAACAACATACCAAATAGAAAACCAGGCCCCCAGAAGGAAGAGCCCCAGGGCTCGTACCTAGCCGCTCTGGAGCCTAAAAGAATACCCTAATTATCTGTGTAACCAAATAGAATCATAGATTCTATTATGCTTATTGGGGTATGACTACAGGCCTATTGATAATTGTCCACTGTTAATGACCTAGGCTTAAGGCATATGAATCACTGGTTAACTTTGATTGTATCTTTCTTTTCTTTTGTTTAGACTAGTTTCAGGGAATTTGCAGAGAAGGCAATGGCAACCCACTCCAGTACTCTTTCCTGGAAAATCCCATGGACAGAGGAGCCTGATAGGCTGCGGTCAATCCCAGGGACAGAGGAGCCCTGGTGGTCTGCTGTCTATGGGGTCGCACAGAATCAGACATGACTGAAATGACTTAGCAGCAGCAGCAGCAGCAGCAGGGAATTTGGGTTTGGGCACAGACACTTAGGGTATATAAGGTTTTCACAAAAACTGATCGGGGTCCTCTGCCTTGGGCCTGCTGCTGTAATAAACTGCACTCCACTATCTGCATTAATCTTCTGAGTAAGTTTGTTTCCTGGAACATGTGGCTACAACACCCTGACCAGGGGACAAATCCCAGATCTCATGCATTAGGAGCATGGAGTCCAAGCCAGTGGACCATCAGGGAAGACCCGCAGATAGGATTTTAAACTCCCATTATGACAAATCAAAATCTTCAACCCTGGATTTATAGAGCACCAATATTTTAAACATAACAAGCTTACTGTCCAACTTCCTTTAAATATGAACTCTGTCTGTTGGCCATTAAAAAAAAAAAAATCTCTTCACTATGAAAATTGATGTTCAGAGTAATGACCATGAAGCTGAATAACCAGAGAAAACTGGTTCAGTTTGACTTTGAGGGCTTTGACCTGATTTCTGGATTCTTCTCCCAGGATGGTTAGTGTCTGTGAGTGTGTGAGTGTCTGTGTCTGTGTGTGTGTGTGTGTGTCTGTGTGTTTCTTTCACTCAGAACTTAAGCACATTTTCCTTCCCCAAAAAAGTTCTGCTTTTAAACCAATAAGTGCATATGCTTAAGGGGGTGTGCAGGTGTAGCTGAAATCTATTAATACTTGCAGGCAGAAGTTCAAATCCCAGAAATGAAATACCACTGAAGAAATTCTAGGCACTACTGAATTGTTGAGAAAAGATTTGTTCTTATATCTCTGAAGCCATGTTACAGAAACTGCTGTTCCAAGTTGCAAGTGTCCTTGGAATCATACAGACCAAATTGTATTCAAATGGTTTGGACATAGGGTGTTTTGGTGCAGTTTCTTGCATTTAAAGGGCTTCCTGCATAGCTCAGTCAGTAAAGCATCTTGCATTTAAAAAACAGTGATCTTCTCCTATAGGATAATATTAAAAAAAAAAAAAAAAATCTGCAGTGGGGAAGTACCAAGCATCATGATAAACCTTGTTGCATCTGTTCTCTCACTTAAGCGAACTCTTGAATACATCTGGATACTTCTGCCCCCACCTCCCCCCGAACCCGCTGCTCTTTTTGGATCCACTCAAGTCCTTAACCTTCAGTAACTTTATTTATTTATTTTTTTGACCCTGCCATGTAGCATACAAGATCTTAGCTCCCTGATCAGGGATTGAACCCACACCCCTGCAGTGGAAGCACAGAGTCTTAACCACTGGACCGTCAGGGAAGTACCTCCAATAACTCTTTTCAGAACCTTTCCTGCTGCAGTGATCCTTAACTCCATGATGTCATGGTCCGTGCTAGAGTTGGAAAAGAATTTCCAGACAGAAGGCAGAATGAGAGGAGAATACTTTTAGAGTGGAAGATAGACTCCAGCTAGTAGCTAGTTTTACAGGCTCAAGTCAGAGAAAATTGCTACTGGAAGGGTGGCATTAGGTAATTGGTTAAGATGCTATAGGGTGAGTATTCTACCTAATACGGGGGTCAGGGAACAGGCTGGTTTACATCTAGAGGTTCATGGCAACAGTTGCCAAGGAGTTCAGGTCAGTTCGAAGATTTTAGTCTTGTGACCTTGATAAGGGCTCCACACCAGTGACCTTTGTAGGGCTCCACATTTGAGAGCATTAATTTTGTGGTTAATACAATAGTTCAGGGGTCTGTAAACTACAACCCAGCCACAAAATGGTTTAAACATTAAGTGGTTGGGAAAATACAGAAGAGGGATATTTGTAACCTGAGAAAATTATGTGAAAGTTAGATTGGAACATAGTTATGCCTGTTCCTTTCCATGTTACTATCTTTGATTGCCTTTGTGTTACTTACGCAGAGCTGAGTAGTTGAGACTGTGGTCATAAGATCTAAAATAGTTACCATGTGGTCCTTTCAGACAGTTTGCTGACCTCGTCCTCTGTTATCACTTGCAGCCCACGGCTTCACCATCTCAGTTCATGCCTCAAACTATAACTGAGCTTCTCCCATACTGAGACACATCAACAGAGTATGGGCTTTAGTCTAGGTTGATATGAAGCCTAAGAAGGGATTCCCAAGAGAAAAGAGGGGATGATTCATTAGTAGATAACAGAGATTCGAGTAAATATTGGAAATTTTAGTTCAAGCAGTAATTAATACCAGACTGCAACTATCGGTAAGGAATCTGCCTGCAATGCAGGAGACCCGGGTTCAATCCCTGGGTTAGGGAGATCCCCTGGAGAAGGAAATGGCAACTAACTCCAGTATTCTTGCCTGGAGATTCATGGACAGAAGAGTCTGGCAGGCTACAGTCCATGGGGTTGCAAGAGTCAGACACAACTTAGCGACTAAACCACCACATGATATAAACTCTTTACAAGTATCTCATTTAATCGTCACTGTGTTATAGGAAAAAATGAATTCTTGCTCCATCTTAGATCTGTTTCTTTTACTTTAACTTTTGCTTCCCATTGTTTTGTTCATTAAAAGAATGCTGTCCATACATAATGGTCTGCCTCAGGGAACCCTGGCCCTCTGCATGAATGGTTTTTTTTTTTTCCCCCTCTGCATGAATGTTACACCAAATTGCCTTTGTTCAGGACTATGTCCATCTGTGGATGTGTTAGGGGAAGCACACTGATTTAAACCGCCCACGCTGGCCAGGCACCATAGTAACCATTCACATGAGTTGTTAAATGACATAAATCACAGCAAGATCCTCTATGACCCACCTCCCAGAATATTGGAAATAAAAGCAAAACTAAACAAATGGGACCTAATGAAACTTAAAAGCTTTTGCACTACAAAGGAAACTATAAGTAAGGTGAAAAGACAGCCCTCAGACTGGGAGAAAATAATAGCAAATGAAGAAACAGATAAAGGATTAATCTCAAAAATATACAAGCAACTCCTGAAGCTCAATTCCAGAAAAATAAATGACCCAATCAAAAAATGGGCCAAAGAACTAAACAGACATTTCTCCAAAGAAGACATACAGATGGCTAACAAACACATGAAAAGATGCTCAACATCACTCATTATCAGAGAAATGCAAATCAAAACCACAATGAGGTACCATTACACGCCAGTCAGGATGGCTGCTATCCAAAAGTCTACAAGCAATAAATGCTGGAGAGGGTGTGGAGAAAAGGGAACCCTCTTACACTGTTGGTGGGAATGCAAACTAGTACAGTCACTATGGAAAACAGTGTGGAGATTCCTTAAAAAACTGGAAATAGAACTGCCATATGACCCAGCAATCCCACTTCTGGGCATACACACTGAGGAAACCAGATCTGAAAGAGACACGTGCACCCCAATGTTCATCGCAGCACTGTTTATAATAGCCAGGACATGGAAGCAACCTAGATGCCCATCAGCAGATGAATGGATAAGGAAGCTGTGGTACATATACACCATGGAATATTACTCAGCCATTAAAAAGAGTACATTTGAATCAGTCCTAATGAGATGGATGAAACTGGAGCCCATTATACAGAGTGAAGTTAGCCAGAAAGATAAAGAACATTACAGCATACTAACACATATATATGGAATTTAGAAAGATGGTAACGACAACCCTATATGCAAAATAGAAAAAGAGACACAGAAATACAGAACAGACTTTTGAACTCTGTGGGAGAAGGTGAGGGTGGGATGTTTCAAAAGAACAGCATGTATACTGTCTATGGTGAAACAGATCGCCAGCCCAGGTGGGATGAATGAGACAAGTGCTCGGGCCTGGTGCACTGGGAAGACCCAGAGGAATCGGGTGGAGAGGGAGGTGGGAGGGGGGATCGGGATGGGGAATACATGTAACTCCATGGCTGATTCATATCAATGTATGACAAAACCCACTGAAATGTTGTGAAGTAATTAGCCTCCAACTAATAAAAAAATTAAAAAAAAAAAAAAACATAAAAAAAAAAAAAAGAGATCCTGGTAAGGGATATGGAACTAATAAACCACCACCAACCGGAAGAGTTTGGAAAATGTCGAAAGGAGACACCACGTGTCCGTCCACTTCCCAGAATACCTCTCGCTAGCATCCATCTTGGCTGAGTGATGCGTGCACCACCAGGCAAGACTCTGAATTAGAATGATTGGCCAAAGACCACCCGGAAGCTAATTCCATCACCATAAAACCCAAGACTGTGAGCCACACGGCAGAGCAGTTCTCCTGGGTTCCCTCACCCTCCTGCTCTCCACCCGGGTACCCTATCCCAATAAAATCTCTTGCTTTATCAATACATGTGTCTCCTCAGACAATTCACTTCTGAGTGTTAGACAAGAGCCCAGTTTCGGGCCCTGGAAGGGGTCCCCCTTCCTGCAACAGATGGCTAAAGGAAGGAAGAAATTAATACATCCCCACCCTGAGGCTTGCCCATTCTAGGAGATATTTGTAAGATTAATAGCCTTTTTTACTTTATTTCCTCACACTCTCCCTTCTACAAGAGAACCTGGCATCCAGACCCAAATGAAATGGTTATTCTGAGAGATTGGCACTGCCTGGTGGCTCAGACAGTAAAGAATCTGCCTGCAATACAAGAGATCCAGGTACAGTCCCTAAGTCAAAAAGATCCCTTGGAGAAGGGAATGGAAACCCACTGGAATATTCTTGCCTGGAGAATTCCATGGACAGAGGATCCTGGTGGGCTACAGTCCATGGGGTCGCAAGAGTCTGACACAACTAAGCACCTAACGCTTTCACTTTCTCTCCAGACATTAGCCAGCCATCTTCCGGGTTAGCCAGCTTTCCATATTCCTTGCCTCAGCACCTTGCCTCTCAGCTTGTAGCATGGAGAGCAGAGTGAGCTTGGGCTCAGTAACAACTTCAGTCCAATTGATGGGACATATTTTAATACCAATTTTACAGCTAAGAAAACTCAGATACATATTGGTTAAGGGATTTCTAAGGGTCAGCTAGTCAGTTAAGGAAACAGCCTTTGAAAGAAATCCATCAGACTATAGATCATGGTCTTAGCCATGTCGCAGTGGAAAGGAAAAAGAGAATGAGTTTTCTCTTTCCCTTTCCTGAGAACAAAGATAAAGAGAACAGGGAGCAGTCCTGAACATTCCTGGATTTTTTCCTTTAACTGCTCTTAACTAGGAATGTTTATAACTAGGTTTGCTTTCCTGCCCCCCTAACTCTGTGGGAGCTACACTTCACACTTATTTTCTTTTGATGCTATGCTAAATACATCCTGTATCTGGTATTTACTCTTACAACACCCTTCCCCTTGTAGTTACATATCACAAAGAAGGCTGCAGAGCCACTGAACTGCCAGATTCAATCACTGGGTTACTGACTCCAGTTTATGACTGTCTTTGAAACAATGCAAGACGAAGAAATCAAAATCTTATCACCTTTTTCCCTCATCGCTGATTCCTGACTGTAAGCCCTTGCCTTATATAAGCCCCTAGACTGCTCATGGAGGGAGGAGTCTTGAGGCATGAGCCTACCACGTTCCCCTCTCTGACGGCTGAGAATAAAAGCCACCTTTTTATTTCTTCCAAACTCTGTTTCCGTGTTTTTCATTCAGCTTTGGTGGGCAGAGAAGGCCAAGATTTGGGCTGGCAACAGTCACTTTGTTCTGCTGTCTCAAGAACTTTGATGGAGAGCTGAAGTACAGATTTAAAGCCTAGATGACCCATGATTAGCTGAGGGACCTCTAGTAAGTCTTCAGCTTTTCTGGGGGAAGGATAAGTGTTTCCACACAGGCCTGTTATGAGGCTAAAGAGACAAAGAAGACAAATGTATAGTTACCAAATGGGAAGGGGGAGGGATAAATTAGGAGGCTGGGATTAACAGATACATACCACTGCTACTGAGTTCAAGCTCACTCTGCTCACTGCAGGATAGACCAATGAATCCAAGAGAGGAGGTATTGAGGGAAGGAATATGACTTTATTCAGAGAGCTTGCTGACCAAGCTGATGGCAGACTAATGTCTCAAAATAACCACCTTATTGGTGACTGGATGCCAGGTTCATTTAAGAACGGGGTTGGGGGAATGTGAGGAAAAAATGTTAAAATGTCATGAATCTTTCAAATATCTTCTAAAATGGCAAGCCTCAGGCAGAAGATGTGTTAATTTCTTCCATCCTGCCATCCCCAGGTGGCAGGGACCTGAACAAAGGCAGCTTAGCTTTATTTAGGTTAACAGGCAGAGGGGCAGGATTCTCTGAGGCAGGCCATTCATATGATTACAATAACAACAAGCAGTGAAAAGCAAGTCAAAGAAACAGTTAAAACATGGACTCAGTTGCTTTTCCCTGCAACTCCACTATATATAAGATAAACAACAGGATTTACTGAATAGTGCAGGGAGCAATACTCAGTTATCTTGTAATAACTTACAATGGAAAAGAATCTGAAAAAGAATATATACAAATGTATAACTGAATCATTTAGCTTCACAGCTGAAACTAACAAAACATTGTAAATCAACAACGCTCCAATAAAAAGATTTTTTTAAAAGGTGACATAACAAGTGCTTTACATATTAAATATGATCTTAAATGGAAGAAATGGTATAGATCTATTAAAAAAAAAACACATGAAAAAGTCTAAGTTCAGAATGCTTATTTTTACCAACAATGAAACAAAACACTCTACTGTTACTGCATCCATCCATACACAACACTCTGACTGGATTAAGAAAAAGGTTAAATTTGGTGACATTGCCTGACACTCAGTTCTGTTCTTTTGTCCTTTGATGATATTGGTATTGTAGATGCAACATGTGGGAAGGTCAAGCATGAGAGAAGGGTGCCCAGGAGGGCTCTGACCACTGTTTCTACCTGAGCTTGCAAAGAGGCTGATTTCTGCTCATGGGGGATGGGGGGGGGGGTGCTCCAGCTGCTATGAGACATGCCATCTTTTTCAGTGGTGGGGAAGTATTTGAGGGGACAGAAGAATATGATCTTGTACCTATAAAGCTGTGTTACAGAACTTGCTGACCCATTCTGAAAATGTCCTTGAAATTATAAAGACTGAATTGGATTCAAATGGTTTAGATGTCAGGTGTTTTAGCATAGTGTCTTGTATTTAGAAAACAGCAATTTCCTCATACAGGAAGAAAATGCTTTATTGACGGATGTTTATGGAAATGCTTCTCAGGCCAAGCTGAGATTTGCAGCTCAAAAGAGCAAGGGAGAGATGGGAGAGAAGTCAACCAAATATCTAAAATCTGAGAGGAAAAACAGGTAAAATGGGCCACTCAAGAGGTGACTTTAAGACTGTCCCCGAGGTTACCAAGGTCCTCTTATGGACAATAATGCCTGTTCCAGAATTTCACTGAATATGTGGGTGCAAATTGTTACAATGACTGGGGGAAGAATGAAAGACTTAAAACATTTATTTTTTTCTATAAGAAAAGGTTTGTTAAGGACTGAACTGATCACACAGAAAAAGTCATGTAATTTGCCTTGAGCTGCTAAAGAAATATATTGTCATCTTTTTAAAAACTGAGACAATTTATCTAAAATCTGCTAAAAAGTGTGAAAAGGAACAAGCAGAGCATTCATGAAATGGAAATGTAACACTTTTGAGGTCTTCTGTTTATTCTACCCTTGCACATGAGTTTGATGGTTGGAACTGGTTAGTTAGACTGGTGGTTCTTTTTCTTCAAATATTTGGTCATTTTTCCTAGCTTATGACACTTTTTTCCCTTAAATATTGTATTATTTTTATTATCTAAAAAAGTGATATAGGTACTAAGAGTAGGTTAAAGTTAAAAACAATAATCAACAATATGTGTCAGCAATAACAAGTAATTTAAAAAAAATCAGATGTAACACAAATGGTCTGCAGCCCAGAGTCTCTCCCAGGGGAGGAAAGACTTAGAGAAAAGGTTGGAACCAAGAGGAGAAATGGCAGGAGACCCCAGTTTGATAAGTGGGAAGACAAAGAATAAATTTCCATGTCCCCAGTACCTCCCAGTTCACCCTCCTCAGATCACAACAAACACCATCAAACTGGTGCCCAGTCACCAGGAGAATTCAGGAACTACAGACACTTTTCTGGGTATTCAGGCAACCATACAACCCAGTCCATCCCTGGTCAACAGGTCATGTCAGTGGCATCTTGGCCACCAGGTGGTGCTCAACTGCACAAAGGACCCACATGGACTGGGCCAAGTACCCTGAGCCCCAGTACAGGTGGGCTCACCCTGGCCATTCATATATATATATATATATATATATGCATGCAAGTTGCTGAGTTGTGTCCAACTCTCTGCGACCCCATGGACTATAGTCCACCAGGCTCCTCTGTTCATGGGATCCTCCAGGCAAGAATACTGGAGTGGGTTGCCATTTCCTTCTCCAGGGAATCTTCCAGACCCAGGATCGAACCCAGGTCTCCCAGATTGCAGGTGGATTCTTTACCAGCTGAGCTACCAGGGGATCCTGTCACCCTGCATGACACAACTTATTTTAAATAGCACTTTTTTTTTTAATGCCATTTTACTCTAGCATTTCTGGCTTAAAAAAGTAAATAAATAACATCTCTTTACCCCTTCCTGCCCCCAACTTGCACTACTCAGAAACTATTTCAATTTTTAAAAGGCTTTTTTTTTTTTTTTTTCTTTTCTGGTGTTTATATCTCCACTTTTTGAACTCGGTCAACTTGATTTCATTGTGATTTCTTCATTTCATTCTTGAAGAAGTTACCTATTGGCTTCACACTATGGATGCCAGAGTTACAGAATGATGGAATTAATCCATTACACTTCTTTCTTCTACCAGGTAAGAAGGCACTTCTCCTCCCTGCCCTTCTAATATACTAGTGTGCTGACTTTAGGTCAATTCATTTTCAGCATTTACACGATCACTGTGTAAATAGTAATCACAGTTGGCCAGTAGAGTCCTGCAATTATATTTCCTTTCTTGTACAAATTTTGCTATTCCTGAGGGTATCAGGTGCTTCATTTCTTTCACTGGCTTTGTATTCTACATACCTATCATTTTTGGTCCTGCACATGCAAAGAGAACTATCAATCTTTCCATTCATTCAGACACATCACGTAGTCTGTTATCATCTACAAGTTTTTTTCTTAGAATCCTCATTCTTGCTCTCTGTGCCCTGCTCCAATGTGGACTGGTTGCACTTGATAATAATCGACAGCTCTCCTCCTGGGACCCTGCTTCTCAGTTCTCCTGCCTTCCTCTCTGCCTGTCTCTCTTAGGGATCCCTGCCTTCTTAGGGAGGGCGTGGGGAATGTCTTTCTCTTCCATGCTTCATGACCTAGTTTTGGTGAAGTAAGTCTTCCACCAGTTTTATCAGAAAGGATTCATGGAAGGTGACATTTTAGAGATGTTTTTCTTTTTTCTACCCTATAGGTAGAAGGTTGATGGATAGGCCAGGGTAAACTAGCCATTCCTCTTCCTCGGGTTTTTAGACTTTGCTTCTCTGTGTCCTAGCGTTATTATCAAGAAATATGATGCCCTTCTGAACCATGATCTTTAATGTGAAAGATTTTAGGAAGCTTTTAGGATATTCCCCTTCTTCCTGGGGTCAGAAATTTCATAATGAAGTGTTCTGGAATCCTTTATTTATTTTGGTTTAAAGATCTACTCCAGGTTTATTTTGTTGTTGTTGTTGTTTATATATATACATGTATCTGTTCTTTTTTCAAATTCTTTTCCCATGTAGGTTATTTCAGAGCATTGAGCAGAGCTCCCTGTGCTATATAGTAGGTCTTTGTCGGTTATCTATTTTAAATATAGCACTGTGTACATTTTTGTTGTGGGTATTCAAAGCACCTTTGCATTCCCAAAGCTCATGTCCTTCAGTTCTTAGAAATTTTCTTGAATAATTTTCTTGATAATATTTTTTCTCTCCACAGACTTGATTCTCTTTTTCAGAAGCTCTTATAATTCAGCCATTGGCTCCCTTTGATTCATGTTATAGCTTTTTATTTTTTTCTTCTACATTCCATCCTTTTTCTTTGGGGGAAACTTCCTGACAACTTTGTTTTCCAATCATTTTATTGATTTAAAAAAAAAATTTCTGCTCTCATATTTTCACTTTTCCAGAGCTCATTTTTATGTAAGTAATTCTTCTCATATCATGACATATCTGTTTCATGGTTGAAAATGGTTTGGCTATTTCTCAAGGGTCATTAATTATAAGACTTTCCTTCTACTTAGTCTTGGCTTTTCTTAAAATGTATGTCACTCCTTGGATGTACATTTATATTTCAGAAAGTGAACCAAAGTTGTTAATAGGAAACCTACATATCATGTGCATAAGTTGGGAGGAAGTGCTTGTTAATTAGCAGGATTCTCTCTAGGCTTTTCCACTGGGGAGCCCTTCCCCCCACCAAATGCCAGGCTCTGTGGGTCTTTTCTCCTATGAAAATCACTTCCCCAAAGAGCAATCTGTGGTTTTGTTGTAGGAAGGGGGAGGCCCCCCCACTACAGGGCCCCAAGAGTGGGCTCTTGTCTAACACTCGGAAAAGAATCATCTGAGGAGACACGTGCTGACAAAACAAGAGATTTTATTGGGAAGGGCACCCAGGTGGAGAGCAGGAGGGTAAGGGAACCCAGGAGAACTGCTCTGCCTCGTGGCTCACAGTTTCAGGTTTTATGGTGATGGGATTAGTTTCCGGGTGGTCTTTGGCCAATCATTCTAATTCAGAGTCTTGCCTGGTGGTGCACGCATCACTCAGCCAAGATGGATGCTATGGAGAGGGAATCTGGGAAGTGGACGGACATGCGGTGTCTCCTTTTGACCTTTCCCGAACTCTTCCGGTTGGTGGTGGCTTATTAGTTCCATATTCCTTACCAGGATCTCCTGTCATTTAACAACTCATGCAAATGGTTACTATGGTGCCTGGCCAGGGTGGGCGGTTTCAATCAGTGTGCTTCCCTTAACAGTTTCATGGAGGGAATGGAGGTTGTAGGCACAGGTGGTGGAAGCTTGGCTGCCTGCATTCTGTAGTCTGAGCAAGGAGAAGGGAGGCACTCCGCTCTCAGCTGAATTCTTTTTGTTCCCTGACAACCTAACCCCATCCGGTTTTCCAGAGTTTCTAATACTGCTTCCAGATGCTCTCTGGAGGTCTGTCCCAGTCTCCCGCCAGGATCTTCTGGGAGACGACTGTGGAGGGGCCCCCTGGATTACCACCTCTCCTTGACGACTCCCCTTCAGAGCACCTGGCTCCTCCAGGTCCCTCAGTCTTTCCAGGTTACTAAAGCCCAAGCTGGGAAAAACCCTGATGCTGGGAAAGATCGAGGGCAAGAGGAAAAGAGGGTGACAGACGAGGAGATGGTTGGATGGCATCACTGACTCAATGGACATGAGTTTGAGCAACCTCTGGAAGATGGTAAAAAACAGGAAAGCCTGGTGTGCTGCAAAGAATCAGACATGACTGAGCAACTGATCAACCACTTTGCCTCTCATGGATCCCTCCCCACAGACAAAGCTTTCACTTTCTTCTACAGTCAAGTCAACACACAAACTCCCCTCTCAAGGTTTTTCAAGCTAAATTAGCATTTTCCATCCGTGGTCATCTCCCCTCCCATCCTGTCTTTTGGGGCTCAAAGAAGATCCCCTGGAGGAGGGCATGGCAACCCACTCCAGTATTCTTTCCTGGTGAATCCCATGCACAGAGGAGCCTGGCAGGCTACAGTCCACGGGGTTGCTCAGAGTCAGACACGACTGAGCGACAGCATGCGCACAGTTCTGTCATTGGAGTCAGCTTCCTAGGGGGAGCTTGTGTCTGGCTCTCCATGGTTAACTGGAAACCCTCTAGCTTTTAGGACACATTGTCTATTTTTAGGCCTTTAGGGAACGACCCACAAAGGATTTAGAAAATGTTCCCTACACAATTTAGGGAATGTGAGGACAATGCGGGCAGCCACAGAGGGTAACAGCGGCCTTATCTATACCTACCTGCATCTGGAAAGACATGAGTGAGCCTAGTTCCTCAAGCGCTTGCTTATTAGCCTACAAATCACAGTTCTCTAAGCCTGTTTTCTCTGCTGGAAAATGAACCCAGTCTACTAATACCTCCCTCACAGAGCTATCCCAGGAGGAGGAGCAGCTCTCTGAAAAGCAGGAAGTGTCACAGGTAATTTGATCACTTGTTTTAAAGTTGGCACGTTTATGAGTGCAATATAATATCTCTTTAGTTTTTTTAAAAAAACAGACGCCATCAACAATGACGTAAGACTGGATTTCCATGAAGGACCCGGAATATAGGTAGGCAGGCCAGTCCACAGTTTCGTTTTCCGGGTTGAATGGACTCCATCCCCGGGGTTCCTGCCTCCCTCCCTCTCCGGAGACTGGGCTGAGCTTTAAGACTGCAGAGCGCCCCAGCGGCCAGAGGCAGGGGAGGGGGGTCCCCGCTCGCCTCCGCTCCGCTCGCTCCTCGCCCGCCCGCCCGCCTCCCAGCCAGGGAAGGTTAGCGAGGGATCAGTGTGATTCGGGCCGCAGGAGAGGAAAAGATGAGCCTGCCCGCCCGCCTGCTGCCTGGATGCGGAGGCTGAGGGCCGGCGCACGCGAGGCCGCTTGCTGCGCAGTCGGGGCGCCGGGCGCCCGGGATGAGCTCACGCCCGCGAGTGCGGCTCGGTCCACCTGCCGACCTGCCGGCGGCCCCCTGAGCTGACGGCGCACCTGGGCAGCAGCCCCGCCGGCCCGCTCTGGCCGCAGCGTTGGGCGCGGCGCCCGGGAGCAGGTGTGCAGGAGCGTGGCGCGCGGCGAGCGCAGCCCTCGCCCCGGAGCCCGGCCGCGCCGCGTGCCCGGGCGGCTCGGCAGCAGCGGCGGCGGCGGGCGGGTGGCGAGCGAGCGGAGCCGGGCGGAGCGCGGGGGGCGAGGCCGGCGCGGCCCTCGCGGGCGGAGCTTCACCCAGGTGAGCGGCTGGTTCCCTTCGGCTGTTGCTCCTCTTAGATCTCTGCAAATTAAAAGGATCCACAAACAGACCCCCGAGCATCTAAGCAGGATTTCAGCGATGAACCCTCTTTTGTGTTGGCAGGTGATAAACGGCAAACAACTGTGCCATTTCCAAGCTGGTTGCACCAGTAAAGCCGCAGCTTCGTCTGACTTTCACTAAACGGGCCTTTTATGTCCTCAACATTCTGGTCCCCAGTACACAGTCCTCTCTCAGAACATTTCAGCAGAGTCTCCACTTGCTGCCAAGTTCCTCCTCGCTGGGGCTCCTAGTGATGGACGGATTCCAGGGCTGTGCCAAGTAAAATGCCGCTGCTTAGTTGCTCAGTCCTGTCTGACTCTTTGCGACCCCATGGACTGTAGCCCACCAGGCTCCATGGGGTGGATGTCCGTGGGATTCTCCTGGCGAGAATAATGGATTGGGTTGCCATGCCTTCCTCCAAGGGATCTCCCCGACCCAGGGATCGAACCCGGGTCTCCTGCATTGCAGGCAGATTCTTTACCACTGAACCACCAGGGAAGCCCCCTCAAGTGTAATCTCCGTGCTCAACTGTGTTTTGTTGAAAAAGCTTAGCGTTGTCTGTCAGGGGCCATATAGCGAGGTCTGTGCCCCTCCTGGCTTAAATTAGGGCTGACCCTCACCCATCGCTGTTTTAATCACTTTCTCGTTTTACCTTTGCAGTTGGTTTGAGAGTTTCCTGGATGAGTTTTCTCCTGACAGAACAGGAAGTGAAATGGACTCTCACTCATCCTTCTCACCTAAGGTTGGTCTTTCATGGAGCCCAGGATGCTGTAGGCTTGAGTTCTAGAAGAACTTAATGTTGGGGAAAGGGATCCAGGTGAACCTGTTATTTCAAGGTTGGGCAGGACAGGACCACTTCGGCCACTAGCTGGCTTGGGTCTTCTCTGTGCACAGTCCCCATGCTCTGTCCCTGCTAATATCTGGGTACAATCCTGCTGCTCCCTGCCTGTGCCCGGGTCAGAGAAGAGGCAGGGGTTCATCCTCATGCAAAAGCTGGCTCCTGTGCCTGAGCCCTGTCTGCCCTAAATTACTTGTACTCTGTCCTGGAGATGGATAATGATGTTGTTGCTGTTCAGTCGCTCTGTTGTGTCTGACTCTTTGTGACCCCATGGATTGCCACACAGCAGGCTTCCCTGTCCATCACCATCTCCCAGAGTTTGCTCAAACTCAAGTCCATTGTGTCGGTGATGCTATCTCATCCTCTGCATCCCCCTTCTCCATTTGACTTGCATCTTTCCCGACATCAGGGTCTTCTTCTCATCAGGAGGCCAGAATATTGGAGCTTCAGCTTCAGCTTCAGCTTCAGCACCAGTCCTTCCAATGAATATTCAGGGCTGATTTCCTTTAGGATTGACTGGTTTCATCTCCTTACAGTCCAAGGGACTCTCAAGAGGATAATGGTAATTGTTCTGTAATTCATATGTCTTTGTTACTTATGTTTTTCCTACTGAGGACCAACGATGGCAGACCTCCAGCCCTGCCTGAAGACCTACCCTGGGCTGCTGCCCTGTAACTCATTTGATCCACACACAGGCCTTCAGAGACAGATAATATTCTCACAAGATTCAGGTCCACTAGCATTTTTGGTACCCAGCACACTAAAGGTAACACAGCAGTGGATCTGAGCACATGTCATGTAAGAGAGGAGCTTGCAGATTAAGCTTCCAAAATCATCCCTGACCCTCATCCATTGCTTGTAGGAAGGTAAAATTGTGCAACCACCTTGGACAGTGTTGGAGTGCCTCAAAAATTTAAAACTAGAGTTTCCGTATGACCTAGCCGTTCCATGCCTAGGTATTCAAGTGAAATGCAAAGAATCTCCACACAAGCAAATGTGTACATGAATATTCATAGCAGCATTATTCATAATGTCCATCAACTGATGATTGGATAAATCAAATATGGAACGTTAACACAATGAAACATTATTCAGCCGTAGAAAGGAATGACTTATAACACACACTGCAACTTGAATAGACCTTGAAAATGCTGTGCTAAGTGGAAGAAACCAATCATAAATAACATTATACTGTAAGATTTCATTTATATGAAATGTCCAGAACAGGTATAGAGAAGGTGGGTAGAAAGGTACTTGTCTGGGGCTGGGGGTCAGGGGCAGTGGTAGTGGAGGAATGAGCATAAGATTTCTTTCTGGGGTGACCAACATCTTGTAAAATTAGATTTGGTGATGGTTGCACAGCTCTGTGAATAATAACAAGCCACCTAAATGCATGATTTAAATGTTGAATGTGGGATTGTGGATTCTCTCTATTGTATTGGATCTATGGGTGGTCTGGCTACAACATCTGTCATCCCATGATTGCCAGGGTTGGTTGGACTGAACTTCCTACCTCACCACTCCATGTGCGTCCCTCCTGAAGCTGTGTGCTCGATCCAAGAGGACAACCTTCCCAGATTGAGGAGGACTGTTCCCTGGTCAAGGTTATACAAGTGGCTGTGCTTCCCTGGTAGAACCTCCAAACAAGCTCTTGTGATCCATTTGTAGGACATTGGATGGTCAAACTTCCAAGACTCCAGATTATATCCAAATAAGGTGTTACATGTGGCACTCTGCCTTTCTTTAAATTTTTTTTCTTTTTTTAATATTAATTAGTTTATTTTAATTGGAGGCTAATTACTTTACAATATTGTGGTGGTTTTGCCATACACTGACATGAATCAGCCACAGGTGTACATGTGTCCCCCATCCCAAACGCCCTCCCGCCTCCCTCCCCATCCCATCCCTCTGGGTTGTCCTGGTCCACCAGCTTTGAGTGCCCTGTTTCATGCATTGAAATTGGACTGGTGATCTATTTCACATATGGTAATATACATGTTTCAATGCTATTCTCTCAAATCATCCCACCCTCGCCTTCTCCCGCAGAGTCCAAAAGTCTATTCTTTATATCTGTGTCTCTTTTGCTGTCTCACAAATAGGGTCATTGTTACCATCTTTCTAAATTCCTTGAAAAGTGAAAGTGAAAGTGAAGTCACTCAGTCATAACTGACTCTTTTCGACCCCTTGGACTGTAGACTGCCAGGCTCCTCCGTCGGTGGAATTCTCCAGGCAAGAATACTGGAGTGGGTTGCTATTGCCTTATCCAGGGGGTCTTCCCGACACAGGATCTTCCTGGGCCTTCCCAACCCAGAAATCAAACCCAGGTCTCCCGTACTGCAGGCAGACTCTTTACCGTCTGAGCCGCTAGGGGTTCCATGTGTTGATTTACTGTATTGGTGTTTTTCTTTCTTTCTTTTTTATTTTTATTTTTTAAATTTATTTGTTTTAATTGGAGGCTAATTACTTTACAATATTGTAGTGGTTTTGCCATACAATGACATGAGTCAGCCATGGGTGTACATGTGTTCCTCATCCTGAGATGCCCCTAGCACCTCCCTCCCCATCCCATCCCTCAGGATCATCCCAGTGCACCAGCCCTGAGCACCCTGTCTCATGCATCGGACCTGGACTGGCGATTTGTTTCACATATGATAATATACATGTTTCAATACTGTTCTCTCAAATCATCCCACTCTTGCCTTCTCCCGAAGAGTCCAAAAGACTTTTCTATACATCTGTGTCTCTTTTGCTGTCTTGCATATAGGGTTATCGTTACCATCTTTCTAAATTCCATATATATGCATTAGCATACTATATTGGTGTTTTTCTTTCTGGGTTACTTCACTCTGTATAATAGGCTCCAGTTTCATCCACCTCATTAGAACTGATTCAAATGTATTCTTTTTAATGGCTGAGTAATATTCCATTGTGTATATGTACCACAGCTTTCTTATCCATTCATCTGCCAGCGGACATCTAGGTTGCTTCCATGTCCTAGCTATTGTAAACAGTGCTGCGATGAACACTGGGGTACACATGTCTCTTTCAATTCTGGCTTCCTCAGTGTGTATGCCCAGCAGTGGGATTGCTGGGTCATATGGCAGATCTATTTTCAATTTTTTAAGGAATCTCCACACTGTTCTCCATAGTGACTCCACTAGTTTGCATTCCCACCAACAGTGTAAGAGGGTTCCCTTTTCTCCACACCCTCTCCAGCATTTATTGCTTGTAGACTTTTTGATAGCAGCCATTCTGACTGGCATGAGATGGTACCTCATTGTGGTTTTGATTTGCATTTCTCTGATAATGAGTGATGTTGAGTGTCTTTTCATGTGTTTGTTAGGCATCTGTATGTCTTCTTTGGAGAAATGTCTGTTTAGTTCTTTGACCCATTTTTTTATTGGATCGTTTATTTTTCTGGTATTGAACTGCATGAGCTGTTTGTATATTTTTGAGATTAATTGTCAGTTGCTTCATTTGCTATTATTTTCTCCCATTCTGAAGGCTGTCTTTTCACCTTGCTTATAGTTTCCTTAATTATGCAAAAGCTTTTAAGTTTAATTAGGTCCCATTTGCTTATTTTTGCTTTTATTTCCATTACTCTGGGAGGTGGGTCATAGAGGATCTTGCTGTGATTTATGTCAGAGAGTGTTTTGCCTATGTTTTCTTCTAGGAGTTTTATAGTTTCTGGTCTTACATTTAGATCTTTAATCCATTTTGAGTTTATTTTTGTGTATGGTGTTAGAAAGTGTTCTAGTTTCATTCTTTTACAGGTGGTTGACCAGTTTCCCCAGTACCACTTGTTAAAGAGCTTGTCTTTTCTCCATTGTATATTTTTGCCTCCTTTGTCAAAGTTAAGGTGTCCATAGATGTGTGGATTTATCTCTGGGCTTTCTATTTTGTTCCATTGATCTATATTTCTGTCTTTGTGCCAGTACCATACTGTCTTGATGACCATAGCTTTGTAGTATAGTCTGAAGTCAGGCAGGTTGATTCCTCCAGTCTGTTCTTCTTTCTCAAAATTGCTTTGGCTATTCGAGGTTTTTTGTATTTCCATACAAATTGTGAAATTATTTGTTCTAGTTCTGTGAAAAATGCCATTGGTAGCCTGATAGGGATTGCATTGAATCTATAGATTGCTTTGGGTAGTATACTCATTTTCACTATATTTTTAAAAAATCATCACTGTAGATCACAGTCACTTACATGTAAGGGATTTAGAGCTGGAGAAAAATACTTGTCATTAAAAGTGAGGAATGGAAAGAACTTGCCCTTTTGTAATCTTAGAGCCATTATTATTTTTGAGGATTTATTGATGCATAGAATATGGATTTGAAAAAATGTAATCATTCTTTCCCAAATAAAACATTAATCTATATTTGCACAGGTGAGCAATAACCAACCCACACTCTTTGTTCTCTATTTTGGTTCAGTGAAGGAACAAATAAATCATTTCTTTCTAGAGCACCATGGAATAAAAAACTTTATTATTTGGAAACATTTGACCCATAGAATTTAAACATTAATATGCAAAGCATATTTTCTATTTCTAGTTCATAATAACAAAAACAGAATTAATAACAGTAGTCTGATATTCCTGTGAAAGTGAAAGTGTTAGTCGCTCAGTTATGTCCAACTCTTTGCAATCTCATGGACTGTAGCCCACCAGTCTCCTCTGTCCATGGCATTCTCTGAGCAAGAATACTGGAGTGTGTTGCCATTCCCTTCTCCAGTGGATCTTCCCAACCCAGGGACTGAACCTGGGTCCCCTGCATTGCAGGCAGATTCTTTACCATCTGAGCCACCAGGGTGGTCTTGGGACTGAGAGGTGGAGCTATAAAGGGGAAACAAGCAAAGTCAGACCATTTCTCCTGTTAATTACCCATGTCTGGTGATGGGAAATACATCCAGAGAGGGGTCACTGTGTGAAGAGCTGGAGATCTGGATTGGGGCCCAAGAGACCCACGTTTGATCTTCAGCTATGACCCCATCTGGCAGTCATATCCTAGGGCTGAGCCCTTCTCAGTTCCCATTATCACCTACACACAAGAGCTGGGCAGTTGGGGGTTTTCTTTGAGATGGTACACATGAAGGCAGTTTAACCCCAAGCCATATTTGACTGTGCACAGTGGATGTTTTGGTGAATGAGGCCAGACTAGATACTTCCCATGACTTTGACACTGAGCACAGTGCTAATGGGGACAGTGGGGTGGCGAGGGCTGGCTAAGATGTCCTCTTCATTCTACACCTGGGCATGCTGTGTCCTCTGGGCATGCTGTGACCCTCCTACACCTTGCAGGTCCCACCTCCATCCTTCAACTTTGGGAGGAAAGAAGGCATTTTCTGAGTGTACCAAGTCTCCAGCACTGTATCAGGAATATATCCATCCAGTCACTCCAGTCATCCAGCTTCTGTTGATAACAGAAGCTATATCTGTAATTCCATAAGGGATTAGGTGGGGCCCTGCCCAGCAGTAATACAGTCTTAATAGTGAGAAGTTAAAAGGAATCAAATCTTGACTTTATTTGTTCAAGGATAAGTTATTAAATATTCATCAAGTGCAGTCCTTCCAGCTCCTATGGGGAGATGAAGATATGAGCCTTATACTGACATCAGTGCTAGGAGCTCATGGTTCAAGGTCACACCTCCAGGTCGAGTTTGGGTGTCCAAACCTGGTCAGCAGGGTCACGGGCTGGGCATCTTGGCTACACACCAGTGTCGGTAGCTGTGCGACTTTGGGCGAGTTCTGTAACTTTTCCAAATTAGGGATTCCTAATTGATAAAATGGGGACAGACTCCTCACTGCCTCCTAGGCATTAGGGAGGACCCTTGTGAAGAGCTTCATGTGGGAGGGGCAAGGAGTGCTCAGGAAAGACTTGCTATTCTTGAGTGTAATTCAGGCATGTGAACCCTCCATGGACCCCAGAACATGAGGCGGGTCAGCAGACAGCAGGTGGGATGTGTGGGTACCCCGAGAAGGCTCCAGATCTCAGCCTGGGTATGGGGAGGTGACATCTGAACTGGCTCCAGTGCGTGGAGGGTGAGCTCTCCCCAGGTAAGGGGACCAGCATCATGTGCTCAGTTTTAAATAACTGTATCGAGATGTAATTCATATATCATGCAATTCACCCATCTGAAGTGTATAACTCAAATGTTTTTAGCATATTCACAGAGATGTGCAGAAATCACCACATCTAATTTTAGGACATTTTTGTCATCCCCCTCACCAAAGAAACACTTAAATTCCCTTTATTGCACCTCCCCCAGCCATAGGCAATCACTAATCTATCCTTTCTCTCTATGAGGGGCTTCACTGGTGACTCAGATGGTAAAGAATCTGCCTGTGACACAGGAGATGTGGGTTTGATCTCTGGGTCTAGAAGATCCCCTGGAGAAGGGCATGGCAATCCACTCTAGTATTCTTGACTGGAGAATTCTATGGAAAGAGAAGCCTGGAGGGCTATGGTTCCTGGAGTCACAGAGGGTCAGAGACTTGCCTAGCCTTGTTATTTCAAGTAAATGGAGTCACGCAATATGTGGTTCTTTGTAACCAGCTTCTTTCACTTAAAATAGTGTTTTTAAGATTCATTTATATTGATCACCAATACTTCCTTCCTTTTTATTTCAGAATAACATTTCGTTGTATCAACATACCATATTTTCTTTATTCATCAGTTGATGTACATTAGAATTGTTTATTTTTTGGCTACTATGACTAATACTTCTGAAATAGTCATGTACAAATTTTTATGTGAAAATAAGTTTTTGTTTCTCTTGAGTAGGTTCCTAGGAGTGAAATCACTAGATCATATGGTTAACATCTTAATTCTATGCTTAACATCTTAAAGAAACTGACAAGTTGTTTTAGAAAATGACTGTACCGTTTTACATTTCTAGCAACAGTGAATGAGAGTTTCAGTTTCTTCAAATCCTTGCAGACTTTTGTTATCTGATACTTTGTGAAGCAGCTTCTCGTTAAGGTTTTGATTCCTGTTTCCCTGATGACTAATGACAGAGTGGTTTTTTCGTGTGTTGTTGGCCAACTGCATATCTTCTTTGGAGGAATGTGTAATTAGATCCCATTATTTTAATTGAAATATTTATTTTTTAATCTTTGTGCTATAAGAGCTTTTCATCTGTCCCGGATATAAGTGGTTTATCCAATATATGATTTGGAAATGGGTTGTGTTTTCACTTTCCTTTTCAATATTGTTTTGACCATTTTCCTTTTTATTTGTTTTGAATTTTAGGACTAATTTAGTAATTTCTATAAGAAAACCATCTAATATTTGCAAAGGGATTGCACTGAATCTGTAAATCAATTTAGGAAGTATTGTCATCTTAATATTGTCATCTTTGGGGAAAAGGCAACCTCTTCAATAAACGGTGTTGGGAAAAGTGATAGTCACATGAAAAATAATTAAACTGGATTACTTTCTCACACCTTATACAAAAATAAACTCATAATGGAGTTATGAGTTTTACTCATATAAAGACAAATATAAGACCTGAAACAATGAAACTTCTGGAAGAAACTAGTGGTAGTATGCACTTTGACATCAGTCTTAGCAATATTTTTTAATGTCTCCTCAGGCAAAGGAAATGAAAGCAAAAACAAACAAATGGGACAACATCAAACTGAAAAGCATTTTTACAGCAAAGGAAACTATCAATGAAGAAAAAAGTTTGCCTACTAAATGGGGAAAGACATTTGCAAATGTCATAGCCAATAAGGGGTTTATGTACAAAATATACAAAGAACTTACAAAATATACAAAGAACTCAACATAAAAAAAAATTTAAAAACAGGCAGAGAATCTGAATAGACAGTTTTCTAAAGACATCCCAGTGGGCACATGAAAAGATGCTCAATCATCAGGGAAATGCAAATTAAATCAATAAAGAGATACCACCTCACACATGTCAGAATTGCTGTTATTAAAAAGACAACAAACAACTAATGTTGGTGCGAATACGGAGAAAAGGGAACCCTTGTATACTATTGGTGTAAAAATAAATAGATACAGCTATTATGGAAACTGTAGGAAAGTTCTTAAAAATATTCAAAATAGAACTACCATACAATCCAGCAATTCCACTTTTGGGTATTTATCTGAAGCAAACAAAAACACTAATTGGGAAAGATATATATACCCCTAAGTTCATTTTTCATTCCCTTTACAGTTGCCAAGATATGGACGCAATCTAAGTGCCCAACAATAGTTGAATGGATAAGAAAATGTGGTATGTGTGTGTGTGTGTGTGCAGCATATTAACCATAAAAAAGAGTGAAATTTTGCCATTTGCAACAATATGGATGGACCTAGAGGATATTATGCTAAGTGGAAAAAGTCAGAGAAAGACAAATACTGTATGATTTCACTTATATGTGGAATCTAAAAAATACAAGTAAACAAACATAATAAGATGAAATAGTTATAGATACAAGATCTATACAAGATCAAGATACAAGATCCCTTCCTTACCAGGAGGGTAAGGCGGGGAGATAAGAGAAACAGGTGAGGTTAAAAGGTACCAACTTCTACTTACAAAATAATTGAGTCAACGGTATGAAATGTACAGCATGCGGAATATAGTTAATAATAATATCTTTATATGATGACAGATGGTAACGACAGCTATCATCACATGTGTGCTGAGTCACTCAGTTGTGGCCGACTCTTTGCAACCCCATGGACTGTAGCCCAGTCTCCTCTGTCCATGGGATTTTCCAGGCAAGGATACTAGAGTGGGTTGTCATCCCCTCCTCCAGGGGATCCTCTCAAGCCACCAATGGAACCCAGGTCTCCCGCACTGCAGGCGGATTCTTTACCAGCTGAGCCACCAGGGAAGCCCAGATGACCATAGGAGTAGTGGTAGTGTTAGTCGCTCAGTCGTGTCTGACTCTTGTGACCCCGTGGACTGACGCACTCCAGACTACTCTGTCCATGGGATTCTCCAGGCAAGAATACTGTAGTGGGTTGCCATTTCCTTCTCCAGGGGACCTTCCCGACCCAGGGATTGAACCCAGGTCTCCTGCATTGCAGGCAGAATCTTTACTGTCTGAGATACAGGAAATCCATAAAAACTGTATGCCATGCTGTGCTGAAAGGCTTCAGCCATATCCAACTCTGTGACCCCCCACGGACTGTAGCCTACTAGGCTCCTCTGTCCATGGGATTCTCCAGGCAAGAATACTGGAGTGGAGGAGATCCCTCCCCCGGGGATCTTCCCGACCCAGGGATCGAACCCCTGTGTCTCTTACTTCTGCATTGGCAGGCGGGCTCTTAACCACTAGCACCACCTGGGAAGCCCAGAAACTAACATGCTATGCACCAGGCACTAACGTGTTCTTGCTGGTCAATTATACTTCGAAAACAAACATACTCATAGAAAAATGGGTCAGATTTGCGGTGAGGCGGGTATAGGGAGGGAGAATTGAATGAAGGTGGTCAAAAGGTGCAAAATTTCATATCGATGAATAAATACTGATAAGAATCAGTATTAGAGATGTAATGTACATGATAAATATAAGTAACACTAGTAACACTGCTGTATGTTATATATAAAGTTGTTAAGAGAGTATATCTTTAGAGTTTTCACCATAAGGAAAAATGATTTTCTTTTATTTTGTTTAATATGTGACATGATGGATATTTACTTGACTTATTGTGTAAACAAGTCATGATGTATGTAAGTCAAGTCATTATGCTTAAAATTCTACAAAGCTGTATGTCAATCATCTCTCAATAAAACGAAAACTGGAAGGGAAACAATAAAACTATTGAGTACAATGTTTAAAAAGTCTTCATTTTGTGTCACTCATAAAAATATATCATTAAAGAAATATCCCATAGCTTTTCTCCAAAAAAAAATCAATATTGTCTTCTAATCTATAAACTTGAGATTTTTTTCATTTAATTTTATTAATTTTTTAGCAATGTTTCATAGTTACCAGAATGCATATTTTTTATTTCTTTCATTAAATATATTTCCAAATATTATTATTTTATGCTTCTTGATGCTATTATAAATATAATTCTTTTCTTAATTTTGTGTTCAGATTGTTTATTGAAATTGTATAGACATACAGCTGAGTTTTGTATATTTACCTTTATCTTGCATCCTTACTCAAATTGTTTACTTGTTCTAATAATTTTATGGTGAATCTCTCAGGATTTTCTGTATACAAGATTGTGTCATTTGCAAATGACACAAACAAAGCTATCTTTCTTTCTTTCTGGTCTGGATGTCTTTTATTTCCTTTCTTGCCCAATTTCCTGGATAAGAACTTCCAGTACAACATTGAATAGAAATGGTGAGAACAAACTTCCTTTCCACTTTCTTGATCTTAGAGAGGAAACTATTCAGTCTTTCACCATTAATTCTGGTGTCAGCTATGGGTTTTCTGTAGATGCCCTTTATCATACTGAGAAAGTTTCCTTCTGTTCCTAGTTTGCTAAGTACTTTTATTACAAAAGAGTGCTGGGAAAGACTGAAGGAGGGAGGAGAAGGGGACGACAGAGGATGAGATGGTTGGATGGCATCACTGACTCAACAGACATGAGTTTGAGCAAGCTCTGGGAGTTGGTGATGGACAGGGAAGCCTGGCATGCTGCAGTCCATGGGATCCTTACTGAGCAATTTAACTGAATTATGAGTGGGGTGTGGGGCAGGAGTATTAGCTTCTAGTATTCTTGTTACCGAGTCCAAGCTCACTCTGCTTGCCACAGGTCAATAAATCTGAGAGAGGAGGGCTTGAGACAAGGAAGGGAGTTTATTCAGAGAGTTGACTGACCAATAAGATGGCAACCTCAAGTGCTGTCTCTGCATTTTTTTTTTAGATGATCCTGTGGTTTTTTCTGGTCCTTTATTCTATTGATATGTGTTACATTAATTGATTTTCAGACGTTAAACCAATCTTGCCTCTTAGTACAAATGCTGTTTGTTCATGATGTACAATTTGTTGTTGTTTTTAGGTTGCCAGATTCATTTTCCAGCATGTGGGTAAAGATTTTTGCATCTGTGTTCGTAAGTGATATTGGTCTATAGTTTTCTCATGATACCTTTGGCTGATTTTAGTACATTGGCCTAATGTAATGAAATGTAAGATGTTCTCCTCACTTCTAAGCTTTGAAAGTTTATGAAAAACTGGTATTAGTTATTTTTTAAATATTTGATAGAATTCACTAGGGAAGCCATCTGGGCCTGAACATTTTTTGTGGGTTTTAATTGCTAATTCAGATTTTCTGTTTCTTTTTGAGTCAGTTTCAGGAGTCTGTGTTTTTCTAGGAATTTATCCTTTTCAGGTAAGTTATATAATTTGCCAGCACATATCTTTTTCATAGTGTGTCTGTCAGTGTCACACCTAGCTATTAGCCTCCAGTAATTGCAAGCTGATTGCTCTATTGTTTTTAACAACACTCTAGGGCATAAATTACTCCACATACATGCTAATTTGCTTCAGTCATGTCTGACTCTGTGGCCCTATGGACTCTAGCCCACCAGGCTCCTCTGACCATGGGATTCACCAGGCAAGAATACTGGAGTGGGTTGCCATTTCCTCCCCCAGGGGATCTTCTTAACCCACAGATCGAACCACCTTTATCTTAAGTCTGCATTGGTAGGCAGGTCCTTTACTACCAACACCACCTGGGAAGCCAAAATTACTCCACAGTCTGAGCCAATTAAAGTCAGACCCCTTTGCACAGGTGTTATTTGAAGCCGGTCTTTGAGGCTCTTTCTGACTCTAGGATGACTCATCCTGTTTCCATGTTTTCTCTCTGTTAAACTTCTAATTTGTCTCCTGTTTCAGTCACTGCTATCTTGAAGCTATTAGTTCCATGCTCTTCTTAATTGTTCACTAACACAATCTCTCTTGTTTTAGACACTTTACCCTGTGGGTTGAAGTTTCCTATACTCCATTCCAAATGAAGCAAGTGCCCTTAGGGATACCTGTGGAGCTCTCTGTTTTCACAACCTGTCTCTACCCCTGGGAAGAGCTTCTGTGATACTGCTCTGGAGCTGGGAATGGGAATGGTGGCCTGCTCATCCTGGAGTCACTCCAAGGTTTCAAACCCCTTAATTATGAGAGTTCCTTGGACTGCAAGCGATCAAACGAGTCAATCCTAAAGGAAATCAGTCCTGAATATTCATTGGAAGGACTGATGCTGAAGCTGAAACTCCAATACTTTGGCCACCTGATGCAAAGAACTGACTCATTGGAAAACAGCCTGGTGCTGGGAAAGACTGAAGGTGGGAGGAGAAGGGGGATGACAGAGGATGAGGTGGTTGGATGGCATCACTGACTCAATGGACATGAGTTTGAGCAAGTTCTGGGAGTTGGTGATGGACAGGGAAGCCTGGCGTGCTGCAGTCCATGGGGTCCTTACTGAGCAACTGAACTGAATTATGAGTGGGGTGTGGGGCAGGAGTATTAGCTTCCGGTATTCTTGTTACTGAGTCCAAGCTCACTCTGCTTGCCACACGATAGGCCAATAAATCCGAGAGAGGAGGGCTTGAGACAAGGAAGGGAGTTTATTCAGAGAGTTGGCTAACCAGGAAGATGGCAACCTCAAAATAGCGCCTCAAAATAACCATCTTGTCAGGGCCTGGTTGCCAAGTTCTTTTATGGATCAGAGATGGGGGGAGGTGAGGAAACAAAGTAAAAAGACTATTCAGTCCTTGCAAATATCCTCTAGAATGGTGAGTCTCAGGCAGGGAATGTGTTACTTTCACTTTCTTACAGTCCTCCACAGGTGGGCTCAGGTTATCTTCCTGAGGCAGACCATCATATATGCTTACAATAACAAGAAGAGAAGGGGGAACAGAGGATAAGATGGTTGGATGGCACTACTGACTCAATGGACTTGAGTTTGAGCAAACTCAGGGAGATAGTGAAGGACAGAGAGCCGGGCATGAGGTTGTAAAGAGTTGGACAAGACTTAGCGAATGAACAACAACAATAACTAAAGTGGTAAGATGAGAGTTAGAGTAACAGAAGCAGATCCAGCATGAATTCAGAATTAACCCTTCCAGGTCACATTCTCAGCTTGCTTTTCCTGGTGTGGAATCTCCCTCCAACAAGAGAGGTGGGTGAAGGTAGTCAGGACCCAGTATTCTCAGCCTGCTGTGCCAGCAAGAGGTAGCACGTCCAGCATATGAGTTGGGGCTCAGAGGAGGAGGGAGCCCCAGACAACTTGGCGACACTTGTCTGGACGAGAACTGTGGAGCCCTACACCAAGGTCACAGACGTGGAGCCCTGTACAGAGTAAAAGTCTCTGGAACTGGCTGATCCTCATAGCAACTGCTGCCATGAGCCTCTGGATCTGAACATGCCAATTCCCTGACCCAATATTAGGTAAAAGTCCTACTCTGTTATACACCCTTATAGCATCCTAACCAATCACCTAATGCCACCATTCCAGTAGGAATTTTCTCTGTCTTGAGCCTATACAAATTGGCCACTAGCCTACAAAAGGGTTTAGTTCTCCCATGAGCCAGCCTGCTGTTCTAACAGCATTTCCCACCCTAATTAATTCTATTCTCTTCTTCTTCTGCCTCATTTCTGGAAATTCTTTCCCAACCCACACATGGACCACACCAAGAACTTCTGCTACATAGACCTGGGGGAAAGGGAATGAGAAATGTCTGTGGCTTCCTTGTCCTGGGGAGGAACTGTGGCTTTGGGATGAGAACTGAGGGAAGCGGGAGCCTTGTGTCTTTATTTATTTATTTATTTTTGCTTTAATTAATTTAGTTTTTAACTGAAGGATAAGTACTTTACAGAATTTTGTTGTTTTCTGTCAAACCTCAACATGAATCAGCCACAGGTATGATTATATAGGTATACATATATGTATACATAGGTACATGTATATATGTATACGTAGGTACACCTATATCCCCTCCCCTTTGAACCTCCCTCCCATCTCCCACCCCATCCCACCCCTCTAGGTTGATACAGAACCCCTGTTTGAGTTTCCTTAGCCATACAGCAAATTCCCGTTGGCTATCTATTTTACACATGGTAATGTAAGTTTCCATGTTACTTTCTCCATACATCTCACCCTCTCCTCCCCTCTCCCCATGTCCATAAGGCTATTCTCTATGTCTGTTTCTCCATTGCTACCCTGTAACTAAATTCTTCAGTACCATTTTTCTAGATTCTGTATATATGCATTAGAATATGATGTTTATCTTTCTCTTTCTGACTTACTTCACTCTGTATAATAGACTCTAGGTTCATCCACCTCATTAGAACTGACTCAAATGCATTCCTTTTTATGGCTGAGTAATCCTCCATTGTGTATATGTACCAGAATTTCTTTATCCATTCATCCGTCAATGGACATCTAGGTTGCTTTGAAGTTCTAGCTATTGTAAATAGTGCTGCAATGAACAATGGGATACATGTGTCTTTTTCAATTTTGGTTTTCTCAGAGACTTGTGTTGTATCTGCCTGGAGTAGAGCTTCTGTCACACTGAGGTGGGAGTTGGGTGGAGAGGGAGCAACTTATGGCTCAAATGTTTCAAAAACATTCACTGTTCTTATTGAGATTTAGTACATTTTCTGGACTAAATGTTGCTCTCTTTGCTGTATGCCTTTAGGATCATTTCTAGAGAGTCATTTTTTGAAAAATATAACTCTCATTAATTATGGTTATTTCTTTGGGGAGAGGGTTCATGTAGCTCAACATGCCACCCTTCCAGAAACGTTTCTTTATATGCTACTATTTGTTTATTTTTGGTTATATTTTAGACATTTCTGTTTAAAATTTTTTTCTCAGAGTTATACCTGTACTTAATTTGAAGAGTCACATAGTTTACTTGGGGCTTCCCAGCTGGCTTAGTGATAAAGAACCTGCCTGACAATGCAACAGGTTCAAGAGACATGGGTTTAATGCCTGGGTTGGGAAGATCCCCTGAAGAAGGAAATGGCAACCCACTTCTGTGTTCTTGCCTGGAAAATCCCATGGACAGAGGAGGCTGGCGGGCTACAGTCTGCAGGGTCTCAGAGTCAGACTTGACTGAGCACATACATAGTTGGCTAGTAGGCTTGCTACAGCATCCCATTGTCTCTTTCCTAAGCACTGGAAAAAATCACTTTCAGTTCTTTAACGGACTTAAAAATGATCTCTTTGTTTAGAAATAACATGTTTGTATAATAACATTTTTTTCCATTCCTGTTTGGACCATGGTTTATTAACTTCCCATTATTGGGGCTTCCCTGGTGGCTCAGATGGTAAAGAATCTGCCTGCAGGAGACCTGGGTTCCATCTCTGGGTTGGGAAGATCCCCTGGAGAAGGGAAAGACAGCCCACTCCAGTATTCTTTCCTGGAGAATCCCATGGACAGAGGAGCCTGGTGGGCTACAGTCCATGGAGTTGCAAAGATGCAAGCACCACTGAGCAACTAACCTTCCACTTTACTCTCATGATAGTAGATGATGCTTGGTCTCCATTTAATTCTAACACTCCCACATACACTTGCGCTTCTGCCTGGCCCCTTTCAAGACAGTTGTCATGCTGATTAGACCGATATCCCATGTTTTGTTTACTGCACCCTGGCCTTCTTCTCACCTCTCTGCAGGCAGTGGCTTGGGGCCATGTCTGTCTGATTCACCAACAAATTCCATGTGTCTAGTATCAGGCCCAGAACACAGCAACCTCAGATTACACTGACTGAAGGAATGAGTTTTCCTTGATGCCTCTTCATTGCCTTCCCTGGAGGCTGGAGTTGTCCTTGGGTTTGTGAAGCATCCTGTGACCTTAGGAATGCCTGGACAGGATGTCCTGAACCTCCCCTTCCACCACACTTGCTACAACTTGGTTCCCATTCTGCTTCCTGGACCACCAACAGTGGTTGAGGGAACTGCCCTTGACTGCAGTTGTTACCACCCACCTGCCTATTGGAATCATCTGGAGAATTAGGAAATGCCAGAGCCTTGACCCACTCCAGTCCAATCTCCCAAGGAAATTCTAACATGAGAATCATGGACTTTAACCCATTTATACTTGTCTTAAGTAGAAAAATAACTTATTTGGATTCCTGACTCCTGAAGGTGGATATAAATGAATATGGTGGGAGGTGGGAGGTGGATGTGGCAGCAGCTGGTCCCAGACACCAAACAACAGAGTGCTCCCAAATGCAACTAAGTATACAAATACACTAAGTACTCTGTGATGTTCATAATGATGGGCTTTGGTCCTTAGGAAGATTCTTTTATGCTCCATATGGGTTCCTTAAGAAGGCATGACATAAGGACTTCCCTGGTGGTCCAGTGGCTAAGATTCCATGCTCCCAATGCAGGGGGCCCAGGTTCCACCCCTGGTCAGGGAACTAGCCCCCACGTTCTGCAATTAAGAGTTCACATGCCACAAGGAAGCTCAAAGATCCCACATGCTACAACTAAGACCCAGTGCAGCCAAATAAATTAATTTAAATAAAAATTTAGTAAATAAATAATTTAAATTATTAGCGCCAACCAGTTCTGATGTACCAGATGCAGTTCTGAGCAGAGGTGGTGCTTTATTTAAACCTCACAAGAATCTTACAGTGATAATCTGTTGATATTCCCATTTTGCAGATGAGGAAACTGAGGCCTTGAGAGAAAGAGTGGGTTGCTAAAGATCCCAATACTAGTAAGTGGAGGGATGAGTTCTGGCCCTGATTGTCCAACTCTAAAGTGAAAATGTTCATCTTTATTTGAGCAAGTTCCTTTTGTTTACAAAAAAAGACAACTTTGTTGGAAAAATGAAGAACACATTATTGTATATTAGTGTTATCATGTTAGTGAACCTTAGATGTTTCCTTAAATATTGCCCATAGAGGGACTTCCCTGGTGGTCCAGTGGTTGAGACTCTGTTCTTCCACTGCAGGGACCAAGGGTTTGATACCTGGGTGGGGAATGAAAACCCCACATGCTGTGACCAAAAAAATAAATAAAATAAAAATACTTAACAAGTTACCCATAGGAATGAACTGGGTAATGGTTGACAAGTGTACATTTTCAATACTTTTTAAAATTTTATTCAAAGCACTTCGGTGGATAAAGAGAAAAATAAAACTGATTCTATTGTGTCTTGCTGTTTTGCACCTTGTAAACTGAGGCAGATCCATGCAAGGACTGTATCTGCTGGGTTTCTGCAGCCTGATTAACAGTGAACAACAAGAATGTGCTGTTTTACCCATCTCCCTGCTACTGCCTGTTCTGAGGCTTCCCCGGTGAGTGCCTGTGTTGAGACAAGATGTTCTTTGCGAGCTGGGCTGGGCCCCATTTTGGCCTCCCTTTCCTCCATGGTGAGTTCAGATCAGGTTTCTATTATAAGCCAATTCTCATAAAAGTCTGTGAATAAGAAAACGGAGAACCTGTAGTGTTAGATTAATATTCCTCTTGGGGTACCAAGAAGGTCATTCTGAATAACTGCTTGCAGGTAAATACAAAGCCTTGCACGTTCTTTGCAGGCTCTGTTTTCTCCTCTAAGATGGGTCATTGCAGTGTCTTCTGGGAAGTCCAAAGATAGAAAAGAAGAATTGAGTGGAAGAGCATTTTATATTCATCCACACTTCTTCTTCAAGTGGTTGATTAGGGAAACCCCCAGCTAAGGGCTGGCTGGGTATGGGGCTTGGTGTGGAAAGATACTGTATTCAACAAAGTGTCCTCCACAGGGAGTTCTCAGGAGGTCAAATCTTCAGCCAGATGATGCTCTGAGGTCCTATTAGTTGGCAGTATGGTGGCTCCCTGCACGGAGCAAAGAATTTTATAATCAGCCATCTTCACTCTAAAAGGCAAGGATAAGAACTAATTTTGCATTTTATCTTTCACTGATTGATTCAAAGAAGACTTACTGAGTCTTAAAGTTGACTTCCTTGGCATTTGATTCACCAAGACTACAGTTTGAGTGCTGGAGAAGGTTTAAATTGATACTGGGCTGATTAAGACACACAAATGAAAATTTCAGAGTACAAATCGATGGGGAATCATTAACTGATTCACTGGTTCATTGTTTTTTGGACCAAATATTCTGCTCACAACCCTTGTATGCTATCCTTTGCTAAGTCGCTTCAGTCCTGTCTGACTCTTTGCAACCCCATGGGCTGCAGCCCACCAGGCTCCTCTGTCCGTGGGATTCTCCAGGCAAGAATACTGGAGTGGGTTGCCATGTTACTCAAGCTTTACTCTCAGTCAGGGCTTCCTGGAGTGGAGAGGGACCTCAGAAACCTGAACAAATTAGAGGATGAGTGATCTGAAAAGGTGAGGAGGTACCAGTATCTACATAGTATTAAAAAGATCAGATGATTTTTGACTTGTTAATTATGTTTTATTATATTATGCTTTCAAATAGCATCCATAAACATTAATTTAGATTTCCATGGGGCAACAGTACACAGACATTCTAATAATATTTAAAATTTATGCAAAATAACAAAGAGCCTTAAGACACTGTAGATGATTGAAGGAATGAGTTTCTCACTTTTCTGCTGGTTAATGAATGGGGAGAGAGGAAGAAATGTATGTTACATTTAAGGAAATGCCTGTCCTGTTCAGTAATGCAAAATCTGTATCAGTTTGTTGTTTGTTTTGCATCCAGTCTATTATGAAGAATGAAGGCTTAGATGTTTCAAGAAATGCTCTGCAGCTCTAGGTTCATCAGGTACTGTCTGGTGTAACTTCTGCAATAATGGAAACCCTCCTTTCAACTCACCTCTAAATATAAACAGCCACACGTGGCCAGTGGTAGAGATACTGGTTGTGACATATTGGACAGAAATATAGATAATGATTTCTTAAAGCTTATTGATATCTTTTTATGATAATAACTTTTAATTGAAAAAGTGCATGTATGCATAATAAAATGAAGTAAAAGTATCAAAACCCATCTATTTGAGGGAAAATACTACCCATCCCATGTTTTGGTAGCTCAGATGATAAAGAATCTGCCTGCAATATGGGAGACCTGGATTCAACCCCTGGGTTGGGAAGATTCCATGGAGAAGGAAATGGCAACCCACTCTAGTATTCTTTCTTGCAGAATTCCAAGGACAGAGGAGCCTGGCAGGCTATAGTCTATGGGGTTACAAAGAGTTGGTCATAACTGAGGGACTAACACTTGCATCTTTTTCCACTTTCCCATGTCCTACTCCAGTCCCCGTTCTGAGATGCAATCTTGGTTAATAGCTTCTTCCCTCTCCCCATGAGTTGTCTAGCCAGGTATAACTGAGTAAACATACACGCATTTCACTGTATAAGTGGGCACATCTAATACCCACCACTTCCCCTACCCTACTTCTTTCATTTCAAAACATCCAGGAATCTTGGACTCTAAAGCCCCTTCATATTTTTTAATGACTACATAATACTCCATTATCTTGATGCACCGTTACATAGTTGACTGGTCCTCAACAACGGATAATTTCTTTTTTTTATTTCCACTTCTATATTGCAAACATAACTTGAATGATCATCCATTCACCTACATCTTTGCATACTATGTTCTTGTGGCTAGTATTTTCCAGGAGAGCATTATAAATTGCATGAAAAGATAATTCTCAGAATAGCACTGAAACAAGTATACTATCAAGGGTGAAAGAGATCACCAGCCCAGGTTGGATGCATGAGACAAGTGCTCAGGGCTGGTGCACTGGGAAGACCCAGAGGGATGAGATGGGGAGGGAGGTGGGAGGGGGGATCGGGATGGGGAACACATGTGAATCCATGGCTGATTCATGTCAATGTATGGCAAAAACCACTACAATATTGTAAAGTAATTAGCCTCCAACTAATAAAAATAAATGAAAAAAAGAAAGAAAGAAAAGATGACTCTCAAAGACAAGAACAAGATACAGATCAGTTAGGACTGAATGTGTTCTCCTCCTCGAGTTGCTCTCAGAAACAAACCAGTGAGCAGTTTCCCTCCGATGGGTGGGATGCTGGCTGTCAGCACTGCAAAAGAAGTTGTTCTGTTTTGTTCACTAATGTATCTCATGTGCCCTTATTCCTAGCCAGTATCAGGAATTTAATAAATACTTGTGAAATGAATGGGTAAATGTCCTAGCTTTAGATCACACTTTGAGGTTTCTCACCTACTTTAGAAAGGATCTGATGAAGATTGAATGGGTTACCTTCCTCATAGATAGCAAAAGCTATTGCTAACTCCTTGTTCAGTCACTCAGTCATGTCTGACTCTTTGCCACCCCTTGGACTGAAGCACTTCAGTCTTCCCTGTCCTTCACTTTCTCCTAAGATTGCTCAAACTCATGTCCATACAGTCAGTGATGCCATCCAACCATCTCATCTTCTGTCATCCACTTCTCCTCCTGCCTTCAATCTTTCCCAACATCCCAGTCTTTTCCAGTGAGTTGGCTCTTCAAATCAGGTGGCCAAAGTATTAGAGCTTCAGCTTCAGCATCAGTCCTTCCAATGAATATTCAGGACTGCTTTCCTTCAGGATTGACTGGTTTGATCTCCTTGCAGTCCAAGGGACTCTCAAGAGTCTTCTCCAGCATCAGTTTGAAAGCATTAACATCAAATATTATTTATTTTTAATTGGTTCATATTCAACCCTGGAATAATGTCCATCACTGTGCTTAGAGAAGTGGTACTGAAGAAGTTGAAACGTTGTGACTTGTTCTTCAGAACTTTCCTTAAAATTTGATAGAACTACAAAGAAATTGGTATAGATATAGGTGTCACTGCCCATTTGTGAACTGAGTTTTTGCAGGTTGCTCCTTTGGGCTCTTCTTGGCTGAGAGGACTAGTCCTTGGCCACCCTAGTACCTGTGATGTTTCTGCAAGCTGATTCATTGCACTGTGGCACAGAAGGGGAAGCCGAGGTTGTGTGGTTGGCCCTGGGCAAGGTCTCCAGGTGGATTTGAATTTGGCCTTCTCTTTCTCTCATTCCAACTTCTTCACCCACTGCAGATCTTCACAAACACTCTCTGCCCTTTCTTCTATAGACACACAATCTCTCTCCCACTCCCCTAAACCAAAATTTGCACCTGAAGCCCTGGACACAGCACCCCCCCCCCTTTTTTTTTCTATCACCTCTTCTGGGTTTGCCTTCTGACCCCTCTCTACCCCAAGGCTTAGCCTTCTTCAGGAGAGTGGGGAAGTGACGGGATAAGATGTGTTACTTTTTAGGGGTATTTATGATACGAAAAGGTCAAAATGGGGTTTGATTCAATGTTTTTTCTGAGCAATGGGAGGAATAGACAAAGTTTAAGTCTCATGTCCAGAAGGGTTTCTGGAAAAAGTGGACAAGAAGGAGAAGTAACCAACAGTGTGGAGGAACAGGCCCTTGAGTCCACAGGTGTGGAGGAAACTGGGCTTCCAGCTGATTTCAGTGAGATAGGTCCTTCAGAAACCGGCACAGCAGTGTAAAGAAATTATCTTCCAATTAAAAAATAAACTAATTTTTTAAAAGTCAGGAGAAAAAGAGATGAGAAAATACTATCCTCCAATTAAAAAAATAAATTAATTATTTTTCTTAATCAGGAGAAAAGGAGATAAGAAAACACTGCCCTCTAGGCCACTGTATGCCCTCTATGGTATCATGGTATGGTAAGTCCCCCACATACAAAAGATTCTGTTTTGAGAGTGCGTTCACAAGTTCAATTTTGTTCATAAGTCCAACAAAGTTAGCCTAGGCACCCAACTAACACAACTGGCTATATAGTACTCTACTGTAATAGGTAGGGTACTTTTTACACAAATAATATGCTATAAAACACAGAATAAAACATTTTTTATTTTATAGTACAGTACCTTGAAAAGTACAGTAGTCCAGTACAGCAGCTGGCATCAGGGGCTGGCAAGGGGTGAACAGTCAAGAGTTACTGACTGGAGAGGGGAGAGGGTGCGGGAGATGCTAGAGCTGAAGGGTCATCAGCTGCATCTGCTGGAGGGCAAGAGATGGAGGAGGGCAAGCTATAATGTCACTCATAGCTGATATTGATATCTAGTTCCTTCCTGGAACTAGATGCATATTTGCATCTTTGAAAGTTCTCAACTTGAAGGTTCGTGTGTGGGAGACTTGTATGTACGTGGACTTTCTAGCTGGTTCAGTGGTAAAGAATCTGCCTGTCAATGCAAGAGATGCAGGAGACTGAGTTTCCATCACTGAGTTGGGAAGAACCCCTGGAGGAGGAAATGGCACCCTACACCAGTACTTTTGCTGGAAAATTCCTCGGGCAAAGCAGCCTGCTGGGCTCCAGTCCATGGGGTCACAAACAGTTAGATGCAACTGAATGACTGAGCATAGCAGCATGACTGTAGGAGGCTTACTGTACTCAGACCTTGTCAGGCTTCCTAATGTCCTTTATTTTATGGTATTATTATCTTTTAGTTTCATCTTAGAAGTTTTATATATTAAAAAAATAGATCAAAAGAATACAGAAAAGGATAATAAACAAACAAGTAAAAAGCAGATATTCTACTACATGGATAACTACCATTTTCATTTTGACATTTATATTTTACATACATGAGCTCATGTAATACATGCTGTCTTTTCTAAATCAACCTTTTCTTAATGTCTTTGAGTTAGTTTTTCTTCTTTCTCCCACTCTTCCCACCTCAACTCCATCAGTAACAGACATTTGTGTTGGGATAGGGAGCATCATTTTTCTAGCATTACAAGATTGCTTACACATACACACAGAGGGTTTCTGTTATTGTTTCTGTTATTGAGACATTCTGCATCTTGCTTTTCTCAATTTAATGTGGTGGAAATGTCCTTACATCACTGATTTTATTATTATTATTTTTTATTATTTTTACATCATCACTGATTTTTTACTGTTGTAGTTCAGTTGCTCAGTTGTGTCCCAGTCTTTGCGACCCCATGGACTTCAGCATGTCAGGCTTCCCTGTCCATCTGCCGGAGCTTGCTCAAACCCATGTCCATTGAGTCAGTGGTGCCATCCAACCATCTTGTCCTCTGTCATCCCCTTCTTATTCCTACCTTTAATCTTTCCCAGAATCAGGGTCTTTTCTAATGAGTTAGCTCTTCGCATCAGGTGGCCAAAGTATAGGAGCTTTTTCTCAGCATCAGTCCTTCTAAGGAATATTCAGGACTGATTTCCTTTAGGATTGACTGGTTTAATCTCCTTCCAGTCCAAGGGACTCTCAAGAGTCTTATTCAATACCACAGTTCAAAAGCATCAATTCTTTAGAGTTCAGCCTTCTTTATGGTCCAACTCTCACATCGATACATGACTACTGGAAAAACCATAACTTTTACTAGATGGACCTTTATTGGCAAAGTAATGTCTCTGCTTTTTTAATATGCTGTCTAGGTTGGTCATAGCTTTTCTTCCAAGAGGCAAGGGTCTTTTAATTTCATGGCTTCAGTCACCATCTGCAGTGCTTTTGTTGAAATATTTTTGTGTTCTAAACTTCATTCAATATCCCTCATTGATGGGCATTCAGATGATTTTCTGTCTTTTTCTTCTTTTTTTTTCCCATTGTCTCAACAAACAATGCTACAGTGAATAGATTCATACAAATAGTTTTAAGTACTGGTTCTTTTTACCTCAATGGGAGAGATTCCCAAGAGCAGGATTGCTAAGTGGAAGGAGAAGCATACTTTTTTTTTCATTTTGTTTTTTTTTTAAATACATAGTGTCAGAATCTATTAAAAATAAAGAAAGCTACAGAAGCATCACATAGCCACCAGCAACGTCTGAAAGTGCCCTTTCTCCCTGCAACCTGCCAACGTTAGAATCTCCATTTCCTTTTATCCTTTTGATCTGATGGTGAGAAGCGATATCTCGTTGGTATTTAAACTTACGTTCTGTTGCCTATTAATGTGGTTAAGCAACCGCTCAGGTTAACTGGCTATGTTCTCTTCTTCTGTGAAGTGTCAAATTGAAACCCTGAGCCCATTGTCCTATTGGATTGATTGACTTTTTGTTATCCATTGTAAATGTTCAGACATTAGGCCTTTACCTGTCCTGCCTGTGTCCCCAGACCAACCCTCATTTGTCCTCCACCTTTTTTAAATGATATTTTGCAGTTCAAAGCATGCACTTTTCTAGCTGCTTTACAAGATCGCCTCATCTAATCATGTCTGTGGCTCTGTGGTATGTGCTGTGCGTCCTTTCACTTCAATTGTGTCCAACTCTTTGCAACTGTAGTCCGCCAGGGTCCTCTGTACATGGGATTCTCCAGGCAAGGATACTATGCCCTCCTCCAGGCAATCTTCCCAACCAAGGGATTGAACCCACAAATCATTATGTCTCCTGCATTGGCAGGCTGGTTCTTTACCACTAGTGCCCCCTGGGAAGCCTGACCCTGTGGCATTGGCAGGATTAATAGAATAGTCTTTGAGGCCAGAAGCTAAGCCACCCCCAGGGCCACGCAGCTCATTGGTGGTGCCAGGGCCTGAGTCCACAGTCCCCATCTGGATCACATCCACCTGGGCACTCAAGGTGTCCTCCCGGCCTTTCCCACTGGTGTTTGGTCCCTTGTCCTCCCTGTCCACTATTCCCCCAGTAATGACGGGACCCTCTTGGCCATTCCATTTCTCTCCAGTGGTGTCTGGTGTGCAGCCCATGAGGCCACAGGGCTGAGCTGTAGCTGGGGACTCAGGGCTCACCCCATGACCCAAGCTACTTTCCCAATGGCTGCCCTCAAGGCTGCATGGGGTCACGTTCCATGACACCAAAGATCTATGCTAGACCCAGAAGGGTTCCTTCCCCTCGTTCACCGCTGAAGCACCTTCTGCAATGAGGGGTAAATCACAGCCGCCTGTACTTCTCACCTAGCCAGGAATTCTGTGTAAACACTAGTCTCCCCTGGTTTCAGGCCCCCCGGCAGACCTACGAGGGATGTGCCTGGATCCCACAGGATCCATGATTCTGCTCACGCATCTCCCCTCCCCTGCCAGTCCCTCCCTGGCCCTCCTCTCCCCTTGGCTCGAATCCCAATGGACTGCCGTGATCAGCACTCTCCACACAGGCCTATGTTTCCCTTTGAAGTGTTCTCTGCTTCTAAAATGTATTTGATGTGAACCCCGCCTCGCCCTTCTCTTACAATCCAAATCCCCAGACTCAGTAACTGTCTTCATTTGGAAAATAATGGTTAGTGTGCCATTAGCAAGCCGCCTACCCAGTGGGGAGTAAGGGAATATTTATTTTGATGAATTGTTTATGCACATTGAGACTATTTGACAGGTAGGAAGTTCGTTTTTTCCCCGCTCTGGCTGGGTGTCCTTTTAGCTATTCCGGTGTTATAGCCTCCCAGAAAGTGAAACGGAGGAGCTGGAGCTGAGGGTCCATGAAGTTTTGCCTTCTCTGAAGTTTCTCTTGAACATCTAGTTTTTCTTTTTCATCACTCAGCAGCTGGTCATTGAGCACTTACTATGTGCTAAGCATTGTTGTGGGTGTGGTGAGCATCATAGTCACAGCTTTCACAGAGCTAGGGGGCCTGTGAGTAAACACATGTATTTGTGTGGAGGAATAAAGCTCAGGGAACAAACAGTGACAGGGGAGAAATGTTATGTGTGTGGAGAGTTGTCAGGAAAAGTCTCTCTGAGGAGAAGACTTTGAAGTTGGGAGTGATGGCAGTAGGAGGGAGCCATGGGGGCATCCAAGGGAAACGTTTTATGTGCAGGATGGTAATGTGCTGGTTGTGTTTGAGGGAAATCAAGGATGCCAGTGCTGTGTGTGCGACTGAGAAAGAAGCAGGAACCCAACTGACAGAGTGGTGGTGAGGGTGATAGTGGTGGTTGAAGGTGATGGTGGTGGGGTGGTGGTGATAAGCCTTCAGACCAAGGGCCACTGTGGGAGGGCAGTGGGAGGACTTTCGATTCTATACTGTGAAAGATCAGAAGGCAGTGGAGAATTTTGAGTGGGGCTCCCTATAATCTGTGTGTATCTGTGCCTCTGTGTGTGTGTGTGTGTGTGTGTGTGTGTGTGTGTGTGTGTGTGTATTAAAGGATCATGCTGGCTGCATATTGAGAATAGACTATGGATATGAGAGCAGAAATCGAAGGAACACGAAAGGCCTCGGAGAGATGATGGTTAGTGGTTTCTCTGTAAACACAGGCATCCCGATGGAACCCTAGGAGTGGTCTTGGAGTTCTCAGTACCGCTCACTACATCCTTCCTACCTCTCACCGCTTCCTTCCTACTTCTCATCACTTCCTTCCTACTTCTCCCCACTTCCTGCCCGTCTCTCACCACCTCTGGCCTCTCATCACTTCCGGCCTGTCTCTCACCATTTCCTGCCTGTCTTTAACCACTTCCTGTCTGTCTCTCACTATTTCCTGCTTGTCTCTCACAACTTCCTGCCTGTCTCTCTCCATGTCCCCCCTGCCCTCGTTCTTTCTTACTACTTCCTGTCTCTCACCACTTCCTGCTTATCTCTCACCATCTCCTGCCTCTACTTCCTGCCTCTCTTACCATTTCCTGCCTGATTTTAACCACTTCCTGCCTGTGTCTCACTATTTCCTGCTTATCTCTCACCATTTCCTCCTCTCTCTCTTTCACCACCTTCTGCCTGTCTCTCACCACTTCCCCCCCACTTCCTGTCTCTTACCTGCCTCTGACCACTTCCTGCCTCTCTCACCCTTTCCTGCCTGTCTTTAACCACGTCCTATCACTGTCTCTCATTGTTTTCTGCTTACCTCTTCTTGATTATCTCTCAGCACCTCCTGCCTGTCTCTCACCACCCCCTCCCTATCTCACCCCATGGTGTTCAGAGGAGACCCATCTATATAGGCCTGGGAGAGCTGTGCTTCGACTCAGGCTAAGCTCTCTGACAGGTTAGGCTATAGTGCAAGCTTCTGGGCCTCTCTGAGCTGAGGCTTCCCTATTTGAAGAATGGGAAAGACAGTAACAGCTCTTGTCTCACAGACAAGAATTAGCTGAACATTGAACTGGACGCACCAGTGCTGAGGAGATAAAGAACCACCACACTGATAGAAACAGCAACTATCATCACTATTAGTAGCATTTCTGACTGATCATCTCACCTTTTGAATATCTCCTTATGTTGTACCATACAGATGTCTTCATCCCAAGGCCATGGCTTTCACCAGGTCTTACTCATTTCCCCTCTGGACTCAGGCTAATTTTCTAAGGATCTCCCTCTGTCCTTCTTGAGACCCTCAGGACATTTTCCAATGTGCCTCTAAAGGAATGTTTGCGAAACAAATCTAATTTGTCTCACTTCCTGCTTACTACCATCAAGGCTTCCTCCTGCCTTCAGTGTGAAGTTGAAAACCTCACCTTACCAATTATTCCATTCCTGTCCCATTTCCTAATCCACACACACACACACACTCTCCAGCTGGCTGAATTAGATGTGCTGATTATAAAGTCCCTATTACAGAGTTTTTCTGATCAAATGGTTTTAACTATTAACTGAAACCTCCACTAAATTGTGAGATCAGTAGGAACTGTGTTATAGTCTCTATTTTATGCAGTCCGGTGTATAAATCTTAATCTTAAGTGTACAATTTGATGAATGTCTATATATGTATGTATTCTTGTAACTTCCAACCAGACATTGCCAGACACAGAACATTTCAAGCAGCCCGGAGGCGCCCTACTGCCCTTCCCCATCCAGGCTTATTTATCGTTAAGCTCCCAAGAATTGTTAGAACGACTTGGAGGTAGCAGGCATCTCCAGACATTTGTTGAGGGTCTCCATCCGTTCACTGGAGGAAGAAATGGATTGGCCATTGCTGACAGTCTTGATCATCTCTGCCTTTTGTAGTTCTGAGGCCAGAGGTGTAATAGTGTCTGATTTCAACTTAATCAAAGCGCTAGCAGCCAAAATGAAGCCTTATCAAGTAATAAGTTTACTCAAAATGCTTCTGCAGGTCCACTTGTAGACAGTAATGATTCTGTGTAGTTGTTCTCTGTGTAATATTTATCTCAGCCAATTCTCATGTCTTATTTGATCATCTCAACAATCAAGATAAGAAGAGCAGACATAATTATCTCAGTACCCAAGGGAGAAACTGAGACTCCAGGATGAAGTTTGAACTTCTTCTCTGGTCACATGCTCCACAAATGGACCTCAGGTCCACAAGGTGAAAGTGAGAGGTGGGGCATGAGAGAGGTCTCCATCTAAGTCCGTGTTCTTATCTCTAGGAAACTCTTCTCATGCCTCTTGTCTTTTGATTTTGGGTCCTGTTACAGCTTGAAATGTGTCTTTTCCAAAGATATTGAAATCCTAAGCCCCAGTATCTCCATGTGACCTTATTTGGAAATAGGCTCATTTCAAGATGGCGAGGGACAGGGAGGCCTGGCATGCTGCAGTCCATGGGCTCACAAAGAGATACAACTTGGCAACTGAACAACAACTTGCACATGTAATCAGTTAAGATGAAGTCACACCAGATTTCAGTGACTCCTTCTTGAATATTACTGCTGTCCTTCTAAGAAGAAGGGAAGAGACACAGAGACATGCAGAAGGAGAAGTTTAAGCAAAGGCAGAGACTGGAGTGATGATGCATCTACAAGCCAGGGAATGCTAAGGACTTCTGGCCACCTTCAGAATCTAGGAGAGGCCTGGAAGGATTCGCCCTTGCAGGTTTCAGAAGTGTAGCCCTGCCCACCCCTTGATATTGGACTTCTGTCCTCCAGAACTAACAGTACATATCTGTTCTGTCGAGTCATCCAGTATGTGGGGCTCATTTCAGCAGCTCGAGGACACTATCACAGCTTTCATTTGGGCAACTGTGTATCCTCTTGGTCAGAATGACCTCCATGCATCAGAAAGGGGTGAACCACCCCTCTTTGACTGCCCTCCTTACTCATCCCCATCTCCTCCTTTAGAACCCAGCTCAAATGCTACCGTTTCAGAAATGCTCTTCTTGATCCAACAGAAAACAAAGGAGCCTCAGACCATGTAATTAGAATGATGATGCTCCCCAAATGAGTATTATTTCTTATTTGATATAGTTCCAGTGGACACAAAAGCAACTTTTTTGACTTTCTGTCTCTTCTGCTGAGAAGGCTGACCCAGAGCAGTAGGAGGACAGAGTGTGTATGTGTAGGGGCGTGTATGTTAAGTCATTTTAGTTCTAACTCTTTGTGACCCCGTGGACTGTAGTTCACCAGTATCCTCTGTCCATGAGATTTTCCAGGCAAGAATAATGAAGTGGGTTGCCATGCCCTCCTTCAAGGGATCTCCCCTGACCCAGGGATTGAACCCATATATCTTATGTCTCTTGCATTGGCAGGCAAGAGACATTTACCACTAGCGCCATTTACCACGGGCCATTTATCATTAGTGCCACCTGGGAAGTCCATTTGTAGGGTCAAGGTTAACTCCATGGGGTGTGGTTTCAGGCCAATAGTTGGTCTTCAGGAGGCCAGAAATTACATTAATTGGGAATACTGAGAAGAATTACATTGTTGGAGAAGGTCATCCAGAGGACCTCACAGTTCATTGACCTCTAGGCTGGACTCAGGCAATCAGATGCTCCTTCTCTTCAGCCCCACATCTCATGCCCTTCTTGTGCTCGGAGATGCTTCAAGGACATAAGCTTGAGAAAGCGAGGTGTTAAGACCATCAGGATAGGAAATGTGATTGAACCCCATCAAAACCTCTCTTGTTATAAACTCAAGATTCTGGGGGTGGGTGCAACGATGTATCCAAGACAAGCCGCCTATGTAAGTTCCGTTGCTTATTACACCTGCCGCCTACATTCTGATGTGGCTGACTTTGCCTTCTGTTTCCCTTGTCCTCCACGTACTGGCGTGCATGTTCAGGTGCTTCAGTGGTGTCCAACTCTTTTTGACTCCATGGACTATAGCCCACCAGGATCCTCTGTCCATCGGATTTCCCAGACAAGAATACTGGAGTGGGTTGCCATTTCCTTTCTCCAGGGGATCTTCCCTGCCCAGGGATTGAACTGGTATCTCCTGTGTCTCCTGCATTGGCAGGCAGATTCTTTACCCCTGAGCCAATGGCGAAGGCTGTTTGGAGTCAGTGTCAAATCTCACCCAGGGAACTCCCAAGGAGATTCCAACCAAGAGACATTAAATCTCAGTGTATCTGATGAAATAGGCTTCTCCTGCTGGCTGTTTTATCAGGGTAGAATGCCTCCTTCCCTTGACTCAGTTTTGCATGTTGACATCTTAACATGCTCAGCTAAATTGCCCTTTCCTGCAAAAGACTTCCCCAAGGGTGAGCATGAGGCATTTATGCATATGTATCACAGAGCAGGCTCCACCTTCTACCCGCATCAGAGCTCTGCCTTCCAGTCCATAGGTACTCACTGAGTGTGCGCATGTGACGGGCACTGTGCTGGCCTAGGGGACAGCTTCTGGAACAGAAGAAATGCAGTGTCTGAGCCTATGGAGCTCACAGTTTTGTGGGATGTAATTTTTTTTAAATTTTATTTTATTGTTTGCCTGTGCTGGGTCTTCTTGCTGCGTGGGCTTTCCTGCAGTTGTGGCGAGTGGGAGCTATTTACTCTAGTTGTGGTGCACCGGCTTCTCGTTGCACCAGCTTCTCCCTAGAGCTCAAGGCTCTAGGGTGGTTGACCTTCAGAAGTTGTAGCTTGTGGTCTCAGTAGCTGTGGTTCTCTAAAGCACTGACTTAATAGTTGTGGTACATGGGCTTAGTTGCTCTGCAGCATGTGGGATCTTCCGTGATCAGGGGTGGAAACCTGTGTCTCCTGCATTGGCAGGCAGATTCTTTACCACTGAGTCATCAGGGAAACCCTGAAGTATGTTATAAAAACACTTGTGAAAAGAGAGCTTGGTGCTCTGTCAGGCTCATTCTGCATTGTTAACTGACTCAGTCTGCTGCAGATGCATTAGCTGGACAGCGGCAGAGGGTTGACTTCATGGAGTTTAGACCAATGTGTTATAAACCCTTTTGAGTTGGGGTCTTCTGTCTGGTGTCACTTATCAACAGAAGGAGACCAAGTTGTGTTCAAAAGCAGAGGACAGTCATAGTCTTTGGTCAAAGAATGGAGAGATGGAAGCAAGCTCTAGAGCACACACTTTCCCAGACAGGCTGTGGATGGGGCGTCTTTGTGGCGGTCCCGTCTGTGGAGGGAGGGGCGGAGTCATCTTTGGTCTTGCACACGTCTGTGGCTCACAGCCAGATGCCAGGTGCAGCATCTCTGCACACGGCCCATTTCTGCCATCTTGAATTGAGGTGCCGTGTGCAGTGCTTCTCCACAGGCTGCTTGGCCAACTCAGTGGATGACTGCCGTTCCCTGCTGGGAACTCTAATCTGATGCGTTAGTCACAAGACCTCTGCACTTGGCACTCTGTCGGCCAGTTAAAACTAGACTGAACACAGAAGAAGAGGTTAGAATTTATCTCCTACACGCCATCTTATTTTCCTCAGGGGAACCCAATGGGGTTTGCTGGTGACAGATACTCTTGCCCTGGGATCCCCTTCCCAGAGAGGCCTGTTCTTGGGGTTAAATGATCTGTGGTTGCCACCTTAAAAATCTTTATCAATTTTAAAAAGTAATTTTATTCCTGAGCTTCTGGCTCCCCCACCGTTTTGTGTCCTGTCACCTCCTGGAAAGGTTCTAGGCTGCCTATCAACTCCCCCCGCCAACCCTGTGATGCCCTTGGCCTTGATCAACCTCCACCTCCCCATCCAGCAATCATTCCTACTTGCTGATCAGGAGACACTGGGTCATGTTGGAAGAGCAGGCTTGGGTCGTGCTGATGCCCCTAGTCTACGGGTGGGGCCTGGGTACAACACAGGGGTTGCGGAGATTGGGCATTTGAATCAGCATAATGTTTTAGGGTGCTCCTCCCTTAGACCACCCTTGCTGTGGCATATTCCACATCGAATTTGACCAGGGCCACCCCCAATGTAGATCTGTCATCAGATCTGCACACCTATAGGAGGTGTGAGTGCTGCCCAGCATGGAGATTGCAGTCCCTTGGGGAACTCCTGTCCACCCCACACTGGGGCAACAACCTGCAGGAAAGGGAGGTGGACTTCCCCCTCTCTGCTCTGCTGGGGGCACAGCCATAGGTCCAGTGAAGGGTGGTGGATGTGGGCCACTGGAACTTCTCTGAGTCACATGCACTCAGCCAGAACTATTCCTGTGCCCAAGAGGGCGTGGCATTAAATAGCAAATAAAAAGCTTTATATTTATCTCTTTAAATAGCACCTTTTTCCTTTTAGTAAAAGAAGCCCTCTGCTCCCACTACCACCACCATTTTCATTTGGCACTAAACCTTGCAAATTATGTAGCCCGTCTTGCTCCCAAAGTCAGTAATAACCATGGTTATCCTTTATCACAGTGACCACGTGCTAGGAACATGTCATCAGATCTGCACAACTATAGGAGCCAGGAACCTTGAAGATTTCCATTCTATTTGAGGATAAGGCCCAAGTAAGGTGTGCAAGCCCCACCTGAGTCAGGTAAGTGGCCAAGCTGGGCTCTGACCCCTAGTGTGTCTAACCCCAGTGCTGGAGTGCCTGACAGCTAAGGCTGAATGGAGCCTCACAGATGGCTGGGATGCAGTTAAGAATCTGTGAATTGAATGAATGGATAGAGGAGGTGGATGCAGGAATAGAAATCACCCCAGTACCTGCCTTCTTGGGCTGTGTTTAGGAGAGCCCAGAGCCTGAGCACCATGGGCCTTCGAAGCCGGAGGACACGGGAGTGTGGCAGGGCGCAGGGCTGGGCTGGCGGTCCTGAGTGGGCGGCAGCACGTGACCACCTGCAGCTGCAGAGCGATGGCAAGTGAGCAGCATCCCTGCCTCTGCTGGCCCTTCCTCATACACAGGGCCTGGCCATCTTGTGCCCAACTCTGGTAAAACACCATTTTGTTTCTGCCTCACCATTTGCTTTTCCTGTTATTTTGTGAGCTGTTCTAGGTGTGCTGAATTCCTGTTTGTGTTTGGAGAGCATAGAGCTTAGGCAAAAGATACACAGTGTCCCGGAAATCCAATTCATTTCCCAGGGGACTGCCCTCCCCACCTCAAAGGCTCCTCCTCAGTCTTTCTTGCCTAACCCCTGAAATTCTACCTTGGATCCTAAATTGGGTGCGTTCAAACCCTGTTGGTTGTTATTTTCCCGAGTGATGGAATATGGAAGCATGCCCTTTCTCAAGGTTTTATTTAAATATTATTATGACTTCAACCACTGTACAGAACATCAGGAAATGTTGCCACATTGGCTTTTCACACTCAAGTAGAAGGGATTATATGTTTGGAATTACTCAGATTACCAGCAATTTTGATCAGTTTTTTTTTTTTTTTTTGCACCATTCTGAGAGTAGAGCAAAATTAGAATTGCCTGTGTTTGTAGTCTACTATGTATTTGAGATAATTAAAAATTAGCCCGTGAAACCATAGAGATCTTTATAGTAGCAGCAGGATTGGAAAGCTGCATTCCCCTTTAGGCAAATGAACTGGACTTTTATGACAGTAAATACGAAAGCGAAATCCAGCTGCACATTTTATTAAAACTGCCATCGTTTCCTGGTCACCTCTGCTTATCTGGCAGCCTTCTGGAAGAGTCACCTCTGGTCATATCTTATTAGCAACCGGCAAGAAAATAACTAAAAATAATCGGCTGTTGAGTATTTAAGCCTCGAAGACATGCATTCTGATGACTGTGCGTGACTGTGCGGTGGCTGCGCTCTCGCCGGTCCTGCCTCCAGTTCGGTTCCACTTCTCCGCTGCTGCTTTAAGACTGCAGAGCGCCCCAGCGGCCAGAGGCAGGGGAGGGGGGTCCCCGCTCGCCTCCGCTCCGCTCGCTCCTCGCCCGCCCGCCCGCCTCCCAGCCAGGGAAGGTTAGCGAGGGATCAATGTGATTCGGGCCGCAGGAGAGGAAAAGATGAGCCTGCCCGCCCGCCTGCTGCCTGGATGCGGAGGCTGAGGGCCGGCGCACGGGAGGCCGCTTGCTGCGCAGTCGGGGCGCCGGGCGCCCGGGATGAGCTCACGCCCGCGAGTGCGGCTCGGTCCACCTGCCGACCTGCCGGCGGCCCCCTGAGCTGACGGCGCACCTGGGCAGCAGCCCCGCCGGCCCGCTCTGGCCGCAGCGTTGGGCGCGGCGCCCGGGAGCAGGTGTGCAGGAGCGCGGCGCGCGGCGAGCGCAGCCCTCGCCCCGGAGCCCGGCCGCGCCGCGTGCCCGGGCGGCTCGGCAGCAGCGGCGGCGGCGGCGGCGGGCGGGCGGCGGCCCCCGGGCGGGTGGCGAGCGAGCGGAGCCGGGCGGAGCGCGGGGGGCGAGGCCGGCGCGGCGCTCGCGGGAGGCCGGGGAGCAGCAGGGGCATGTGGATACTGGCCCTCTCCTTGTTCCAGAGCTTCGCGAATGGTGAGCCTTTCGGTTTGTGATGAATTTCATTTCTTGGATGGACCGGGATGTGGGGGGAGTGGATGCATGGACGAAGTCTCTCCCCTTTCCTCTCCCACCAGGGTTGACATTTTCAGGCTTTTATTTTTAAGAAATATTATTTATATTTCTTTGGGGGAGGAGAGGACGCAATGAAGAGAGACCGGGGGAAAAATTGCTCTGTAATCATTTAAAGGCGCTTACCTAGCAAAGTGACAGCTCAAGCTAACTCCTATACTAGCTAGCTGCCTCAGTCAGAATAAACCAGGTTTGCTAAGAAGAGAGACGGCAGGATGGCCACTTGGACACCTCGCAGCCTCCAAGGGACATGGCATTCCAAGTGCAGGCAGGTGGAAGGGTCATTTCAGAGCGTCTGCCTTCAGATTCTAAGCTTTTTGAGCTTTTTAAACATGTGCTTTAATTCTGCTGCAATTGATCTCCAGCAGCAAGAGAAACCTTTAAGAAAGATCTGTCCTTCTACCCGCCCCCACACCCCCCCCCCCAACCTTCTTGGTACTACAGAGTCCCCACCATCATTTATGTAAAAATATGCGCTGATAAGCATTACATCATCTGAAATGTTGACAAATTCTGCAAAACACCTGTATAGTTGTAAAAATGAAATCCGTGAATATTGCAAATAGCATTTCTTTTCCTATACCGATCTGATATTTTATCTTGAAATGCTTTCTTCCTGGATATTTGAAAAGCTATTGCTCTTGACTGAGTCAGATCCAATTAGCAAGTGTGACTGCACCTTCAGTTGCCTGTCACCGCGTAAATATGAACTCGCATGTATGAATGGCTTCCTCTCATTTGGGAACGAGAGGAAATTGTCATCATTTGGCATTGCCTGGGAGTAGCTACAGCTGAGATTCCCATTTCAAATTTCAGAACACAAATCTGCATAAAATGTATGACTTGCTGACAGTTAAAATTAAACCATTAAGCAGAATCCCCTACCCAGAAGGGAGGAAGTGGGAGGGAGGGGGTAGAAGGAAAGAAAATCTCGCCCTTGTGAGAAAATACCAGAAGCCAGGGGGAGGCTGGAAGAGTCTCCTGAAAGATGCACAGGGCAGCTCTGAGTGTCAGCTGCATTGAGGTACATTTTCTTCGCCTACCAGGATGGTACTTAAAAAATCAACACACTGACAGGCCAGGGGAAACGCATAAACTTTGTAAAATTAAGGACAAAAAAAAAAAAAAAAGATGACTAAGAAAAGGTAAGACTGGGAGAAGGGAAGCCTGAAATTAACGTTAAGGTGACACTTCACTCTCTAATATCACCTAAAGCAATGTGTTCAAAACTTTCATGTTGAGATTTCCTAGCAGGAAAGAATTGCAACAAGTTCTGACATGACACCCATCTTTCCCAGAGGGCACTATGCCTCCTCTGCAGCCTCGCGGGAATTTACCTAGGGGGATAGATCTGCTGGAGCTAATGTGTGGTGATGCATGAGGAAAGGCGGCCCTTTCTGCTTTGCCAACATGAACTCAGGGAACACAGAGAAATGCTCACATACGTGTTCCAGAGCCACGGAGCCCTGACGGCCTGTCTCACCTGTCAGGGCGTACCCGCCCCGGGGTTCCCTAGAAAGGCCTGGGCTCCGGGATGAAACATCATTTCTACCCTATTGGGAAGTATGTATTCCGGGATGAGCAAAGAGGTTGTGCTTCGGATGGTCAGTCAATTGGTATCTGTTTTATAGTTTCATACTTATACATGACAGAAATAGGTCTGGTACTGTCTCCGAGACAGAGATACTGAGATGTGTGACTTTTTTTTTTGGAATCAGTTTTACTAAAATAATGATAGAGTCATATATAATGAGCAAATTGTATAAAACCTCAAATAATCTACTTGGTGGACAATATGTACAAAGACTATGTAAGTGCATTTATATTGAGTCTAATGAGCCTTATCTTCTTACACCTTTTTCAGGACCCTTAAAATTGATTAATAATCACCATTATTGATACTATAATGAATACACATAGATTTCATAATATGAGACAGACGGCACATGCAAATGAAGATTTTATTTTGCTGTATTACATGTTGTGATCCAGAAGGATATGGAATCTTCTATATAAAAATGGCCCTCTCTTTATAAGATGAGGCATTAAAAAAAAAGGCCTGACTGTAGAGCTTTGGACTCTTTCATTTGTGGGGGGAACTAACTTTAAGGAGTTTCAAGGAATGATGTTCAATGCATACTGTGGAAAGGATCATAAAAATATATAGTCATGTCAAAATGAAATAAGAGTCGAGTTTGGAATGATGTTTGTTCATAGGACCATATTTCAAAATGTGAAATTAAATGGTTCTTACCTAACTGAATGAGACTTGAAAAACAATGAGAGATTTTTTTAAAAATGACTGTCATTTCTTGGCCTACCTTAATTTAAAAAAATTCCTAATTAATGTGATAAAAGATCTATGAATTCTAATAACCAGAACCGATTACTACTAGGCCTCAGACATCAAAATGTCTGACATAAAAAAAAAAAAACAAAAAAACCTAGTTGTGAAAGATTATGCAGTTTGATATTTTGGGGTACTCATAAAATAAGCCCACAGTGTGTCTGCATTTTAACTATAGACAACACCATTTTTCCTACAGATGTAATAGAATGTACATTGTTTTTTCCTAATGAAAAGCATCATTGCTGAACAGGCTGCAGACAGTATTGGGGGTAAAACAGAGAACAGTCCCTTCATGGGTTAAACCCTTGAATGAATTACCTCACCTGATCAGGTGCAGTCATCATGCATTAAAGCAGACAACTTGTCCCGAAATGTTCTGGAAATACTCCGAGGGAGCTTCAGCTACAGAGCCAGGAAAGGGGGAGTCCCTATACGTACAGATAGATCTCACAACCTTTCCTTGGAATGGGATCACACTGCATTGTGTTTTATCACAGTTTCTCTCGGCTTTAACCCTGGTGAGAACATTCTAGTTTACCATTCTTGTTAAAAGCATAGGTGGGCCTTCAGACAAGCAGAATAATGACTAATAAGCAGACTTATTCTGTATAATACATTCTTGCGAGTACCCTTGTGTCTCTGTTGTTAGGTACACATATATCCCTGACAGCATCTTTTTTCCTGAGCCATGCAGTACTGGGCTTTGCCATTTTCAGGGAGCTTGTGGAGCTTAGAGAGGGTGGGTGCTGGGCAGAGAAGGGTGTTTGTCAAAGGGCAAGTGGGCTATGCAGAGCCTTTCAGCATCCCCTGTCATCTCCACAGGGAATTATGTGCTGAAAACTTGTATTTTATTTAAATTTAGGAGCAGGCATTTATGAGTGCAAATTCACCTTCAGGGTTTTAAGGTGATTTTTATTTATGTAAATATGTGGAAGTAAGAAAAAAAATGTTACCAGGTGGATAATTCCAGGGCTTCCTCCCCATTTCTCCCTCTCCTATTTTTATTAAACAGATTTAAATTCTACCCCAGAATTATACGGTTCAAAAAATTTTTCTAGGTCTCTTAAGCTTCTGTGCCCTGCAAGATGCCCTATGTAGGAAAACAAAATCCCATGTAGACCTTTATTAAATGCCAGCCAATCCTTCTCCACTTCTTACTCTCTCCTGGATGTCACTGTGGTGTAACTGCAGTTTGGGGCTGCCTCGGAGACTCAGTGACTTACTGGGCAGAATTGGTGGGCTGATCAGGGAAATAATGGTGACCGAGGGGGGAGGGGAAACCAATCTAAATCCCTAATTCCAGGACCTCCAGGTAGCTGTCAGAATGCTTTATCATTGATGTGTCTGGATGAGATGCAAGGAATATTTCCTAAGGAGACTCAGGGCAATGGGCCTTGGACCTCCATGCAAAGCAGAGAAGGAGCGCGCGCGCGCGCGAGAAAAATAAATAGGGAAGGTCATTTTATAGAGACCTAAGACTACAGCAGGAAACTGGAAATTGATGTTGGAAAAGGAGAACGGTGGATCGTCCCAGTGGATGCATTTATAAAATCTACGGCATCCAGATTTCACAAAATGAGCTGAATTCTACGGCTGAGATTATGAATGCGCCTCATAAATAATTAATAGGCAGTGGAAATAATACAGTTAGCATTAGGTAGGGCAGGGCAGTCGGCATGCCCCCGTGCCGGGTCTCAGAGGGGCTCTCGGCGGGGCAGCGGGGAGGCCCCTGGCGCTCGCTGGAGGACGCGGCGTCAGGGCATCTTCGCGGCACCGCGCTGCGCTCACGCGGGCTCCGGGTACCGGCTGCACCGGCTACCGGGGGAATGGGGAGATGGCGAGGTGGTGCTACCTGCATGTCAACTGTGTCCCTGCCACAGGACACTAGTGGGCGGCAAACCTCACAAGACTGGTGCGGCCGCCTTCAGCCGAGCAGACGAAGGCTCCTCGCCGCCCCCGAGGCGCGGGGCTGAGCGCGGCTGCCGGAGCCTCTCCTTCCCGCCGCATCTTAAAGTTCGCCTGGTCCAGCCTCAGCGGTCCGGAGTTCATCCCAACGGGAGCAACCGATGCGCGGGCTACAGCCGCGGCCGGCGAGGCAGGGTCCGCAGTCTTTGTTCCCAACGTTCCCCAGGAGGCCCGTAGCAATCTACTGAAACCCAGGAGATGCAGAGAAGCGGGGAGGCGGTGTCCGGGGCTGGGGAGGGGGGCCCGCGGAGGGCTCGCTCGCATCCCCCTCCCCTCCGGCCTGGCGGGAGCCCGGCCCGCGAGCGCCTCCTGTCGGCGGATGTGGCCGCTCGGGCGCAGCCGCGCGCCTGATTGGCTGACCTTCCAATGTCATTCCGGAGGCGTCTCCACCCCCCAGTCCCCTCTCCCCACTCAGCTCCGCGTGCTGGGGACAGGGGTGATCCCGGCGCGCCTCTCCTCTGCAGTCCAGCCGTCCCTGCAGACCAGGGCTCCGAGCCCAGGCCCCCCTCCTTGCTCCCCCAGGCACACTGGGCATCACCTGTTCGCCTGGACCGCGTGTTAACTCTTCACATTCCAGAGTACCCAGCACAGAAATTCTCATCTTAAATTCTCACTTTATCTCTCCTGCCCCTCCCCCATACTTACGTTCTGTTCCTTAATTTTGCAAAATATGACACCATTCAGATTTGCATCCCCTTGCTGAATTTATGGGTTAAGTAAGATAAGACATGAGGATGGAAGGTTCCAGCAGCCCGACTTGTACCCACTGTGCAGTTCTGAGTTCCTTCGGTCGGTGGCTCACGGTCCACCCTCGCTGGGCGAGGGCAGCGCCACCCGGCTGGTGTTGATAACCGGTTTGGGGTTCAAAGGTCAGGAGGTTCAGAAAGACTGGATTCAGAGACCTGCTCCCCCTCCGCCTCAAAATTAGATTCCTGCATTATCCTGAGTCCTGAAACCTCGGGCATTTCCTTGATAGTGCCTAGGGTAATCTGTAACTCTTGTTTATTTGGTGCTTGGTTGGCTAGTGTCTGCCTCCCTCACTGGAATGCGAGATCCACAAATGAGGCTCCTACCACGCCAGTGTGTGTCCTTAGCACGGAGCAGAGTGCTTGCAGGGTGACTACAAACAGATGTCCCCTGACCAACAGCAAGAAGGGAGAGCGTGATGGGCAGAGCTTTCTCCCCTCCTCCGATCCCTCTTCCCGCCCATCTGCCTCTCTCTAATGCCTCTGTCTATCCTTCCTTGCTGTCCCCGTTTGCTTCTTCTCTATCCGCATCTCTAATTCTACTGTATAAGCCACCGTGAGAAGCGCACGAAAGCACCAGTATGGATTCCTTGGCTTCTGCCATCTTGTCTGATGTACTGACTCCCTGGCTTTAGAAATGTTTATTTTCTAAAAATGCTTCTGCAGCATTTTCTTCTCTTTTCCAAACTGGATTCACATTTGGAACATGGGCTAGGACCTCATCACAGTTACATATCAATGATGTAATTAGTTTAGGTGCTCTTTGTGACCTGGATTGGGTCAAGTGTCACAGAAAATAAGTCAATAAATGCATCGGACCCCTTGTTCTCAAGTGTACACGGCTAAGTGGTACGATTCAAACATCCTATTCGAGGTTTAAAGCCCTGTCGCATTCTGAAAGCCAGTCAGAAACATCAAACCGACACATAAGTTTCCCTAGGGGTTCCTGGGAATTCATTTCTCCATCAAAGAGCCACCCAGGACATCAAAACGAAGCTCAGCTTCTTAGGCCTTAATCGTCTTTAAAAAAATCACATTACTGTTTTCTTAAGCATTCTATTGATGTATGGGTGTCTGTCTCATCACTGTCTTTTTTTCTTATTTTGGAGCAGAACCAAATGTAAAAGTTGGTTCCTTTGTCAAAGTAACATGAAAGGAATATGATTTAACATTAAAATTGCGATTTGTATTCCAACACGAATCAAATTAGGTGTCCTGGAGATTACAGTATTTATCATTGTTTGATTTTTTTGGAGATCTCCCTTTATCCTATATTGATCAATACTTACAATTAAAAAAATTATTCATTTGGATTAATTTTTGGTCTTTAAGCCCCCTGTGTTCTATAAATACATATCTTGGTGTAGTGGAGAGGGATAAATGGGGCTGACAAGACAGATGATGAGATAAGAAGAGGGAAGAGGCTACTACATAGAGAGGCAGGATGACAGGGATTAATGAATCTTGCCTGCATCCCTATTTAAGTTATTTTTACGCAGAAGACAGTGAGTAAGATTTAAGAGTGAGCAAGCAGTCCTATTTATAGAAAGCTGTTTTAAAATGCAGCGGCTGGAAAAACGAAAGAATTGAAAACGTGAGATCACCTCCGTAGGAAATGTGGGCTTCCCTTACATTTCCAGCACCTTAGAGACTTTTTTTTTTCCTTGTGGAGGGGAAAATAAAGCACACCAACCCTTGCAGAAATATTGAGAAATGGCTTTGAACTCTGCAGAGTATTCTTGAAATGCTCTCAGGACTTAAGTCCATGTCAGACTTGGGAGGTGGGGGTGGGGAGCCAGTATCTGTATCATTTGGAAACTGAGCTTGGGTAGGTCTGAACAGAGGAATGAAGAGAAGGGAGCATGTTGAACTTGCAAGGCTGCTACAGATGCTTACTTCTCAGTGAGCATCGCCTTTCTTGAAGATGCTCAGCAGCAGAGGATAGGAGAGTGAATCTGCATGCATGTTTAAAGGAGAGCGATTATTAAGAGAAGTGTTCATGTTTAGGATCTTTTGATTATTGCAGGCTCCTCTGTGTTAATCAGATATTACATTTCGGAGATTTAAAAAAAATATTCTCTTCTATTTGGCCAGTCCAGATGAGGTCGGCCATGTCACACAGGCTGACTTGATTGACATTAACGTTCCCAGACAAAGAAAAATGAACACACTTGCTCTTAGGAATGAGATAGTCTTCCTTACTCAGACTACATTTATTCTGGGTAATATTTTGGTTTTACTAGCCCCAAGTATACATTGTTTTCTATTAATGATAGAATTCTTGAATTTGTATTGAAATGCTGCTGGTTTGTAGATAGGTTGAACATCTGAACAAAAGCCAGAGCTACCCCAGATTATGATACATGAAAGGCATTATTTTTAATTTTGTGAAGAAATGTCTATGCAATGGGTTGTTTTGTAGCCCATCTTCCCAGACTGTGGAACAGGCAGGTTTGATGAGGTGATGGAAAGAGGCTTGAATGAATTAATTGCAGATTTTGGTTCATATGAACCTTGCCTCTTTTAATATTAAAATGGTGAACCAGGAAACAATTTTAAGCTTGGCTTTACAGAAAACTTAAGGAAGTCCTCTTGTTGTCCACTGTGCATAAATATTAATACTAAACACAGTGAAGTCAGTTTATAGTTTTTTTCCTGGATACCTGAATCTCAAATTATTGGATGCTTCTGCAAAACAACACTGGTGGTAAATAACACTCTCAGTGAAGAACCCCATGACTTAAGAGTCCCCAAGTGTCTTCTGCATCCTCATAGACTGAATGATGAACCAACCTGTGTGGGTGGCTCCTGTTTCATTGAATGCTGACCAAGATGGCCTATGTCACACCCTGCAGAGCTGTGTCACTTGAAATGGCTAAAGGCAGTGGAGACTCTTACCCTTGATTCCTTTTCCTAATATTGAATAAAGCATTGATTTTTCTCATGGGACCTGTTTTTTCACTCATCACAGGGACTTCAGGGTGATGGGAAAATTTTTACAATTATGTTGCAAGAGAAAGGCAAATCATGAAGATAATTAGAACCACAGCAATTTGCTGTGTTTTTAAATTTTACTTTTTTTTTTTTTTTTAATGTAGACCTGAGCTCTGTTGTGGAAGCCTTTGAGTAAACACACTTTCTCATTAGGGAAACTTGAGACTCATTTCTTCTCTCCACTCTAGCCCCACTGTGGCATGATTTGGTCTTGAGTTCCCATAAGACACCCCAAACCCCAGTCTGCCTAATTACCATGTTTATTTCTTAATATCAGCTGTAGAGCATTTTTAATAACTGATTTGTAGCTGCCAGGGTAGAAATAACGATGCTTTGTAATATTACATGGGAGACTTCAGGAATGAACTGAAGACCCCAGTGATAACAACCACAACCAACTTTACTAGTGAAATGAGCAACTTGACTCTATAGACAGGGCACAGTAGTGTTTTTTTGTCACCCCCCCTGGACCTTGTCACAGCTGCTTCCTGCAAAGGGGAGCCATTTGTCTAGTTCTTTGGCCAGTGAAAGAAAACGTGTAAAACATATGAAATGCTCTCTAAGATACAGAATTATTCTTTCATAAATGATTCAAGTTGGTAAAGCCAAAGATAGCAGGTGCCTGTCTGGTACCTTGACATGGAGGCAGAAGGTGAGTAAGGTGGTGAATTACCAGTCATGTACATGCATATGCTATGACTCATCAAGATCAATAGCTATCAAATCTTTGGTGGCTACTGTTTTAAAATAGGCTTGGTGGATATTTATATGTAGAAATGAGGGTAGAAAATTTTGACCTAGAAGTGATCTTGGTATTTGTTTGGGGTAATTACTTTGATCAGTAGTTGGTTCATCTATGTCCCATGAGATCTCGTATCACCGACCACCACCAGCTCTGACTTGGAATCACAAGAGGCCCCTCCTCCTCCTCCCACCCATTACTGCCATACCACTCTGCCACCCCATCACTGGCGATGGGAAGGTGAGAATATGCTGTAGACCTCTGGGATATCAGGTGCCTGGAGGCCATGGAAGTTAAGGTTTATGGGAAGACCAAGCATATGGAGGAAGGGTCTCCCATATCCAGACAACAGTTTTGTGAGCTGGGAGGAGAGTGCCACAGTGACTGGAAGCCAGTCTGTGGATGCCTTGAACCATGTTCCAGTTTATGGCGCCTCCAGGGCAGGATCAGGGCTACTGGTTCTCAAAGTGCAAGTGGGCTGGGTCAGGGAGAAGTTTGGGCATTTCCTAGAAGGTTTGTCTCCCATGAGTCTCTCACAGGAGACTCTGGTTTGTTGTTATCATGGCTGTTCAGTCACTCAGTCGTGTCCGACTCTTTGTGACCCCAGGCACTGCAGCACTCCAGGCTTCTCTGTCCTTCACTGTCTTCCAGAGTTTGCTCAGATTTGTGTCCTTTGAGTTGGTGATGTTATCTAACCATCTCATCCTCTGCCACCCCCTTCTCATCCTGCCCTCAATCTTTCCCAGCATCAGGGTCTTTTACAATGAGGCGGCTCTTCGAATCATGTGGCCAACATATTGGAGCTTCAACTTCAGCATCAGCCCTTCCAGTATTCAAGGTTGATTTCCTTTAGGATTGACTGGTTTGATCTCCTTGCAGTCTGCAGTTTGAAAAGCTCCAGAGGTCTAACTCTGATATGTGTTTTTGCCATTTTTTTCCCTCCCCCAGGGGAGCTTCAGCTTGACTATGTGTAAGGCTCATGTGATCTTTTGTGTAGCTGATTGTATAGTTTCCAGCTCTGATCACCGGAGGGTCTGGGTCAACAGTTCTGGGGTGTGCAGGCCAAAGTCTCTGTGTTACTATTCTCATCCAGGTGGTGAAACCCAGCTCCAGAAAAGCATGCTTGGGAAGAGACTGCCCAACCCCTGATGGAGGTAGAGGGTCAGCCAGACAGTAGCTAGAATGTTTACCTGATAAGGCTTCATGGCCCCCAGTGCACTGTTGGGGAGCTTTGTGAAGTGATTTACTGAGAGGGCATATGTATGTGGGGCTGGGGCTTCATTGACTCCCACAAAGATTTGGACAGCTTTAGGGAGAGTTACTTATGGGGGCTGGTAACGGGGAAGACCCTGAGTAGAGGGACCTGTGAGCCCAACCAGGGACTTCTAATTTAGATGCTAGTAGCTTGAGAATCCAGGTGGCACTAGTGGTAAAGAACCCACCTGGCAATGCAGGAGATGTAAGAGATGTCAGTTCAATCCCTGGGTCAGGAAAATCCCCTGGAGGAGGAAATGGCAACCCACTCCAGTACTTTTGCCTGGAGAATCCCATGGACAGAGGCACCTTGCAGGCTACAGTCCATGGGGGTTATAGAGTCAAACAAAGCTTAGCATACACACAACTTGAGAATCATCTGTATATATATCTACTGTCTATGTTTATTTGTATCCAAATGTGTATATGTGTGTATATGCATGTACATAATTTTTCCTTATTGTTTTAGTATATTTGATATCTAGGTTTATTGCTAGCATGTGCTATGCTGATATACTTGGTTCTGTTTGTGTTTTCTCATACTGACCCTTCTTTGCTAGCAGCTGGAGGCCTGGCAGAGAAACCTTTTGAGCCTAAATGTAACCGCATTCAGTGATCTCCCAGCAAGAGATCAATGGTGGGAAACCATTTGGGTTATCATATTGAAAAAGCTTAAGAGATGCACCAGGGCCAGACAGATTTGGGTCTGTTTGCAGCTTGAGGTTCTGCCTGGACCAGCCTGGGAACATCACACATGCCTTCTTTCCCATATCAGGGCAGAGAAGCTCCTTCCAAAGCCAGGAATAAAGGACTTGGGGATCATTTGCTCATTGGGGTTTTCTTGACCTCCACTCCCTTCTTTTAGGTAAATAACCCCAAGTGGACTGTGCTTGTCATGTGAAGTATTCTCATTAATGCTGGGTTGTCATAAAAAGAGAAAATGGCACATAAGGACATATATTCATTTTAGACCTTGTCATGTGTATGATAAAATTGAGGACAGTTATTAGTGGCAGAATAATCTTTTCAAAACTCCATGTCCTTGATTTTTTAACTAAAATAGACATGAACGTGTGCTGGAGAGAGGCCTCAATTCAGAACCTTTAAAAATAAATTTTTGTGTCCTGAGATCTTATTTTAGATTATATTAAAAATAACTTTCCCTCCTAGACATCTGAAACAAGTTGGATGTTATAAACCTTGGGCGATTTTATTGTGATTCATGATAGAAATTATTCTTACAGAGCGGCTGTTTTGATTTTTAGCTTTAGAAGAAAAGCAGTATGGAAGACATTGCGGGCTGAAAAAGTGTAATTTCTGCTTACTCATAAGTCCCTGAATTAGGGTAGACACTGCTTCTGTGCAACAAAGGACTCTTGCACCTCTGTTCCTTTAAAAAGGAAGGAGGGCTTTGGGTTCAGAAATCACAAGCTCTGCCAAGGGAGTTCATAGAAGAAGATATCTGTTTAAAATAGCTCACAATTCCTCTCTGATTTGGAGTTTTCACAGCCTCCACAGCTTGGACAGACTGCTCTCTTTTAAATTTTGTGCAGATGAGGTCAACCTTTTTCCATGTCTCCTCCATGGGAAAGGTCATAAATATTTCTATCAGCAAGTTTAATAACCTTCAAGAGATTCTCGAGTAATTGTAAATGGTTAAATACTTTCTTTAGAAAAATTTAAATGACAGATTGTGTGACTCAGATTTATTATTAGAACATCATCACAACCCATAGGAAGTATTTACTGCAGGCTTTAATAAGCGTTGAGTGTTTCTCCCTTAGGTTTCTAACATCTCTCCATAGAAATAAACATGATTAGGTACCATCCGACTAATGGCCAAGGCAGTGCAATGAATCTATTGTAAGTGGAGATGCATTTGCAAGAATTGGAGGGGCCTTCTGTATTTATTCACTCATAATCATTTTCACCTCTCTCTCGCCCTCCTTAGATACTGGGAGCAAATAATCAGGGCCTTCATGCATACAGTGAGAGTGTAGGAAGAAAGTGATATTTCCCTGGGGTCCAGGGGCCTTCCCTGACTCTGTTGATTAACTTAGTCACAGGAGGTTTGCCCTGACGTGGACGAGTAGGGTACACTGCTTTGGTTCACACACTTCAGGACACATTGAAGTCTGAAAGCAAGGAATGGTGTTCTTTCAGCCTGGGAGTGTCCCCCACGGGGGTTGCCCACAGAAGCCTGCTGTGTCTTTCTAGAGATCCCTCGATGGGGAGAGGCTGGTATTTATAATTATTTTCTCCAAATTGCACAAGCATAGGTGTTATGGGTTATTATAAAACTCTAACCCAGAGACAGCAGATATCAACTGCCTGAAATTCTGTGGAATTATTATTTTAGGCTCATTATTTTGGGCAGATGGGAATAAAAGACTCCTTCCCTCCTTTTATGATTTGATCATTTTTAATGCTCCTGACAAATTGTGTGCTTGAGTTAAATCAGCATTCTAACCAGTGCAGTGTCACCCCCTCGGGGATATTGGGCAAAATCTGGAAACACTTTGAGTTGTCACACCTCTGGGGAGAAGGGGATACCCCTGGCATCTGGTGGGTAAGCAGTGAGTGTCCTATAGTGGACAGGACCGCCTGTCCCCACCCCCACAACAAATAATTTTCCAGCCCAAAATGTCAATATGCTGAGGTTGAGGACACTAAGTTAATAGTCTGGAGCCTCGTCTACAATGTAATATTGGTTTTGTGCTTCTCTATGGATGCTAGGGGTTCCCAGGTGGGTCAGTGGTTATGAACCCCCCTGCCGATGCAGGAGACCCGGGTGTGATTCCTGGGTTGGGAAAATCCCCTGGAGGAGGGCATTCTAACCCAGTCGAGTATTCTTGCCTGGGGAATCCCATGGCCAGAGGAGCCTGGCAGGCTAGGCTAGTCCATAGGGTCATAGAGTCATATATGACTAGTGACTAACCAACAGCATGAATGCTAGTACCGTGTTGCAGAGAAAGAAGGATATTTCTTCTGCATCTCAGTTGTAATTCCTTTGGCTGCAAAAACCATAGCTGGTAATGCTTGCCATTGATTAAGCTTTATTTACTATTTTTTTTTTTATGAGCAAAAGAGAAACAAAAACCCAAATCTCTGTGTCCCCTTCTTTTGTCAGTTACTAAGAACATAGGATGCCAAGGTGTTCCTGGGTTCCTCCAACCATTTTCCTTTCACATGATTATGCTAATTAGTATTTGATCAGATGATTAAATTATAATTCAATTAATCCTGTGTGCTAACCGCTCCAAATGCATTTTCTCTCTCGCCTGATTACTTCATGTCCGGAGAGCCCTAAGCTGAAGGCTGTGGAGCTCTGCTCTTCCTGGAGATGTGATCCTCTTTGTTGCCTGATGAAGGGAGAAGGGGATACTTTGTCACCTGCTCTCCCAGGCGGAGGCTGGACTGCGGAAGACTCTGAGAAGTAGAAACCCTGGTTAGAAAGCGCCTGTTATGTGAGGGCATTAGATGCAGAGAAACACAGGAGGAGGAGGAAGCTGTGTGGCTTCAAAGGCCGCCAGCCATTTTCCCGGGGGAGAGGGACTTCCCCACTTGCATCTCTCTCTTTTTCTCATGTCCTATGCACACAAGCTTTTGCTGTCTGTGGTGGTCCTGGAGGGGTGTCTCTGCGTTTATTTCAAGTGTGTATTTGCTTAAAGAAGGAGCCCACCATTTTGTTTTTGTCTGCTTTGTGTTTTAACAACATGGCTCAGGGTGTTGGTGAACTCATGAAGCCTGAGTTCACTTAGTGAGTTTGCTTTTCCAAGCAGGGTATTTTAGGTTGGGTGACTTTGAGGTCTGTTGAGTTAAATGCTTTTGAAATGCTTTCTGATATAAGGAAGTTTCAGATGTATGGGAAAGAATGTGAGTGAAAAGTATGAATGGCGGTGTTGTTATTAGTGGATTTCTACTCTATGGTGAGAGGTGACCAGGGCTTAATTTTGCAGTTCAGTGGGCTTAGTAAGTTTCCCAGGTGGTGCTAGTGATAAAGAACCTGCCTGGCAATGAATGCAGGAGATGTATCAGGAAGATCCCCTGGAACAGGAAATGGCAACCCACTCCAGTATTCTTGCCTGGAAAATCCCATGGACAGAGGAACTTGGTGGGCTACAGTCCATGGGGCTACAAAAAGTCAGACACAAATGAGCACTGAACTTAGTAATGATTGGATTTTTTCTTTATAGTCTGTCACTTTTTTGCCCTTTCAGTTCAGTTCAGTTGCTCAGTCATGTCCGACTCTTTGCGATCCCATGGATTGCAGCACACCAGGCTTCCCTGTCCATCACTGACTCTTGAAGCATGCTCAGACTCATGTCCATTGAGTCAGTGATGCCATCCAACCATCTCATCCTCTGTCATCCCCTTCTCTTCCTGCCTTCAATCTTTTGCAGCATCAGGGTCTTTTCCAGTGAGTCAGTTATTCACATCAGGTAGCCAAAGTATTGGAGTTTCAGTTTCAACATCAGTCCTTCCACTGAATATTCAGGACTGATTTCCTTTAGGATGGACTGGTTGGATCTCCTTGCAGTCCAAAGGACTCTCAAGAGTCTTCTCCAACATCACAATTCAAAAGCATCAATTCTTTGGCACTCAGCTTTCTTTATAGTCCAACTCTCATGTCCATACATCACTACTGGAAAAACCATAGCTTTGACTAGATGGATCTTTGTTGGCAAAGTAATGTCTCTGCTTTTTAATAGCTGTTTCGTTTGGTCATAGCTTTTCTTCCAAGGAGCAAGGGTCTTTTCATGGCTGCTGTTACCATCTGCAGTGATTTTGGAGCCCCCAAAAGTAAAGTCTCACTGTTTCCATTGTTTCCCCATCTACTTGCCATGAAGTGATGGGACCAGATGCCATGATCTTCGTTTTTTGAATGCTGAGTTTCAAGCCAACTTTTTCACTCTCCTCTTTTGCTTTCATCGAGAGGCTCATTAGTTCTTCTTCACTTTCTGCCATAAGTGTGGTGCCATCTGTGTATCTGAGGTTATTGATATTTCTCCCAGTAATCTTGGTTCCAGCTTGTGCTTCATCCAGTCTGGTATTTTGCATGATATACTCAACATATAAGTTAAATAAGCAAGATGGCAATATACAGCCTTGACATGCTGATTTCCCAATTTGGAACCAGTCTGTTGTTCCATGTCCAGTTCTAACTGTTGCTTCTTGACCTGCATACAGATTTCTCAAGAGGCAGGTAAGGTGTCTGGTATTCCCATCTCTTTAAGAATTTTCCACAGTTTATTGTGATCCACACAGTCAAAGGCTTTGTCGTAGTCAATAAAGCAGAAGTAGATGCTTTGTCCTTTGCATTAGCATTATGGGATAGTCTGGTTATGAGAAAGGTGACTAGACTATGTATAGTTGTTTTTCCTATCAAATGTATATGTGTTTTGATCTTGCTGGAACTTACGACATCTTTAAGAAGGGGCCACATGGTGATACTATACCTCATTGGTTCCCTATACCTCCTTCTAAGAAAGCTGGGCCATAAGAATTAATGACAATATAGGGAACCAATACCTGCTTAAATTTTTATGTCCTGCTACTCCAAAAATTGTGCCAATGTCATTTGACAAATTAAAATCTCTTGGTTTTCTTTGAAGAGAGAAATTCTGCTTATAGTTCTTACCATTACAAAAATGAGTAACGTGGAAGGAAATTCACATTTATTGAGTATGTAAAGTGTCCAGGCATGTAGCTTATGTTATGTACACCTGTTTTATTTATTAGTCATAATAGTGATGGTGATGTCAACAATAATAGCTGGAATTATTTATTGCTAGATGTGAGGTTCTACTTTAAGAGCCCATGGGATTTCCTATGATGCTCAAAGCTTTGTAGGAAGGCGGGAATTGTTGTCGTCGCCACTGTAAGGAAGGTGGGATTAAATGAGTGCTATGGGTTCCTCAGGGCTTCCCAGGTGGTGCTAGTGGTAAACAATCCACCTGCCAATGCAGGTAGACATAAGAGACAATGTGTTCAATCCTTGGGTCAGGAAGCATCCCCCTGGAGGAGGACACGGCAACCCACTGCAGTATTCTTAATTAGAAAAATCCCATGGACAGAGGAGCCTGGTGCGCTACAGTCCATAGTTCACAAAGAATTGAACGTCAGGCAGGTTGATTCCTCCAGTTCCATTCTTCTTTCTCAAGATTACTTTGGCTATTCGAGGTTTTTTGTATTTCCATACAAATTGTGAAATTATTCGGTCTAGTTCTGTGAAAAATACCGTTGGTAGCTTGATAGGGATTGCATTGAATCTATAGATTGCTTTGGGTAGAATAGCCATTTTGACAATATTGATTCTTCCAATCCATGAACACGGTATGTTTCTCCATCTGTTTGTGTCCTCTTTGATTTCTTTCATCAGTGTTTTATAGTTTTCTATGTATAGGTCTTTTGTTTCTTTAGGTAGATATACTCCTAAGTATCTTATTCTTTTTGTTGCAATGGTGAATGGTATTGTTTCCTTAATTTCTCTTTCTGTTTTTTCATTGTTAGTATATAGGAATGCAAGGGATTTCTGTGTGTTAATTTTATATCCTGCAGCTTTACTATATTCATTGATTAGCTCTAGTAATTTTCTGGTAGAGTCTTTAGGGTTTTCTATGTAGAGGATCATGCCATCTGCAAACAGTGAGAGTTTCACTTCTTCTTTTCCTATCTGGATTCCTTTTACTTCTTTTTCTGCTCTGATTGCTGTGGCCAAAACTTCCAACACTATGTTGAATAGTAGTGGTGAGAGTGGGCATCCTTGTCTTGTTCCTGATTTCAGGGGAAATGCTTTCAATTTTTCACCATTGAGGGTGATGCTTGCTGTGGGTTTGTCATATATAGCTTTTATTATGTTGAGGTATGTTCCTTCTATTCCTGCTTTTTGGAGAGTTTTAATCATAAATGAGTGTTGAATTTTGTCAAAGGCTTTCTCTGCATCTATTGAGATAATCATATGGTTTTTATCTTTCAGTTTGTTAATGTGGTGTATTACATTGATTGATTTGCGGATATTGAAGAATCCTTGCATTCCTGGGATAAAGCCCACTTGGTCGTGGTGTATGATTTTTTTAATATGTTGTTGGATTCTGTTTGCTAGAATTTTGTTAAGGATTTTTGCATCTATGTTCATCAGTGATATTGGCCTGTAGTTTTACTACTACAAAGCCACAGTCATCAAGACAGTATGGTACTGGCACAAAGACAGAAATATAGATCAATGGAACAGAATAGAAAGCCCAGAGATAAATCCACGAACCTATGGACACCTTATCTTCGACAAAGGAGGCAAGGATATACAATGGAAAAAAGACAACCTCTTTAACAAGTGGTGCTGGGAAAACTGGTCAACCACTTGTAAAAGAATGAAACTAGAACACTTTCTAACACCATACACAAAAATAAACTCAAAATGGATTAAAGATCTAAATGTAAGACCAGAAACTATAAAACTCCTAGAGGAGAACATAGGCAAAACACTCTCCGACATAAATCACAGCAAGATCCTCTATGACCCACCTCCCAGAATATTGGAAATAAAAGCAAAACTAAACAAATGGGACCTAATGAAACTTAAAAGCTTTTGCACTACAAAGGAAACTATAAGTAAGGTGAAAAGACAGCCCTCAGACTGGGAGAAAATAATAGCAAATGAAGAAACAGACAAAGGATTAATCTCAAAAATATACAAGCAACTCCTGAAGCTCAATTCCGGAAAAATAAATGACCCAATCAAAAAATGGGCCAAAGAACTAAACAGACATTTCTCCAAAGAAGACATACAGATGGCTAACAAACACTTGAAAAGATGCTCAACATCACTCATTATTAGAGAAATGCAAATCAAAACCACAATGAGGTACCATTACATGCCAGTCAGGATGGCTGCTATCCAAAAGTCTACAAGCAATAAATGCTGGAGAGGGTGTGGAGAAAAGGGAACCCTCTTGCACTGTTGGTGGGAATGCAAACTAGTACAACCACTATGGAAAACAGTGTGGAGGTTCCTTAAAAAACTGGAAATAGAACTGCCATATGACCCAGCAATCCCACTTCTGGGCATACACACTGAGGAAACCAGATCTGAAAGAGACACGTGCACCCCAATGTTCATCGCAGCACTGTTTATAATAGACAGGACATGGAAACAACCTAGATGCCCATCAGCAGATGAATGGATAAGGAAGCTGTGGTACATATACACCATGGAATATTACTCAGCCATTAAAAAGAATTCATTTGAATCAGTCCTAATGAGATGGATGAAACTGGAGCCCATTATACAGAGTGAAGTAAGCCAGAAAGATAAAGAACATTACAGCATACTAACACATATATATGGAATTTAGAAAGATGGTAACGATAACCCTATATGCAAAATAGAAAAAGAGACACAGAAATACAGAACAGACTTTTGAACTCTGTGGGAGAAGGTGAGGGTGGGATGTTTCAAAAGAACAGCATGTATACTATCTATGGTGAAACAGATCGCCAGCCCAGGTGGGATGCATGAGACAAGTGCTCGGGCCTGGTGCACTGGGAAGACCCAGAGGAATCGGGTGGAGAGGGAGGTGGGAGGGGGGATCGGGATGGGGAATACGTGTAAATCTATGGCTGATTCATATCAATGTATGACAAAACCCACTGAAATGTTGTGAAGTAATTAGCCTCCAACTAATAAAAAAATTAAAAAAAAGAAAAGAAAAAAAAAAAAAAGAATTGAACGTGACTGAAGCAACTTAACACGCATGCATGCATCCCTTCGCTGTTAAAAGGCAGAACAAGGACTCAGCCTGTGTCTGTTTACAAACCCACACTACCATATGACCATCGTTCATTCCAAACAGTCGAATGAATAAGTACTTTGAATCTCAGTTTTACAGAATTTGAGGCCAGAGTTTAGAGATATTGATCATTGTCCTGAGGTCAATGGGACCTGGTATTCAAAGACAGAATTTTGAGCTCTTGTCATCTGAAGTCATAGATTTGTTTACTCCACATCATAAGCATCCCCAAATCTTCCAAATAAATCCATACTTACTGGACTGTTTTTAAATTTTGAAGATGATGACATTAAATTTGCTTTAAAGTTGAATGATAGTTGTTTTGAGAATGTACATATCAACCTTTAAGAATCAGTGTGTAAATGAGGAAAACTCATTTAATTTTCCCTGTTGACCCCCATTCACTTAATTTGAGTTAAGTAAGTAAGAGACAGGTTAATTAACTTTTATTCACTTTGGTGGTAGAATTATTTCCTGGTATTATGTTCTATTGTTGGTGTGCTTAAGAGTGAAATTGGAGTAAGGTGACATTTATATTACATTCATTATATGGAGCGTCCTCCCCAGCCCCGTAAGTTAAATCAGGTGTCTGTCTTTAAGTATATTATATTTCATTTGTCCTCAACTGACCACAGTTTTCTCAATGTCAAAATTTTAGAATAAAAATGATTTTGAAATTGGTAATTGGAGACTGAAATTGGTTGTGAGTTTTGTATCAGTTGAGGCTCTTATGAGAAGGACACAAATCAATTTTGTGCCTACGTGTCTGAGTCTTATTGTTTGTGGCTGATTTATTTCACTGAAGTATCCATGGGGCACATATCTTGAAGAATTCAGAAAACACTACTTAGTCTTACTTCCTGAGCTTGAATGGAAGTTCTTATAATAAGAGTAATACCTGTGTGTGCCTGCGTGTGTGTGTGTGTGCACGCATGTGCCGTGTGGTGGTTACTGTCTTCTTGTTCTCTGACATTTAGATAAGGTACAGACTAATTATGCATGCAGGACATGTTTACCCTCTATGGAGTGCACATGTGACGAAAATTGCCCAGCTCTGTGAGTTCTCAGAGCTTAGACGGCCCAAGCTTTCCTTAGCAGGTGGTTGTAAGGTCATGAAGCTCTGCTTATTGTCTGGATGACCTCCTTGCATGACACACACTGCCTGGGGTTCATTAGTATGAGGTTCTAGCAGAGTTGGGTCCTGGATCCCCAATTAGACCTCTGTTTTGGAGTTTGCCTTCAATCCTACCTGCTAGTCATATCTTAAACCTTGGGTCATGGTCCCAAGGAGGACCTGACTGAAAAGAGATTTAAAGATATTTGGGTATTGACTAAGTAACCTAAAGTTTATAACTATGTTGGAGTCTACAGAGTCACTTTTTTATCGAGTGCTGGATGAATCTATCTATAATATCTAGTTATACTTACCAAGCTCTTACTATATGCCATGAACTGGGCTAAATGTTTTATTGTATCAGTGCAATTCAGTTCAGTTGCTTAGTTGTGTCCAACTCTTTGCAACCCCATGGACCACAGCACACCAGGGCTCCCTGTCCATTACCAACTCCCAGAGCTTGCTCAAACTCATGTCCATCGAGTCAGTGATGCCATCCCACTATCTCATCCTCTGTTGTCCCATTCTCCTTCTGCCTTCAATCTTTCTTTTCCAATGAGTCAATTCTTTGCATCAGGTGGCTAAAGTATTGGTTCAGCATCAGTCCTTGCAATGAATATTCAGGACTGATCTTTAAGATTGACTGGTTTGATCTCCTTGCAGTCCAAGGGACTCTCAAGTGTCTTCTCCAACACCACAGTTCAAAAGCATCAATTCTTCAGCACTCAACTTTTTCTATGGTCCAACTCTCACATCCATACATGACTACTGCGAAACCATAGCTTCGACTAGACACATCTTTGTTGGCAAAGTAATGTCTCTGCTTTTTAACATGCTGTCTAGGGTTTTATAGCTTTTCTTCCAAGGAGCAAGCATCTTTTAGTTTCATGGCTGCAGTCACCATCTGCAGTGATTTTGGAGCCCAAGAAGTCTCTCACTGTTTCCCCATCTATTTGCCATGAAGTGATGGTACTGGATGCCATGATCTTAGTTTTTTGGATGTTGAGTTTTAAGCCAGTTTTTTCACTCTCCTCTTTCACATTCATCAAGAGGCTCTTCAGTTCCTCTTCACTTTCTGCCATAAGGGTGGTGTCTTCTGCATTTCTGAGATTATTGATATTTCTCCTGGCAATCTTGATTCCAGGTTGTGCTTCATCCAGCTTTATTGTATAATCTCATTTAATCTTCAAGTGAGTCTTTGAGATAATTATTTACATTATCCTCATTTTATACTTGGGGGAAATCAAGTCTTACCAAGGCAAAGTGACTCCTCTAAAGCCATCATCATCATCATCTCAGTCACTTGGTTGTGTCTGACCCTTTGCGACCCCATGGACTTTAGCCTGCAGGCTCCTCTGTTCATGGAATTTTCTAGGCAAGAATACTGGAGTAGGTTGCCATTTCCTTCTCTAGGGGATCTTCCTGACTCAGGGATCGAACCTACATCTCTTTTGTCTCCTGCTTTGGCAGTTGGGTTCTTTACCACTGCAGCACCCGCAAAGCCCTCTAAAGTCATAGATTCAGCTAGTGGTAGAGGCAGGATTTGAACCTGTGCAGTTCCAAAACTTGAATGCTATGCTGTCCTCATCAACTAATGAGCTCCTGATACCTGGGCTGGCTCCTGAGCACACACAGGAGCCTTAAAGTAGCTGTCTGGAGAGCTGGAAATACGAGTTATGCCAGAGAGTGGGGATGGGTCAGAGAGCAAACAGTGCTTTCTTCAGTTTTTTTCTGAAGAAAGATGATGGAAGAATGTGGCAGTGCAAGCACTATTTTGGACGTTTCAGGGTTGGTTTGTTCTAATCATAGCATTTCTGGAATCTCAACTCATTCCTGAGAAAGGACGCTCAGTCCGCAAAAATGTGACCAAGCACCGGCTGCCCACCCTTTGTTGCGAAGCACAGATTGCCCCGCTTCCCAAGGTGCAGCCTGTGTCCCGTGCCCTGTTGTCTATTTCTATGGCGCCTGGATTAGACGTTAAGCACTCCAGATTTCCATGGACAGAGCAAGGTGGCTCTGCCCCATAGTGATCTCAGAACCTGTTCATGCATCACCTGACTGCTGGTATTCCTGTGTGTCTTCTCTCCAAAGTGTCCCCTCTACCCATTTCACACAAGTGCCCATGTCGGCCCCATCTCTCCTTGTGTTGGAGACGTTAAACTTCAGGAAGCCCCTCGTGAAACCCAAACCAGCCTATACGCTGCTGCGTCAGAGCAGCAGAGATCTCTGGAGAAGCTCTGCACACTGCCTTTCTGATTGATCTCATTGTACGTTGTGACCACAAACCTCCAGTGAGCCCTTGGCTCTGCCTGCAGCCCCACTTGACCACCCTGTTGCTTCCTGTTCCTGTGGTAAAAAGATTTCACACCTTCTCCTTCTTCTGGAAGCCTCAGACTCCCCTTCCCTTTCCAGACTCTTAGTTGATGACCTCCTGTCTCTTACCAAGATATCAGGAGGCCCAAGTGAGTCCCTTGACAGATCTCTTCCTTACCCCACACACTCAGGTGTCTGCACCTGTATTGATGGCTCCCTTTTCACCCCGTTGGAGAGGGAGAGATTCAGCTATGGGGATGACCCAGCATTGACTCCTGGCCTGGACAGGTGGGATCAACAGCATTCTTTTAGTCGGGTATAATCACAACCCGGGTGAAAAAGACCCATACCATGCGGGGCCACACAGGGGTTGGACTTGGAAACAGAGTGAGCAGCAGGGGCTGCGGGAGGAGCTGTGTAGCATCACGAGGGTGGGGTGCCCCTTGTTCCTGCAGGAGGATGTGATTGGCTTGTTTGAATAGTTCCTGCAGGCTGGCAGGGAACTGAGCCTGATACTTAGGAAAACGTGCCCGATCCCTTGACAAGGAAGGTCATTTAGAGAGGAGTTTGTGAGAAGAGAGGGAAAGGGGGAGCTAGTGGGTGAGTCATCTGAGGCCCTCCCCATTTTGCCAGATGGCAGCACTGGGCTGTCTCAGTATAAGGCTGAGACCTCCACCCATGCCCAGAATCCCACCATCTCCCATCCATGGAAGGACTTTGCCTTCATGTTTTGTGATCTCATTCTCAAGTATCTCCCCATTTTCCTCTCTTCCAAGTAACATACCACTGCCAGATGACCTCTCCTGTAAATATACTATCATGTAAAATATACTAACATACACCCCCCTCCCCCCGGCTCTTGTCACAGTTTCTTCACCATCCTCACTCTCTCAAACTCGTTGTAGCAAAATCACTGGCAAGAGCTGCACGAATTAACTGAGATCTGGGATTCTGTTTTCCGCTTCCAGTCTGTGGCAGATGGATGTGAAGTCCTAGAGGACACGCTGGGGACACAGGCTGCTCCACATGCTGCTCGCCATGGGGGTTCAGCAGTCAGCAGAGCTGTCTGCACCCCAAGCACCGAGAACAGAGGGTACAGATCACACACTCGGAAGTTGCAGTGGCATCTCAGTTTCTGTACTTGTCTGACTGCAGACAGGAGACGAGCAGCTGGTCTGTGCACAATTGGACTAGGGCTGTCTGAGTCCACTTTATGTCTTCATCTCCCAGTGTGTCTTAAATACACCTGATCAGTGTCCTCTCTATGACTCTGTTGAATCTGCTTTTGACAAGGTCACCTATGACCTCTGTATTTCTAGTCTTCATCTTGTTCAACTACTGAGCAGCTTTCTACACTGCAGACTCTTTCCTTGAATCCTGGATATCGCGCTCTTTAGCTTTCCCTTCTGCCTCACTAGTTTCTCCTCCTTGTTGTCTTTTCTAAATTCTCCTCTCTAGTTGAATGGTAAATGATTCAATACCCCAGGTCTTTGTCCTCAGCCCTCTCCTCTCCCCATCTCTCCCATCTGCATTGCTTTCCTATCTACACTTACTCTCCATGTGATTTAATTTAGGCTAAGACATTAAATATCATGTATATGCTGATGACCTGGAGAAGGAAATGGCAACCCACTCCAGTACTCTTGCCTAGAAAATTCCATGGATGGAGGAGCCTGGTGGGCCACAGTCCATGGGGTCGCAAAGAGTCAGATGCTGATGACATCCACATTCATCTTTATCAAAGACTTCCCCTCTGAGCTCTTTGAGGGGTTCAGTGCTTCGAATCCAACTTCATGCTCATCATCTCCTCTTACAGATTTTCGAGGTCTTTCAGACCCTAACCTGTCAAAAACAGAACTCCTTGATCCTTCTCCCCACACCTGCTCCTTTCTCAGTATTTGTCATCCAAGTTGAGCGTCACTAGAGAACCACTGCACTGGATGAAAACCTTGAAGTCATCCTTGATTACTTTGCTTCCTTTATATCTCACATCCAACCCCCTGATGTGTCCTAGTGACTCGACACTCAGAATACGACCATTTTGTCCACCTCCATTTCAATTCAAGCTAGTCTTCTTCTTGCTTGCCTGGTCTGATCTCTGCAACAACCTGCCAACTGGTCTCTGCTTCCACTACTGCTTTCAACAGTTGGAGGTCCATGAACTAGCCAGAGGGACCTCTTTGAATTTTAAATCAGGTCTTGTAACTCCTCTGCTCAAAGCCTATAGGGATATCCCATCACCCCTAAAATAAACTCAGCATCCTTGTTGCTGTTCAGTCCCTCAGTCTTATCCGACTCTTTCTGACCCCATGGACTGCAGCACTCCAGGCTTCCCCTGTCCTTCACCATCTCCCGGAGCTTGCTCAAATTCCTGTTGACTGAGTCAGTGATGCCATCCAACCATCTCATCCTGTGTCAACCCCAACTCCTCCTCCTGCCTTCAATCTTTCCCAGCAGCAGGGTCTTTTCTAATGAGTCAGCTCTTTGCATCGGATGGTCAAAGTATTGAAGCTTCAGCTTCAGCATCAGTCCTTCAATGAATAGTCAGGATTCATCCTTACTGTACTCTAAAAGGCCTTGTGTGGTTTCACTCTGGCAGGTCACACCACAACCCACCCCATTTCAGCCACACTGGCCTTCTGGGTGTTTCTCCAGTATTATGAGCTTATCCTATATCAGCAAGTTTCACTACTGCCTTTTTTTTTTTTTTTTTAATTGGGGTATAGGTGTTTGACAGTGTTACAGAGCAAAGTGAATCAGCTATATGCATACATATATCCCCTCCCTCCTGGATCTCTCTCTCCCCTTCCCCATCATACCCATCCAGGTCGTCATATAACACCAAACTGAGCTCCCTGTGCTATTCAGCAGCTTCCTTCTAGCTACCTGTTTTATACATAGTAGTGTAGACGTATCAATCCCAATTGCGTAATTTATTCTACCTTCCCCTTCCCCCTCTGTGCCTACATATCCATTCTCTGTATCTGTGTCACTATTCCTACCCTGCAGATAGGTTAAGCTGTACCATTTTTTTTTCCAGATTCCACATATATGAATTAGTATACTATATCTGTTTTTCTCTTTCTGACAACTTCACTCTGTATGACAGACTCTAGGTCCATTCACATCTCTACAAATGACCCAGTTCTGTTTCTTTTTTATGGCTAAGTAATATTCCATTGTATGTGTGTACCACATCTTTATCCATTCCTCTGTCGATGGACATTAGGTTGCTTCCATGTCCTGGCTTTTTCACTCACTGCTTTCTCTTCCTGGAATGTTCTACCCTATGCCTTTTATGCTCTGTTTTCTAATTTCATTCGGTTTTCTGCCCAAATATCTCCTGCTAAGAGAGGCCTCCTATTTAGTCTAAACTAAAGTGGCCTCCTTGTTAATTCTATTTCTCCTTGTTGTGCTTTGTATTTCTTCATAGTAACTGTAAGTATTGGAATAACATGGTGATTTGTTTATTATCTTATCTGTTGTGGTCACCTGGAAGAGTTACTTAAAAATTCAGGTGCCCAGTATGTATTTACTGAATAAATAATTAAGTATTAAATGCTGTTTGGAGGGATGTGACTCTTACGGGCCTGAAGTCACTGTTCTTTCCTTAATTCTGCTTTTATTTTTCTCCTGATGGACTGACAGTTCCTCCTGGTATGCCAGGTTTTCTTCTTGTGGAAGATCTGGACGTGTGTATTGATCAAAAGGTCAACCAGCCTATGGCCTAGAATTTTCAACACTGACCCATTCCTAGAGGCATATCAATAAGAATACCCTGATTAAAAAAATCTAAAAAATCTTCATCAAGTAACTATGTCATTGTAGAAATATGTGTATTTTGAGAAATATGAAATATTTGGTTCAGCAATTTTCTAGGTGTTTATTGAGCACCTATTATGTGCACTAAACTCTAAGCTACATGAAATCAGAGATTCTTTGTCATTCATCACAGTATCTCCAGATTCTCGAATAGGGCTTGGCATGTAAGTTACTCCATAAACATTTGCTGAATGAATACATGATGAAAATCATTAAACTAAGGACTGTGCAAGAAACCAGCCATTACCTGTTTCATAGGTCATGACAAAGTCCCAAGGAAGAACAAACTCACAACTATAAAAAGGCTGGACTTGATAGTGATTGCCATGCAGGACACACAGAGAAATTTCCGGAGCATTTATGGAAGCAGATACAACTTCTGTTTTTTTGTAAAAGGCCTCAAGGAGAAGGTTTCAAAACTGCACTTTTAAGGATGTGTATGTGTTTGATTGGACAAGTGGACAGCAAAGAGACTGGTCAGGGTCAAGGTGAGGAGCAGGGAGATTCCTGGATGTGGTTTGGTGGGGCAGGGGAGGGGGTCACTCTCCTAAGGTTATGTTACCTCATACTGGCAGATACATCTAAGAATGGGGTAGGGATCAGAATAGGGATGCATTTGAATTCAAGTTAATTTAGTATAAGTTTTTTTTTTTTTTTAATTTTATTAGGAGATAGTTTTACAACATTGTGTTAGTTTCAGCTTTATAGCAAAGTAAATCATCAATACACACACACACACACACACACACACACACACACACACATGTTTGGATTTCTTTCCCCTTCAGGTCACCTCACGTAAGGTTTATGTGTTGAATCCATGATCCCCATATTGATCCCCATGTCATATGAGCAGCTGATGGTGAATTTCAGTTGTGGTGCCTGGGGAGGTTTGTGGAGTAGAGAGACTGGGTGGACATGTGACCAAACAGCCTGTTTCAATGCTGCAGGAAGGAGTCTTTCTGCCAGGATGGTGTGGATGACTGGGTACCAGTAGAGAGGGAAGGGAAGAGGGAGATGGATGGGGGTAAACTGACCTCAACTACAGGTAAAGTCGGGTCTAGATCATCCCCATGGGAGCATCTCACTACATGGACTTGCTGGTAAACTAAAGGCATGAAGAGGTTCATACCCGTGAGGAGCCTGGTGGGGCTACAGTCCATGGGATCCCAAAGAGTTGGATGTGACTGAGCGACTGAGCACAATGCAGTCTTAATTACCTCCTATACTACTCCGTTCAGTCCTTTTTTTCTTGAGACCCTATGAAATGCAAACTGTGTGTCAGAATGGAATCATTGACAGGGAATTTTATTGTCATTGATAAGAGCCATTCTGTAGCTTAGATATCACAGTATACCCTCAGAGATGCTGAAAACTGGATCACAATCAGAGGGGATAACCCCAAGAGATTAACTAATCAGCTTAAATCAACAAATAACTATTAATAAAAAACCTTAATTTCTTCTAATTTTTGTATGTCTTTGGAAAGTAAGCATATAAAAATTTAAAATTGATGGTAAATTTGGGTGAAGATTCTACTGTAGCAATCACTAGCTATTATTTTATAGATAATTGAGCTAAACTTTGGTTCCCTTTAGTGAGAACCTGTTTGGGTTCTAAAATCACCACAAAAGGCAGAATGAAGATTTATAATTTCTGTTGACAATGTAATAAAATTAACCTTAGCATGCAACAGTTGAAGATCCATTTTCTCTTATTTTATACACTATGCTCCATAGAACTATAGGGTGGGGTTAAAAAAGTAAATAAAAAACTATTTCATGTTGTGAGTTTCTAAAATCTCACCCATCTTAAACTAGTCAAATTTAGATTTAGCAGAATCCAAATTAGTAGCCCAGGTGGCGTTAGTGGTATAGAACCTGCCTGCCAGTGCAGGAGATGTAAGAGACACAGGTTCGATCCCTGGGTTGGGAAGATGCTCCTCCGGGGAAGGTGCCCTGGTGGCAACCCCCTCCAGTATTCTTGCCTGGAGAATCCCATGGACAGAGCAGCCTGGCCAGCTACAGTCCATAGGATCTCAAAGAGTCAGATAGGACTGAAGTGACTTACAACAGCACAAGTTAGTGTAACTTTAACCTCAAAATAATCTATGACTCAGTTCATATTAATATTCTCGGTCTCATTTTTAAGTGTGTGTGCAACTTATAGGGTTTCTTTTATGATTTACTTCTTTTCATCTCCGTTTATTTCTTCCTTTCTGTCCTCACCCTCCACACTGGCTCATACACATACTCAATCTATGTGTCTTTACATAAGCATTATTTTTTATATTTATTAAAATACCTTTGCTCTTGTATTTACTGATAAAGAGTTGTGTTTCAAAACTGAAGACTGAGATGAGGAGTAAGAAGTAAAGGGCCGTGATCATGACTGGTTGGTATTATCTACAGTGGCTGATCATTAGTGACAAAGTGTTACCAGCATCACTAAGGACTGGTCATAAAAACCAGCTTAAACTCACCAAGGAGCTTTCTGAGAAGGAGAGTGTTTCTTAATTAACTTGAAAATACTTACTGTGCTTGTTTTATGCCCTTTGGAAATATGGAATAAGTATAAAGATTTATGTCCTTAAAGTATTGGCTATTTAACTGGGAGATAATGACATATACAAATACAATGAAATGAGATCTTTTAAAATTTGAAGTATTATGAACTAATAAAAAGAGGAGATAAACTAGGTAGTCTAATTTAGTTAAATTAAAAAGTAGGTTACTCATGGTTCACAAAAGGCATTTATTTAATTTAAAAAGAGAAGAAGGAGCAAGCTTTGTTAGCTGATACCAAGGAAGACTTCCTGGAAGAGAAGCAGCTTCAGCAGACTCCTATAGGTCATAAGTCACTGTTGGACAGCAATTTGAGGAATAGGGGTAGGTGCTACGTGTGTGTACACGTGTGTGCCGCTTGCGGCCTTGGAAATAGAGGTCAGAACTATAAATTTGGAGACTGATCCATGGGTCTATAGGAGGCTAAGGAGCTAATTTCAGGCTGTAGAAAGAAACTTTCAGACTCTCAGAGCAAGGCTGAGTGGGAAAAATTCACTTTTTAACCTTATGATGAAGTGTTTAGAAATGGTCGGAAGCACTTGTAGAAGAGTCACGCTTGTGGCAAACAGCTGTGGTCTGGAGGCTGCAGCGACTGTTGCTATTTTAAACCCCAGAATTGGCACTAAGTTTCAAAAACATGGGCTTCCCTGATGGCTCAGTTGGTAAAGAATCTGCCTGCAATGCAGGAGACCCCGGTTTGATTCCTAGGTCGGGAAAATTCACTGGAGAAGGGATAGTATACCCACTCCAGTATTCTGGGGCTTCTCTTGTGGCTCAGCTGGTAAAGAATCCGCCCGCAATTCGGGAGACCTGGTTCAATCCCTGGTTTGGGAAGATCCCCTGGAGAAGGGAAAGGCTATCCACTCCAGTATTCTGGCCTGGAGAATTCCATGGACTGTATAGTCCATGGGGTCCCAAAGAGTCAGACACAGCTGAGTGACTTTCACTTTCAAAAACATGTAAAGAGTTTTAGTTCAGGCAGGAAAAGATGACAGTGAGTTCCTCTTCAGTTACAAATGAATGAAATGAAGAGATTTACAAAAGGTAACATTTATGACCTCTCAGTATTCTAATACCAGCCATGTTTTGTGATTTCCATAATTATCTTAAATATGTCTCATAGACCTTGGTGTCTATGCACACATAGAGTTCACATCGCAGATGCAGTAAGTAAAGGCAAAATCTGTGCTAAGATGATTTGACCAGAAGAGGATCCTTATCCACCTACGTGAGGAGTGTCAGGGAAAAAATGATCTTTGTTAAGTTAAATTATAACTTAGGTGGCTCAGGTGGTAAAGAATCTGCCTGCAATGCAGAAGAGCCAGGTTTGATCCCTGGGTCAGGAAGATCCCCTGGAGAAGTGACTGGCTACCCACTCCAGTATTCTTGCCTGTAAAGTTCCATGGACAGAGGAGCCTGGCTGGCTACAATCCATGGGGTCGCATAAGAGTCAGACACAACTTAGCGACTAATACTCATCACTTTCATAACCTAGTCAAGTTTAGTGTTACCTGAGATCTTCACAGCAATTCTTTCAGTGAGCAAATAGGATTTACAGTTCAGTCCTCTGTCTTCTAAAGACTCAACATCTTTTAGCTTTCCTAGCCACATATCTGAATGTACGGGAGATTTGCCGCAGTTTTCCTTCAATTAAAGTAGACTCGTTTCCTAAACAGCAACTTCCATTTCTTACTCCACATTTTCTCTTCTTAAAAAGAATGATTCTTATACGGGGTGAAGTCATTCAGAATGAGAAAGATCAATATTGTGTATTGACACATATATGTGGAGTCTAGAAATGGTACAGATGATCTTACCTACAAAGCAGAAATGGAGACACAAATGTACAGGCCCCAGGAGGGAAGAGGGGATGGAATGAATTGGGAGATTGGGATTGGCATGTATACACTACTATGTATTAATTAGGTAACTGATGAAACTCTACTGCATAGCCCAGGAAACTCTACTCATTGCTGCGTGATGACCTACAGCGGAAGGAAATGCAAGAAAGAGGGGATATACATGTAAACATAAATGGTTCACTTTGCCGTATGGCAGAAACTAACACAACATTGTAAAGCAACTATACTCCAATAAAAATTTAATTTAAAAAAGAGGGATTCTGCTTTTTAAATTTCTACTGTATGACTCATTGAATAGTGTTTTAGAAAGATATTCTGAAAGTGAAATAAAAGAATGATTGGGAAATGGGGAGGTGAATATTTAGGGGGGCTATTGATGTAGTAACCACTGCCATGAGAAGATGAACGCTTGTACTGAGTAGGGCTCATGCAAGGGAGAAACAAGGCTAAAACTGAAAATGCCCCAGTTGATAGGGTATAAAAGTCAGAAATGATGACTTGACATATCCACAAAGTAAAGATGATTCAAGAAATTGGAGTATACTCATATGCCACGTTGGGCTAAAGATATTTGCTACATGAAATTATTGATAGATTTGAAGCAATTTACTAAGTTAAAGGCATAATGAAACATAATCTGCAGAGAAGTTAGATCCCTTGGAGAAGGGAATGGCCTCCCCTGGAGAAGGGAACACTCCAATATTCTTGCCTGGAGAAATCCATGGACAGCGGAGCCTGGCGGGCTACAGTCCATGGGGTTGTAAAGAGTCAGACGTGACTTAGCGACTAAACAACAAGAATAGCAACAACAGCAGAGAAGTTACTGCTTAATCAGGAGATTAACTCAAACCTCTGAGGTCACTGATATTTACAATGGCATAAACCCTGGAAAAACATGGGCTCCAGCCGTATTGTGCCCCTTACTCTTGTTTTTTTCCTTTCTTTATCTTTGCTCATGGTTCTGTGGCTTAACTTTAAGATGATGATTTGCTTTTTCTCGATAACGCCTTATGACTCTAAATTAATTCTATCCAAGTTCCCTTTATATTTCTGGTCACATGCAGGGAGCTTCATTTATCTGTCCTAATGCACGTTATCTTCCTTCACAATTTTCACCTTCCACAAATATGCACCTCTGCACATTTCTGACAATGACACCCTATTTTGGGGGGATTAAGGCTTCAGAGCCTTCGAACAATGGACTGTTAGCAACAGAAAGGACTTTGACAGCCACCTGTCAGACTATAGTGTGAGAGAGGAGAGGGGAGAGAGATGTAAACTGACCTCTTTCAATAAGATGCAATAGGATTCAGCCAGAGCTAGGCTTCAAACCAAGCTGATCTGCCTCCAAGCTCTAGATAGGTTCCATTGTGCCAGACGCATGAACAGAGAGGAGAGGAGAAGACATTGGAAAGAAGCAGTTAGGTCAAAGCAGATCCGTGTGCACATACGATCTTGTGTGATCTCTCCCGTCAGAGTGGCTCACTACGATCTCTTTGGTCAACTGCAGTGGATTTGGTATAACAGAAGATTGTGAGAATTAGCAATTATGTAGCATTGGCTCTGTGTTTTATTTATTTATTTTTACAGAATTTTGCTACCTTTTGTTTTGTTGATGTTGAGTTTCTTAACTGATTTTCATACTTAATGCTTTGCTTGAGTTTTCAAAACTAAAATATTTTTAAATTAATTTTTTGTTGGAGTAAGAGTCAGATATGCCTGAGCGACTGAACAACATCAAAATAGTTGCCTTACAAAGTTATGTTAGCTTCTGCTGCACAGGAAAGTGAAGCAGTTATACGTATACAAATATCTCCTCCTTTTTTAGATTTCCTTTCCGTTTAGGTCACCCAGAGCATCAAGTAGAGTTCCCTGTGTTATAGAATAGGTTCTCATTAGGTATCTATTTTATGGTAACAATGGTAATAGTCATGGCCGACTCTGCAACCCCACAGACTGTAGCCCACCAGGCTCCTCTGTCCATGGAACTTCCCAGGCAAGAATACTGGAGTCGATTGCCATTTTCTTCTCCAGGGAAATCTTCCTGATCCAGGGATCGAAACTGCATCTATTGTGTCTCCTGCATTGGCAGGCAGATTCTAGTGCCACCTGGGATGCTCCCATAGGTTCTCGTTAGCTATCTATTTTATGCATAGTGTCAATAGCGTATATAAATTCTTGGCTTAATGAATGCTAAATAAGACTGCTAACTGGATACACGTACACAGTTATTACCTTGTTTGGTCCTTGCATTTTTCTCCTGGGTTTTGTGAAGGTCCAAGAAGAGGTCCTGGTGACCAGATTTTACTTCCCTGTTTGGGAGGGATTAGCGCAGAGCTGGAAATTGCTCATCCCTGGGTGCAGCCAACACACAGTCCTGGCTCCAGGCGGTCTGTGTTCAATTACGATAAAATGTTAAATTAGCTGAAAGACAATTTTTCTGGTTACTTGAGTCTGCCTTTTGGATTCCATTAATTGTTCACTCGTTAAATTGTTTACATTAGCCCTTTTCAACTAGTCCTAATCATCAGCTTTCAGACACGTATCTGCTCTCTGCTATTCCTCATTTAGGTTTTCTTGGATAGGTAGCCCTGGTCACTGGTAAAGAATCCACACACAGAAGGTGTTCAGTGTTAAATGAAGTGGGGATGGAAGGAGAAGGATGGTGCATAAGGCTTATTCAATTGCAAACCCCTGATTTCCTTTCCTGCTTCAATGGGAAAAGTTGCATTTGTACTTCAGTTCTAAATTTTATTCTACATCCAGAAAAAAGCTTTTTCTTTTAAAATAATTGGTCATTTAAATATAACAATGTCTCATTCCAAAGAAGGTCTATTTTTATTTTTGGTTCAGCCCTGTTTTTTTTTGTTACATAAATTTAGTGCTATCTTAGACTTTATCATTTCTTCTGAAAGTGATGTTTTAGAATGAAGAATGTTTCAAATGCCTTGCCACGGTTAACTAACTGCAGTCTTGGTGAATTGGAGAAGCATATATGAAGTTGGATATTTGTTTCTAGATCTTCAGTTAACCTGGGCTATTCTCAGAGTAAATCATTCTGTTCCTGTTGGAGCATGGAACCATGGAACGAACATGTTACTTGGCTTTCTTTCTTTCTTTCTTTTTTAAAGGAAAAGCAGTGCTTGGCTTGGGGAGGGTCTGCATGCATGCAGCTCCCCCCCCCACCCCCACCCCCACCCAACCTTGCAGGGACCAACTGCTGCTTTATTGCAGTGGAGGCCTGGGAGCATTTGTCACCAGGAGGTTTGTGAAGTGATGAACTGTGCGGCATTATACTCCTTTTACCTTCTTCCCTCTCATATAAATGATGACAAATTGCCTGGCTGTAAATTTGAAAGTCTCTAAATGGCATTTTTGTCAAAGCCTTTAGAACAAAATGCTTACTCGGAGAGATTTTTAAGTCTTGGGAGACAGGGTGGCAGGGAGCAGGCCTAATTATTATGCATCATGACACAATGCATTATGCATCATGCTTGCTTTTCTGCTCTTTAAACACTTGTTATGGATGATGAAACTAATTTAAATGGACAAACAGGGCGCGCTCCTGCACATTTTCCCTGTGATGTCATATTTTTCTTCCAGGGGGTTTTCATCTCCAACTCCCATAGAAACCCCTCAAACATGCACATTTTAATAAGACACTTTAATAATTAGCTTCGAGATAATTGTCAGTCGAGGGAAAATAACCTTTTATCAAAGGTGCCTTGAAAGTGCCGTGTTCACAGACGAAACAAGTGATCTCATTTGCATCTATGCTCGCTTCCCTTTCCTCCTGGCATTTATATGGAATAAGATACTGCAAGTGGGGAAGAGAGTAAAGGAGGAAAAGTGTGGGTGTGGAAGGGGAAGCCGGAGCTGTCAAATTGTTAAGACAAATGGGGCTTAGAGAATCCTAATTAAACCTGAAATAGCTTAGAAATAGGAAGTATGTATTCCTAATTGTTGGCACCAGGAAAAAAAAAATCTAATTTACTGCATATCTTTAAATAAAGATAACCCATTATTTGGCTTATGAGATTTCAATCCTTACCCCTTGCAAAAGTGAGCTTAGTGACTTTCAGTGCTGTGAAATTCACCTTCAGTGTTCAGTGTGAGATGTAATAGAGAACATCAAAAAGCAGCAGTGCTGGAAAATATGTATAGATTTGGGGGTTTGTATTTCCTTCTCCTGGATGTATTCTCGTTATATCTTGGGAAAGTTTTGGTATGTTTGAGCCCTTTGAAGTATAGCATCAGAAAAGTAAAATGAATACAAGTGTATATTCTCAAGACTCAAGGTATATATTCTTAAGAAAGAAGTTCGCTCTGCAGGCAACCCTGTCATGCTGCTTTCAGAGAAACGAGATGCTCTCTGCTGGGTTAGCACTTGGGTATCTAGGATGGTGCTAAGGGTCTCTGACGTAGGTGATACTTGGTTCTCTCCTGTCATGATGATCACCACCCCCTTTTTATAATTTTTTTTTTTTAATTTCAGAGTCAGTAAAAACTTCCAACATCTTGATATCCTGAATTCATCATCACACGATTTGGGTGCAGAGTTAAGGACAAACCATAGTCATTTTTTTTTTTCCACTTCAAGCCACACCACCACTCTCTCTGTAGACCTTTGGCTTCCATTTATTTAAAATACACATTTATAACTAATGAGAACCTACTGTATAGCACAGGGAACTCTACTCAATGCTTGACCTAAATGGGGAGGAAATCTAAAAAAGAGGGGATATCAGTTCAGTTCAGTCTCTCAGTCGTGTCCAACTCTTTGAGACGCCATGGACTGCAGCATGCCAGACTTCCCTGTCCATCACCATCTCCTGGAGCTTGCTCAAACTCATGTCCATTGAGTCAGTGATGCCATCCAACCATCTCATCTTCAGTCATCCCCTTCTCCTTCTGCCTTCAATCTCTCCCAGCATCAGGGTCTTTTCCAGTGAGTCAGTTCTTCCCATCAGGTGGCCAAATTATTGGAGTTTCAGCTTCAGTATGTATGTATATGTATAACTGATTCACTTTGCTCTGCCGCAGAAAGTAACCAAACATGGCAAAGCAACTGGACTCCAGTAAAAATTTTAAAAATGCACATTTAAAACAGGAGCTTGACCCTTAATAAGACTTCTTTTGCTGCTTTTTAAGTTGTTTGTATGGTAAATTGGAAGAAGTGATAAACTGGGGGAGTCAGAACTGCACCCTCTATTCCTGGTTGGATCTTATGAGCTCTAACCAGGTGGCCTTATCTGTGGTGATGGGGATAAGGATGAACATAGGACTTCCCCAGTGGCTCAAGTAGTAAAGAGTCCACCTGCCAATGCAGGAGACAAAGAAGATGTGGGTCTAATCCCTGGGTTGAGACGATGCTGTGGGGGAGGAAATGGCAACCCACTCCAGTATTCTTGCTTGGAAAATCCCGTGGACAGAGGAGCCTGGTGGGTTACAGTCCATGGGCTTGCAAAGAGTCAGGCATGACTGAGCACCTGATGGATGGATGGATGGATGGATGGATGGATGGATGGATGGATGGATAAGAGTGATAGTTACAGTCTATTGTAAACTTCCAATGTGCCGGGTGCTGCAGTATCATCTTTGATGATCATATTTAACTTGCATAAAAGTCCTTTATTTCACAGCTCTCTGCCCTTTACAGATAAGCAAATAGAGGCAGGAACGTTGGAAAAAACCACCCAAGATCACTTGAGGTGAGTGTTCAGGTCAAACCATATCTTCCAACTCAGGACCAGTATTTTTGACCCAAATCCCTGAAATCTGGCTCATACTGATTCCCATTTTACCTTGTGAAGTTGTTGTAAACATCCAATCAAATGGCCTCAGTGCAAATGAAAATACCATGGAAAAGGAAACACAGTTCAGTGCCTGTCACACGGCCCTCACTGGCACTCTCCAAGGATTTCTTTTGTAAGACAGACGTCATCTCAGGTGCCCTAGAAGACTCTGGTGCTCATTAAGCGGAAGAGATTCAATTAGTGTTGGAGAATTTTATCTTTTCATTTTTTTCCAGCTGAAGTTGACCTTATCCTGGAGATAAAGGGATGTCCATTTGTTCCTCTGTACTGAATGGGGTCCTGAGTCTCAGAGGCGAAGCAGCCTGCCTTCGCAGCATTATCTGTGCCAGCCCAGGTTGTAGGCTCCAGGAGGGGAGCCTGCTGGGTGAAAACAGCCTTATCTTCTGTCAGCCTGTCCATTCCTAGTTGTCCTGAGGAAATTCCCCAGCAGTAGGCTCCTTCTGGTACCAACACAGCTTAGATTGAAGTTGCTTTGTTGTTGTTGAGTCACTAAGCCATGTCCGACTCTTTGTGATCCCATGGACTACAGCATGCCAGGCTCCATTGTCCTCCATTACCTCCTGGAATTTACTCAAATTCATGATGCTTTTTAAATTTTTTGTAACTAGGAATCAACAAAATGGCCACAACTTGAAGGTTGAGGTTGATGATGGTCGATCTCTTTGCTCCACTCGGCCCCTAAACCCTCAGTTTTAACTGCTTGCCTCCATCACAGGGTTGCAGCATTTGAGCATTTTCCTTCATGTCATGTTTAGAAGGTCTGATATGTATCCTCTCAACTACTTGTCTTTATTTGTGCTAAGTCGCTTCAGTCGTGTCCGACCCTTTGTGACTCTATAGACTGTATCCCTCCAGGCTCCTCTGTCCATGGGATTTCCCAGGCAAGAACCCTGGCATGTGTTGCTACTTCCTCCTCCAGGGGATATTGCCAAGCCAGGGATCGAACCTATGTCTCCTGGATTGGCAGGCAAATTCTTTACCACTAGTGCCACCTGGGAAGCTCCTGTAAATTATCATCACATTTTTAAGCATTCAGTTGCCTCAGGAATTGCTGTTTTCCATTAATGAGAATCTGAGATCAATGGACCTTCCTAATAGTTTCCATTACCATTAAATAATTGATGGTTAGTTTGTGAAGCCTGGATATTTCAGTTATCTGGTCTACCTCCTGTTAACTAGCTTGCTTTGTTGCCTCTTGTGGATGCTTTTAGTTTTGTTTTTTTTTTAATTAAAAAACTTGTTTATTGACTTTTCACTGTGCTGGGTCTTTGTTGCTGCCCACAGGCTTTCTCTAGATGTGGAGAGTAGGGGCGGGCAACTGCTACTCTTCATTGTGGAGGATGGGCTTCAGTAGTTGTGGTGCTCAGACTTAGTTGCTCCTCAGCATGTGGGATCTTCCCAGATTGAATCTGGGTCCCCTACATTGGCAGGCAGATTCTTATCTGATGTACCACCGGGGAAGTCCCAATTCTCATGTTCCTATTTTTGCCTGTACAGCTGCAAGGATGTGGTTCCAAGTTAATCAGGTCTATAGGGCAACATCTCATGTTCTTCTTCCATTTTATCCTCTTCCTCAAGATTGACCAAAGTCTCAACATCAGTGAACTGTTTATTCATCAGTTACTTCTAAGGCTTTCATACCAACGCAGTAGAAATAATCAGCTCCCTCCTCATCTATGCACAACTTTATGTGAGCTTTTAAAATAGGGATTAAGGAACTTCCCTGGTGGTCCAGTGATTAAGATTCCACCTTTCCAAAGCAGGGGGGATCAGGTTCTATCCCTGGCCAGGGAACTAAGATCTCATATGCTGGTCACTGAAGCCAAAAATGAAAGTAAAAAACAGGAAAAATAATATAAAAAGTAAAAATAAAATGGGGATTAACTGTAACTGAGAGAAAGCAGTCTTTCTTATTTCATAGCGCGTCTTTTCAGGAGAGATTTCAACACTTTTAACTTTGGTCCTTTCTCTACTATACCAAAAGGTGGGGCTCCCACCTGGTTGTTCTTAAGATTTCACCGACCCTTGCACAGCTTGAAGCTGTTTTGTTGTTGTTCAGTCGCTAAGTCATGTCCGACTCTGCAACCCCATGGACTGTAGCACTTCAGGTTCCCTGTCCTCCAGTATCTCTTGGAGTTTGCTCAGATTCATGTCCATTGAGGTGGTGATGCCATCTAACCATCTCATCTTCTGTTGTTTCCTTCTCCTTTTGCCTTCAGTCTTTCTCAGCATCAAGATATTTTCCAGGGAGTCAGCAGTTCGCATCAGGTGGCCAAAGTATTGGAGCTTCAGACAGCATAAGTCCTTCCAATGAATATTCAGGGTTGATTTCCTTTAGGATTGATTGATTTGATCTCCCTGCAGTCCAGGGTACTCTCAAGAGTCTTCTCCAACACACCCGGCCCCTAGTTTTGGGGCACAACTAAAGCTATCTTCAGCACAGTTCATTTGCATTCTGGTAAACAGATGCCTATTAGGGCCTTTGCTGTCTGCTTCCTCTTGGATGAGATGATTGCTCTGTGGCAGCAGTGGATTTCAACTGTGTCTATGAGACCACTGGAAAAGTACAAGTGTCCTAAAGATTTGATGAATCAGGCTGCCCTGCCACCCTGTCTTCATGTGCCAGTTATTTAGATTGATGCCCATATGTTCAATCCTGGACTTCTGTTCTCTTGACCAACCATAGTCTTTGGGGCAAAGAGATTTGGCTTCAGATTCAATTATTTCATTCTCTAGTGTTCTATGGAATGAAATGGTATTTCATTTCTGCTGGTTTGACCATATCATCTTTATTATACCTTTTAGCGTATATTTGGCTACATTTTCATACAAATTTGCTCTTTGTTTATAACTTCACTTTCTGTTATCCTCCTTTCTTTCTTTTTGCACTTCGAAGTCGGATTTCTCTAAAGGTATGTCAGCACTAATTGGCCCCATGTTCTTACCTGGTATCCCCTCAGCACCCAATCTGCGTACACCAATCAGCCTTTCCCTTCACTCAGTTTATTGCAAAGTCACCAGTAGCTTCCTGCCACATGTAGTGGATGGTTCTCCATCTTCACAGTCGTGTTCAACACCAGTGACCTCTTTTTCCTCATTGCAGCAGTCTCTTCCTTTGGCTTCCAGCTTCTCTTACTCTTCTGCTTTCTCATGTTTTGCTGGTCTCTCTCTCATTCCGCTTTGCCAGCTCATGTACAGCCTTTCAGTGTTAGAATTTCTTAATGCTCAGGTCCAGTCTCTTATCTGTGTTTATTCTCTGCTCTTTTCATGGATGGTAACATGCATGCCCATTGCTTACCACATCTAGCTCTAACCTGAGTTTCAATTGACTAGATGTATCCACTTGGAACTTTCAAAGTCACTTCTCAAGCTAATTATTGTTCAGTCACTCAAGTCATGTCCAACTCTTTGCAACCCCATGGACTGCAGCACACTGGGCCTCCCTGTCCTTCACTATCTCCTCAAGTTTGCTCAAATTCATGTCTGTTGAGTCAGTGATGCTGCAGTTAAATTAAAAAATAAATAAATAAAACTTCACTCCCCATTTAGTCAATGACATTTTCCATAGATACCTTAAAACCTTTTCTTGATCTGTGGTTCTTCTCCCTGTAAGCCGTCTCTTCTATCCTCTAGTACCAGGAAACTGGGGGACAGAGAAGGGATGCTCTGTTTTCACTGAAGTCCTGATGCTTCGAGTGGAGAACATGGTGAGTCATATCCAAGACCAAGTGGACCTGTAGGGACCCAGAGGCCTCTCCTGTGTGAGACACTATATGAGTGATCAGGAAACCCACTCTGTGTGGCTCAGCATGAAGAGCTAGGTGGGAGATACAGATTTCTCGAGATGAGAAAGTAAGGCAGGCTTGAGGAGCGACCCACAGCTGAGCTGGTTGCCCTCTGGTCCGCAGGCTCCCTCGGTCTCTCTCAGGTGCGCTGACTTCACCCTCCCTGTCTACTCTTGACCTCCCTTCTCTTCTTTTTCCTGGACCCACCTCGCTCTTCTTCTTGACCCACCAGCTCTGCCACAATGTCAAGCCCCCTTCCCAGTTCCTATAGAAAAGATTCTGTCCTTGTTTAGGCTCGTTTTGGGGTGAAATTGAAGTCTTGTTACGTTTTTTTCTTCATGATTTATGTTGGTGAGTTTGTGGGAACATTTAAGTGAATTAAAATTCAACAAGCATTATTAAGCTCTTGGTAGGTATCAGATACTTTAGTGCATGAAGTCAGGATTTATTTCTGAAGGGTAAAAGTTTTAAAAAGAAATGCTCATTTCAAGTGATGGCTCTCTAAAATGCAGAGCTGCAGATACTGATTTTGGGGTTCTGGCTGATATATGATGTCATGGAACTGAACTTCAGTCCACCTGTGCAAATTACAGTAAAATCAATCTACTGACATGGTGTTTATTACAGGGTCAAGCAAGGAGAATAGGCAGTTTATGCTCAGAAGACCTCAGCTCCCTGCTGGCTTTCAGGGAAGAGTTTTTAAAGTCGATATTAGGGGTGAGCACTGTAGGAGGCCTGGTCAGCTCATGGACATTCTTCTGATGGGTTGGTGGTGAGATAACAGGGTGGCACTTAGGAGTCAAGATTATCAACCTTGGGCTTCACTGGTGGCTCAGCTTAGAGCATCTGCCTGCAATACTGGAGACCATCCAGAATGCAAGAGACACAGGTTTGATCCCTGGGTCAGTAAAGTCCCCTGGAGAAGGAAATGGCAGCCCACTTCAGTGTTCTCTCCAGTGTTCTCTAGAATCCCATAAACAGAGGGACCTGGTGGGCTACATTCCATGGGGTTGCAAACAGTCAGACACGACTTAGTGACTGAACAACAGCAAACCCTCCTGGGTGCAGTCCTGGGGGTGTGCGATCCCACTCAGGGACTTTTGATGGGTCTAGTCCCAGCTTCATCAGGACCCATCACAAGTTCCTGAGTGGGATTCTCTGTTCTTCCTTGTCCCACAAGCAGAAGCACGGTAACACTTAGACTAAACTTAAAAGCAGCTTCAGCTGTCTTCTTTGTCCACATGCTCAGCCATGTGGGGTGTAATCTGACAGCTTTAGCAGAGGAGCCAGCAGCCTCTGGCAGTGTGGAGTGGGGACGGATGGCTGCCCCTTCTGGAGCGCCACCGTCATCTGGCTCGAAATCAGGAAGCGACACACATTCACTGCTGCTGTATTTTTTCCCCCAAAGACTGACTTGCTGGGTCCTTAGCTAAATGTCATATCTGCTTCTCACACCCACGTCATCACATTTTCCTGCATCACGTACATGGGGATGCTGAGGGGAAGCATTTTGTGAAAAAAATTTTTTTTAAAACATTATTTTGATGTCCAGAAAAATGCCTTTTTAAACTTCCGCTGGAGTTCAATTCAACAAATAATTATTGCATGCTCACTGTAGTCAAGAGACTCTGCTGTGGATATAACAAAAATGAAAATGCCAGATGGCAAGAAGCACTAGTCTCAATGGGGACACAGACACACATCAGTTGACTGTAGTCCAAGGCAGGGTGGGGTCTGTCCTGGGTAATCACAAGGCTCATTTTATTGGCTGTTTATCTACTTTTTAATTGTGTTTTAATTTAATTATACATTAGCATCTTTTTTGAGGCATAATTTACATAGCACATGACTCTCTTGTTTAAGTACAATTCACTGATTTTTAGTAAGTTTTACAGAGTTGTACAAATACCATCAAAATCCAATTTTAGAAATATCTTAGCAAAACATTTCTCCACCACCCAAAAGTATTTCTCATGCTTATTTGCCTTCACTCCCCATCCCCACCCTCAGCCCCCAGGCTTGGGCAACACCTCTACTCAACTTTCTTCTTTCCTTTTTTTTTTAATTGAAAACATTCTTTATTGAAGTATAGTTGATTTACAATGTTGTGTTAGTTTCAAAGTGTTTCACTTATTTATATATATATATATATTACACATATGTAATAAATATATATGTATATATATTCTTTAACAATCTAGGTTGTTGTTCAGTTGCTAAATCACGTCTGACTCTGCCACCCCCATGAACTTCAGCACCCCAGGCTTTCCTGTCCTTCACTATCTCCTGGAGTTTGCTCAAACTCATGTCCACTGAGTTGGTGATGCCATCCAACCATCTCATCCTCTGTTGCCCCTTTCATTACAGGTTATTACAGGATATTGAATACAGTTCCCTGTGCTATACAGTAGGTCCTTGTTGGTAATCTATTTTATATATCATCGTGTGTGTAAGTTAATCCTCAACTCCTAATTTATCCCTCTCCTCCTTCCCTTTGGAAACAAACTATGTTTGTTTTCTATGTTTGTGAATTCTACTCTTCTTCTTTTATAGAGTGGTCTTTTCTGTATATTTCACACAATTTATGGTCTACTGACTGGTTTCTCTCAGAAACTATAGTGTTTTTAAAGTTCCTCCATGTTGTAGCACACATCAATCCTTCATTCCTTTTTATTGCCAAATATATTCTATCATACGGATGAACCACACGTTGTTTACTCACTCTCCAGTTGATGGACATTTGGATGGTTTCCGCTTTTGGCTATGAATAATCCTGCTATGAAAATTTGTGTACAACTTTTTGTGTGGAGATGTATTTTCATTTTTCTTGGGTCTGTACCAAGGAGCAGACATGCTATGTCATGTGGTAAACTTATGTGCATCTTTTTAAGAAGCCATCAAACTGTTTCCAAAATAGATGCACCATTTTACATTCCCACCAGCTGTGTTGTAAGGATTTCAACGTCTCCACATCCTTGTCAACGCTGATATTGTTTATCTTATCTATTACAGCCATTCTACGGGGTGTGAAGTGGTATCTCAGGGTGATTTTAATTTGCATTTCCCTAAAGACATACTGTTGAATATCTTTTCATGTGCTTACTAGCTATTTTTATATATATTTTAGGTGAATGTCCCTTCAAATCTTTTGCTTATTTTTTCCTATTTTTAAAAATCAGGATATAGTTACTTTACAATGTTGTGTTAGTTTCTGCTCTACAATGAAGTGAATCAGCTATATGTGAGTCTTGAGTCTCCCTCCTTCTTGAGTCTCCCTCCTAACTCCTCCATCCCACTCCTCTGGTCTAGGGAGAGGACTGAAACTTTCCAAGGGGTGTGGACAGGAGAACTGTCCCTCAGAGAGTGTGAGGGTGGGAGGACCAAGAACCAGTGATTAGGTTGACAAGTTAAGGGTAATAAAAAAACCAAGGACATAGCACAACACTGTAAGTCAACTATAGCCCAGTAAAAATGAAAAAAACAAATAAAATTGGACAAGCAAAAAAGATCAAGGACAAGAACCAGTCCCCTAGTAGCCATCAAAAGGCTCTGGAGGCTGACTTGGAAGGAAGCAGGTATGAGAAACCTGTGTTTGGACTACAGGCTTGTAGGACACAGACTTTTTCATATATAAAGGAATTTGGACACCATAGCGTTATGTGGTCAACAGAGTTCAATAATAATAAACCACTAATCAAATATTTATAATGCTTTTCATTATATATTACTTTGGGTCTGCTATGTAAGACTAATTTCTTATGAAGATGAAACTAATTGGAATCTAGCCCTCAAATCTATTTATACATATCCTAGCACTCATAAATTTTTTGGACGTCATGACTGTCAAAATGAAGGATGAGTTTTGACTACCTCTAGAATTTGGAAATGAATGATGTCATTTTTTACCCAAGGTCATCCAAAGCTATTTGTGTAGCAATTCTCATGTGTAATATGCAAGCTGGAATGCAACTTTCAATATCAATCAGGTTATCCACTAGGTAAACTTGGAGGAATGAGTATGTTGTTGTTTAGTCGCTAAGTTGTGTCCAACTCTTTACAACCCATGGACTACAGCACACCAGGCTTCCCTGTCCTTCACCATCTCCCAGAGTTTGCTCAAACTCTTGTCCATTGAGTTGGTGGTGCCATCCAGCCATCTCATCCTTTGTTACCCACTTCTCCTGCCCTCAACCTTTCACAGTATCCAGCATCAGGGTCTTTTCCAATGAGTCAGCTGTTCGTATCAGGTGACCAAAGTATTGGATCTTTAGCTACAGCATCAGTCCTTCCAATGAATATTCAGGATTGATTTTCTTTGAGATCGACTGGGTTTGATCTCAAACTTGGAGGAATGAGTGTGTTGGTCAGCGTGTCCTGATTGAGCATCTGCTGGGTGCCAGGCACTGGAGAAATCGGTTGCCACCGACATGGCCCCTGTGTTTGTGGAGCTAATTAAACAGATAAATCAGTAATGGCAGTGTTGTGGAGTGTGTCATTGGCAGAGGAGATTGCATACTGGGAGTGCACAGTGGAGCGTTTAGTCAAGCCTGTGGGTCAGGTGGAGCACAAGGCCCAACCTCAGTTGTGGCGAGGCTGAATGTTTGGAGAAAAGATCAGAGGGCGGGAGTACCGAGGATGAGGATACACCAGGCGGGATCACTATAGGAAATAGATGGTGCTCACGGGTGAGAAAATGCCAGGAGTGTTTAATAAAGGCACTGTTTTTGAAGGTTTGGGCTGGATGTCAAGAGAGCACAAAGGCTGGGCAGTGTCTCGAGTCCTGTGATGGTTGCCTTGTCACTGTCCACAAGCCTGGTGGGCGCAGGTGAGGATGTAGTGGGTCCCAGTGCCTGGAAGGAGAGGCCCACTTCCCAGGAGGAGTGATCTTTGGTTGGCAAATGCAGCAAGCTAAGGAAACCCATCAGGAAATGAGCCGGGGGTTAGTGACTGCCTCGACTCTCCTCCCTTCCTCTGATCTTCTGCGAGGGCTCCCACTGCCCTGAGCCCACAGAAGTCAGAGGGTGTGGGCAGCTTGGCAGTGCCCTCAGTACTGGTCAGCCTCACGGGCCAGGAAGCAGGTGAACAGGGGAGGTGGACGAGGAAACAGAAGGGATCGTCCCAGAGAAAGAAGAATGACTCAGACAGGACTGGAGAAGTAGATGGTGATCCGTTAGAAAGAGATGGTTGGCTCAAATTAAGGTTACGTTTTGTTCGAAAAAGAGGCTTCCCTGGTAGCTTGGACTGTAAAGCGTCTGCCTACAATGTGGGAGACCGGGGTTCGATCCCTGGGTAGGGAAGATCCCCTGGAGAAGGAAATGGCAACCCACTCCAGTATTCATGCCTGGAAAATCCCACTGACCGAGGAGCCTGGTGGGCTACAGTCTGTGGTGTCGCAAAGAGTTGGACACGACTTAGCAACTTCTCTTCTTTGTTAAAAAGCCTTTGGGCAGTTATTAGAGTATTTAAGCAAAGGAGTCATGTGATCATGTTATTTTCAGAAGATAAGGAGGTGTCAGAGTAGAAGATGGATTTGAGGGGAGCAAGATGGGGTTCTCAAAGGCCATTAGGAGGTCATTACCACTCCTAGAAAAAAGGATGGGAGCTTGGACAGCCAAGCAGTGCAGCTGGGAAAAGGGAGCCAATTCAAGGTGTGTTTAAGGGAGTCTAGTGTGGAAGGCTGGGTGGATGTGCTTTTCCCTGATGCAGGGACCACTGGAGATGGAGCAGTTTAGGGGTGGGCGAGGAGAAAGCGTAGGCTCAGGTGTGGCCCTGGTCAGTTTGAGATGCTGTGAATGCATCTGAGTGGAGTATCAAACAGCAGATGGAAGGGTGGATGTGGAGCTCGGGGGACAGGCTTGGGTCAAGCTAGAGGAGAGCTGGTTGATAGACCTGATATACTGTCATCTGGGCCAGGGCGTGGCCACCACCTCTAAGAGCAAGTGTTCAGTAAGATGAGAGAAGAGCCTGAGTGAGAATCCCAGAGAACACCAACATTTTGGGATCTGGCCCAGAGATGTGACTCAGTAAAGGGAAATGAGAAGCGATGGCCATCAATGGCAAATGTCAAGAGGACGGGGGCAGGAAGTGCCTTGGGGTGGGAGGTGGAGCGACTGGGGAAGAAGAGACCAGATCAGCGACTGGGGAAGAAGAGGCGTCTCCTCAGTGTAGGTTTACTGGGAATGGGGAGAAATGGGTCAGTGGTGGGAGGTGATGGGATCCAGGGGGAACCCTGCTCAGTGAGGGGCCAGAGCATATGGAAATGGTGAGAATCGGTGACCACCAATTAGACAGGGACCCAGGAGGGATCAGGTCGCAGGAGAAAGGCTGGAGTGGAAGAAGCCTCACTCCCCGGCAGAACCTTGTCCCCAGGCTTTCTCACCCTCGGGAAGAATAGCCTCTGTGCTTCTGTTTAATGGAGGTTGGCAGACTTTGGGCTTTTCTGACTCTGAACTAGATGCAGCATCAGCAAGGCCACCTCCACACTCTGATCTTCACACCCCCTCTCACTGTGGACGGAGCCGGAGGAGTGCCTCGTGTAACATGTCATTGTCTCCATCCCAACCCAAGTGAGGGGAGGAGGGACCTGATCCTGGAGTGTTTGGAGACTTGGTGATGGTGGTGAGATGGGTAAAGGCATTTTTTCACTCTTTTCTCCTCCTTTTTCTAAAGAGGAAGGGCAGATAGGCTCCTGAGAGCAAGGGGTCTGAGGCTTGGGAGGTTAGAAAAGGTGAAAAGACCATGACCTTTACTGGAATGGAGCCTGGGTAGGTAAGTGCTTGGGTCTTTGTGGTGGTGGTTTTGTCACTAATTTGTGTCCGACTCTTGTGACCCCATGGCCTGTAGTCCACCAGGCTTCTCTGTCCATGGCATTTTCCAGGCATGAATACCGGAGTGGGTTGCCATTTCCTTCTCCAGGGAATCTTCCCAACCCAGGGATTGAACCTGGGTCTCCTGCATTTCAGGCAGATTCTTTACCACTGAGCCACAGGGAAGCCCGGACTGTGTGTTTACTGTGACACAAATCCTCCCAGCTGTGTGATTTTCTCCAGTGAAACTGAAGGGTCCAGATGTGGGCTTCCATTCTCTGCTTCCTCTCTCCCTTCCTTGCCAATCTCTCCAAGTCGGAGTTCATTGTTTTTGTCTTACTTTTCGTTGTAGTAAGTAGTTACACTAGTAATTACTAACTCCCCAAACAACTCAGTGGTTTCATGATCACAGACACACAAATGTGTCACCTTTCTAGATGATGAGGAGAAAGAGAAGGGGCAGCCTGGAGGCCTGCCGTAGGTCACTTGTGGGTGTGGCAGTGGTAGGGACATCACTGTCCTGGGGGTGATCAGCCCTGTCGCATGACCCTGCTGCATTAAGGAACCTGAAGGCCCCATGTTTGCCTTTACAGATTTTCAGTCACCTCCACCGGTGGCTGTAGTCACCCTCTGTTGTTTTCTCAGGCGTGGGGTGGGCGATCAGGGTGGCACACTCGGCAGAGGGGCGTTCTCTTGCTTTTACTGCCTTCTTGGCAGAGACAGGCCACACGGAGGCAAAGGCATCGTTTGCATTTTTTAAGCAGGAGCCACTGATCACATCTGTATCTGCCAGATGGCAGTTGTGCTGTAATTGTTCTTAAAAACATACGTGTTTTCAGCTGTGCATCCCTTCTTGGAGACTTGGGGAAACAACAGGAAGTTCAAGAATGAGTATTTCTTTTCCTCTCAGAAGCCCACTTATCTGACTTACTTTCAATTTAGTGCTTCTGAAGAGAATCGTAGCGTGTCAGGACTTTAAAACATCAATACAAATGTACCGAGTTGCTGCTCTAAGAAGAGGAATTCTGTGGGCTGGGACTTCTTCACGCCCAGAGCCTCTGAATATTTTCTTATGTGGCCAAAGAGATTTTGCAAATGTATTTATTCATTTTTTATTCATTTTTAATTGGGGGGTGATTGCTTTACAATATTGTGTTGGTTTCTGTCATAAATCAACATGAATCAACCATAGGTATACATATGGCCTCTCGCTCCCTAACCTCCCTCCTACCTCCCACCCCATCCCACCCCTCTAGGGTGTCACGGAGCACCAGGTTTCAGCTGTCTGCATCTACAGCAAATTCCCACTGGTTATCTATTTTACATATGGTAATGTATTTATTTCCATGTCACTCTCTCAATTCATCCCAACCTCTCCTTCCTCCACTATGTCCACTAGTCTGTTCCCTAAGTCTTTATCTCCATTACTGCCCTGCAAATAGTTTCATCAGTACCATCCTTCTAGATTCCACATATGTATATGTGTTAATATACGATATTTGTTTTTCTCTTTCTGACTTACTTCACTCTTTATAATATGTGCTAGGTTCATCCAGCTCATTAGAATTGACTCAAATATGTTCCCTTTTATGGCTAATATTCTATTATGTGTATATACCACACCTTCTTTATCAGTTCATCTCTCAATGGATATGTAGGTTGCTTCCATGTCCTAGATATTATAAATAGTGCTGTAATGAACATTGGGGTACATGTGTCTTTTTCAATTATGATTTCCTCATGGTTCAGATGGATAATAAACCCATGAAAAGATGCTTAACATGGGTCATTATTAGAGAAATGCAAATCTAAACTACAATGAGGAATCACCTTACACTGGTCAGAATGGCCATCATGAAAAAGTCTACAGACAATAATTTCTGGAGAAGATGTGCAGAAAAGGGAAACTTTTGTAGTTGATGGGAATGTAAATTGATACAGCCACTATGGAAGACAGTATAGAGATTCCTTAAAAAACTAGGAATAGAACTGTACTGTGCTAAGTCACTTGAGTCATGTCTGACTCTTTGCAACCCTATGGACTGTAGCCTGCCAGGCTCCTGTGTCCATGGGATTCTCCAGGCAAGAATACTGGAGTGGTTGTCATGCCCTCCTCTAGGGGATTTTTCTAACCGAGGGATCTAACCTGCATCTCCTATGGCTCCTGGAGGCAGATTCTTTACTGCTGAGCCACGGAGGAAGCCCAGGAATAGAACTACCCTATGCAAATGTATTTTAGTGAAGGCTCTGGACATGGAGAGATTCTCCTGGACTGTCTATTAGTTTTGATGTCGTTACATCAAATCTAATAGATCCTTCTGAGAGGGAGTGGGGAGACCAGTGGGGCAGTAGGACATGTGATGACAAAGCAAGAGATTGGAGTGATGCAAGGAAGCGATCACAAGCCAAGGAATGTTAGCAGCCCCAAGAAGCTGAAAAGTTCAAGGAGATAGATTGCCGCTGGTCCTCCCACCCCGTGGAGCCTCCAGGGAAAGCTCAGGGAAGCTTTTTTCCCCGGAAAGCTCCAGGGAAACCTTTGCTGACACCTTGACATTAGTCCTGTGAAAGGAATCTTAGACTTCTGGTCTCCAGAACTGTAAGAGAATACATTTGAGTTGTTTTAAGTCACCAAATTTGTGTTAGGTCGTGACAGTAACAACAAGACACTGGGATTGTAGGGTAGTTTATTGTGAGATTTTTTTCCCATGTGTTTTACTCATCAGTTACCCTGATGGTTGGTTTTCATGTGGGAGGATGGGGGGGGTGATGTATGCAGTAAACTAGAGTTGATGTGTTAGCTCCCATCTCAACCTACTGACAGTGTAGAATCAGTGAGGAGGTACCACCCAATCTAAAACTCAGCAGTTTGGTCCTGTCAAGCAGCTCAGTCCAGAACAGAACAGGTGTTCTGGCAAGAGAGTCACTGATGTGGTAAACACAGACTTTGAATGAAGCACAAGGAACCTCCTACTGGTCCAGCTTTCTCCTTATATTTATGAATCAACATTGTCGTTTGCCTACAAACACAACTCCTAATAAATGTCAGCCTAGGGTAAAGACATTTGTCTAAGATACTATCTCACTTTATTCTTGAATGAAGCATATCTCAATGGCTTAGGCTATAACTTTATAAGATTGTGAAGAATATCTCTCACACTTATGCTAAAATCTTTTCTCTAAACGGTTCCAGTTTTAAACCCTTTAAAATTTTTCACTGTTTGTTATCATTTTTCAAATTGAAAAACAACATATTATGAATGTAAAATTTGTTAAATATTTGTGCACAAGTAAAAAAGACAAGAAAACACTTGTAGTTCTAGAATGTAGAGATATATACTGTTAATATTTTGGGATATCTCTTTTAAATATTCGTCTTATCTGATTTTTTTTTACTGTTTTCTGAACATTTCCCACGTCAATATGTATTCTTCTATAATTTTATAATGGTTCAGTTCAGTTCAGTTCAGTCGCTCAGTCGTGTCCGACTCTGCGACTCCATGGACTGCAGCATGCCAGGCCTCCCTGTCCATCACTACCTCCCGGAGTTTACTCAAACTCATGTCCATTGAGTTAGTGATGCCATCCAACCATCTCATCCTCTGTCGTCCCCTTCTCCTCCCACCTTCAATCTTTCCCAGCATCAGGATCTTTTCCAGTGAGTCAGTTCTTCACATCAGGTGGCCAAAGTATGGGAGGTTCAGCTTCAGTATCAATCCTTCCAATGAATATTCAGGCATGATTTGCTTTAGGATAGACTGGTTTGATCTCCTTGCAGTCCAAGGGACTCTCAAGAGCCTTCTCCAACACCACAGTTCAAAAGCATCAATTCTTCGGCGCTCAGCTTTCTTTATAGTCCAACTCTCACATAGCATTCTGTTTTATTATATGTAAATATATGTCTGCAATTTATTAGCCAATCTCCCTGTTGTGCATTTAGGTTATTTTTGGAATTTTATTGTTGCCTATTCATGTGTTTTGCCCATTTCCTTTTTTTTCTTATGTTATTTGAAAAATAAGTTTGTGATCTTTTTTGTTGTTGTGTTTTAGGGTTATTAATTTTTTAACAGAATGTACAATTTTGAGACTCATTGCATTTTAATTTTGTTTATGGAACACCTCTTTGGAATATAAGTATTACTAAATTTTATGTACTCTATAAAGTATTTGCTTTTCCTTTTTGGGTGCATCTGTGGTGATTTCTATTCTCTATTATATACAAATTGATTTTCTTAAATTCTGATATCATACTAGATTTTAATCAGCTTCTCCTTTTAGATCAAATACAGCATTTCTTCTTTGTGGTGTAACCATAATATTTCTAATCCTTAACCAGCCACTCAGTTCATTCCTATGTTAAGAATAGTTTCTTTTTCCTCTTAGCATATTTTTGACCTAAATCTCCTCAGTTGGCTAACTTGATTGTTTGACCATGTAATCTCGTCTTTTACCAGCTCCAGGCTGATAAATAGATAAGGATCAATATAATGTGAGTTTGTGAATGTGCACATATTTATAAGTGAATTAGATACCTATGAAAAGTCATTTACATATAATAAAGGGTCTTTTTTTTTCCCCTGCATGATAATGAGAGAGAAAATCTCTGGTGTATGGTTCTCATTTCCCACATTAAAGTGATGTTCTGTACTCTCAAGAACATAAACTGATAAATTAGAAAAAAATCAGATTCTTCCAATTGCACTAAAATTTGAAGAAAAAGAAATGATTTCTTTCTAACAAGGCAGAAAAGAAAAACAAGTTGAACAAGCTCTGGGCTTCCGGAATTTCCCATTCAGCTCTTTCTCTGCTTATGTTCCAAACAATTGCATAAAAGCAATCCTAAACAAATGTTTATAGAGGCTGCACTCTGAAATACTGATAATGAATTCTACATAACAAGCACAGTCTTTCCCCCGGCTGTTTGAATTTAAAGTATACATTTTGCAGTAATTTTGATGACTTCATTTTGAAACGGTTCTTAACAGACATTTTGGAAATGTCTCATGTCATGAATTTATTCATAAACCAGCCTGTCAAAAACCTTAGCTTTCACAGGGGACAAAGTGTCTCAGATGCGTGGGTAGTTGTTCCACCTGAATTATCCACCATCTTGAAAGGTCATTACTCATTTCCGTGTCTACTTGGATACTCTTGCTCACCACCCCTGGTTTTAGGGCCATGTGGAGAGGAGACCATGATAACTGAGTTCCCAGCTATGCAACACTGGGTATGGGCTATATTCCTCTACTAATTATGATGATAGCTTTGTGTTTGGGAAGCTATGGTGTTTACTGTTATGGTAATGATCACTGTCATTCATCAAAACGGTAATAAACCAATAATGGGATCTTGGAACATGAGGGAAAAGAAAAGTGTGATATGTCATTTTTTCACATGCTGACAGCCACTTATGAGGACTGATAGGATCTAATGCTTATTTGTTCAATAAACAAGCCATTGGGTTGTGAACAAGAGGTCAGTATAGCCAGCAGTGAGTGTGAGCTGCTCCCTCAAAGGGCATTATTTAGTGTTTAGAGCAAGTCCTAGAAAGTCTTATAATAAGGATAGTACAACACGTGGGTCCTCCCGCTCTGATTCCTTGGAAAACAAGTAGATGCTTGTGCATTTCCAGTTCATGGCCCTTGACCTTGCCCTGTCACGAGCTAGATAGTCATGTGGATGGGTTAAACCAGCACATCTCATATGTAGTGATTCCATTCAAATACAGATCCTGGAGTGGTGGGCTGAGATTCTGCACATCTAACCAACTTCCAGAACTTGCAGGACTAAACTTGCAGGAAGGAGGGACAAAGCCCAACAGAAGTAGACTTGGGGTATCTTCTAATAATAGGTCATGTGCTTAAGAGGGCAGAAGATTATGATGGATGAACATGTAGGCTCTGGATGTGAATCCTGGCTCGGCCATTGCTAAGTTTTGAGTAGTAACCATGAACCTCAAAGTTCTTGCATCTTGTGTTAGGTTGAATGTTGGCCACAGCTCTGCTCCCCTAGGGCCCACCTAAAGGCAGTGTTACTTGGGGCAGGCCATTTCCCCCAGACCTGTTGGGAACCTTCTAAAACTTCTGCTTGGATTTGCATACTTCATGTCTGCTCACTTGCCATTATTGGCCATAGCATGTCACCTGTCCAAGCCTGATGTCAGTAGACAGGGCAGCTGACTCCTCCCACAAGGTGGCAGATGGGGAGGTATCATCCCCTACAGGAGAGGAGCTGAAGTGTTAGGATAAGAACACAGTCTCTTAGAAGCCACTCAGCAGCTGTGTATTGTTGTTACCTTCAGAGGGTTGTTTTCACAATTGAGTAAGCTGAGGTGGATAGGACATGGCACCTCTCATAAGAAAAGCTCAGTACATGTTTGTAATCATACTTGATATTGCTTTTGTTCTTGTACCTCACCCTGATCCTCATGGTCAAGTTACTGTATCTTCCAGGCCAAGGGAAGTTCCTATCCTTTACTGCCGGGACACGTGGAACTTGTGGAGGCCCACTGTGGACCAAGCAATCAGATCACTTGAAGTGTTGTCAATTAGGCATTTGCTTGAATGCAGTTCTAGGTTATCGACACGGTCACTTATTTCTGAATCATTCTAGGCAGTGGCTGAATCTTCCTGCCCATCACACTGCCTGTATTTTTGGCTTGAGTTTCAGATTACTTGATTATTCTATTCTCTGTATTTTGTTTTTGACCCACTCTTTGATCATGTATTCTACAAATATTTCTTGAGTAGCCAAGTTATCAGACATTGTGTGAGCAGCAAAGATATACTTGGTGTGTATCAAGGGGCTTACTGTTGAATAAGGTCTTAGGAGCATCCCTTACATGTAAGCCCTGCTTCATCACTATCCAACTACCAAGTACTAGTGGATGAAGCTGCAGAGATAGGACCCAGCCTGAATAAATGGGAATCTGGGAAGCTTGAGCATATCCATTGAGTCAAAGGGTAACTTTATAGGTTTGTGAGCAGAGCAGGTGCATTACTTGGGCATTAGGGGAAAAGACTGGGAAGTATGTACATGTATTGGCTGTAGGGTTGTCCAGTGGCTGGGAACTTGGTGGAGGAAGAGATTATCAGGGTGTGATATGGAGCAGTGGTGGAATGAACAAGGCTGGGACAGTATGTGTATTCGGGAGCAGAGAGTAACCAGTGACCTTAGAATGCTGAAGGTGATCATGATGCCATAATCAGAAAGAGGAAGCATGAGCAGGCAGATGGTTAGGTGGGAGGAAATGATGCATTCAGTTTGGTCCTGAGTTTGTGCTGCAAGAGAGATATCCAGATAGAGATGTTGGAAAAAAAGTTTTAGATAATATTTAGACCAGTTAACCGGATCAACTAGTTGTGTGTTCAGTCACTTCAGTCATGTCCTACTCTGTGTGACCCTATGGACTGTAGCCCACCAGGCTCCTTTATCCATGGGATCTCTCAGACAGGAAGAGTAAGGTGGGTTACCATTTACTTTTCCAGGGGATCTTCCCAACCCAGGGATTGAACCTGCATCTCTTAGGTCTCCTGCATTGGCAGGTGGGTTCTTTACCACTAGTGCCACCTGCTAGTGGTATCAACTAGTTGAGGATCTACTATGTAATACATGTTAAAGGTATATCAATCTTATCAGTCTTAACTCAAGTAAGAATACAGATCAAAGCATACACAGTCCTTAAATGATGAAGAATGAGATCTTTGTTAATACAATAATTCCTCTTACCAGGTGGGTAATTTTTTTTTTTTTTATTTGACTAAAAATAGGCATGATCTATTCATGAATCTCTTTTTGGAGCAGTGTGTTATAAAGCAATGTTAATGTGTTAAATTAACTGTGATTTAAATTGATGTTGCCTCAGTCCCCTGGGACCAATGAAACACAAGAAGGGCAGAAAAAAACAGCCATTTCAGTTGTTGCCTAATGATAGGAAAGATTTGAAAATCAAACACATTGAGTTAGCCTCACTGTGCAGCAAGGAACAAAACCGAATTAATTATAAATAAGATGAATAAATAATTTAAACATATCACTTATTGCCTCTTTATTGCTCAACACTTGAAAAATTATTTCAATTAGAAACTTAAACTCAGTTTGATAGACGATGAAGAGTATGCAGCCCAAGATAAATGTAAATCCCTTTGTGATATAAAAATTTGATTTTGCAGTATGAGGTCTATTAAAAAGAAATTAATAATCTCCAGAAGAAAGAGGTAGTGCCAAGAAAGGTTGGCCCTTTCCTACAGAATATTGCTTGTTTTAAGAGGAGAATATCAGTAAGATTATTACAGAGATTTTCTTTTTAAATCAAAACCATAAAACTAACCACCAACTTCCCGAATAAACCAAAAAAACACTTGATACACATTTGTTTCTTTAGAGTTCATATTAAAATCATAGAGTGTGTATGCTACTTTTATTTCACATGATTTTGATTTTCTTCCAAGCCCAAAGAAATAATTTGGGTTTTTTTCTGTGTCTCTGTCTGCCTATTGGCCCCATAAAGCACCGCAGAGCACTCTCCCCTTTGTTGCACCTACAAAGTGAGGGATTTGTTTGTCTGGCTGGTGCCATGCTGGATCTTATCCAAGACAAGAGTGTCCTAGACAAGCTGCAAATTCCCTGGGCTTTCATATTCTGGTGCCTCAAAGCCCTCCCTCTGTCTGTCATCCCTGATAGATGCAGCTGACCGGTGAGAGCACTGTATTTATATGTTCAATCTGAAACTTCAGAGTCCTTCTCACCACAGGACTCCAGGCAGTCATGGCTAGTTGACCAGAATAGGCATGTGGCGTGAAATCGATGTGTCATCTGACTGGGGATCTGAGGAATTAAGAATTTGGTGACATCTATCATGGCATATTGGGGTTTCCCAGGTGGCTCATTGGTAAAGAATCCGCCTGCAAATGCAGGAGACTAGGGTTTGATCCCCGGGTCAGGAAGATCCCCTGGAGGAGGAAATGGCCACCCACTCCAGTATTCTTTCCTGGAGAATCCCATGGACAGAGGAGCCTGGTGGGCTACAGTCCGTGGGGTCGCAAAGAGTCGAGCACAACTTAGCTATTAAACAGCAACAACAACACATCTGGCATATTAGCGGTGTGTCTGATTTCTTATAGATGCAAACATCTATTAACTGAGCTTTTCGTTCAGGCTGTAGAAATGAGTTCTTTCTACTCTATATGTGGAAATTAAAGGCCAGAAGTAAATGTTGAAGGAAATTGACATCCATACCTTACCTTCTGAAACTCCATGTCCATCTGTAGGAGCTAAAGGCGTGCAGCTCTCCCTCTGCCCCTCATCCCAAAGCAAACAGAATTCTCATCATCCAACAGAAAGCAAAGGCAGAACAAGTGAACACTAGCTGGGCCACTGATGCTTGCTGAAGCAGTTTTCAATTAATTTCAAAAGTTTCCAGAAATTCTATAGCAGAGGTTGAAAACAGATGTGTTTTGCTTGGCCAGTGGGGGGTTTATTTCTTTAATTTGCCCATTTGTGGGTCCTCTCCTCCAGACATCACAGGCTCCACCACTGCCCTGTCTTGATCCTGGAAATGTCTGAAGACAACTGACTTTGTGACACCCTTACGCCTTCATCCTTCCCATTTTGGATCGAAATGTGCCCTCCCCCCAAATTCATAAGTTGAAGTTCTAAGCCCATGATGTGACTATATTCAAGAAAAGGGCTTTAGGGAAGTGTGCTGTCTTGTGCTGTGCTAAGCCGCTCATTCGCATCTGACTCTTTGCCACCCAGTGGACTGTAGCCCACCAGGCTCCTCTGTCCACGGGATTCTCTAGGCAAGCATACTGGAGTGGGTTAGGGAGGCTGTTAAGGTGAAGTGAAAACCTAAGTGTGGGGCCCTAATCCCAAAGAACTGGTGTCCTTATAAGAAGAGGGAGAGACACCAGGAATGCTCATGCTCAGTGAAGAGGCCCTGTGACGATGGTGAGAAGGTGGCTGTCCATAAGCCATGGGGAGAGGTCTCAAGAGAAACCAGACCTGATGGAACTTTGATCTTGAACTTCCTGCCTCCAGAACTGTGAGAAGTAAGTAAGTGTCTGTGCTTAAGCCTCCCTTGACTGCTTAGTCGCTCAGTCGTGTTTGACTCTTTGTGACCTCAGGGACTGTAGCCTGCCACGCTCCTCTGCCCATCGAATTTTCCAGGCAAGAATACTGGATTGGATTGTCATTTCCTTCTCCAGGGGATCTTCCTGGCCCAGGGGTCAGACCCATGTCTCTTGCATCTACTGCATTGGCAGGTGGTTTCTTTACCACTAGCACCACCTGGGAAGCCCTAAGCCGCTCAGTCTATGGTATTTATTCAGACACCACCCCTACTACTAAAAACATGGATGAAACAGCAGAAATCTCTGATCAAAGCTGTGGGGTGAAGTGGGTGGGGGGCCCATACCAGGGTGCTCTGCCTTTGAGGGACTCCTTAGACTTCTCGTTTCTCTTCTTTTCTGAGAGTCCAACAAACCAGCTTGATACCTGAGCAGGCAAAGTCACACCTGAAAGTCTGAAAGACCTGGGGCTTCTTGCAAGACATCTGATTTTATTTTTTTGAAAGGGTGACAGCAATTTTTACTTTGAACATTTGGCAAGGGAAAAGGAAAAGATAAAGCATTAAAAGTAATTGTCGCTCACTTCCCCTTGCCTCCCCTGCTGAGGGCTCTCCTGTGTTGGACAGGAATTTACTGAATTGAGGCTTCCTGGGGAAGCATAGGCCAAAATGAACCCAAAGCCAGGGAACCCAGAAAAGAAAGCTGAGAGCTGCTGAGAGCCCTGATAGAGGGGAGCTTCTGATAGAGGAGATGGGTCCTTCTTGAAAAGGAGATAGTAGAACCCAGGTGGTTACTGGAGATGGAATGTCTAGAGGACTTGGAATATGATGGAAGAGTGTTTGTCTGGTCAGCAGCTATGTGTGTGTGTGTGTTGGGGGTTGTAATGGAGAATGAGGGCTCTACATTTTTTGGACTTTATAAAACAAGCCTAATTGTCCTCTGGCATACTCCCAGAGACATCCATAAAGCCTCAGTCTTACTTAAATTGATTTTTGCCTTCATGCTGTTTTTTTAAAAATGTACTGTGCTCTGCCTAATATCATGGATGAGACCATATTAGAGGCTTTGCACAATACACATGTGTATGTATATATGTGTATTAATGTACATACAAACATGTGGAGATATATATATACACACATATATGTGTGTGTCTATATATATATATATATATATCAGTTCAGTCATTCAGTCATATCCCATGGGGTCTATTTGTGGCCCCATGGACTCCAGCACTGCAGGCTTCCCTGTCCATCACCAACTCCCTGAACTTGCTCAAACTCATGTCCATTGAGTCGGTGATGCTATCCAACTATTTCATCCTCTGTCATCCCCTTCTCCTCCTGCCTTCAATCTTTCCCAGCAACAGGATATTTTCCAATGAGTCAGTTCTTTGCATCAGGTGGGCAAAGTATTGGAGCTTCAGCTTCAGCATCAGTCCATCCAATGAACACCCAGGACTGATCTCCTTTAGGATGGACTGGTTGGATCTCCTTGCAGTCCAAGGGATGCTCAAAAGTCTTCTCCAACACCACAGTTCAAAAGCATCAAATCTTCGGTGCTCAGGTTTCTTTATAGTCCAACTCTCACATCCATACATGGCTACTGGAAAAGCCATAGCTTTGACTAGATGGACTTTTGTCAGCAAAGTCATGTCTCTGCTTTTTAATATGCTGTCTAGGTTTGTCATAACTTTCCTTCCAAGGAGCAAGCGTCTTTTAATTTCATGACTGCAGTCACCATCTGCAGTGATTTTGGAGCCCAATAAAATAGTCTCTCACTGTTTCCATTATTTCCCCATCTATTTTCCATGAAGTGATGGGACCAGATGCCATAATCTTAGTTATTTGAATGTTGAGTTTTAAGTCAGCTTTTTTCACTCTCCTCTTTCACTTATGTCAGGAGGCTCTTTAGTGCCTCTTCACTTTCTGCCATAAGGGTGGTGTCATCTGTGTATCTGAGGTTATTAATATTTCTCCTGGCAATCATACTCCTTCCCTAATTTGGAACCAGTCCATTGTTCCATGTCCAGTTCTGATTGTTGCTTCTTGACCTTCATACAGATTTCTCAGGAGGCAGGTCAGGTGGTCCAGTATTTCCAACTTGCTAAGAATTTTCCACAGTTTGTTGTGATCCACACAGTCAAGGACTTTGACATAGTCAATAGAGCAAAAGTAGATGTTTTTCTGGAATTCTCTTGCTTTTTCTATGATCCAACGGATGTTGGCCATTTGATCTCCTGTTCTCCTGCCTTTTCTAAATCCAGCTTGAACATCTGAAAGTTGTCAGTTCGCACACTGTTGAAGCCTCACTTGGAGAGTTTTGAGCATGATTTTGCTAGTGTGTGAGATGAGTGCAACTGTGTGGTAGTTGGAACATCCTTTAGCATTGCCTTTCTTTGGGATTGAAATGAAAATTGACCTTTTCCAGTCCTGTGGCCACAGCTGACTTTTCCAAATTTGCTGGCATATGTATATTAGCTTTCCAGATAGCACTAGTTTTAAAGAACTGGCCTGCCAATGAAGGAGACATGAGAGACATGGATTTGATCCCTGTGTTGGGAAGATTCCCTGGAAAAGGGCATGGCATCCCACTCCTGTATGCTTGCCTGGAGAATCCCATGGACAGAGGAGCCTGGGAGGCTACACACAACTTAGCAACTAAACAACTGTATAAAATGCTTTTGGTTTACAACAGGCTTAATAATGAATAAGATTTGATCAATATTCTGTTAGGCAAGAACCAAAGAACTGACTTCTACATTTTTAGTTGCAGACAGCTTCTTCCTTCATTCACAGTTTTTGTCATCAAGTAACTTTTACTCCATGCAAATGCTGGTCTTTTGTTAGCAGATCATCATCACTTTTCAGGAGGAAATACTTGTCTTTGTCAGGGCAATATATTTCACTAACTTCATTTATGTGGAGCACCTATTTTTATCCACAGTGATACTGTTGCTCTTAAACTTATAAGGAAGGAGAGAGGACCAAGCCATCAGGGGTGAGCCTGTTAAAGACAATTATTATATTACAGGGCTTCCCAGGTGGCTCAGTGGTAAAGAATCCTCCTGCCATTGCAGCAGACATAAAAGATATGGGTTGATCTCTGAATCGGGGAGATCCCCTGGAGGAGGGCATGGCAACCCACTCCAATATTCTTGCCTGGAGAATCCCATGGACAGAGGATCCTGGTGGGCTACAGTCCATGGAGTTGCAAAGAGTCGGATAGGGCTGAGCATGCACATGATACTACAATCAAATCAACCGAGATCACATATGCTGTGTATGAGTCCTAGGGCGGTCACAGCAAAGCACCAGAGACTGGGAGCTGAGAACACAGAAACTCACTCTCTCGCAGTCTGGAGGCCAGAAGTCTGAGGTCAAGGTGTGGGCAGGGCTGACTCCTTCTGAGGCTTCGAGGAAGACTGTCCCAGGCGCTGCCTCAGCCTCTGGGCTTTGCTGATGACTTTAGTGACCCGCACCCTCACAGCTTATAGATTCTGCCTTCATCGTTACAATGAGCACTTCCTGTGTCCACATGTCCACTTTTTATAAGACACCATTCATGCTGGATGAGGGGCCACCCCACTTTAGTCTGACCTTGTCTTAACTAATTACATCTGCAACAATTCTGCTTCCAAACAGGGACACGTTCTGAGTTTCTGAGGGTTAGGACTACAACACAGGAATTTTGAGGGGATGCAATCCAGCCCACAGCACAGGCTGATCTACGTACTTTTGTTGTTTATTCACTCAGTCGTGTCTGGCTCTTTGCGACCCCTTGGACTGTAGCCCACCAGACTCCTCTGTCCATGGGATTTCCCAGAGAAGAATATTGGAGTGGGTTTCCATTTCCTTCTCCAGGGGATCTTTCCAACTCAGGGACCCAACCTGCATCTATTGCATTGGCAGGTGGGTTCTTTACCACTGAGCCACCTGGGAAACTCAATCTAAGTACCTAAAAGCTATTAAATAGGAATCCTCTAGAAATCTAAAGAAAATCAAGTAGGCCTCAAATGACATGAGTACCTATGTTTCCTTTTTGACTGGTGTTGTTGAAGGAGGTGCTCTTCAGTTCCCTCAACTTGAGCACTGTGAGGATGGAGGGACAGAATGGGCTTGGGAGGCATGGTCGAGGGTCAAGTCAGTCCATGCCTACGGTTCTGTGCTTCACATCCCTGGTGCCTGGGGTTGGGAGTAAGACAGTGTGAAGAGAGGCACATTCATTCATAGCCTCTTAGGAACAGGACAAGAACCATTTCACAGTATCCTGACTCTAAGAACAAAAATGATATATTTTGATGTTTCATTATCCTATTTATTATGCAAATAACTCTTGGGAATGTGACTACTTAAGAGGATGTTGTCAGGATTGCAGATTATCTATTTTCATCTTCAATTTATTAGAACCTCTTGGGAGATAGATATAAACCAGCCTGCCCTCCATGCATCTGAGTGAGTGCTCGTAAAGGCCTTTGCTTCCATCAGGCAGTCACTGCGGAGCATATTTCCATAGAGATGTTTTTCTCATTACCTGAAGCATGAAGTGCATGTTCTGAGCAAGTAACAAATATGAATAGAACAGTCACTAGAAATTTTTATAAATTCTTAAGTTTTTTGTTGTAGTCTATCCTGTAGCATCACAGAAGTCTTCAGTGCTTTATTGTACAAGAGGCCGCATACTCATATGTGTGCATGTAAACATACATACACCCATGTGTGATTATCCTCTTCAAAAGTCAACCAACCCCAATCTCCTATCCCAGTGATCAGAGTAGCAGGGTGATATGTATATAAGCATCAGAAAGCCTCAGTGGAAATAATTTAAACAAATTTATTCCATAGCATGCTCTTTAAATGTCAAGCACATAGAAGGATGATGAATTCTGAAGGTAATTCTCTTGTAGAGAGCAAATAAGTCATCAAGGCTAGTATTGGTTCCATTGTGTAAGAAAAACTGGAGTTCTCATTAGAGTCTATGAGAAAAGTCACCTATGATAAGCTCACTAAAGGTGACCATGTACATACTGGGGGTTTTTAAATAAGAAGTTTGAGGCGTCTCTGAGTTCTGGATGCTCAGTCATGCCTGACTCTTTGTGGCACCATGGCCCACCAGGCTCCAATGCCCATGGAATTTTCCAGACAAGAATACTGGAGTGGGGTGCCATTTCCTACTCCAATGAGTTCTGGATAGTGGTTTGTGAATCTTTTAAATTAGAAGCTTGGGATTGACATATATGTATTATTGCTGTATATAAAATAGATAACTAACAAGACCTACTGCATAGTACAGGGAGCTGTAGTCAACATTGTGTAATAACCCAATAACTTATAATAACCTGAAAAAGAAAAAAAATATGTCATATGTGTGCGTGTGCGTGCTCAGTCACTCAGACGTGTCCGATTCTTTGTGACCCCGTGGACTGCAGCCTGTCAGGCTCCTTCGTCCATGGGATTCTCCAGGCAAGAATAATGGAGTGGGTTGTCATTTCCTCCTCCAGGGAATCTTCCCAACCTGGGGATCGACATGCATCTCTTGCATCTCCTGAGTTAGCAGGCAGATTCTTTACCACTGTGCCACCTGGGAAGCACATATGAGATATATATATATATACATATATATATATATATATATAAGCTGAATATGTATATATTATATATAAACTGGATCACTTTGCTGTACCCCTGAAACCAACACAACATTGTAAATCAACTATACTCCAATAAAAATAAGTAAATTTTAAAGAAGACATCGGGAAGTAATAAGGATGGTCCATTCCTGTACTGAACTTTAAAAGCAAAGGCTCAGCCTTCCTTAGTATGTACACACAAGACCTACTCCTGCTGAACTGGCAGAGGCGCCAATTGGAGCCGTGCAGACTCTGTGTATTTGGTCAGGCTCCCAGCACCAAGGCTGAGAATGCACATCTGCCTTTAAGAAATGGAGCAGAAACATTAATCTACTCTTCTGCATCATGTGTGACATTTTAATTACCTAGGCAGCTTATCAGGACATAATGAAGCAGCTGCTACGATTATGGCATTTTTGTCCCACTTATTTACAAAGCTGCACAGATACTTAAATACGATCTTTGTTGCATCTAGCATGCTTAGGTTCTAGAGCCGGTGTTAACCTTGATTTATTGTCCAACTCAGACAGTCACTCCATCGATGTCAGTTTTTCTTTGGAGCCAAAGTATTAAGATTTGAGTTTTCCTCTAAAGTGCGACTCATTTTTCTCTCAGTTTGTCTTTTGTCTTTAGCTGTCAGTTATCTTTCCTCATCTTCCTGATCATTTTAATGATGCTCTGGTTTCCTTTTATCTTCTCAACGTATCATCAAAACATCTCTTCTGCCAACAGCCTTCCAACAGATGAGTGTGTAATATTCTCTAATTATTCCAAAGGATAGGAGGAAGTATTTATAGCAAAATACATTTTCCAAGTCCTTAGCAATATTTTATCATTACTTCAACTTTCATGAGTGCCAACTATGTATGAAACAATGACATTAGAATATTAATATTTTTCTAGTAGAAATTCTTGACTTGGACAATGATTGCTAAGTAGGAAACCATACTTTCAAGGTTAAATATAAAACTATGGCCCTATTTAATTGTTGTTGTTGTTTAGTCAATCAGTCACGTCTGATTCTTTTGCAGTCCCATGGACTGTAGTCCTCCAGGCTCCTCTGTGGGATTTCCCAGGCAAGAATACTGGAGTGGGTTCCAGGAAGGAAATGGAAACCTTCCTTCGATCCCCACCCCAGGGATCGAATTCATATCTCCTGCCTTGGAGGTCAGATTCTTTACTGATGAGCCACCAGAGAAGCCCACGTAATTATTACATTATACCATAAAATAGTGTAAAATAGGTAAATTGCTAAATTAATTTTTTGATTGAATACATGTACTCCTAATAATCTGGGTTAAATTAAAAGTTGGATTGTGGCTGTAGATTTATATAATCATAAAGCACCTTCTATATGTTTTTACAGTAGAAGAGTTACTATATTAAATCATAGCCCACACATGGTATTCTCTGAGGAGTTAAGATATTGTGGATCCAAACCGCTCAAAACTGATAGAACCCTGAAGTTTGGCGAAAGGGGTTAAAATAGCTATTGCCAGAAATTTACTTAATGTTCCTATCTCTAGGGCAAGTTGAGACAGTAACCAGTGATTCAGACTCAAAATGAAATAGAAGAAACGGAGCAATCTGGTAAAAGGTGTCTTAGGTTCTGGGGGCCTGTGATTGTACTTCCATTTTTCCTGGGATTACGGAGATTCAGCACCTCCTGGAGTGAAGCTATATGTTCGTTGTGTCAAAAATCAAAGTCACACTTTAACTAAATGAAGAACCAAATTTATTTACAAACAAAGTAAATTAGCATAAGCAGGGTCATGTCCCTCATTGAATTCTCCTAATGTCCTTCTAGGTGAAAAAGAAATATGTGTAGATTAGACATTTATTTATTTATTATTTTAAAAATTTTAATTGGAGGGTAATTACTTAGCAACATTGTGTTAGTTCCTGCTGGGCAACAACCTAAATCAGCTATATGTATACACATATTCCCTCCCTCTCAGGATTCCTCCCCCACTCCCGCATCCCGCCTCTCTGGGTCGTCACAGAGAACTGAGCTGAGCTCCCTGCACTACCCGGCAGCTTCCCCACTGGCTGTCTATTTTACACATGATAGTGCATATATGTCAATGCTACTCTCTCCATTTCTCCCACCCTCTCCTTCTTCCCCCTGTAACCACAAGTTCATGCTCTGTGTCTACATTTCTCTTCCTGCCCTGTAAATCTGTTCATCAGAACCATTTTTCTAAATTCAGTATATATGCATCAATATATGATATTTGTTTTTCTCTTTCTGACTTAACTTCACTCAGAACACAGAGATATGGATTTGGGAAAAACTGAGAGGCATTTGTATAACAATGTTTTCTCAGTGAAGAGCATATACTCATTTCAGAACTAGACACATTTCGGTAATTGTGAACGTTTAAGGAACGCTTGGAAGGGCGGTGAAGAAAGTAAAAGGCATTTTTGATTCTGGTGTTAATTTGCTTGGGTGTTATACACAGAGATAGACAGAGTTTCCTGGAGGGCAAGACAAATCCTTACTTCGGGGTCACCTCTGTCAGTCAGCGGAGGACTCTTCACGCCTGCTTCCATGCCATAATGTCTATTTTTCCATGATTTCTTTTCCTACTTCAAGTTTGCTGTCAATGATCATTTTAAACACATTTCCTCAGCATGAACTTATGGAAGAAGTAGAGAAAATGAATATTATAGTGTTATTTCCCCCCATATATTCTGGACCTGACCTTGAGTTCTGATCTTTCCATTCCTCTAAGTCTCTCTGTGGTTATCATATTCTATCATACTATGCTTGAAAGGCATCCATGAGTGTTAGTGATTTTAGGTTATCTGGGCTTCCTTGGTGGCTTAGCTGGTAAAGAATCTTCCTGCAATGCAGGAGACCCCAGTTTGATTCCTGGGTCAGGAAGATCCACTGGAGAAGGGATAGGCTACCCACTCCAGTATTCTTGGGCTTCCCTGGTGGCTCAGCTGGTGAAGAATCTGACTGCAATGTGGAAGGCCTGGGTTGAGTAAATCATAATTTTAGGTTGAGTAGATCATAATTGTAAATGTGCAGTGCCTCATGTTACATTGAACTGCTTCTTGGCAGATAGTAGGAACTCAAACAGGTGTGGATGGATGAATAAGACTGAATGCATATGCATAAACTATGAATGGATGGATCCTGTGAGGGGCCACCATATAATTTTAAACAATACAAGATAACCCAAGCATTTTGACACTATAAGGCACTTGGATCTTCACTTGAGAAACGGTATAAAGTATAAGTTGCAAGCCTGATATGAGCAAAATTAGATCCATTTGTAGTAGCTATTTAGCGATGATGGTAGAAGAGTTCAGAAGTCCACTGCATGTCTGGACTAGGCTACATGTGATTATTATGTTATATATGGTAGTGGCATGTCAGTATAGAGAAAGATACTCTGAAAGGGTGTAACTGATGTTCCAGGCTGCCCAGGTGGCTCAAGGGCTCAGAATCTGCCAGTGCAGGAGACATGGGTTCAATCCTTGGGTTGGAAAGATCCCCTGGAGGAGGAAATGGCAACCGACACCACTATTCTCGCCTGAGAAATCCTATGGAGAGAGGAGCCTGGTTGGCTACAGTCCATGGGGTCACAAAAGAGTTGGATATGACTTAGATACTAAACAGCAACCACCACCGATGTCCCAGGTCCGAAGGAAACCCTTAAATCGTTTTGTGATCCCCTGAGTGGCTGAAATGCAAGGCACCCATTTAGAGTGTGTTTTTCTTTCTTTTTATTTTTGGCTGCACTGAGCAGCATGTGGCATCTTTCTTTAACAAGGAATCCCTGTCCCCCCTGCATTGGGAGCGTGGGGTCTTAACCACTGGACTCCTGGGAAAGTCCCACCCATTTAAAATAGGACATCACATTTGATGGTACCCTGACCTCACCCCACTGGGGGCTTCTTTGCCTGGAGTAGGGGTAACCAGTCAATCTGAAAGGAAATCAACCCTGAGTGCTCATTGGAAGGACTGATGCTGAAGCTGAAGCTCCAATACTTTGGTCACTTGATGTGAAAAACTGACTCATTAGAAAAGACCTTGATGCTGGGAAAGATTGAAGGCAAAAGGAGAAGAGAGTGACCAGAGGTTGAGAAGGTTGGATGGCATCACTGATGCAATGGACATGAACTTGGGCAAACTCCAGGAGATGGTGAGGGACAGGGAGGCCTGGCATGCTGCAGTCACGGGGTACACAGCAGGACGTACCCTATGGGGTCGTGAAGAGTCAGACACAACTTGGCAACTGAACAACAAGGGATTTGACACACTTTGGGAAGTATTGTGTTTTTATCAAAGACTTTCCCATCATTTAATGGATTAGTCCTATATGACCTTTACAAAATAGAAAGATGCTTTGCCTATGTTGGGGGAAGGTCAGTGATCACATATATTTAAAAAACTGGTGCAAGTTTCTAACTGAGTCACTGGGCTTTGGTATCAAAACTGGCAGCATCAGAGTCACTTGGGAACTTCCTAGAAACACAGAGTCTACTTGATTAGAACCCCAGGTTCTAATCCCGGTTGGTAAATTATTAGCTGTGAGATCTTGGAAAAATCACATAGCTTCAGATTCTAGGACTTCCCTGGTGGCTCAGTGGTAAAGTATCTGCCTGCAGTGCAGGAGACCCAGGTTCGATCCCTGAGTCAGGAAGATCCCCTAGAGAAGGGAATGGCAACCCACTCTAGTAGTCTTGCCTGGAGAATCTGAGGACAGAGGAGCCTGGTGGGCTACAGTCCATGGGGTGGCAGAGTCAGACATGATGAGTGACTTTCACTTCATTTCAGATTCCCAATTTGAAAAATGAGAACAATAATTTCTAATTTTTCATTTTGTCTGAGGGTTAAATATGCAGTGTTGTCTGGAATGCACTTTAGGAAAAGCATCTTAGAGCAGTTCTTCTCTAAATTTAATGTGCATACAGATCTCCTGGAGCTTGTGTTGAAGTGCAGGTCCTGAATTCATTTGGCCCAGGGTTGGCTCAAGACCCTATGTTTGTAGGGAGCTCCCAAGTGACTCTGATGCCGCCAGCTCATGGACCTCCTTATAGGGAGTAAGGACTCAGAGCATGTAGATACTGTAACTTTACTTATGAAATTTTTATCTAAGTGATTTTCTTAGATGAAACAACCCTATATCAGCCATAAGGACAGAATATTATCTCCATGGAAGACACAGATAGGAATGTGGGGAGAGAAGAGACACACCGGGAGCACTGTTTTGTGGGAGGCTTTGGTGAGATGACTGTCTCCACCCTTCTAGATGATGCCCTCTGAGAAGAGAGACATGTTACTTTTCTCACCATTGTGTCCCTGATACTCAGAGCTGCTCCTGGTGTCACATAGGCACATCAGTGCATAGCTAATGACTGAATAAGTGAATGAATGAATGAATGTAAGGACTCCAAGTCTGGTTTTTTTTTTTTTTTTCTGGGTGTCTCAGATGCCATACCCCAGAGGTTGGGGAAAGCTAGATTATGTTGTTCAGTCACTCAGTCATGTCCAACTCTTTGCAGCCCCATGGACTGTAACATGCCAGGCTTCCTTGTCCTTCACCATGTCCTGGAGCTTGCTCAAACTCATGTCCATTGAGACGGTGATGCCATCCAATCATCTTGTATTCTGCCATCCTCTTCTCTTCCTGCCTTCAATCTTTCCCAGCACCAGGGTCTTTTCCAATGAGTCAGCTCTTCATATCAGGTGGCCAAAGTACTGGAGCTTCAGCTTCAGCATCAGTCCTTCCAAAGAATATTCAGGGTTGATTTCCTTTAGGATTGACTGGTTTGATCTCCTTGCAGTCCAAGGGACTCTCAAGAGTCTTCTCCAGCACCACACTTCAAAAGCATCAATTCTTCAGCACTCAGCATTCTTTATGGTCCAACTGTCTCATCCATACATGACTATAGTCACACCATAGATTTGACTATAGGGACCTTTGTTGGCAAGGTAATGTCTCCGCTTTTTAATATGCTGTCTAGATTTGTCATAGCTTTTCTTCCAAGGGGCAAGCGTCTTTCAGTTTCGTGGCTGCAGTCACCACCTGCAGTGATTTTGGAGCCCAAGAAAATAAAGTCTGTCATTGTTTCCATTGTTTCCCCATCTATTTGCTGTGAAGTGATGGGACTGGATGCTGTGATTATAGTTTTTTGAATCTTGAGTTTCAAGCCAACTTTTCAGTCTCCTCTTTCATTTTCATAAAGAGGCTCTTTAGTTCTTCTTCACTTTCTGCCCTAAGTGTGGTGTCAAACATACAAAATCATTACTTCTCTATATCATTTCCCCAGTGACTCAGCAGTTCCAAGAGTCAGACACAACTGAGCACACACACTCCACCATAAATCATTTACTTACAGTATTTTTTGTTTTCTGTCAGTAAAGTCTTTTCTAGTAGCAATATTCTTCTAATAAGCGTGCTGCCCTACAGAAGCCATACCTGCATCTTCTTTCAGACATCTTCATGAACCCCAGAAACAGGTTGGACAAGGAAAGCAGTTCTCTATGAGAGAAATTCCACAGTGAGCTCGGGGAGGCTCAGGGGTGGGTCCAGCTATTTCTTCACTTACAGCCCCTCAAGATTTCTGCACGAGAGCATTCTCTTATCAGCAGCTGATCTCAGCTTCTGGGGGACAGGGCACAATCAGCTGGGCAGGTCTTCCAGTGCAGATTTCCTGCAGACTTCTCCAAAGTGTGAGGTGGGCTCCTGTTTACAGCTTTGCACTTCACCAAAAATAGTTGATGTTTGTGGCTCAAAGCAAATTGCATTGCCCTGATTTAGCACACAGGCTTCCCTAGTGGCTCAGATGGTAAAGAATCTGCCTGCAGTGTAGGAGACCCGGGTTTGATCCCTGGTTGTGAAGATTCTCTGGTGTAGGAAATGGCAACCCACTTCAGTATTCTTGCCTGGGAAATCCCATGGACAGAGGAGCCTGGTGAGTTACAGTCCATGGGGTTGCAAAGAATTGAACACAACTGAGTGACTAACACAATGTAGCCCACACACAATGTAACTTTATTTTCACTGTAATTGTATCACCCTCTACTCCCCTTAAAATTTTTAGTGCAGAATCATTCCATTTGTTGGAAACTACCTTTCTGTGTATTGAGACTTCATGAACTAGAGGACTAAATGGTGTACTTTGGGTAACCAAATCATCGAATTAATAAAATATGCCATAACATGCCCTTTTATTGTGCCCATCTTTGCATGAAATGTTTCCTTGGTGTCTGTAATTTTCTTGAAGAGATCTCTAGTCTTTCCCATTCTGTTGTTTTCCTCTATTTCTTTGCATTGATCACTGAGGAAGGCTTTCTTACCTCTCCTTGCTATTGTTTGGAACTCTGCATTCAAATGGGTATGTCTTTCCTTTTCTCCTTTGCTTTTCACTTCCCTTCTTTTCACAGCTATTTGTAAGGCCTCCTCGACAGCCATTTTGCTTTTTTTTTGCATTTCTTTTTCTTGGGGATGGTCTTGATTCCTGTCTCCTGTACAGTGTCACGAACCTCCGTACATAGTTCATCAGGCACTCTATCAGATCTAGTCCCTTAAATCTATTTATTACTTCCACTGTGTAGTCGTAAGGGATTTGATTTAGGTCATACCTGAATGGTCTAGTGGTTTTCTCCACTTTCTTCAATTTCAGTCTGAATTTGGCAATGAAGAGTTCATGATCCGAGCCACAGTCAGCTCCCATTCTTGTTTTTGCTGACTGTATAGAGCTTCTCCATCTTTGGCTGAAAGAATATAATCAATCTGATTTCGGTATCAACCACCTGGTGATGTCCACATGTAAAGTCTTCTCTTGTGTTGTTGGAAAAGGGTGTCTTCTATGACCAGTATGTTCTCTTGGCAGAACTCTATAGCCTTTGCCCTGCTTCATTCTGTACTCCAAGGCCAAATTTGCCTGTTACTTTTTTCTTGGAACACCTTGTTCCAAGAACACTTGTTCTTGGAAACACCTTGTAGGAAGGTGTTTCTTGACTTCCTACTTTTGAATTCCAGTCCCCTACAATGAAAAGGACATCTTTTTTGGGTGTTAGTTCTAGAAGGTATGTAGGTCTTCATAGAACTGTTCAACTTCAGCTTCTTGAGTTACTGGTTGGGGCATAGACTTGGATTACCATGATATTGAATGGTTTGCCTTGGAAATGAACAGAGATCATTCTGTCATTTTTGAGATTGCATCCAAGTTCTGCATTTTGGACTCTTTTGTTGACTATTATGGCTACTCCATTTCTTCTAAGGGATTCCTGCCCATCGTAGTAGATATAATGGTCATCTGAGTTAAATTCACCCATTCCAGTCCATCTTAGTTCACTGATTCCTAGAATGTCGATGTTCACTCTAGTCATCTCCTGTTTGACCACTTCCAATTTGCCTTGATTCATGGGCCTAACATTCCAGGTTCCTATGCAATATTGCTCTTTACAGCATCGAACCCTGCTTCCATCACCAGTCCCATTCACAACTGGGTGTTGTTTTTGCTTTGGTTCCATCCCTTCATTCTTTCTGAAGTTATTTCTCCACTGATCTCCAGTAGCATATTGGGCACCTACTGACCTGGGGAGATCATCTTTCAGTGCCCTATCTTTTTGCCTTTTTATACTGTTCATGGGGTTCTCAAGGCAAGAATACTGAAGTGGTTTGCCATTCGTAGGGACCTAACAGAAGCAGAAGATATTAAGAAGAGGTGGCAAGAATACACAGAAGAACTGTAGAAAAAAGATCTTCATGACCCAGATAGTCATGATGGTGTGATCACTCACCTAGAGCCAGACATCCTGGAATGTGAAGTCAAGTGAGCCTTAGGAAGCATCACTATGAACAAAGCTAGTGGAGGTGATGGAATTCCAGTTGAGCTATTTCAAATCCTAAAAGACGATGCTGTGAAAGTGCTGCACTCAATATGCCAGCAAATTTGGAAAGCTCAGCAGTGGTCACAGGACTGGAAAAGGTCAGTTTTCATTCCAATCCCTAAGAAAGGCAATCCCAAAGAATGCTCAAACTACTGCACAATTGCACTCATCTCACATGCTAGTAAAGTAATGCTCAAAATTCTCTAAGCCAGGCTTCAGTAATACGTGAACCATGAACTTCCAGATGTTCAACCTGGTTATAGAAAAGGCAGAGGAACCAGAGATCAAACTGCCAACATCCGCTGGATGATCGAAAAAGCAAGAGAGTTCCAGAAAAACATCGATTTCTGCTTTATTGACTATGCCGAAGCCTTTGACTGTGTGGATCACAATAAACTGTGGAAAATTCTGAGAGACAGGCATATCAGACCACTTGACCTGCCTCTTGAGAAACTTGTATGCAGGTCAGGAGGCAACAGTTAGAACTGAACATGGAACAACAGACTGGTTCCAAATAGGAAAAGGAGTACGTCAAGGCTGTATATTGTCACCTTACTTATTTAACTTATATGCAGAGTACATCATGAGAAACGCTGGGCTGGAGGAAGCACAAGCTGGAATCAAAATTGCGGGGAGAAATATCAGTGACCTCAGATATGCAGATGACACCACCCTTATGGCAGAAAGTGAACTAAAGAGCCTCTTGATGAAAGTGAAAGAGGAGAGTGAAAAGGTTGGCTTAAAGCTCACCATTCAGAAAACTAAGATCATGGCATCCTGTCCCATCACTTCATGGCAAATAGATGGGGAAACAGTGGAAACAGTGTCAGTGTTTATTTTTCTGGGCTCCAAAATCACTGCAGATGGTGATTGCAGCCATGAAATTAAAAGACGCTTACTCCTTGGAAGGAAAGTTATGACCAAGCTAGACAGCATATTAAAAAGCAGAGACATTACTTTGCCAACAAAGGTCTGTCTAGTCAAGGCTATGGGTTTTCTTCTGATCATATATGCATGTGAGTGTTGGACTCTAAAGAAAGCTGAGCACTGAAGAATTGATGCTTTTGAACTGTGGTGTTGGAGAAGACTCTTTAGAGTCCCTTGGACTGCAAGGAGATCCAACCAGTCCATCCTAAAGGAAATCAATCCTGGGTGTTCATTGAAAGGACTGATGCTGAAGCTGAAACTCCAATACTTCGGCCTCCTGATGTGAAGAGCTGACTCATTGGAAAAGACCCTGATGCTGGGAAAGTTTGAGGGCAGGAGAAGGGGATGACAGAGGATGAGATGGTTGGATGGCATCACTGACTCGATGGACATGGGTTTGGGTGGACTCTGGGAGTTGGTGGTGGACAGGGAGGCTTGGCGTGCTGCAGTTCATGGGGTCACAAAGAGTTGGACATGACTGAGTGACTGAACTGAACTGACTGAACTGAACTGACATGCCCTTGTCTAGAATGAATGGTGGGTAGGTCACTGAGTCATGTCCGATTCTTGTGACCCCATGGACTATAACCTGCCAGGCTCCTCTGTCCATGGGATTTCTTAGACAGGAATACTGGAGTGGTTGCCATTTCCTTCTCCAGGGAATCTTCCCGACCCTGGGATCAAATCTGCTTCTCCTGCATTGGCAGGTAAATTCTTTACCACTGAGACACCAGGGAAGCCTTATATTGCTGCATGCAGTACTACAATTACATATGGTGCTCCTGGTCAGAATTGGAGAAGCCAGTGACCACCCCTCTTATGTGGTAACTCAACCCCAGACTTTGGGTAGATTAGCTCCCTGATTGAGACGGGGACCAGTGTAGGAGTCTCAGCAGTCCCTGACCCTTTCACTAGTGTTACTGATTTGGGCTTTCTCTGAGGCCCGTTTTCATTCCTTATTTTTTCTTAATTTGGTAGCACTGTTTTTCTGGAGGATGGGGAACAATCCCAATAAAACCACCAACCAGCTACCTCCATTAGGGGTTTAGATCATGAGCTCTGTGGTCTGAATTTTGTATGTGGTTCCATGAAGGCAGATGACTTTATGGCTGCAGTGGTCAGGCTCGGGGTCATAACCTTAATGCATGACCCACCTGGATTATCAACCAGAATGTACTATACAAAATATGTGAGAAGTGCCTCTACTGCGTTATTTTTAAACCCTGATAATCACTCAAGGCATAAGTATTTAACAACCTATTTTGTTTTTGCAGAATTTAACTAAATGGATCATTTAAATGTGACCTCAGAAATATACCAATATTGTATAGCACCTTTAGTATATATATTGTTGTTGTTGTTCAATATTGTATATTGTTCAGTATATGTTGTTGCTCAGTCACTAAGTCATGTCCGACTCTCTGTAATCCCTTGGACTATGGCATGCCAGGCTTCCCTGTCCTTCACTATCTCCTGGAGTTTGCCCAGATCCAGGTCCATTTAGTTGGTGATGCTCTCTAACCATCTCATCCTCTGCCACCCCCTTGTCTTTTTGCCTTAAGTCTTTCCCAGCATCAGGGTCTTTTCCGATGAGTCAGTCCTTCGCATCAGGTGGCCAAAGTATTGGAACTTCAACTTCAGCATCAGTCCTTCCAATGAATATTCAGGGTTGATTTCCTTTAGGCTTGACTGGTTTGATCTCCTTTGCAGTCCAAGGACTCTCAAGATTCTTCTCCAACTCCACAGTTCAATTTGGTATATATAAGTTCCATGTATTAGTTTGCTAGGGCTGCTATAACAGAGTGCCACAGACTCAGTGACTTAAACGACAGAAATGACAGCCTCACATTTCTGGAGGCTGGGAGACTGAGATCAAAGCATTGGCAAAGGTGGTTTCTCCTGAGGCCTCCATCTTGGTCTTACAGGTGCTTCTTCCTCCTGTGTCCTCACCTGGTCCTCTCTGTGTGTGTTTGTGTCCGAATCTCTTTTTGAAAGGACACCAGTCATATTGGATTAAGGCCCAGCCAGTGACCTCATTTTAATTGCCTCTTTAAAGGCTGTGTCTTCAAACAGTTATATTCTAAGGCACTGGAGGGTGGGGGGTGGTTCAGGCCTTCAACACATAAATTTGAAGGAAGGACACAAATCAGTCAATCACTTTCCACATATTTGGCTTTTTAGTGCCTGAAATGTTAAGCCAGAAAAATGAATTGTTGCTACAAAGAAGCAGTTAGACTAGTGGGCCTAAACAATGTTCCTTTGGACTGTGCCTATTTGTCAAATTCAACACAATCATTTTGAGGAAAAGTCTTCACTGTGTAGGTCAGAATCTGAATACAGGCTTCTGGAACTCATTCCTTAAGGTAGGAGATTTGCTCCTTCTTTGGGATCATGAAAGTAATCCCTTTCCCAGTTGATTGTTATTTTGTCATCTGGGTGAAACTCTTAAAGGGCCACAAGGTGCTGGAAACAGTTTACCTGGCTTGCTGTTCCAATCCACACTCCCAGCCCTTAGTCATCTCCAAATTTCTTTCAACATAGCGGTTGGAAAATGATTGATACTCTCCTCCTGGTTACCTTGGGAAGGTGGTTCCATATTGAAGGGCTTCTTGTGAATACACAGGAAAACCAAGTTGTTATAAACTCAAGTCATGCGCTTGGATTTTTCTTTGTTCTCCCTTTCTCCGCTGCCCTTGGCTCTTTAATCTCCCTTCAAAGAGAAAAAGAAATCTACTGTGCATCTCTTGTTTCAGCCTGTGACATTAACGTTTGAAGATGGAAGCCAGTGTTTCATTTTTGCAAATCTGAAGAACATTTTCTAAGCTCAGTCTTTCCAAGTAAGACAGGCAATCCCTCCAAAAGATGAGAAAACAGAACCCTCTGTTCTTCAGTGCCCTTTTCCTCCAAGCAGCCCAAATGGTGGCAGGGGAAAGATAAATCTTTCCCATACCACACTCACACAGGTAGGTGGAGCAAATTTGTAGTTTGATCTTCTCCTGTTTTGCCATTTCCCCAACTCTGTTATATTAATGCTGGCATTTGGTATAAATGGTACATCAGGCAAATTTAAGCTGAGACCTCTGATTTCTTACATAAGAAATGCAGATGGATGGCAGAAGTCACTTGGAAGTATTCCTAGGCTGATTTTTTGGTGTGTTGGACACAGTTCCATAATTATCCACTGAATGGGCCCAAGTCCCACTTGAGGTGGATGAGTGGCAGCTGTGATCAGAGGCAGGTCATTTTGTGTACAGATGTAAGACCCCAAATTACTCAGGAGACATCACAGCCTAGTCAGGGAGCTGGGATCCTGGAGTCCCTACTATGCTTAACTTCAAATCCTGGTACATCACTAAGGAACAACTTAATGGAAGTTACTGGATCTCTGTCTCAGGTCTCCCATCTGTAAGAGAAGGTTAATAATAATGTTACCTTGTAGGACTGTTATGAAGATTAAAAGAATAAATGTAGGGTTTCCCTGGTGGCTCAGTGGTAAAGAATCCGCCTGCCAATGCAGGGAACATGGGTTCAATCCCACACGCTGCTAAGCAGCTAAGCCCGTGCACCACAGCTATTAAGCCTGTGCTCTAGATCCTGGGAGCCACGCCTGCTGAGCCCACATTCTGTAACTACTAAAGCCTGCGGGCCCTAGATCCCATGTTCCGCAACGAGGGAAGCCACGGCCATGAGAAGTCTGTGCACCGCAACTAGAGAGAAGCCCTGCTCACTGCAACTAGGGAAGGCCCAGGTTCAGCAATGAAGACCCAGCACAGCAAAGAATAAATACATTACAAAAAAAGAAAGTAAATGTATAAGACAATTAGAATAGTACCTGGCACGTGGAAGGGCTACATAAATGTTGGCCTCTGCTACCCTTACCTGTTGGCATAATGCCTCACCTTGAAGCTCTAGACTGTCTAGAGCATTCTGGTGGTCATATAAGGGGTATGTGTGTGGCAAGTCCTGTAAGAAAGGATGGTTCTTATCAATGTTTCTTGACATGTGACAATCACCTTTTGGGAATTTACCCCCTGCAAGTAATGAACCTGGTCACTTCTCACTGAAGTTTGTGCACTTAGGGGATTGGCATCCCCATCCCCTACCGGGATAAACATGGCTGGTGGCATTTAAAAAAAAAACACATTAAAATAATGCAACCAGAGCTCAACTGTAACTTTGCATGAGTACACAGATGTTTCTTAAATTTCACTAACACTGCAGTGAAATTAGGTCTTCCCTGGCGGCTCAGATGGTAAAGAATCTGCCTGCAACTCAGGAGACTTGGGTTCGATTCCTGGGTCAGGAAGGTCCCCTGGAGAAAGTAATGGCTACCCACTCTAGTGTTCTTGCCTGGAGAATTCCATGGACAGAGGTACAGTCCATGGGGTCACAAAGAGTCAGACATGACTGAGTGACTAACACTATCACTACAGAGAAATTAAATCGGAGATGAGAGCTGGGGTTAGATGGCTTAGTGGGGCTGGGTCCAAAACCTCTTTTGTCCAAGCATTAATGCACTAAATGAAGCTCAGCGACATTACATGGCCAGAAACCAACAACGAGGAAGGAGGGAATGGATGCCTCCATAAACCTGGGTCCTCTTCAGGTGAGGGAGAAAATCAGTCTCAGGGAGTATCCTGACCCCAGCTTTCACTCTTGCCCCAGACAGAAAGGTCAGGGGTGTTGAGTGGGCAAAGTTTTGAAAAACCTCCAGGATATCGACATTGCCATCACCATTCCTACCATATTTAGGGAGGAGAAGACCAGTTATGGGTTGAGAGGCCAGATAAAGCTGATACAAATGCAGGCTGCATTTGTTAAATATGCCTATTAAATGTGAATTACAGATAAACAATGAATTCTCTTTCAATCTAAGTATTTCCCCAGTGATGCATGGGCTATCATGTTGGTTTCCAAGGCTGCCCTAACAAAGCACCCCAGACTGTGTTGTCTAAGCAACAGAGATTTATCTTCTGACAGTTCCAGAGTTCCAGGAGTCAGAGGTCAAAGTGTCATCGGTCTGGGTTCCTTATGAGGGTTTTGTGCTTCTTCCCTGGCTTTCAGGAGCCCCAGACGTTCCTTGTCTTGTCGCTGCGTCACCCCAGCCATCCCTGCTGTTCTCCCATTGTGTGTGGCTGTATACACATTCCCCCTTGCATAAGGACCCCAGTCTTAAAGGATTGGGGCTTCCCAGGTGGCGCGTTGGTAAAGATTACACCTACCAATGGAGGAGACACAAGAGATGCAGGTTCGATCCCTGTGTCAGAAAGATATCATGGAGAGGGAAACGGCAACCCACTCCAGTATTCTTGCCTGGAGAATCCCATGGATAGAGGTGCCTGGCGGGCTACAGTCCATGAGATCACAAAGTGTTGGACATGAGTGACTGAACTCCGTCCTGTAGGATTAAGGGCTACCCTCCTTCAGTCTGGCCTCATCTTAACCAATGATATCTGCAGTGACCCTGCTTCCAAACAAGGTCACATTCTGAGGTGAGGACTCAACATGGTAGCTCTGATGGTAACGAATCTGCCTGCAGTGTGGGGACCCCAGGTTCTATCCCTGGGTTGGGAAGATCCCCTGGAGGAGAGAATGGCTACCCATTCCGGTATTCTTACTTGGAGAATTCCATGGGCAGAGGAGCCTGGTGGGCTAGAGTCCATGGGGTCGCAAAGAGTCGGACATGACTGAGCAAATAACACTTTCCCTTTCTGTGAATTTAGGGTGATGCAATTCAGTCTGTAACAAGCATTCTTATATTTGAAACATATTTATTATTTACCCGAAATTCAAATTTAGCTGGATCATGTATTTTTATTTGCTAAATCTGGGAACCCTTGGGGGAGATTTGATTATTAACTGACACATGGAGAATCTGAAACCTTTTTACCACCTCAAAGCCCTGAGGGAAAAACCACTACAGATGGGTTTTTTTTATAGGCTTGTGGGAAAGAGAAGAAGGGATGTGGATCACTGTAATTGACCATAATTAATTGCATCCAGTGATAAAGAAGCACTCAGCAGAAGGCATTGGCAGGAGGCCTATGGCTTAGGGGCAAAGGGCCACAAAACATCTCCCTGAAACCCTTTTCTCTCCACTGCAAGATAACTGGGCCCAAGTGAAAAGTGTTGTTCAGTCCCATCCGCCTGTTTGCGACCCCATGGACTATAGCCGTCCAGGCTCCTCTGTCCATGGAATTCTCCAGGCAAAAATACTGGAGTGGGTAGCCATTCCCTTCTGCAGGGGATCTTCCCAACCCAGGGATTCTTTACTGTCTGAGTCCCCAGGGTAATCCAACTGTACCCAAACCTGTGACTTTCTCTTCCCTTTTTCCACTCAGAGAAGTGAAGATGAGGAGGCTTCGGGGATCAATAAGGGGCTTGTCATTTTTGGCACAAAGTTTCCGGTCACATGTTGGGGAGAATGGTATGAATCTGGTACTCACCCCTCTCCAACACAAGTGGACTATGCCCTTGAGTAGGTAGAGTGAACCTGGGGCCAGGTTACAAGAGAAAAGCAGAAACTGGAACTTTGGGTCCCAGGTTCTCATGACCACATCTGGAGACCAGCACCCCAAACAACCTCCCTCCTACAGGTAGTAAATGACCTCAGCTACAGACAAATATATGGAAGGCAAACCACTTGAATTCAAATCAAGTTTTCTGAAAGGAACATGGATATGTTTCAGTTAAAGTTGGAGAAGACTCAGGAGAAATTTATCTACGTCACACAAAGAGTGAATAGAAAGTTGAACTTGAGATGCCCAAGTTAAATGTGATGTGTATAAAAAGAAATTGCATAGGAGGTATGCACAAACAATTATAGAAAGAAAGCAAAGAAACATAACATGCATATGAAAAATAGATATATGAGAAATCCATTTTGGAATAAAAATATTCTGAAAGAGAAGGAAAGGCAGTAGTTTGTAACAGAACTTTTAGTCATATGAAGTCAACTGAAAGAAAAATTTAAAAATGTTGATAAAAGAAGAAATTAATTTAAAAAATGTAATTGTGGTGGTTGTGGTTTAGTCACTAAGTTGTATCCTACTCTTGTGACTCCATGGACTGTAGCTTGTCAGGCTCCTCTGTCCATGGAATTCTCCAGGCAAGAATACTGGAGTGGGTTGCCATTTCCTTCTCCAGGGGATCTTCCTGACCCAGGAATCGAACATGGGTCTCCTGCATTGCAGGCAGATTCTTTACCGATTGAGCTGTGAGGGAAGCAAAAAAGTAATTATTGCTACTAAAAACAGAATAAGAACTAAACCAACCATCTTTCCAAACTAATAAATAATTCAGACTTAGGAAGAAAAACAGATACTTAGGAAAACTAAGTCATTTGGATGGCACATGATAGGTATGATATTTGTTGTGTGAATAGAAGAAATACCTAAAATAATCACAAAAATAAATCAACTACAGGTAAGTATAAGGACAGAAGGGACAGGGAGGCCTGGCGTGCTTCAGTCCATGAGGTCACAAAGAGTCAGGCATGACTGGGCGACTGAACAACAACAATAAATAAAGACATAGGGGGATTCCCTATTGGCTCAAATGGTGAAGAATCTGACTGCAATGTGAGAGACCTGGGTTTAATGTGAGAGACACACACACACATAAAGACATAGAGGACATACAACAATGATATGAGGTTAATACCACTGGGAAAATAGCAAATGGCCAAAGGAATATAAAGTATGCACACAAATGGAAAAAAAAAAATCCTAAAATGAAGGAAGATCTGAATGTAGCCTAGAACAGTACTCACTCATCTTAGGGACTCAATAAACATATGACGAATTAAGAGAGAACTAATGAATACTGTTTGAAATCACTAATGAAGTAATAAAATGTTAGTATTAATGCAATTATCAATGTAACCAGTAGAACTAAAACTAAATATAAAGCTTCAAAATTAATAAAAAATGCACACAACCAAACAGCATCAATCATAAGCAAAAGAATAATGATGACAACAATGGTGGACACACATTGGGTTCTGTGTTCTAGCTGCTTTAAATGTAGTGTATTCTATTCATATCAATATTTATATATAAGAATACCCAAGTAGAGAGGCTTGTAACTTATGCTTAAGTGGAAGCTTCCCAGGTGGTGCTAGTGGTAAAAAACTCACCTGTCAATGTAGGAGACTCAAGAGACATGGGTTCCAACCCTGGGTCTGGAAGATACCCCGGAGAAGGAAATGGTGTTCTTCAGTATTGGTATGATATTCAGTATGATATTCAATATTCTGGCCTGAAAAATCACATGGGCAGAGGTCCCTGGAGGGCTACAGTCCATGGGGTCACAAAGAGTCAGACACAACTGAGCATGCGCGTGTGAGTCCTTGGAATCACACCCAGTAAACGGAAGCAGTATGATTTGATGAGAGTCTAGTCCTTTTGGGAGAAAACAGAAAAATTTTGTAAAAGAGGAATTATGAAGTGGGAATTGAATGATTTGTATCTATTATTCAGCTTGTCTTAGATGTGGACCAGTTAAATGGAATAGAAGTATGTTTAGAAATAGGTGCAAACACATGTGGGGATTTCTTATACAGGCAGCTCAGACTGGCAAGGGAAGGATGAATCTTCTGTGAATGAAGTTGGTTCAACAATGTAACTATGATTTAGGAAAAAAAAGTAGCTGAACCTGTACCTTACTTCTCAAACCAAAATGAATTGTAAATGAAATAAATATTTCTATCTAAAATGTGAACCAAAAACGTGCTAGAAAAATGTTTGTGTTAAAAAATATATTGTAGTGGGGAAAAACTCACTAGTCAGAGCAAAACACTATAAGACAACCTACAATTTAATAAGTATTATGAAATCCTAGGTGGCGCTAGTGGTAACGAATCTGCCTGTCAATTCAGGAGATGTAAGAGATGTGATGGACAGGGAGGCCTGGTGTGCTGCGATTCATGGGGTCGCAAAGAGTCGGACACGACTGAGCGACTGAACTGAACTGAACTGGAGATGTGAGTTTGATCCCTGGGTTACAAAGATCCCTTGGAGGAGGGCATGGCAACCACTCCAGTATTCTTTCCTGAAGAATCCTATGGACAGACGAGGCTGGCAGGCTGCAGTTCATAGGGTTGCACAGAGTCGGACACAATTGAAGTGACTTAGCACACACACATGCATAAAATCACCGTGCACATGGAATTTTGGGAAAACATTCCTAATAATAACGTGGAAGACATAACAAAGGGATAATTGTATTCTTTTATAAGGAATGCTGAGAATGAATAAGACCAAGATGAATAACCCCCTAGAAAAATGAGCAAAGCACATGGACATGCAGATACCCAAGACACAATCTGAATGTCCAGTAAGGATATGAAAATGGGCTCAGCTCCCCTTGTAGTTAAAGAATTGGAAATCAAAACAATAATATCACACCCTGTTTTATCTTCCAAATGGGCAAATATGGAAATGTACCACTGCAGTAGTCTAGGTACGGGAAACAGTGTTCCACACTGCCCACTTCTGGTGGGAGTTTTGTTGGAGCAACCTTGCAGGAGGCAGTATCTCTCAAAATTCAAAATGGAAACACACAATATAGTCTACTTGGAATTTATGATATGCTCATACAAGAAACATAAATAACAATATTCATGCAGCAAATATTGGTAATAAAAAATAGGATACAACCATATGATAAAATAAAGTGTCATATTGCCACTAAAATGAATGAGGAGGATCTGTGCACATTCTCCGTTCTCCCCCAAACTCCCCTCCCATCCAGGCTGCCACATAACATTGAGCAGAATTCCATGTGCTATATAGTCAGTCCTTGTTGGTTATCCATTTTAAAATATTTTAAAACATATTTTAAACATATTTTTAAATTTAAATTTAAAACACGTTTTAAACATAGCAATGTATGCATGTCCATCCCAAACTCTCTAACTATCCCTTCCCCCGCTTTATCCCCCTGGCAAACACAAGTTCATTCTCTAAGTCTGTGAGTCTCTTTCTGCTTTGTAAATAAGTTCATTTGTATCATTTCCTTTTAGATTCCACATAGAAGGGATGCCATATGAGATTTCTCCTTCTCTGTTTGACTTACTTCACTCAATATGATAATCTCTATGTCCACCAATGTTGCTGCAAATGGTGTTATTTCTTATTTTTAATGGCTGAGTAATATTCCGTTGTATATATGCACCATATCTTCTTTATCCATTCCTCTCTCAATGGACATTTAGATTACCTCCATGTCTTGGCTATTGTAAACAGTGCTGCCGTGAACATTGGGGTGCATGTATCCTTTTGGATCCGGTTTTTCTCTGGATATATACTCAGGACTGTGATTGTAGGTTGGGTGTATAAAGGCACATTTTTGCTCTTAATTTATACCTTTCTGGACTTTAAAAAAGTTTTGCTATGAACATTAGAAAAAGTAAACCATCAATTTTAAAAAATTGAATGAATGGGTTTTACCGGAGAAGCCTGGAGGGTTACAGTCCATAGGGTTGCAAAGAGTTGGACACAAATGAAGTGGCTTAGCATGAGTTAAGAGGTTTGGGGTTCATCTGTGCATGTTGAAGATGATATTGTCCCTAGTGGTGACCAAGAAAGGTGCCCCATCAAGGCTCTGTCTCTCTGTTCAGTCGAGTCCTCTCCAGCAGCGATTTGATGATCATGCTGTAGAGTCTAAAAATCAAATCCATCTCCTCCAGCCACAGACAAGGATTCAGGAGATTTCTTTTCACTAGGATCTGCTACATCTTCTCCTGGATGATGGGCCCAGATCTTTGTTGAACTTTTTCCTCTGTTTAATTATGCAAGCATCATTTCTTTAGTGTGATCTCACAGTGTAGTCAGCCCTGTGTTCAAAGTAGAAACCCTGGAGTTTGCTGATACCGCATACTCATAAAGTAGTTGAGTTTTCCTTTCAAATGTTTTCTCAAGTTTTCTTTTCTAGTCATTGTGGTGCCTGTCTTGGGTGACGACCCTTCAGATTCCTGTGCACCTGTGGTCCTTGCTAGCCACCCTCTTCCAGCTCACTTGAAAATGTTTGAAAGCCATCACAGCCACCCACTTTTGGCTTGTATATCCCAGACCCCAGAGAGCTTATATAAGTACAATTTACACTTTAAAATCTTTGTATGAGAGAGTCACTGCCAGTATCATTATAATTATCCATTTAAAGATGAGTCATATCTTCTTTACCCATTCCGCTGCTGATAGACATTCAGGTGGCTTCCCTGTCCTGGCTGTTGTGAATGGTGCTGCAGTCATAGAAGGACAAATAACATGTGATATCACTCATATGTGGAATCTAACAAAACTGTACAAATAAACTGCTTTACAGAACAGGAATAGAGTTGTAAATGTAGAAGACAATCTTACAGTTACCAGGCGGGAAGAGAGGAAGGATAAATTGGGAGATTGGGATTGACATGTACACTCTACTGTATATGAAGTATATAACTAAGAAGGACATACTGTGTAGCACAAAGAACTCTATTCAATACTCTGCAGTGACTTATATGGGAAAATACTCTAAAAAACAGTGGACATATGTGTATGTATAACTGATTCACCTTGTACACTTGAAACTAATACAACATTGTAAATCAACTATACTCCAATACAATTTTTTTTAAAAAGATGAGTCAGTAATGAATACAACTAGTATTTATTATTACATGAAATTACAAGACTATCAGGCACAGAAGTTTTTAGTTGGAGCCTAAATGTAGCAATGACTGACTGGAGATAAATTTAGTTCCTACTTGTAATGCCGATTCACCCTAGGAGGTGTGCATGCTTAGTCGTTCAGTCATGTCCAATTCTTTGCAACCCCATAGGCTGCAGCACCCACCCCACCCAGGCACCTCTGTCTATGGAATTTTCCAGGCAAGAATACTGCAGTGGGTTGCCATTTCCTACTCCTGGGGACCTTCCTAACCCAGGGATCAGATCTGTGTCTCTTGCACTGGCAGATAGATTCTTTACCACTGAGCCACCAGGGAAGTCCGCCCCAGGATGATGCCATACTTATCTTGTCTGCTCTCTAGTTTCTCCTAATAATTATCTTTAGGTTATATGTAGGATATATATTAAATACTATATACAATAGCTGGTATATATAACTTGGAAATAGGTGGTTCCTAAAATTATAAATGGCAAATAAAATCATGAAAACCATCTTACCTTTACAAGTTTTTGTGCTCAAGATGTTGCATGTCAGTTTCTAAAGCTCATCACAAGGTCAGAGTCCACATGGGTCGTCCCTCTGCTCATGATGGAAACACCACAGACTCTGGAGTCAGAACAACTTGGGTGTAAAGCCAGATTCCACTGCTTACAAGCTGTGTGAAATGTCCGCCTCTGACTCTGTTTCCTCAACATTATAATGGAGGTGATGGTGTCTGTCTGTGATTCTGTTATAACTGAAGAAAAGTGAAAGTGTTAGTTGCTCAGTTGTGTGTGACTGTTTGTGACTCCATGGACTGTGGCCTGCTGGGCTCCTCTGTCCATGGAATTCTCCTGGAGAGAATACTGGAGTGGGTCTCCATGCCCTTCTCCAGGGGATCTTCCTGACCCAGGGATTGAACCTGGGTCTCCTGCACTGCAGGCAGATTCTTTACTGTCTGAGCCACCGGGGAAGCCTGTAATTGAAGAGATGGTGTATATGAAGTCCCAAGCACATAAGAATGCTCACTAAAGGTGAGCTCCCAATGTTGTGTGAATGAAGGGTTTGATCTGATCATCAGTTATCTTTGTCTTCCCCCTCTCTTCCTTATGGACATGGGTGTATATGTAAATCTTAGTCATCTATTTGAAAGAAAAGCTCCCACCCTCTCCCTCACTGAACACTGGCCACAGGAGCATTTTTCTGTTCCTGGTCACGTCTATTGAGTTCCACTGGACAGCCTTCACTGCTCTCTCTCTGGTGCTCCTCCTCCAGGTCAGTCGAGTCCTGGGTCAAAGAGACCTTCACTGACTACACACTGTGAAGTCACTGCCATTAACTCATCTACCTTATTTTCCTCATAATATTTTATCTGAAATTATGATTTCTTGATCTACTTTTTAGTCCACTTGTCTTCCTCCCCTCCACACATGGAATAGTATTTGCATGAGGGGATTTTTCTGTTTCATCCCCTCTATAGAAAGGACTGATGCTGAAGCTCCAATACTTTGGCCACCTGATGCAAAGACCCAGCTCATTGGAAAAGACCCTAATGCTGGGAAAGATAGAGGGCAAAAGGAGAAGGGGACAGCAGAAGATGAGATGATTGGATGGCATCACTGACTCAATGGACATGAGTTTAAGCAAACTCCAGGAGACAGTGGAGGACAGGGAAGCCTGGTGTGATGCAGTTCATGGGGTCGCAGAGTCAGACACTACTTAACGACTGAACAAACAGCCCTGTATGAATGAGCACAGTTCCTGTCCTTGGTAAAATGCAACAGGAACTTTAACAAAAATATTGATAAATATGTAGCAGCATTCAAGTGTGCAAACTTCCCGCAGGGAAACTTGACAATACATATTAAAACTTATTAATACTGCATCTGTTTGACCTCAAAATTTTTCTTCCTTAGAATTTATTCCACGGACATAATTGAAGATATCCTCAAAAAGTTAAATTTAATATGCTTATCATCACTCACTCAGGTTACTGTGATAACATCCTAACATGTAGTCTTTCATCTCTCCATTCTCCTTTTGCATATTTCAACCAAGAATATATTTTCCTCCTTAAAAAAAAAAATCCTATGAAAATGATCACGCTCAGAAGTTAGTCTTCATACTTGAAAACATTAGTTTGCTCTCTTAAACTAGGATTGTGGTTGTTCAGTTGCTAAGACATGTCCAGGTGTTTTTGACCCCATGGATTACAGCACACCAGACTGCCCTGTCCTTCATCATCTCCTGGAATTTGGTCAAACTCATGTCCATCGAGTTGGTGATGCCATCCAACCATCTCATCTTCTGCTGTCCCTTCTCCTTTTGCCCTCTATCTTTCCCAGCATTGGAGTCTTTTCCAGTGAGTCAGTTCTTCGCATCAGGTGGCCAAAGTATTGGAGCTTCAGTTTCAAGCATCAGTCCTTCCAATGAATATTCGGGGTTGATTAAGCTAGGTTAAGATTATCCAAACTCAAGTTTAGTCTGCTTGCATTCCTTGTGATGATTGATTGTTGGATTTCTTTCTCTTGTCTTACTTTTTGGCTTTATTGTGTTCATACTTTCACCTTTATTTCTTTGTTTGATGAATTTTTCTTTTTTTGTCCTACTTATTTAGGACTTGTGTTTTCTATTTTACCATGTGAATTTAAATTGGCAAAAATTTACAGTCAAATAATAACCTAGCCACCTTCCTCCATGGGAAAAACAAAAACCATAACAAAACACATGTTATTGGTGAACTGTTTCCATCCACCCAATATTCCTCTGTTGAAACCTGATGCCTGATGTGATGGTGTTAGGAGGCAGGGACTTTGGGAGGTGATGCGGTCATGCGGGTGGAGCCCTCAGAAATGGGATTAATGCCCTTATAAAGGAAGGCCAGAGAGTTCCCTCACCTCTTCCACCATGTGAGGGTACAGTGAGAAGGTGCCTTCCATAAACCAGAATGAGAGCCCTCACCAGACACCGAGTGCTGGTTCCTTGCTCTTCCAACCTCCAGAACCATGAGAAACAAAGTTTCTGTGGTTCATAAGCCACCTGGTCTGTGGTCTGCTGGAGACAGGTTTGGGGCCACATTGATTTTGATTACCCATCTCAAGATGTGCATGCTGTTGCTTTGTTATCCAGACATTAGGCATTATCTTATTAGGACCTGACTTAGATGATATTTATTTGGATTTGCTTATAGTTTTGTTTCATTAGTTCATTCCTGCTTGGATCTCAGACCATCCTTGTGGGATCATTGTACCTTTTTCTTGAAGTGTGTTCTTTAGGTTTTCCTTTATATCTGGTCTCTTTGGAGTATACTCTCTTAGATTCTCTTATCTCTAACTGTTCTTATTTCATCCTTTTCATGAAAGAGTCTTTTGCTGGCTACATATTTCTACATGAACTGTTATTTCCTCTCTACCCTTTGAAGGTGATACATCCCTGTTTCTGGATTTGATGGGAATGTTGGGATGTCAGCTCTCATTTAAATTGTTGCCTTTTTTAGATCATTTGCCCTTTTTTTTCTCTTGCTGCATTTAATATCTTCTCCTTGTATTTGAGTTCTGTAATTTTTTATCCAAGTGTGCTTAAACATGATTTTTTAAATCTAAGCTTTACCTTTTACTTAACTTAGTATATTGAGCTTTGGGGGATTTTGGTTCATATTTACATCAGTCCAAAAATTTTTACTGTTACTTTATTTCTTCTCTTTCATTTTTTACGCTCCTGGGGTTCCAGTTAGATGTACATCTGATCTTTTCATTCAGTTCTTCATTTCTGTTAATATCTCTCATAGTTTCCATTATTTTCCTATTTTTTACAAATACATTTTCTTCTAGAATTCCCTGCTGAGTATTTATTAGAGATGATAATGGTGATAATTTGCTTTCTTCCATTATCTGAATTATGTCTCATTCAAGGTTTGTATTCGTATGTATTTATCTTGGTCTTACTCTTCGACCATGAAAGCATTCCTTGACTATCTGGTGGACACCAATTGTCTACTCATACTGAGGTTAAATCTACCTCATCCATAAATATAAGCACCATAATAATTATATATGACTTTGCTCACTATTTTACTCCCCGGTCTCTATATACAGAGGGGAAGTGGGAGCTGTGAGTAAGTGGTCAGGGCTCATGGAACAAGCATCTCTGCTCTCTGCTGAGAGTGATCTGCTCTTCTGAATCTGTTGACATCTCCTGATTGTTAATCACTTCATTTTGTTTGCCATAATGATCTATTTTTCCTTTTCTTAGCCTATTTGCTCTTATTTGAAGGACGCTTTGGCAGAGAAGAGGGAATGTGAATTGACTTATTCTGACATCTTGAATTAAAACCCCAGTGTGATTTTTTTTTTTTTTTAAAGAATACTCGTCTCATCATATTAACCTCTTGCTTAAAGCATGTGGATTGCCTGTAGAACAAAGACCAGGATCCTTACCTTAGTTCCATAAGCCTCCAGATAGCTTTCTCCCCAGATGGACTTTCAACCTGGTTTTAAATTATGCTCCGCCCTGATTCCAGTACCCTTTCTGCTTCCTTTAGTGTTTCAGGAATTTGCATGCATCTTATTCTCTCTGTCCAAAAGACCTTTTTCCTCCTTATGGTCCTCTCAACCCCTGACTCCAGAATAGATAAAATTACCCTCATAAATGGCTTCATAACATCATATATCCTTTATAGCATATTATCAGAGATGTACCTTTACTTTCGTTTCTGTGATCATGTGGTTAAATCTACCTCATCCATAAATATAAGCACCATAATAATTATATATGACTTTGCTCACTATTTTACTCCCTGGTCTCCACTAAGTGAGCAAATGCATAAAGAATATATGTGGATAGTAGTAACAAAGGACCTTGGGAGGGCTACCTCAGCCTCATAATTTTGATGCCATTTAGAAGATATGAGTCGAGCTTACTGAGTCATCATGGCAAGATGTTCTACTAAACTGAGTCTCAGACTTCATCTGAGACAGGGCTTCCCAGGTGGCACAACGGTAAAGGGCACCTGCCAATGCAGGAGATGCCAGACACACAGGTTAGATCCCTGGGTCAGGAAGATCTCCTGGAGGAGGTATTCTTGCCTGGGAAAATTCCGTGGACAGAGGAGCCTGGCAGGCTCACAGAGTCCTACATGACTGAATACACACACACATGTTAAAAGACACAAAAATATTAAGTAATGGCTAATGTGGCTTCGAGCATAAAGATGCTTTATGTGTAAGGTTTTTGGACATATCTGGACTCATTTTATCCCCCTTAACTTGATGGGATGTTCTGCTGGCTTGTTTCAATGCACTAGAATAAGACTGACTCACGTCACTGCAAAGGACGAGAGTTTATTGTAAAATATCCATTGGAAGTGAACATGTTAAGATCCTCAGCTACACGACCATGTATCAAGGAAGGAAAGGAACTGTTATGCAAGTGGACCATCTGTGAACTAGAACTAGAAGGCTACCGAGGCTCCCTGGCGGTTCTAGAGTCCATGTCATCTCGCTGACCCCTCGCTGACCGAGGAGTGACTTGGGGTCACTCTTGCTGGCTCCAGTGTGCACGGGGCTGCAATCTGTGCAGGCTGAACTCCGGTTTCCACTATTCACTCATAGTTGAAGGGCATGGCTGCCTTTACCTGCACGCCTCTGACTTCACTGCCCATTGTGAAGTATGCCTGTTCTTTCTCTTTATCACTTTGATGCTCTTTGACTCTGTATTTTTTTATTAGAGTCTCAGAGAGAAAGAATAGAACATGGCAGGGCTCTCGCCATCACCAGGTCCCAAGCTGACCTCCTTGGAGAGTGTGGTGTAAAAGCACAGTTGCTTGAAGGGGCTCTGGGAGTCTCTCCTGCCTGCCGGACAGAGTCTCAGTTGGCACTTCTCCCAGTGTGTGAATGGGGGGCCAGGCCGTGCTCAAACCAATTTTAGTCTCCTATGGGACCAGTGGCTTCCTTCCTATTGGAGGTGCACCTGATCCCAGCTTCCAGTGCATCCCCAAGGCTCCGAGGTGCTGGCATTCAGTCTCCCCAAACAACTGCTGCAAACAGCTGGCAGCCAATGGGCCCACCCTTGGGCCCCTGTCACCTGCTTCTCCCCTTGCATGCCTGATTGCTCTTATACTTGCATTAATAGAAGGAGAACAGCAAGGAGGGGATCTCCTTGGAATTCACAGCCTCACTGCATGTCCATCAGAACATGCTAGCTCAACATACCTTTCTGTGGAGTCGGGGTGAAGGTGGGGGACCTGTGCCTTCTCTTGCTAACCCTGACTTGGAGGTACTTTGCTCAGTTGTCTTAGATTTGGTGTAGTGGGTTGAAGTGTCCCCAGAATTTGTGTTTGCCTAGAATTGCCTGGAGAATCCCAGGGACGGGGGAGCCTGGTGGGCTGCCGTCTATGGTGTTGCACAGAGTCAGACACGACTGAAGTGACTTAGCAGCAGCAGCAGCAGAACCTCAAGACATGGGACCTTGTTTGAAAATAGGATCTCCAGACCTAGGAGAAAATCTAGAGATGCGGCCATCATGGACTTAGGGTAGAGTCTATATGATAACTTACGTAGATGGAAAGCAGAGGGAGTTTTGGATCCAGAGACACAGAGAGAGGAAGCTGTGTGAAAACGGAGGTAGATATTGGGAGAATGCAGCCACATGCCAGGGGCTTCCAAGGATGGCTGGGAAACACCAGGAGCCAGGAAAGGCATGGAAATTCCTTCCTTGAGCCTCCAGAAAATACCCACCCTGCCTGCACCCTAATTCCAGACTTCTGCTCTCCAGGCTGTGAGAGAGTTAATTCCTATTGTTGTAACCTTCTTCCCCACCCCCTAGTTTGTGGTCACTTGTCACAGCAGCCTGGGGAACCTACTACAGTTGGTTCTAGGAGAAGAACAGGAGAAGGGGATTCTTGTGCAAGGGCTTGAGAGGGGCCAGGTGAGTCGGGGATTGTTTCAGCTGGAGACTGGACTCAACTTGACCTCACAGGCGAGCTCTGGAGCACAGGGTCCTCCTGCAGGACTCGTGTCCCCTGTAGCAGGGGCAGCACTCTTCTGAAGCCCAGTTACTGACTGGGCTGCCAGGGAAGAGTGGGGTGAGCTGGTTCTCCTTTGCAGAGAATTTCCTGGGGCAGGGGGAGGAGTGAGGTGCCTGTGAGAGGCATGAGGTGCTGACACTTGGAGCCACTAGGAGACAGGTGATCCAGCTTGGAAAAGGGGCCTGGTGCTGGGTAGCACAGCTTCTTGTATGCCAGTTGTTCAGTCGCCAAGTCATGTCTGACTCCTTACTACCCCATGGACTGCAGCACACCAGGCTTCCCTGTCCTTAACCGTCTCCTGGAGTTTGCTCAAACTCATGTCCATTGAGTAAGTGATGCCATCCAGCCATCTCATCCTCTGTCACCCGCTTCTCCTCCTTCCTTCAATCTTTCCCAGCATCAGGGTCATTTCTAAGAAGTTGGCTCTTCTCTTCAGATGGCCAAAGTATTGGAGTTTCAGCTTCAGCATCAGTCCTTCCAATGAATATTCAGGGTTGATTTTTCTTTAGGATTGACTGGTTTGGTCTCCGTTGATCTCCAACAGACTCTCAAGAGTCTTCTCCAGCATCACAATTAGAAAGCATCAATTCTTTGGCACTTAGCCTTCTTTATGATCCAACTCCCACATCCTTACACGACTCCTGGAAAAACCATAGCTTTGAGTAGATGTACCTTTGTCGACAAAGTGATGTCTCTGCTTGTTAATATGCTGTCTAGGCTTGTCATGGTTTTTCTTCCATGGAGCAAGCGTCTTTTAATTTTCTGGCTGCAGCCACCATCCACCCAAGAAAATATAATTTTGGAGCCAGAGAAAATAAAATCTGACACTGTTTTCCACTTTTCCCCATCTATTTGCCAAGAAGAGATGAGACTATACCAGTAGGTGTTTCTTACTCCCAATCAGGTGAGGCTGTGGAACTCCTTGTTGGTCCTGATGCATGATGAGTGGTGGCCACTTTGCATGACAGGAGACACCCACATGGAAACTATGTTGCCCAGCTCCTCAGATGTCCACCACTCCTCCAGTTGTCTGCACCTGGGATGGGGGAGGGGAGTCACATGATGCAGAGAAGTGCAGGGGACTTGGCTGGAGATGCTATGGGGGAGGGGCAGGGCTGTGGCAAGGGAGAGCTGAGGCAGTCTCAGGAGCTCCATATGGAAGCAGGACTAGCTGATGGTGTGGGATGTGGATCTGAAAGACATTTACCTTAGAAGAAGGAGACAGGCGATAAGCACTGCGCTGTTTTTTCATCCATCACTCACAAACATTTCATAACAAAAAATGAGGAATGGAGTTTGTGTTGACACAACAGGACATAGTATCAGTTCTTATAACAATTCTGTATGACTTCCAATCCATCTTATTTTGCGGTTACCAGCTCATGTGGCAAGAAGGAATATTTTTTTCATGGCCTCTTTCCCGTTAACATGGTCACATTTTATTAAATAATAAAGAACATTCACGTAAAGATAACAACATAAGCTCCAGTCTCCGATATTTCTTCCTCTTCATTGCGTGCAATGTATGCGTTTTCCCTGGAAATAAAACAGGCATGTAAAATGAAGTCACCTGGCTATCTTAGGTTGTCTTTTTGCTGCACGTTCTTGGAAAAGTCTTTCCAAATCAAAACCAGTTTTTGAGGCAGTAATGATGGCATCACAAATCAAATTGGTGTTAGAGTTTTACCCAAGTAACTGTATTGTTCTGGCTTCCCTGTCGTATCTTCATACTTTCTTTAGCTTGTGCTTGATTCACTTAGAGGCGCAGTTTGGATAGAAAAGAACCAGGCAGTGAGGGACAGAGGTGGCAGACATAGCAAGTGCTGGTGTAGCTTCCATCAGCCGTGGGTGGAGGGCATCTGGCAGAACAGAGGTCAAGGAGGCTCCCTGTCTCACCCAGGATTGGTGCCGAGAGATAACGTATTCATGGTCCTAGGGAGCAGCACGGCACACATCTTCAAGGAGCTCTGCTTTCAGAACTCCAGCTTTCAGAAAAATTGCAAAAGGCACGCTGTTCTTTGCGATGCCCTTCAGTCCTTCCAATTCCCGGTCCTGCCTGCACCCCCATCTAGTCCTCTCTGTCTCAGTTCATAACGGCATCAGGACAGCAGCTGAGCAGGCATGGAGGTCCCTGAAGGACACACAGCCCAGCACGTGCTCAAAGAGCTCCTGGAAAATGAGCCACGTGGTTCTCCTACTGATGAAAGCTCCTTTCTTGTCACAGCCCCTCTGGCCCTGCTGCATTCCGTACACCTCGCCAGCAGGTTTCCTCTTGTATCAGGCTTAAAGACTCCATCCACCCACCTGCCCACCCTGTTTTCCTGGCGACTCTGCAGCCACACCGCCTAGGAGAGAGGTCGCCCTCACCCCATCCCGGGCAGCCTTGTGTGTGTTCCTTTCCCCTCCCTTCAAAGGCTGCTTTTCCCCCCTAAATCTTCCTGGGAGTTTACAGAAGAAAAGGCTGCCCAGGTCCTCGTGTGCACCTCAACTTGGCAACTTTTTACCTCTTCTTTTATTTTTAACACTGAAATTATGCCTTCAACATGTTTATTGTGCTTTACCAGCTTCTTAGTAACTGTGAAAAAGATTTCCTAACTTGATGTTGTTCAATCGCTAAGTCGTGTCCAACTCTTTGCGACCCCATGGACTGCAGCACTCCAGGCTTCCCTGTCCTTCACTGTCTCCTGGGGTTTGCTCAAACTCATGTCCATTGAGTCGGTGATACTATCTAACCATCTCATCCTCTGTTACCCACTTCTGCTTTTGCCTTCAGTCTTTCCCAGCATCAGGATCTTTCCAATGAGGTGGCTCTTTGCATCAGGTGGCCAAAGTATTGGGGCTTCAGCTTCAGTGTCAGTCCTTCCAATGAATATTCAGGACTGATTTCCTTTAGGATTGACTGTTTTGATCTCCTTGCAGTCCAGAGGACTCTCAAGAGTCTTCTTCAACACCACAGTTCAAAAGCATCAATTCTTCGGCACTCGGGCTTACATATTTCAGGGTTTGAAGCTCTGTTCCATTTCTTATCAGCTCTATGGCTTGGGCAGCTTACCTAACAGTTCTGTGCCTCAGTTTTCCCAACCAGAGAGTGGGGAAAAGGATAGCTACACCACCTTCTGTAGGGCTGCTGTGAGAATTCGTGAGTTTGTGAGCACAAAAGGTTCAGAGCAGCATATGGCCAGTTTCAGGTATTGAGTGTTAGCTATTATTTCTTCTCCTGAATACTCAGGAGAAGAAATGCTCAGAAGATGCATAGGGCTTCATGGCCCAATTGGTCAGACCAGTGACTGACAATACCATATTCTGATTTCATGCATGGAGAAAACTCAATGAGTTGTTTTTTAAAAAATACTTATTTGTTTGGCTGTGTCAGGTCTTAGTTGCAGCATGCAGGATCTTTGATCTTCGTTGTAGCTTGTGGGATTTAGCTCCCTGACCAGGGGTCGAACCTGGGCCCGCCGCATTGGGAACGAGGAGTCTTATCCACTGGACTACCAGAGAAATCCCAATAACAAGTTCTTATAGGCAAATTCTGAAGTTGGTGTAGGGTCATTCCAGGAAGAGGTACTTACATGTAAATTAACAGTCTCCTAGGACTGGAGCTGTGAGCCTCAATGCAGTGCCTTACATTGTGACCCTAATCTGCCAGCAGAGAAAAGAGATAGTGAAAAGGCATGGAAAGCCGATGCGAACTTTGGTTCTCACCTTTCAGTAAACATGAGGAGAAACTGAAAAATTGGAAGGAATAGAGTGTTTTTGTTTTGTGATAACAAAGACCGGTAAGTAACCATTCACTATTAGGAAGGTGATGGGAATAATTTATATGGAGTTTCTTGGTTTGACTTGGGGAAGAGCTCTGGGTTCTGCTCAGCTCAACACGAGGCTGTGAGACCATGTCTCCAGAGGTGAGTGAAGGGGCCTCACCTAGGACTTGGGGGTCTCTGCAGGGGTGTTATTCAGTCACTCAGTTTTGTCCCACTTTTTTTGACCCCATGGAGTATAGCACGCCAGGCTTCCCTGTCCTTCACCATCTCCCAGAGCTTGCTCAAATGCATGTGCATTGAGTTGGTGATGCCATCCAACCATCTCATCCTCTGTCGTCCCCTTCTCCTCCTTCTTTCAATCCTTCCCAGCATCAGGGTCTTTTGTAAGGAGTTGGCTCTTCGTATCAGATAGCCAACGTTGGGCTTCAGCTTCAGCATCAGTGCTTCCAAGGAATATTCAGGGTCGATTTCCTTTAGGATTGGCTAGTTTGATCTTCTTGGAGTCCAAGGGACTCTCAAGAGTCTTCTCCAACACCACAGTTCAAAAGTATCAATTCTTAAGTGCTCAGCTTGCTTTTTGGTCCAACTCTCACATCTGTACCTGACTACTGGAAAAACCATAGTTTTGACTAGACAGACCTTTATTGGCAAAGTAATGTCTCTGCTTTTTAATACACTGTCTAGGTTGGTCATAGCGTTTCTTCCAAGGAGCAAGTGTCTTTTAATTTCATGGCTGCAGTCACCATCTGGAGTGATTTTGGAGCTCAAGAAAGTAAAGTCTGTCACTGTTTTCATTGTTTCATTGTTTCCCCATCTATTTACTATGAAGTGATGGGACAGAATTCCATGATCTTCAATTTTTGAATCTTGAGTTTTAAGCAAGGTTTTCCCTCTCCTCTTTCACCTTCATCGAAAGGTTCTTTAATTCCTCTTCGATTCCTCCCATAAGGGTGGTGTCATCTATGTATCTGAGGTTATTGATATTTCTCCTAGCAATCTTGATTCCATTGACGAGAAAGGCAAAGGAAAAAAAGGAAAGGTATACCCGTATGAATGCAGAGTTCTAAAGAATAGCAAGAAGAGAAAAGAAAGCTTTCCTCAGTGATCAATGCAAAGAAATAGAGGAAAACAATAGAATGGGACAGTCTAGAGATCCCTTCAAGAATATTAGAGATACCAAGGGAACATTTCATGCAAAGATGGGTACAATAAAGGACAGAAATGGTATGGACCTAACAGAAGCAGAAGATATTAAGAAGAGGTGGCAAGAATACACAGAAGAACTGTACAAAAAAGATCTTCATGAGCCAGATAACCACCATGGTGTGATCACTCCCCTAGCACCAGACATCCTGGAATGTGAAGTCAAGTGGGCCTTAGGAAGCATCACTACGAACAAAGCTAGCAGAGGTGATGGAATCCGAGTTGAGCTATTTCAAATCCTAAAGGATGATGCTGTGAAAGTGCTGCACTCGATATGCCAGCAAATTTGGAAAACTCAGCAGTGGCCACAGGACTGGAAAAATTCAGTTTTCATTCCAATCTCAAAGAAAGGCAATGCCAAAAATTGCTCAAACTACTGCACAGTTGCACTCATCTCACACGCTAGCAGAGTAATGCTCAAAATTCTCCAAGCCAGGTTTCAACAGTACATGAACTGTGAAATTCCAAATGTTCAAGCTGGATTTAGAAAAGGCAGAGGAACCAGCGATCAAATTGCCAACATCTGTTGGATTATCAAAAATGCAAGAGAGTTCCAGAAAAACATCTACTTCTGCTTCATTGACTACACCAAATCCTTTGACTCTATGGATCACAATGGACTGTGGAAAATTCTGAAAGAGATGGGAATACCAGAGCACCTGACCTGCCTCCTGAGAAATCTGTATGCAGGTCAAAAAAACAGTTAGAACTGGACATGGAAAAACAGACTGGTTCCAAATCAGGAAAGGAGTACATCAAGGCTGTATATTGTCACCCTGCTTATTTAATTTATATGCAGAGTACATCATGAGAAATGCTAGGCTGGATGAAGCACAAGCTGGAATCAAGATTGTCAGGAGAAATATCAATAACCTCAGATATGCAGATAATACCACCCTTATGGCAGAAAGTGAAGAACTAAAGAACTTCTTGATGAAAGTGAAAGAGGAGAGTGAAAAAGTTGGCTTAAAACTCAGCATTCAGAAAACTAAGATCGTGGCATCCAGTCCCATCACTCCATGGCAAATAGATGGGGAAACAATGAAAACAGTTACAGACTTTATTTTGGGGGGGCTCCAAAATCACTCCAGATGGTGAGTGCAGCCTTGAAATTAAAAGACACTTTCTCCTTGGAAGAAAGGCTATGACCAACCTAGAGAGCATATTAAAAAGCAGAGACATTACTTTGCCAACAAAGGTACATCTAGTCAAATGTATGGTTTTTCCAGTATTCATGTATGAATGTAAAAGTTGGACTATAAAGAAATCTGTGTGCTGAAAAATTGATGCTTTTGAACTATGGTGTTGGAGAAGACTCTTGAGAGTCCCTTTGACTGCAAGCAGATCCAACCAGTCCATCCTAAAGGAAATCAGTCCTGAATATTCATTGGAAGGACTGATGCTGAAGCTCCAATACTTTGGCCATGAGGTGCTAAGAACCAACTCCTTGGAAAAGACTTTGATGTTGGGAAAAGATTGAAGGCAGGAGGAGAAGGGGACGACAGAGGATGAGATGGTTGGATGGCATCACCATTCAATGGACATGAGTTTGAGTAAGCTCTGGGAGTTGGTGTTGTACAGGGAAGCCTGGCTTGCTGCAGTCCATGAGGTTGCAAAGAGTCGGACGTGACTGAGAGACTGAACTGAATTGAATCTTGATTCCAGTTTGTGCTTCATCTAACCCTGCATTTAGCACATCTGTAGTGTTCGTACTGCCTGACATGTGCTGCTTACACTCATTTTCTGTGCTCTGGGGATGCAAGACTCACCTTCTTCTGCTCCATTGAGGCAGCACAATTGGCCAGTTTTCATAGCTGAGGTCCCTTGATCCTCTGGCCAGGGTGTTCACATTCCCTAAGAAAAGAATGGAGTTTGAGCATTTAAGATGCTACACCATCTTTTCTAGAATACTCTGCTCTGAAAGTTCACACCATGGGAAATATTTATAGAGAAGCAAGCAGTTTATCACAGAGTTGTAAATATCACTCTGTTCTGGAATGTTGTGGGTTTGGGGGAGTTTGCATCTGACACTCACGGTCACTCAGAACCTTAGATGAGGCTACAGAGGGTGGGGGCAGGATCCCTGAGTGTCTAACATGGACCGTCAGGTGAGTTAACATGACCAAATATCCCCAACCACCCTGGAGAGATGGGTCTAATTTCGTAGCCCCCAAACACTTCACCTTGACATTGAAGGAGGTCTTTAACTGCTATGTTTAATATCAGTCTCTCTGATAATGTCTCCATTCAGCTGTATCCCTCATAGACCTCCACTTCTTTTTCCAAAGAAAAAAAGCAGTTTTCTTCACTCTCCATGCATGCGTGTATTCTCAGTCATTCAGTTATGTCCAACTCTTTGCAACCCTATGTATGATAGCACACCAGGCTTATCTGTCTATGGGATTTTCCAGGCAAGAATAATGGTATGGGTTGCCATTTCCTCCTCCAGGGGATCTTTCTGACCCAGGGGATCTTTCTGACCCATGTCTCTTGCATCTCTTACATTGGCAGGCAGATTCTTTACCACTGAGGCACCTGGGAAGCCCCTATTCTCCATAAGCTCCACTGTACTCCCAGGTCATGCTCAAGGTTCAGTGCTCTCAATTTCTGCTCCTGGTAAGCTGTGGCTTCATTGATTGTAAGCAACAAGTTCCTTGGGAAGCCAGCTTTTACTGTGAAACACTTAGAATCTGGTGATCAAAGTGCATCAGTGCTTCTAGCAGCAGATGGGCTTCTAAATTTACCAGGAAAAGACCTTTGTTTGATGTTTGATGAAACTTCTAAACACCTGGAGGTGGAAATTGTGTTCGATGAGAAAAAACTCAGGTCAAGTTCATTCATTAAGCCTCAGATGCTGGCTGGTCACTTGTGTTGTCCTTACCGGTTATACCCTGTAAGAATTGTCAGTAGAGAGGGAGAACAATCATTTCTGTTGGTGGAAGACAAGATGATGTAATTGTGGCAAGCATTAGATTAGATGATGCCCATGAAATTTGGACATTTGTATAAACATACAGGACAAATGTAAGTTATGATGTGCTCAGAAAGATCATACTGCAGCCCCCTAGGGAGTGTCACCATAAAACAATGGGGCAGGTGAATGGGCCCAGTTTAGTGGCCCCGATCTGTAATCTGGGTGCAGAGTGGCTTGGGGTGACCTTGTTTTCTTTAGAGAAGTCAAAGCCTATGTGTGAAAAGCCTGGATGAATCTGTAGAATAACTTTTACATTGTTTGCTGTTATTAGTCAACACTGGAATGTATTATGAATAACTTTGCACTTAATCATGCTTTATTTTTCTTGAGTTTTTTCTTTTTGCCCATGTTACCAAACCTCTGCATGTGTGGAAAAAATAAATATGTGATCAATTTTCTTGTAAAACCACACACACACATACATACAAGGAGAGAGAGAAGGAGAGAGAGAGGGGGAAAGAAGAGGGGGGTGGGGAGGGAGGGGGAGGCAAGCAAGGTACCAAGGATCTTAATTGGCAGACTGGCACCATCCAGTGACTGTGGGTTCTGGCACTCAGACAACCCCAAATGTCAGTTGGGGCCGCCGTCAGCAGAACTGGCAGTTCATCCCGCCAATTAGCCATGATGGACCAAACATGAGCAAGGCTGAAATTAATACCAAGTGGTCATTTGCATCTGAAATTTGCCAGGAGCCCTTGTCAGATTTCCAGTCCTGAGGTCGCTGTTCTGAATGTCACCTAGCTGATACTTTAAGGATTGTTTATTTTCCCTTGTGCACATTCCTTGCATTTTTTCCTCCCATCCTAGCTGCAGAAGCTTCTTTATATATGTCATCCTAAAGGTCACCCTTCTCTGGCTGAGAAAGAAAGCAGGCATCAGGTGAAACAGGCCTGTACCGGGGGCGTCAGCGTGCTGTGGGCGGGGGCAGAGAGCATGGATCATCCCCGTGTGGCAGCCGCTCCTCGTCCAGCATCTGCTTTGTGCTTGGCTGTGCGCTTGGCTCAAAGGGATCTGCACCCCGAGGTACTTGCAGGCTTCTCTGTGCCCTAGTTTTTGCCCTATTCTATCTGCATATCCAACTCCATCCCCTGTCCTCATACTGAAAAGTTATTATAGAAATACACCTACAGGCTGAAGGCCATCGCAGTTACTCACTTATGCTAATAGAAACAGGAATGCATATTGTTTTTCTCAGAGTAGAATTCTTTAAAATTTTATCTCTTATTTTTTTGGACTCACCCCCTCTCACCGAGTACCTATCATATTTTTAGTTGACAATGAAATATCTTTAAGAATTATTTTCCTTTCCCTCTCCAGTGCTCCCCCCATCAGTTTTGCATATCCCTCAGTTGAGTGTCTTACAACAGAGAGTGAAAGAATTGAGGGCTTTATTAATGTTTTTATTTTTAAAAATTCGCAATGGTGATTAAAACTTGGAAACTGTCGTTTCAGGAAGGTTTTCAAGGCTGTTTTTCTCTCCATTTGATGCCTTACCTGCGATATTTTTTCTTGGAATAAAAATCATACGGAAAAAGAATTTGCAGTGACCCACTTTATAAATGATATCAAGCCTTAATGTTCATATCGAAATATTGTTACACAGTGTCTCAATGATTCACTTTATTATGTGTTACCTTCCATTAGGCTTAGGAATGTCATGGATCAGATATGCTCTTCTGATATGTGTTTAATTCTTTGATATATATGAAAGAATGTATCTGCATTGAGTATACAGCCACGTTTACCCAATGCATATACGATTAGAGGGATATATTGTGTTATTTTTATGTATGGGGGAAATGGGGAGAATTTCACATGACTTTGCAAACTCATCCACAGTTCATTATTTTTAACAAGTAGCAATCTTACCAGTAGCGTTTTCTCACTGTAGATTTAATTAGTCTTTTTTCCCCTCCCTTTCCCTCCTTGACAGAGCTGAGCGGAGGGAAACGGCGGCAATTTGAAACCTTGTTAGAAATTTATGAAGTGCTAAAATGTTTCATTCCCAGAGGCTGCCTTGCAGCTGTCACTGGATCGCGCTCACTGCCTGCCTCCCCGCGGTCTGGGGAAGGCGGGCTGGAGATGGGCTGCGCATGCGTGCCCGCAGTTGCCTAAATGATACGCTCCGTAATGAGCTCTGGGTGGAGGGAAGCTAATTATATTATTTTCCCCATAATTGACCAGTAAGTAATTCCCCACAACTGGTATGTAAGATGAGAAATGAGGGGCCATTTGGAGTTTAAGACCCTTCACTGGCTTTAAAATACACACTGGCAGCACAGTGAGGGGGGTCAGCTTTGGGCGTGGACATCAAAATTTTCAATACCCGTCGTATTGGTGGCCTCCAGCAGATACTTAACCCGTTTCTAGGAAAATGACCCTGAACTAATTTCTTCTGAAGAAAATCCCTTCCAGAACATCCCACGTGCATGCTAAGTAGGTTCAATTGTGTCTGACTCTTTGTGACCCCATGGACTGTAGCCCCACAGGCCCCTTTGTCCTAGGGATTCTCCAGGCAAGAATACTGGAGTGGGTTGCAATTTTTAGTGTGAAATATTTCTGGCGGCACAGAACTTTCTGGCAGATTCTTTCTTTCTTTCTTTTTTTTTTTCCTTTCTTTTAAATCTTACTTTCAATGTACCAGTTCAGTTCAGTTGCTCAGTCGTGTCCGACTCTTTGCGACCCCATGGACTGCAGCACACCAGGCGTCCCTGTACAACAGCAACTCCCGGAGCTTACTAAGAATCATGTCCCACGAGTCAGTGATGCCAACCAGTCATCTCATCCTCTGTCGTCCCCATCTCTTCCTGCCTTCCATCTTTCCTAGCATCAGTGTCTTTTCAAATGAGTCAGTTCTTCCAATCAGGTGGCCAGCTTGGAGTTTAAGCTTCAGCATCAGTCCTTCCAATGAATATTCAGGACTGATTTACTTTAGGATGGATTGGTTGAATCTCCTTGCAGTCCAAGGGACTCCCAAGAGTCTTCTTCAACACAACAGTTCAAAAGCATCAATTCTTGGGCTCTCAGCATTCTTTATAGGCCAACTCACATCCATACATGACTATTGGAAAAACCATACCTTTGACCGGATGGACCTTGGTTGGCAAAGTAACGTCTCTGCTTTTTAGTATGCTGTCTAGGTTGGTCATAGCTTTTCTTCCAAGGAGCAAGCATCTTTTAATTTCATGGCTGCAGTCACCATCTGCAGTGATTTTGGAGCCCAAGAAAGTAAAGTCTGTCACTGTTTCCATTGTTTCCCCATCTAATTGCCATGGAGTGATGGGAACGGATGCCATAATCTTAGTTTTCTGAATGTTGAAGTTTAAGCCAACTTTTTCACTCTCCCCTTTCACTTTCATTAAGAGGCTCTTTAGTTCTTCTTTGCTTTCTACCATAAGGGTGGTGTCATCTACATATCTGAGGTTATTGATATTTCTCCCGACAGTCTTGATTCCAGGTTATGCTTCTTCCAGCCCAGCGTTTCTCATATAAGTTAAATAAGCAGGGTGACACCATACAGCCTTGATGTACTCCTTTCCGGATTTAGAACCAGTCTGGCTTTCCATGTCCAGTTCTAACTGTTGCTTCTTGACTTGCATACAGATTTCTCAGGAGGCAGGTCAGCTGGTCTGGTATTCCTATATCTTTAAGAATTTTCCACAGTTTGTTGTGATCCATACAGTTAAAGACTTTGGTGTAGTCAATGAAGCAGAAGTAGATGTTTTTCTGGAACTCTCTTGCATTTTTGGTGATCCAACAGATGTTGGCAATTTGGGCTCTGTTCCTCTGCCTTTTCTAAATCCACCTTGAACATCTGGAAGTTCATGGTTCACATATTGCTGAAGCCTGGCTTGGAAAATTTTGAGCATTACTCTGCTAGCGTGTGAGATGAGTGCAACTGTGCTGTAGTTTGAGCATTCTTTAGGATTGCCTTTCTTTGGGATTGGAATGAAAACTGACCTTTTCCAGTCCTGTGGCCACTGCTGAGTTTTCCAAATTTGCTGGCATAATGAGTGCAGCACTTTCACAGCATCATCTTTTAGGATTTGAAATAACTTAACTGGAATTCTATCACCTCTGCTAGCTTTGTTCGTAGTGATGCTTCCTGAGGCTCACTTGACTTTGAATTCCAGGATGTCTGACTCTAGTAAGTGATTACATCATGGTGGTTATCTGGCTCATGAAGACCTTTTTTTTTTTGTAGTTCTTCTGTGTATTCTTGCCTCCTCTTTGTAAGGCCTCCTCAGACAACCATTTTGTCTTTTTGCATTTTTTTCCCTTGGGGATGGCCTTGATCTCTGCTTCCTGTACAATGTCATGCACCTACATCTGTAGTTTTTCAGGCACTGTGTCTATCGGATCTAATCCCTTGAATCTACACTCCCACTGTATAATCATAAGGGATTTGATTTAGGTCATACCTGAATGGTCTAGTGGTTTCCCCTACTTTCTTCAATTTCAGTCTGAATTTGGCAATAGGAAGTTCATGATCTGAGCCACAGTCAGCTTCTGGTCTTGTTTTTGCTGACTGTATAGAGCTTCTCTCTTTGGCTAAAAGGAATATAATCAATCTGATTTTGGTATTGACCATCAGGTGATGTCCATGTGTAGAGTCTTCCCTTGTATTGTTGGAAGAGGGTATTTGCTATGACCAGTGTGTTCTCTTGGCAAAACTCTATTAGCCTTTGACCTGCTTTGTTTTGTACTCCAAGGCCAAATTTGCCTGTTACTCCAGGTATCTCTTGACTTCCTACTTTTGCATTCCCGTCCCCTATAATGAAAAGGACATATTTTTGGGTATTAGTTCTAGAGCATCTTGTAGGTCTTCATAGAGCCATTCATCTTCAGCTTCTTCAGCATTACTGGTCTGGGCATAGACTTGGATTATAGTGATAGTGAATGGTTTGCCTTGGAAATGAACAGAGCTCAATCTGTCATTTTTGAAATTGCTTCCAAGTTCTGCATTTTGGAATCTCTTGCTGACTATGACGGTCACTTCATTTCGTCTAAAGATTTCTTGCCCACAGTAGTAGATATAATGGTCATCTGAGTTAAATTCACCCATTCTAGTCCATTTTAGTTTACTGATTCCTCAAATGATGATGTTCACTCTTGCCATCTCTTGTTTGACCACTTCCAATTTGCCTTGATTCACGGACCTAACATTCCAGGTTCCTATGCAATATTGCTCTTTACAGCATTGGACTTTAACAGTGTCATCCACAACTGGGTGTTGCTTTTGCTTTGGCTCCATCCCTTCATTCTTTCTGGAGTTATTTCTCCACTGATATTCAGTAGCATACTGGGTATCTACAGACCTGGGGAGTTCATCTTTCAGTGTCCTATCTTTTTGCCTTTTCATACTGTTGATGGGGTTCTCAAGGCAAGAATACAAAATGGTTTGCCATTCCCTTCTCCAGTGGACCATGTTTTGTCAGAACTCTTCGCCATGACCTGACCATCTTGGGTGGCCCTACATGGCGTGGCTCATAGTTTCATTGAGTTAGACAAGGCTCTGGTCCATGTGATCAGTGTGGTTAGTTTTTTGTGATTGTGGTTTTCATTCTGTCTGCCCTCTGGTGATTAAGGATAAGAAGCTTCCTGATGGGAGAGACTGACTGAGGGGGAAACTGGGTCTTGTTTTGATGGAAGGGGCCATGCTTGGTCAATCTTTAATCCAATCTTCTGTTGATGGGCGTGGCTGTGTTCCCTCCCTGTTGTTTGGCTTGAGACCAAACTATGGTGGGGGTGATTAAGATAATGGGGACCTCCTTCAAAAGGTCCTGTGCTGCACTGTTGCACTCAGTACCCCAGACCCTGCAGCAGGATACTGCCACAGTGTACCAGGACACTAGCTAATTCGTTTTACTATCTGCATTCATTTGCTAGGGCTGTAGTAACAAGCACTGCAAGCTGGGTGACTTAAGCAGTAGACATTCCAAGTGTTGGATTTTTATGAGGACTGAGGAAGCAGAATATGTTCCAGGCCTCCTTGACTTGTAGGTATAGAGGAGACCTGTGTGTGTCTATATCCTTTTTTATAAGATAAAATCTTACTGGATTAGAGCCCACCCCATGACTTCATTTTACCTTGATAACTTCTGAAAAAAATGCTGTGTTTAAGTCAGGTCACATTCTGACCTAATAGGGGTCATGAAAGTGAAGTTGCTCAGTCGTGTCAGACTCTTTGGGACCCCATGGCCAGTAGCCTACCAAGATCCTTGGTCCATGGGATTTTCCAGGCAAGAGTACTGAAGTGGGTTGCGAGTTCCCTATCTAGGGGTTCTTCCCAACCCAGGGATTGAACCCAGGTCTCCCGCATCGCAGGCAGATGCTTTACTGGGAAAGCTAGGGGTTATGAAGGGACACAGTTTAGTTCACACACTATCCATTGGCTTATCCAAGAACTACCTGTCAAACAACCATCAAGGACAAAGTCCTGTGACATACAAACCTTTAGAAGATACAGTTCCTGCCCTGTGAGTCCACAGGGCCTTCTGTGGGCCATGGCACTTATGGTATTGTATGTGTGTGTGTACATGCTAAGTTGCTTCAGCCATGTCCTCATGTTTGCAACCCTATGGAATATAGCCCGCCATGCTTCTCTGCCTTGGGATTCTCTAGGCAAGAATACTGGAGTGGATTGCCATGCTCTCCTCCAGTGGATATTCCCAAGCCAGGGATCAAACCCACATCTCTTATGTCTCCTACATTGACAGGCAGATTCCTTACCACTAAGTCACCAGGGAAGCCCCCCAGTGGGTATTGTGCTGGACCCCAAATGCCCATGTTCTAATCCTGGAACCTGTGAATATGCTGCCTTACAAGACAATGAGGCATTTGCACGTGGAGTTGAATTAAGAAACTTGCATGGGGAGATTACCTAGGTGAGCCCAGTGTAACTACACAGGAAAGTAGGAGGGAGGAAGAGAATGAGAGAAGGAGAGAGAGGGAAGAGATTGAAGAGGGGGCCACAAGCCAAGGACTGTGGGCAAAGACAAGGAAGCAATTCTCCTCCACATCTTAGGAAGGAGCATAGCTCTTCTGCCCACTCATGTGATCTTCTCAGCTCTAGAACTGTAGGATAATAAATCTGTGTTACTTAAAGCCACTAAATATGTGATGGGCTTCCCTGGTGGCACCAGTGGTAAAGAACCCATTTCCCAGTACAGGAGACGTAAGAGACGCAGGTTTGATCCTGGGTCAGGAAGATCCCCTGGAGAAGGGCATGGCAACCCATTCCAGTATTTTTGCCTAGAGAATTCCCGGGGACAGAAGAGCCTGGCAGGCTACAGTCCATAAGGTCACAAAGAGTCGGACACGATTGAGTGACTAAGCACGCATGCAAATAGGTGGTGATTTGTTACAAGAGCAAATAGGAAACTAATGTGGTACCAAGCTGGAAGGCTTGGAGCCAGAGCTGTACTTGGGTTTAACAAAGTTGCACAGAGTAATGAATGACAATGCCCACTGCCTGGAAGGAGGATGGAAAAAGCCTAATGCTTGACTTAGAGTTGCTCACTAACAATTTTCAAGTCCCCACCCCCACCTAGGTTCCACTCAATTCAGATCCTATACCAGCTTGTTCCACAGGGAGTTGGCAGGTTACAGATAGAATGGGGGAGATATTGAAACCAGGAAGGTAGAAATTCAGCAGTGATTCCTGCATCACAAGAGGGAAAGGAATACCAAGTACCAAGTACCTGAGTACCAAGCTGTGATCCAGGACTCTCAAGATTTTAAATTAGTCCTTCCATCTGTTTTGAAGCCCAGCCCAGAGCTCCCCAGTTGGTCTGTCTGTCTGTCTATCTCTCTCTTTCTTTCTCTCTCTCCACACACACTCGCTGGGGAGGTGCTGGTGATTGACTTGACTGTGTCTCGGGGAACCCTGTTGTAACTAAGCTGTGGGTCCAGCTGGGAGGATGAAGGGGTGGACGGAAAGGGCAGTTGGAGGGTCAGGTGGATGTGCAGGAGGGCTGGGGTACCAGCATAGGCACAGTTGGTGCAGGTCCCCCGAGACCCGTGTGGAAGTCACGTGCAGCTCCAGGAGCTGGAGCCACACAAGGCACTGGCCTGTGGGGACGGAGGGGGTCACAGGGAACCTCTGCAGCCAAATGTCGGCTGTGGTGACTTGCCCTGCGCTGGTCTGCCTGCCTGAGGCAAAGCAGTGATCCTGCTGATGGCTTTGTGTCTGTAAGTGACAATTTTTAACTCCATGAATGGCCTGCAGCCGAGACCTCCATGGTCTGGTGGAAAGAGCATTGTCTCTGGGTAGGGCTGACTAGGAAGCAAATCCCAATTCCACTCCATGTGATCCATGGATTTCCGTGTAGGTTATAGGCCTCTTCAGCCTCAGTTTCCTTATCTTAAAAATGCGGATAGCCTTGTAATACTTGGAGCAGAATTGAGGCAAGGACCGTGGAATGGATGAATGTGAAAGGATCAGATGTGCTGCCTGATTCTCAGTGGGGTTGAGAAAGGTGAATGCTGTGTCTCACCACCTCCTTTCTATGGGCTGTGGAGGGGGCTGGCTGGATTCCTTACTCAGACAGTGGTGCTGCGATGCAGCGGGGGCAGGAAGGTGGTGCTGAAAGCACAGACGCCCCCGCCCCCGTGCTGTGTATTGGCTGCCCCCAGCAAGCATCTCAGAGATGGGAGAGGGGGGTTGTGGGCACACTTTGATCACTTGCATTTGAATCAGAATTAACTAGCTCTCATGCTCTTATGGGCTTCCCAGGTGGTGCGAGAGGTAAAGAACCCAACTGCCAGTGCAGGAGGCGTAAGAGACGTGGGTTTGATGCCTGGGTCAGAAAGATCACCTGGAGGAGAGCATGGCAATCCACTCCAGTATTCTTGCCTGGGAAATCCCATGGACAGAGGAGCCTGGTGGGCTACAGTCCATAGGGTTGCAAAGGGTCGGACATGACTGAAGCAACTCGGCACGCATGCACATATGTTCTTACAGCAAAAGCTCTGGGATCCACGGACAACCAACCCCACAGTCTGAGAATAGGACCAGATCTGTGCTGAAGAAGGCATAGAAGTGTCTTAGCAGCTCAACTTCCCATTGACAGGAGTGTTAACCTACAGCACATTCTCACGGTGGCCCTCACCTATAAGAGAAAGAGGCTGAGACAGATGGGTCAGCATGTACTATCATTATCATGGGTATTTATCAGTGATTGAAAGGGCGTGGAGGAGACACACACTTTAAATGTTGTTCAGTTGATTCTTTTCTTCAGGTGTCAAAAAGACATAAACCAATCAGTAGAGACTCCCAAGTATCATGAGAAACCCAGAGTAGTGTTGGCCACAAGGCTGCCATGATGTTGGAAGAATCAGGGGATGGGGGGGGGGGTCTCGATTGATGGGGTTTTAGGGAGTGGTGGGAGGTGAGATGGGACACACAGGATCAAATTAGAATAAGAGACAGTTTGAAAGGCTCTGAGGAATGTGGAATTGAGCCTGGGCATTTAATTCTCATTCCAGGAAAACTCAACACCCAGGAGGTGGGATGGGGCAAAGGCAGAGACCTGGGCTTGGAGGAGCTGCTGTGATTTCTCCTGCCTCCCTTACTCTCCTCACCTTTCTCTGCCCCTTCTCTCTTGCACATGATTCTGTACCCCCATCCCACATCCCACACCCCACATGCTTTCAGGCAGGGGAACACCACAAGTGCATCAGAGTTCTTGGTTTAGGGGTAACTTAGTAACTAGGACAAGTGTTTGGTGGGTGCAGGCCAGATGAAGAGCTGCAGATCAGATGTCTGCCTTCACATCACCCACCAGGGTAGGACAGAGTGTTAACCTCTGAAGAAGCTCATTTCTCCTGAATTTCTGCCAGGTGTGTCTTGGTTGGAAGAGACACAAGACCACTTGGGATATAAAGGTTCTTTTAGGAGCTGAGTTAGCACTTCTTTCCCAAGGTAACCAAGGTGACTTTCCTAGTTCTCAACCAGGCAGGCAGCTAACTGCAAAGCCAGTTGCTGTTATTGTTCAGTTGCTCATTCGTGTCCCATGGACTGCAGCACTCCAGGCTTCCCTGTCCTTCATCAGCCCCTGGAGTTTGCTCAGACTCATGTCCATTGAGTCAGTGATGCCATCCAATCATCTCATCCTCTGTTGCTTCTTCTCTTTCTGTGACCTTTGATCAACGTTTCTGTGCCTCAGTTTTCTTGTGTGTAAAATGGGGATAACAATACCTCCTTTTCAGAGATGTAGGTGGTAAGCAGTGAGTTAAAATAGGAAAGTGTGTGTTGAATGCAGTACTTAGCACATTTCAGCTGCTAAATAAATGCTATTGGTTTTAATTAACATCTTGGTTTGTTCTTGAACTCACCTGTCTGCCAATGTCTGTATGGTCTGTGTGAGTGTGTATGTGGGTTGAGGGGGTCACCTCCACACCACATCTAGGACACAGGGGACGCTGTGGGACCCCAGCCCTCCTCTGCCACATCCTCTCATCCCACCGTGTCCATCCTCTCCTCTGTGGTCTCTCAGGGGAGTCTCTCCAGTAACCTGTACAGTGGTGGTTTAGTCACTCAGTCGTGTCCAACTCTTGTGACCCCATGGACTGTGACCTGACAGGCCCCTCTGTCCAAGGGATTGTCCAGGCAAGAATATTGGAGTGGGTTGCCACTTCTTTCTCCTGGGGATCTTCCCGACCCAGGAATCAAACCCGGGTCTCCTGCATGGCAGGGGTGCTTTTGACTGACTCAGCTCTGTCATTTCCAATCAGCGCCGCCCTCCCCCTCTACACACCGCACCTCAGGAACCTGGGCAGCAGCTCCCCAGCAAGTCTCCCTGTGGAGTCCTGCCTGCTCTGTCATCCTGGCCTCTCTTCCACATGACCGGAACTCTGAGGTCATGTCCTTACTGTCCCCAGCACCGCGTCCTAGGACTACACTCCATTCTCACATCTCCAAACTCCTTTGTCCTTCATACTGGGCAAGGCTTTGGGGGATTTAGGAAATCCTTTTCCCTCTCAATCGCTCCCCCATAAAGCCACAGGCTCAAGAAACCAAGTCAGAAACTCAGAGCTGAGCCATGACCCCTCATTCTAGAAGAATCTGGGCTCACTGATGCATCTGCACAGATGTCATCTGCTCAGTATGGAAAGAAGCCCCAGGACCATTAGGAAATGGAGATGCCTGCTTTTGTAGCAGGCACTGTGGGCACCAGCCCAGACCCCCTCAGTCCCGAGCATCCCCGCAGCCAGCAGGGACCAGACTTTGCCTGAGATTCTCCCTGATCGACTGCAGAGCCTGGGGACTGACTCCTGGCAGCAGCCCCCTGCGCATGACTGCCAGGGGCTGGTGATGAGTACCTCAACCTCTCAGGTGAACTGATGTGCTGTGGTTCTATGCTGACTCTCAGGGTGCCCCAAAGATTTAGCTGTGGTTGCTTGTAGTGGTGGCTGGCTTGATAACTCAGCCTTTCCTGGCCATCTTCCCCCTCCTGTCTCACTTGCTCCATTTCCTGCCTTTATTTCCTGAAAGCACTTCCCAAATAAACTACTTTCCTTGCATCCCTGTCTCAGGGTCTTCTAGGGCAATTCAGAAGGAGTACCGCTCCCATTGCAAGTGTTTTGGGAAATGCTTCTTGATACAGTGGAGTGTGGCTTGGAGAAGTGACAGAAAGGAGGCTCCTGTGGTCCTGGTGGAGGGCCCCATTGGGGCAGGGGGTGGTGATGCAATCAGAACAGGGTAGTGGCAGCCTTAGTCCAAGGGGTCTGAGAAGACATTGGTGCTTCCACCTGGGCAGAGTGCAGGAGGAGCTGGTCTGATGAGGAGAAAGATTTGACCTCTCTTCCTTCCAATCTCTGTTGCTGCCATGGTTGCAGATTCACTGCCCACAGGAACAGGAAGAAATGTCAAACACTCAGATGACCTCTTTCACTTTGCAGATGGAAATTTGAAGTGCAAGGAGTCTCAGTAGCAAGCTCAAGGTCACAAAACTCACAAGTGTAGAACCATGAGTGTGAAGGTTGGCCAGCCTGACTCTGCTGCAAGAGCGGTGTAGATTGTTGTCTGTCTTAATTCACTTTACAAAGCGTCATTTAAATTTTTTTTTTTTACTTCTTGGCTCTTCAGTTGTCTTCTGTATATATATTAGGTGTGTGTCCCCATTAGGCTGATCTATAGCCTTATTTCTATAGTAGAAAAGGGATTTAAATAGGGCATTTGAGATGACTGTACTCATCTTAAGGTTATTTAAAAACAATTATTACCCTTAGTTGGAAGTGTTACCTCAGGCTATGGATAGTAATGTGCACCTCACAATCCAATTAGATTATAAATGGATTAGTTTATTTCTTGACCAATTTCTTTGCTTTAAATTCCGTGTAACATAGGGCAGAGGGGCCTGATAGTCTATAGTCCATGGGGTCATAGGAGCTGTGTCTGTGAACACGGCCTAGGGACTCAACAACAACATAAGATAGGTCTAAAGAGTGTCAGTTGTATCCGTTTGTACTTTGTATAAATGTGTTGCCTCATCTTTAAGTAGATTATTCATCTTCTTCCTTCATTGGGCTTCCTGGATGGTGTTAGTGGTAAAGATCCTGCCTGCCAATGCAGGAGACATTAGGGACACGGGTTCAATCCCTGGGTCGGAGAGATCCTCTGGAGGAGGGCACGGCAGTCCACTCCAGTATTCTTGCCTGGAGAATCCCATGAACAGAGGAGCCTGGTGGGCTACAGTCCATAGGGGTTGCACAGAGTCAGACTCGACTGAAGCAATTTATCATGTCTGCACTTCCCTCATTAAATGTCACTTCATTTATTTTTGTTTCCTAAACTTTCCTTCTTCATTTACTTAATTACTCACCATCTATCTATCTATCATATCTATCATCTATCAATCATCTATCATTTATGTACCAAACTATCATATCTGTCACCTAATTTGTTTATTTCCTTGAGCTTATTCACAGGGCTTCATTTGAACATTTGTGTCCTTATCCAGTGTTATAGGGCTTCCGGGTAGCTTAAACAGTAAAGAATCTGCCTGCAATGCGCGAGACCTGGGTTCCATCCCTGGGTCAGGAAGATCTCCTGGAGAAGGTCATGGCAACCCACTCCAGTATTCTTGCCTGGAGAATCAGATGGACAGAAGAGCCTGGTGGGCTACGGTCCATGGGGTTGCAATGAGTCAGACATGACTGAAGACTAACACTTTGACTTTCTTCCAGTGCTGCAACAATATTTTTAAAATAACCACATGCTTTCTCACAGTTCAGTTCAGTTCAGTTGCTCAGTTATGTCTGACTCTTTGCGACCACACGGACTGCAACACACCAGGCTTCTCTATCACCAACTCCCAGAGTTTACTCAAACTCATGTCCATTGAGTCAGTGATGCCATCCAACCATCTCATCCTCTGTCATCACCTTCTCCTCCTGCCTTCAATCTCTGCCAGCATCAGGGTCTTTTCAAATGAGTTAGTTCTTCACATCAGGTGACCAAAGTATTGGAGTTTCAGCTTCAACATCAGTCCTTCCAATGAAAATTCAGGACTGACTTCCTTTAGGATGGACTGGTTGGATCTCCTTGCAGTCCAAGGTACACTCAAGAGTCTTCTCCAACACCACAGTTTAAAAACATCAATACATTGGCTCTCAGCTTTCTTGTAGTCCAACTCTCACATCCATACATGACTACTGGAAAAACCGTAGCTTTGACTAGACGAACCTTTGTCATCAAAGTAATGTCTCTGCTTTTTAATATGCTGTCTAAGTTGATCATAGCTTTCCTTCCAAGGAGCAAGCATCTTTTAATTTCATGGCTGCAGTCACCATCTGCAGTGATTTTGGAGCCCCCCAAAATAAAGTCTGTCACTGTTTCCATTGTTTCTCCATCTATTTGCCATGAAGTGATGGGACTGGATGCCATGATATTCATCTTTTGAATGTTGAGCTTTAAGCCAACTTTTTCACTCTCCTCTTTCTCTTTCATCAAGAGGCTCTTTAGTTCTTCACTTTCTGCCATGAGGGTGGTATCATCTGCATATCTGAGGTTATTGATATTTCTCCCAGCAATCTTGATTCCAGCTTGTGCTTCATGCAGCCTTGCTTTTGCATGATGTACTCTGTACATAAGTTAAATAAGCAGGGTGACACTATGCAGCCTTGACGTGCTCCTTTCCCACTTTGGAGTCCAATTCTAACTGTTGCTTCCTGACCTGCATACAGTTTTCTCAGGAGGCAGGTCAGCTGGTCTGATATTCCCATATCTTTAAGACTTTTTCACAGTTTGTTGTGATCCACACAGTCAAAGACTGTGGCATAGTCAATGAAGCAGAAGTAGATGTTTTTCTGGAACTGTCTTACTTCTTTGATGATCCAACGGATGTTGGCAATTTGATCTCTGGTTCCTCTGCCTTTTCTAAATCCAGCTTGAACATCTGGAAGTTCACAGTTCATGTAATGTTTAAGTCTGACTTGGAGAATTTTGAGCATCACTTTACTAGCATGTGAGATGTGTGCAATTGTGTGGTAGTTTGAGCATTCTTTGGGGTTGCCTTTCTTTGGGATTGGAATGAAAACTGACCTTTTCCAGTCCTGTGGCCACTGCTGAGTTTTCCAAATTTGCTGCTATATTGAGTGCAGCACTTTCACAGCATCATCTTTTAGGATTTGAAATAGCTCAACTGGAATTCCATCACCTCCACTAGCTTTGCTCGTAGTGATGCTTCCTAAGGCCCACTTGACTTCGCATTCCAGGATGTCTGGCTCTAGGTGAGTTATCACACCATCTTGAATATCTGGCTCATGAAGATCTTTTTTGTGTAGTTCTTCTGTGTATTCTTGCCAGCTCTTCTTAATATCTTCTGCTTCTGTTAGGTCCATACCACTTCTGTCCTTTATTGTGCCCATCTTTGCATGAAATATTCCCTTGGTATCTCTAATTTTCTTGAAGGGATCTCTAGTCTTTCCCAATCTATTGTTTTCTTCTATTTCTTTGCATTGATCCCTGAGGAAGGCTTTCTTATCTCTTCTTGCTCTGCTTTGGAGCTCTGCATTCAGACTCTGCTTTCTCACCTAGTGTCTCAAACATTTTTGGTTTTCATGCCAAGTCAGAGGTCAGTGGAGCCACAGGTAATTCTCCCGAGGAAGAACACTTAGTGGAATGTCTGCCTCACATGCAGTTTTCAGCTGTGGAAGGCTGTGAGAACCCTCGTGTGTGAGTGTGTGTGTGTTGTGGGGGGGGGGGAGGGGGTTGGTGGTAGGGGGTGACTGCTCTCAGGCAGGAGGGAGAGCTGAGCTGGCAGTTGAGAGCAGGAGTGGGTGCAGCAGGGAGGAAGCACCCTCTCTTGAGAAAGTCTTGGGGAATCCAGTCTCCTTTATTGATATAAATCCTCACGTAAAGTGAAAGTGCTTGTTGCTCAATCATGTCCAATTCTTTGAGCTCTTATGGAATTCTCTAGGCAAGAACACTGTAGTGGGTTGCCATTCCCTTCTCCAGGGGATCTTCCCCTACCCAGGGATCGAACCTGGTCTCCTGCATTGCAGGCAGATTCTTTACCATCTAAGCCACCAGGGAAGCTCTGAAATGATGTATGCATGTGCATTTGCTAAGTTGCTTCAGTTGTGTCCAACGATTTGTGACCTCATGGACTGCAGCCTGCCAGGCTCCTCTGTGCATAGGATTCTCCCGGCAAAAATACTGGAGTAGACTGCCATTTCATTCTCCAGATAAACCCTCATACCACTAAGTAAAACTTCGTGGTTTTTGTAATATGTCAGTAGTTTTGTTTTGTTTTTCCCCCCCATTACTATGTACACAGTACTGTCAGGGGATACAAAATCAGAGATAACCTTTACCTTCTTATTGCCTTGATTTTTCCTAGAAGTCAGTCTCTTGGAGTAATTTTTGCCATCCAGCTGGGCTGTGGAACAAGAATAGTAGATTTATTTTGCTGCACAGTGAGTTTGTAATATGGCCAAGTAAGCAGAAGAGAGCATTGTATCCATGACGGGACCATATTTGTAATCCCTTATTATGAATATTGGATCCCAAAGAGGCAATGTGGTCTGGTGTGCTCTAAATGGTTTTTCTTGCTTTTTGTGTTTGTTTGTTTGAAACATTTGGTACACTAACAAAGTAAAAGCACATAGGCAATCCTTGCCAAATTTAAGAAACTGAAGAGGGTCCTTGAAAATTCCCCCATGTGCTCCTTCCCAGTCACATGCCCTCCCCCAGAGGGAACCTCACTTTTGAACTTGATGTTAGTTAATCCTTGATTTTCTTTGTAGTTGTGCCAACCTATGTTTGTAGCCCTAAGTAATATCGTGCTAAGATGTGCATGCTCTTGAACTTTGTGTAATTAGAATCACAGAGGAGGTGTTCTTCTGGGACTGGCTTTGTTCTCAACATTATTGCTTTGAGATTTATCCATGATGATGAGTGTACTTTGTTCATCCATTCAACAAATAATTGCTTGTGCAGTTGCTGTGCACATTAGATTCTAGGTCTGGAGATAGAGGGCTAGCAAAACAGGCAAGTCCACATCCCAAGGTAGCTTCTTTCTGGTGCGTGAAGGGACGAGGGCAGTAAACAAGAAAAATGGAATATGTAGCCTATTAGATTATAGTTGGTATAAGGGGGAAACTAAACAAATGAAGAGTAATTTTATAGGGGACACGGCGTTTCCGATGGGGGGCTGAGAAGGGGATGTTTGCATGCAAACCTGGGGATGGTAAGGAAGAAGGTCAAGGTGTTGCTGGTGAACATGAGGTTCTTTCTTTGTGGGAAAGAATTTGGGGATGAAGCAGAGATGTTAAGAAAGTAAAGTGACACATTTGAGTCTGTTCTAAGGTGGTGGAGGAACAGATTGAAGTGAGTCAGAAAGAGAAAAACAAATATTGCGTATTAAACATATATATGGTATCTAGAAAGATGTTACTGATGAACGTATTTGCAAGGCAGCAGTGGAGACACAGGCATAGAGAGCAGACTTGTGGCCTTGGGGGCTGGATAGGGGAGGGAAGGAGAGAGGAGTGTGAAAACTACGCAATACCATACGTAAAATAGACAGCCACTGGGAATTTGCTCTTTGCCTCAGGGAGCTCAGGACTTTCCGGGTGGCACTACTGGTAAAGAAACTGCCTCAGTGCAGGAGACATAAGAGAGTCAGGTTTGATCCCTGGGTTGGAAAGATCCCCTGGAGGAGGACACGCAACCCACTCCTGTATTCTTGCCTGGAGAATCCCATGGACAGAGGAGCCTGGTGGGCTGCAGTCTGTAGGGTCACAGAGTCAGACATGACTGAGGCAACTTAGCACTCAGACCTGCAGGGAGCTCACCCTGGTGCTCTGTGACAACTTGAGGGGTGGGATGGAGTGGGGGGTGGAAGGTGAGAAGGGGGTTCAGGAGGGAGGGGGCATAGTATACCTATGGCTGATTCATACTGATGTATGGCAGAAACCAGTCAACGTTGTAAAGCAATTATCCTTCAATGAAAAATACATTTATACACGTTACAATAAAGCGAGAGTTTACTTAAGTAGAGATACACTCTCAGAAGGAGAGCAGGCAGACAGGTTGCTCTAAAAAAGAAGTGTCATGGGTCAGCGAGTGACGAATGCTTCTTATCTGCTAGGCTAATCTTATTGCAGTGAGGGAACAGTGCGGAGAAGGTTACATTTGGACTCAGGAGATTCCTGCCTCTCCCCACCTTTCTTTGTCTGTTACTTGGACCCTTATCACCCAAAATGTGTAGTTTCTGGTCAGTCTGGAGGTTTCTGCTTTCCTCTCTCTGCCTATGGACCCCCACTGACGACAAGATGCATGATTTCCTGCCACCTGGCCCCTGCCCCCACTTCTCTGCTTATGCCTAGCTGCCTGCCTGTTGTAACAATGGGAACATCCGTGGAATAGCCGACTTCATGCTGGATCTGGTTGTTTAACCTTTGCTTCCCACTGCTTTGGTTCACTAAATGCATACTGTCTTTATGTAATAGCTTGCCTCAGGGAACCCTGCCCCTCTGTTTGAATATTAAACAGGCCCTGCCCTGTCCACCTGTGAAGGGTGGGAAGGAAGAAATGACAAATCCTCTCTGAGGCTTGCCATTCTAGGAGATATTTGCAAGATTAATGGCCTTTTTACTTTATTTCCTTACCTCCCCCACCCCACCCCCACCCCTCCACCCCGTGCTCAGTCATGTGACCCTATCGACTGCAGCTCACCAGGCTTCTCTGTCCATGAAATTTTCCGGGCAGGAATACTGGAGCGAGTTGCCATTTCCTACTCCAGGGGATCTTCTGGATCCACGGAGTCTCTTGCATCTCCTGCATCGACAGGTGGATTCTTTACCACTGTCACCTGGGAAGTCCCACCTCCCCCCATCTCTGTTCTATAAAACAAACTGGTGTCCAGATTCCCTTAAGATGGCTGTTTTGAGACATTAGTCTGCCATCTTCTCCATCACTTGGCTTTCCGAATATAGTCATATTCCTTGTCTCAACCCCTGTTCTCGGATTTAATGACCTGTCCTGCAGTGAGCAGAGTGAGCTTGAACTTGGTAACAGAACTTCCCAGGCAGAGAAAACAGGAAGTGCCAAAGCCCACAGCAGTGCTGCCTCTGATGTGTTTCAAGTACTGCATAAGGAGGCCACTGTGGAGACAGCAAGTGAGCAAAAGAGGTGCAGGAGGAGATGAGGATGGAAAGAAAGTGGCAGGTGTTGGAGGAGAATGGCATTCATTCTATGACCAGAGTTGTGACCAGATTTCTCCGTCCATCGCCTGGTGCCCACAGGCCAAGCAGGAGTCATTGCAGTGATACTCAGGAGGGATGATGCAGCTGTGGTTTTGGTTGAGCATTAAGGTTTTCTGATGAATTGGATTTGCAGCTTCCGATCAGAGGGAAATCAGACATAATTGATAGTGTCAAATATTCCTGCTGGGGTGACATGCAGGCCATGGTGAAATCTACAAGAGCAGTGGGGACAGAAACCAGCTTAGTACGTGAGAACAGGAGGCTGCAGGGGAAAATAAAACCAGGGAAGAATTTGAGATGTGAAGGTAAGAGGGGAGTGAGAACCTCCCAGGAATGATCTAGTAGAGAAAGGGAATTTGATGATTTGGAAAAGAAAAGGAAAATTTTGATTCTGTGAGATGTCTACTAATGCCTTTATTCCATTCATTGTTGAGTCATTTATCTTCTTCCTCTCTCCTTGTAGTTTATTATTATTCTTTATTCAGATTCTTTGTTAGGAACATGGTTATGGATGCTGTAAATATCTTCCTGTTTGTGCTTTATATTTCATCTTTTTGTTGTTTTTCTTGATGAGTAGGTGACCATAGATTTGAAAGTTTTAATTAGTGTTTTGTGTTTTTAAAAAATGTGTTCCTACTACACATTTTCTATTTTTTCCTAGAATAGTTTGTATTGACTTGCATTTTATTAAGCCCTTAATTCATCTGGAATTGATTTCTGTAAGGGTGAGAGATAGGGATTGAGTTTCATTTACTTCCATATGGTACCATATATCCTGCCATCATTTACTGAATGTTTCCTCTTTTTCCTTCTTCTTTCCTGCACAGAGCAGGTCTCTTCTGGTCCCTCATTGACTCCAGAGACCCACTGGTCCATTCCCGCCCCAACACCACACTAGTTTAATGACTGTGGTTTATCTTTAGTCTTGGTATCGGTTAGTGAGTCCTTGCTGTTCTTAGCTCTTCAGACTTTTGTGTAAATTTTGGAGTAAGATCAAGTTTCTCAGACACAGCTGAGCATGAGCATGTGGAAGGTGTCAGAATTATTGTTGATTTGTTATTTTTTTATTGGACTTTTTTTTTAAACTATTGACTAGACTTAGGAAATGTTGCCTTCTTTATGGGACTTCCCCGGTGGGTCAGTGATAAAGAATCTGCGTGCAATGCCAGAGACACAGGAGATGTGGATTCGTTCCCTGGATCAGGAAGATCTCTTGGGGAAGGAAATGGCAACCCACTCCAGTATTCCTGCTTGGAAAATCCCACGGACAGAGGAGCCTGGCAGGCTACAGTCCATGGGGTCGCAAAGAGTCAAACATGACTGAAGTGACTTAGCATCTAGCACGTAGCCTTCTTTATATCACAAAGACAAATTCTGAGGGATTTTTAGTGAAAGTCCCTCAGAGTAAGGACTTCTGAGAGATACTGAAACAGTCTGACCACATAGAAACATGATATCTGAGAAAGTCTCTGTGCCATGAAAAAATGTTACCAATATAATTATAAATTATAAAATAAATTTTATAAAATTTTATTTATAACAAGTGAAATTTATTTGTTATTCTTTAGAACAATTTTTCTGTATCTCAGATTTTACTTTTGATATAAATTGGATTTTTCCCTTATATGAGCAGTCCTCATTGCATTTTTATGGGGGTTGCTCATATTTTTGGGGGGATGGGAATGCAACCTTTCTAGCAGGTTAACCCCTTGTATTATGTCAGGGTAGGGAATAAGTAAAAAATAATATAGTTTGTGGAGAAAATTCTCTCATTTCCTGGGACTTGTAAAGACCTTATTTGTTCCAGGTGACAGGTTTCAAGTGGGATAAAAGGCCATTATTTGTGAGAAATGGCAGTTCAAATATAGTGAAGCTGCTGCCAGGAGTTGATGATGCAGAAACAATTTCTTTGGGTCAAGACAGTACTGAATGGGGAATTATTAATGGCATTTAACCCTGTTCATTGCTGTATGAACAGTGGCTGTGGGACCACCCACCACATTCATCTCTGGGGCGGGCTACCCTTTGCAGGTTGTTGTAAAAGCAGTCTGCTCTGTGGCTCTTCAGAAGTGGTTGCTTCCGACACTCTGCTTTCAGGCCATGAAGACCATTAGTTGGTCACTTGCAATGCTCCAATCAGATTAGAGTTTTAAACTTCAGACAAAAACCTTCCTGCAGGGTTGATGATGGTTTAGTCATTGTGTCCGACTCTTTGCAATCCCGTGACTGTAGCCTGGCAGGCTCCTCTGTTCATGGGATTCTTCAGGCAAGAATACTGGAGTGGGTTGCCATTTCCTCCTCCAGGGGGTCTTCCTGACCCAGAGATCAAACCCGTGGCTTCTGTGTGGCAGGTGGATGCTTTTCCACTGAGCCACCAGGGAAACCGTCAGTGATACTAAGTATTAATTTTTCAGTGGAAGGTGTCTTTTGGAAATTGTAGTTATGAGTCAAACAGGAGTGGGTTCCAACTCTGACTGCTGCTTACCAGGTGGGTGATTTAGAGGACATTACTTATCCTTTTCTATATTTTATTTTCCTCATATTGAAAACTGAAATTTGGTGGTTCAGTGGTTAGGACTTGGGGCTCTCACTGCCGAGGGCCTGGTTCAATCCCTGGTCAGGGAACCAAGATCCCACAGGCTGTGTGGAATTGCCAAGAATAAATAGATAGATAAATGAGTAAGAAAAGAATGAGAAAAGAGATGATGGTGGTGATAAGTGATTTTGATGATGAAGACAGTGATAACAATGGTGATGGTGATGATGATAGCCCCTTTCTCCTGTGACTAGTGGGGTTGAGGCCTAGTCCATGTAAAGTAACAAACCCAGAGCCTAGACTGTTTTGGGGGTGCCTTTAACTTCTCTCCCAAACCTTCTGCTCTATTCTTCTGGGTTTTGATTATTTGGGTATAAGTATATTAGCTTTATGGGCTTCCTTGGTGGCTCAGTGGTAAAGGATCCATCTGCCAATTCAGGAGACACAGGAGATGCAGTTTCGATCCCTGGGTCAGGAAGACACCCTGGAGGAGGACATGGAAACCCACTCCAGTATTCTTGCTGAGAAAATCCCATGGACAGAGGAGCCTGGTGGACTATGGTCCATGGGGTCTCTTAAGAGTCAGATGTGACAAGTGACTGAGCATGCACACATATTAATTTTATATTGTTGCTGCATCAAATATTAATAACTATAGTCTTTGAGATTTAAGACACCTTTATTCTCATATAGTGTCTGAAATCAGGTTCGCTGAGTGAAAAGCAGTGTCAGGGGGACTGTGTTCCCTCTAGAAGCTGTAGGAAAACATTCATCCTCTTGTCTTTACTTTCCCGAGAGCTGTACTCCTTGGCTCCTAGCTCCTTCCCCAGCCTTTAAAGCCTCAAGGATAGCCTCATTTTCCACTGGTCTCCTTGTTTTCCGCATCATATCTCCCTCTGCACCTCTCTTTGTAGACACCTGTGATTGTGTCTATGCCCACTTGGATAATTTAGGATAATCTCACCATCTCAGGATCTTCAATGTAATCATGTCTGCAAAGTTCTTGTTGCTACATAAGAAAAGGTTTGCTGGTTCCAGGGCTTAAGACCTGTATACCTTTTGGGACCATTATTCAGCTTACCACAGTAAGAAAGGCTTCCCAGGTGGCGCTAGTGTGAAAGAACTTGCCTGCAATACAGGAGACAGAAGAGACACGGGTTTGATCCCTGGGTCAGGAAGGTTCACTGGAGGAGAGCATGGCAATCCGTTTCCATATTCTTGCCTGGGAGATCCCATGGACAGAGGTGCCTGGTGAGCTAGAGTCTGTGGGGTCTCACAGAGTTGGACATGACTGAAGTGACTTAGCTCACGTGCATAGTAAGAATAAAGTAAGTTCAAAATGCAAACACTCTATACTAGCATCAGTTCATTATAAAACCATGCTCAGCAAAGTCATATTTGACATCATGTCCCTTGTCAATTAAAAAATGTGATTATTCCTAACAGAGTGATAAGAAATCAATTTGCTGGCCCGGATGCTGCTGGGACTTCCTGGGAAGCTGGTGGCAGTGCCAAGAGTAGAGGCTAAAGCTACCTGGAAATTATTATATAGTCTACATCTTTTGGTGCCAAGATTATCTTGGGCTTTGACCTCAGATGCTGTGTGTCTTTACCGGTTGTATATAAAGGTATGAGGGGTATTCTCAGATAGTAAAACTCTGCCTGTAATTCAGGAGACCTGGGTTTGATCCCTGGGTTGGAAAGATCCCCTGGAGAAGGGAATGGCTACCCACTTCAGTATTCTTACCTGGAGAATCCCATGGACAGAGGAGCCTGGCGGCCTACAGTCCATAGGTTTGCAAAGAGTTGGACGTGACTGAGTGACTAACACTTTCACTGAACTTATGCAGTGCACAACTTGTATGGCTGTAAGTGGTGGACTCTCTGATGCCCGCTAGACTGTAAACTCTAGAAATACATGGCCCATGTCTGTCTTTTATCCCCATTACCCAGTGTAGCACTTGGCACAGAACACATTCAGAGAAACAAAGACGTGAAAGGTGGATATATTCAACCCAAGAACCACCAAATAACTCCATATCTGTGTGGCCCCAAAAGGTCATTTCTCAGCATTGGCCGCACATCAGAATCATCTGAGAAAGATCTTTAAGAAGAAGGGTCTGAGGCGATTCTCTGGTGGCTCAGTGGATAAGTGTCTGCTTGATAATGCAGGGGACATGGGCTCGATCCCTGATCTGGGAAGATCCCACATACCATGGAACAACTAAGCCCATGTACCCCAATGGTGAGCCCCCACTCTAGAGCTTGTGCTCCTCAATGAGAGAAGCCGCTGCAAAGAGAAGCCTGCCCGCTGTGATGAAGAGTAGCCCCGCTTGCCACAACCAGAGAAAGCCCAGGCAAGGAACAGAGACCCAGCACGGCCAAAAATATATATATATATATATATATATATATATATATATATATATATATATATATATATATATATATATATATTTAAAGAAGGCTCTGGGGCTGGACTCTGGCTTTCCTCCACTGGCATTTTCCACAACGATCTCCTCCCTCACATCCCCTCAATCTGTCTCTCAGCAGTCAACAGCAGCTCTTGCCCTGTGATTGCCCCACAATCCCTAAACTCCAGCTCCCAGCCACTGCGCCTTCTAGGGGACCAGCGTTCCTGTCCGGGGTATGTGTGGCTGCGGCAAGGACTGTCTGATTCTCATTCCCTCTAGGCTGCCACAGATCAGCTGTTTCACTCTCAGCCTTAAATGTTTCTTCTCTGACTCAGACAATTGCCCCGATGCGGGAATCGGACTCCTGATTCAGTTCCCCCACCTGCTGAGGGCAGGTCCAGTCCTACTAACACTCCTGTTTCCCCGCCTAGTTCCTTCGTCCTACCGAGTTTTGTGTGGTTCTATATATTCTTTTTCACTGGTCAGGTATGCCTGTCTGCTCTCAGCTGGCGTTCTGCATGCACTTTTGCATCTGAAGGTGTATTCCTGATGTATCTGTGGAGAGAGATGTACTCCACGTCCACCTGCTCCTCTGCTAGCTTGTTCTCTCTGGGGCTGGACTCTGTTCACAGTGGTTCAGACTTATTTGGTCTGGGTGGAGCCATGGTATTACTATTTTAAAGAAGTACCCCGGGTGATGTCTCTGCAGCTAGGTAGCTCGTCATTGGTTTAGAGTAGTGCTTTTCAAACATCAGTATCTATTAAAATCACCTGGAGGACTCATGGAAACAGGTTTTCTGATTCCATTGGGGAGGAGCCAAGATGGCGGAGGAGTCGGACGGGGAGACCACTTTCTCTCCTACAAATTCATCAAAGGAATAACTGAATGCAGAGCAAACTTCACAAAACAACTCCTGATCACTAGCTGAGGTCATCAGGCGCCCAGAAAAGCAGCCCATTGTCTTCGAAAGGAGGTAGGACAAAATATAAAAGATAAAAAGTGAGACAAAAGAGCTAAGGACGGAGATCCATCCCGGGAAGGGAGTCTTAATAGAGGACGTTTCCAGACACCGGGAAACCCTCGCACTGGCGGGCCTGGCGGAAGTGTTTGAATCTCGGAGGGCAACCTGACTGGGAGGGAAACAATAAATAAAACCCACAGATTACGAGCCTAAAAGCAACTCCCAGCAGAAAAGTACCCCAGACACCCGCATCCGCCACCAGCAAGTGGGGGCGGAATGGAGAGGAGCTGGCGGCATTGCTTGGGGTAGGGTCCAGGCCTGAGTGCCCTGAGGACAATCAGAGGGAGCTTTTGTGAGGTGCCAACTTGAACTGTGGGAGAGCAAGAGAGAGAGAGAAAATTAACCGGCCCGAACACACTGCCGGCCGTTCGCAGAACAAAGGGACCGAGAAAGTCCAGAGAAGAGCTCGCGGGCTGCGGACAGGCCCAGCCCCGCCGGAGGCAGGAGGCAGGGGTGAGGGGAAGGGGGCAGGCTCGGCCCCAAGGACCGCATCCCCTGCCGCACTGCAAAAAGGCCTCCAGTTTCTAATCAAAGACCTCCTGAGATTCTGGCTGGTCGACATCCACCGCTGGCAAGACACAGGGCACAGGCACCCAACTGGCGGGGGCGGGGACTGGGGCTGGGGACGCGGAGGGCAGAAGGCACACGCACCCGACTGGCCCAGCGGAAACTGAGACTGGGACCGCGGAAGGCAGTGGCCATGCCGCACCCGGAGAGAGTGCGCCCGTGAAGCCCCTGGCTGCCTGGACCGCTCTGACGGGGAAGGCACAAAGAGCAGGCGCAGCTTTTTGTTCTGCGCTTTTGTGGAACACCCGAGGGCTGGAACCGCGCGCAGCGCAGGGCACGCTCCATATAGAGCAGCCGGGAGCCTGAGCAGCACAGACAGAGAAAGCAGCGCCGGCCCCTCCCCGCAGCGCGATGGAACTAGCTACCTGAATAAGAGTCCACCTCCGCCCGCCTGTGTCAGGGCGGAAATGAGGCTCTGAAGAGACCGGCAAACAGAAGCCAAATAAACAAAGGGAACCGCTTCAGAAGGGACCGGTGCAACATATTAAAATCCCTGTAGAAAACACCGACTACACCGGAAGGGGCCTGTAGATATCGAGAAGCGTAAGCTGGAACGAGGAGCTATCTGAAACTGAGCCGAACCCACACTGACTGCAACAGCTCCAGAGAAATTCCTAGATATATTTTTACTTTTTTAAAAAGTTTTTCTTTTTTATTTTTTTCTCTTTTATTTTCCTTTAAAATTCCCTATTACTCCCCCATTACTCCTTAACTTTCATTTTCATAGATTTTTATGATTTTTTTAATTAGGGAAAAAATTTTTTTTCTTTCTTTTTTTTTTCTTCTTTTTTTTTTCTTCTTTTTTTTCCTTTTTCTCTTCTATTTTCTATTTTTCTTTTCCTCTTATTTCTTTTAAAGTCCTCTAGTACTCCTCTACTACTCCTTAATTTTCATTTTCAATACACTATAACCTTACAAAAAAAAAAAAGAGAAGCCCTATTTTTTAAACTGAACTTCATATATATTTCTAAAATTTTTTGTGTGTGTTTTGGTTTTTGTTTTTAGTATAGTATTTTTAAGAGTCTAACCTCTACTCTAGATTTTTAATTTTTGTTTTTCAGTATATGATATAAATTGTGAACATTTAAGAATCCAATATTCAGTTCCCATTTTTATTCAGGAGTGTGTTGATTATTCTCTCCCAATCTTGACTCTCTGTTTTCTACCTCAGAACACCTCTATTTCCTCCTTTCCCCTTCTCTTCCCAATCCAATTCTGTGAATCTTTGTGGGTGTCTGGGCTACGGAGAACACTCTGGGAACAGACAGCTGCGTAGATCTGTCTCTCTCCTCTTGAGTCCCCCTTTTTCTCCTCCTGCTCCTCTCTATCTTCCTCCTCCCTCTCCTCTTCTTCATGTAACTCTGTGAACCTCTCTGGGTGTCCCTAACGGGGGAGAATCTTTTCACCATTAACCTAGAAGTTTTATTATCAGTGCTGTATAGTTGGAGAAGTCCTGAGACTACAGGAAGAATAAAACTGAAATCCAGAGGCAGGAGACTTAAGCCCAAAACCTGAGAACACCAGAAAACTCCTGACTACATGGAACTTTAAGTAATAAGTGACCGTCCAAAAGCCTCCATACCTACACTGAAACCAACCACCACCCAAGAGCCAATAAGTTTTAGAGCAAGACATACCACACAAATTCTCCAGCAACACAGGAACATAGCCCTGAACGTCAACATACAGGCTGCCCAAGGTCACACCTAACACATAGACCCATCTCAAAACTCATTACTGGGTACTCCATTGCTCTCCAAAGAGAAGAAATCAAGTTCCATGCACCAGAACACCGACGCAAGCTTCCCTAACCAGGAAACCTTGACAAGCCAATCGTCTAACCCCACCCACTGGGTAAAACCTCCACAATAAAAAGGAACCACAGACCTCCAGAATACAGAAAGCCCACTCCAGACACAGCAATCTAAACAAGATGAAAAGGCAGAGAAATACCCAACAGGTAAAGGAACATGAAAAATGCCCACCAAGTCAAACAAAAGAGGAGGAGATAGGGAATCTACCTGAAAAAGAATTTAGAATAATGATAATAAAAATGATCCAAAATCTTGAAGACAAAATGGAGTTACAGATAAATAGCCTGGAGACAAAGATTGAAAAGATGCAAGAAATGTTTAATAAAGACCTAGAAGAAATAAAAAAGAGTCAATTAAAAATGAATAATGCAATGAATGAGATCAAAAACACTCTGGAGGGAACCAAGAGTAGAATAACGGAGACAGAAGATAGGATCAGTGAGGTAGAAGATAAAATGGTGGAAATAAATGAAGCAGAGAGGAAAAAAGAAAAAAGGATCAAAAGAAATGAGGACAACCTCAGGGACCTCTGGGACAATGTGAAATGCCCCAACAATCGAATCATAGGAGTCCCAGAAGAAGAAGACAAAAAGAAAGGCCATGAGAAAATACTCGAGGAGATAATAGCTGAAAACTTCCCTAAAATGGGGAAGGAAATAGCCACCCAAGTCCAAGAAACCCAGAGAGTCCCAAACAAGATAAACCCAAGGCGAAACACCCCAAGACACATATTAATCAAATTAACAAAGATCAAACACAAAGAACAAATACTAAAAGCAGCAAGGGAGAAACAACAAATAACACACAAAGGGATTCCCATAAGGATAACAGCTGATCTATCAATAGAAACCCTCCAGGCCAGAAGGGAATGGCAGGACGTACTGAAAGTAATGAAAGAGAATAACCTACAACCTAGATTACTGTCCCCGGAAAGGATCTCATTCAGATATGAAGGAGAATTCAAAAGCTTTACAGACAAGCAAAAGCTGAGAGAATTCAGCACCACCAAACCAGCTCTTCAACAAATGAGATACACATTCTAAGAAGCTCCCAGGTCAGATGGATGCTATTAGTGTGGGGACCTTCCCTTGAGAACCATTGCTCTGGAGGACAGTAGGTAAGTCTGTTTGATGTGCATTAGGGCAAATAGTTGGGGCACCATTCTGGAAGTGTGTGTGTGTGTGTGTGTGCACGTGGAGATACAAAAGACATTAAGCACCCATTTTAAATATCTAATTTTATTCTTTCTATCCAACATCCTTTCAAGGTAAGCATGTTTAACCTTCAGCTTTTAGCTGACAAACTAGAAAAGCAGGGAGGTGAACTTTGTTTGAGTCATGCTTTTCAGTATATCACAAAGTCACAGCCTCCAGGAGATGAGAGACATTTCAGTATTGTGTACTCATCTTCATTCTCCACTTCTGATCGTGGTGCGTGCCCTGACCTTGGTGAGCACTCTGAGAGAGTCCTGAGAGCTTATCCTAGGCCCCCTCCCTGCAGGGCACAGGTAGCTGCTTAGTCAAAATGTGTTGAATCCACTTGAATAGAGACACTGCACGCTGACTAACCTAGACTTGGGAACTGACACCGATTTGAGATTTGATGAGCTTAGCATAGTTCTCAGCTTCTGATAATTTTGACTTGGACCTTGTAAAACAAAAGAGACTTTTTTTCTTCAGGACCATACGGCTGTCTCAAAGCCTCTGGGCAAAATTACAAAGGGGTCATTTCCTTGCTGGCCACCCTTGCTGTTCTTGTGAGCCATCCTCTCATTTCCAGTGTTCCTACTACCCCCAAAATCTATCAATGGTCCCCAGTCTCCCTTGCTTGGGTCAAAAACCAGGACTCCATCCGGGTGGATCCCAATATACCTTTCTTCCAACCACTTTATCCAAACTGTCTACTCTTGAAACACACAGCATATGTGCATGCTCTGTTGTCTCCAACTTTTTGCGACCCCATGGACTTTACTCTGCCAGGCTCCTCTGTCCATGGGATTTTCCAGGCAAGAATACTGGAGTGGGTTGCCATTTCATCCTCCAACAGCCGCACTCATAAACACATAGCAGCACTCAGCTAATGCAGAAGATTCTATGATTAAAGTGATTGGCACTCAGATGCAAATACTGGAAGTATTTCTGTGTATTCCATGGATGCCCCATGGATGTCTTGAATTTTAAAGAGGAGCTTGTAATGACTGTCACATATGGGACTATATTGGGTTAGGGAACACCCATGGACAGCAAAAGTGTGTGGACAATTTCTTGACCTCCTTACCTGAACTGCCCTTAGTTTGGTGAGAATTAAGCACAGTATTTTGTGTTTCTAACTGCCCATCCTCTCCACTCCCTTTGTAAGGCAGTTGCATTGAGGCATATCATACTTGGGCTGGTGAGGCTTAAAGCTAACTGTGAATATTTGAAACCTTTCATCTCAAATCTGGTAGAAGGTAGAAACTCCTTCTGTGTCAGTTTTTTCCTCCTTACAAGGACTCAACAGAGCACCAGTTTAGGTCTTCCAAGTAGTTGCTTTGAAGGGTTGTTGACTACGGGGGTTTCCTCTGCTCACAGGCCAGTGTTCCCACAGTTCTTGGGAAAGAGACTAGTCAGTGCTTGCTCTTGGTTGAAATGTTGGCAGGAGGAAGCCTCACTCGCATCTTTCTTGAGGAACATTTCCACCTGTGACATCAGGCTTGTTGAAAATCACATCTGAAAACTGTAGAGTAAAGTGTAAAAAAGCAACCAAGACTAAACTGCCTGCCAGAATTAGGTTTGCTTTGCTGGAGAAAGCTGTAATTTACAGATTTTAAGTGATGCAGTGACTGTGGGAAATAAAAGCTACATTTTGTCCTCCACGTTTCAGACTGAATCGTGTCCCCCACCCCAAATTCTTACATAGAAGCTCTAACTCCAAGTATCTCAGAGTCTGACTGGACTTGGAGATGGGGCCTTTAAAGATGTGTGCATGCATGCATGCTAAGTCGCTTCAGTTGTGTCCGACTCTTTGTGGCCCTATGAGCTTTAGCCCACCAGGCTCTAATTCAATATGACGGTGTCCTTATACAATGAAGAGTTTAGGGTGCAGGCGCTCACAAAAGGAAGACCCTCTGTGGACACAGGGAGGAGGCAGCCACCTACAATCCCAGGAGAGAGGCTTCAGAAGAAATGACCCCTGGTGACACCTAAACATGTAGGTTATTACAAGGTATTAAATAGAGTTTCCTGTGCTGCACATCCTTCTTGTTTATCTTATACATGGTAGTGTGAATCTCTTAATCTCAACCTCCTAATTTATCTACCCTCTGACCCCACTATCTCCTTTGCTAACTGTGAGTTACTGTTTTCTATGTCTGTGAGGCTGTCTCTGTTTTGTAAGTAAGTTCATTTTGTATCATTTTTTTTTTTTAAGATTCCACATATAAGTGATATCATATGATATTTGTATTTCTCTGTTTGACTTACTTCACTTAGTATGATACTCTCCAGGTCTATGGATGTTGCTGCCAATGGCATTAGTTCATTCTTTCTGTGGCTGAGTAGTATTCCTTTGGATATATGTACCGCATCTTCTTTAGCCGTTCATCTGTGGATTAGGTTGTTTTCATGTCTTGGCTATTGTGAATAGCGCTGCTGTGAACATAGGGGTGCGTCATCTTTAACGATCCGCATCCTGATGAAGATACAAAACTGTGGTGACTGACCACATGCTGCTTGCCCACACTGTTCTGAGTGCTGCTGCATGCTGGCCACTTCAGTTCAGTTCAGTTCAGTCGCTCAGTCGTGTCCGACCCTTTGTGACCCGATGAATCGCAGCACGCCAGGCCTCCCTGTCCATCACCAACTCCCAGAGTTTACTCGAACTCATGCCCATCGAGTTGGTGATGCCACCCAGCCATCTCATCCTCTGTCGTCCCCTTCTCCTCCTGCCCCCAATCCCTCCCAGCATCAGGGTCTTTTCCAATGAGTCAACTCTTCACATGAGGTAGCCAAAGTATTGGAGTTTCAGCTTCAGCATCAGTCCTTCCAATGAACACCCAGGACTGATCTCCTTTAGGATGGACTGGTTGGATCTCCTTGCAGTCCAAAGGACTCTCGAGTCTTCTCCAACACCACAGTTCAAAAGCATCAATTTCTCGGTGCTCAGCTTTCTTCACAGTCCAACTCACATCCATACATGACCACTGGAAAAACCATAGCCTTGACTAGATGGACCTTTGTTGAAAAAGTAATGTCTCTGTTTTTTAAGATGCTGTCTAGGTTGGTCATAACTTTCCTTCCAAGGAGCAAGTGTCTTTTAATTTCATGGCTGCAATCACCATCTGCAGTGATTTTGGAGCCCAAAAAAATAAAGTCTGACACTGCTTCCACTGTTTCCCCATCTATTTGCCATGAAGTGATGGGACAGGATGCCATGATCTTAGTTTTCTGAATGTTGAGCTTTAAGCCAACTTTTTCACTCTCCTCTTTCACTTTCATTAAGAGGCTTTTTAGTTCCTCTTCACTTTCTGCCATAAGGGTGTGTCATCTGCATATCTGAGGTTATTAATATTTCTCCCAGCAATCTTAATTCCAGCTTGTGCTTCCTCCAGCCCAGCGTTTCTTGTGATGTACTCTGCATATAAGTTAAATAAACAAGGTGACAATGTATAGCCTTGACATACTCCTTTTCCTATTTGGAACCAGTCTGTTGTTCCACGTCCTGTTCTAACTGTTGCTTCCTGACCTGGATACAGATTTCTCAAGAGGCAGGTCAGGTGGTCTGGTATTCCCATATCTTTTAGAATTTTCCACAATTTATTGTGATCCACACAGTCAAAGGCTTTGGCATAGTCAATAAAGCAGAAATAGATGTTTTTCTGGAACTCTCTTGCTTTTTCGAGGATTCAGCAGATGTTAGCAATTTGATCTCTGGTTCCTCTGCCTTTTCTAAAACCAGCTTGAACATCTGGAAGTTCATGGTTCACGTATTGCTGTAGCCTGGCTTGGAGAAATTTGAGCATTACTTTGCTAGCGTGTGAGATGAGTCCAATTGTGTGGTAGCTTGAGCATTCTTTGGGATTGCCTTTCTTTGGGGTTGGAATGAAAACTGACCTTTTCCAGTCCTGTGGCCACTGCTGAGCTTTCCAAATTTGCTGACATATTGAGTGCAGCACTTTCACAGCATCATCTTTCAGGATTTGAAATAGCTCAACTAGAATTCCATCACCTCCACTAGCTTTGTTCTTAGTGATGCTTTCTAAGGCCCGCCTGACTTCACATTCCAGGATATCTGTCTCTAGGTGAGGGATCACACCATCATGATTATCTGGGTCATGAAGATCTTTTTTGTACACTTGCCACTTAATGATCATAATAACCCTGTGAAATCAGTTCTGTAATCTTAAAGTTGTAGAAAGAGAGACACCCAGAAGGTCATTACCTTTCCCATAATCATATTGTTAGGGTGTGGTGGGGCCAATATGGAAACCTGGGTAGTCTAGCCTAGTTCTAGAGTGTTCTTCACCATTACTGTTTGAGGTCTTGTAGGAAGAATCAGGGTGTGTATGTGTATTTGGGTGGCTGAAGATATGAGAATATGGGTAGAATGATTCCCAGTTCTTCAAACATGGGGAGGGAAGGAAGGAGGGAGGGAGAGGTATCTAGAAATAAACACTTGCTGGTAAAGGCCATTCATCAATACTATTGAATTCACTGAAACATAGCAATTTTTAGTCAGGTGGCTATATTAGTATCAGAATTGATGGCTCAGCCAATAAAGAATCCACCTGCAATGCAGGAGATGCAAGAGATATGGGTTGAATTCCTGGGTTGGGAAGATCCCCTGGAGGAGGAAATGACAACCCACTCCAGTATTCTTGCTTGGGAAATTCCATGGACAGAGGAGCCTGCCAGGCTACAGTCCATAGGGTTGCAGAGATTTGGACATGACTGAGCACATTTTCTTTATTATTGCTACTGTTTTAATACTAATAATAGTATTTATCCTTAAACATTTTATTGGCCAGAAAAAACGGTAAAATCCATATTTATTTATGTAACTATGTCAGTTATTTTCAGTCCCATTTTAATTATAACTCAATTGAGGCTTGGCTAAGGTCTTTTCTCCTAAGTCTTGTTGCTGCTAGGCTACACAGAGATCTAACAGAATGGATCAGCAATAGAATTGTCCCAAAAAATGTCAGCAAGAGGTTGGTGAGTCCAGTACTGTCAGGGGAAGCAAACACACAATCACACAATCGGGAAGAGGTGGCTCCAGGCTCTCTGATCTCAATAAGTCCAGACTTTCAGGTCATTGGAATGGGACCTAGACTCACTCCTCCTGGTGACTTAGCGCCACCAGACCTCTTATTAGCTGTTGACCCAAGACATGGAGGTTGCTGAGCTTTCAAATGCAAACTTCTCCTCTGGCCGGGTAAAGTGTTGATTTAATAAGCATGTGATCCTATGATATATTAACACATCATTTCTGCCTTAAAGTGAAATCAAAACCTGCCTTTATAAATAATAGTTAAAATTCAAGAAATCCATTAATGAAATCCTCTGTTAGTAAAGAGGAGACATTAGAAAACAGAAAATATCTTTTATAGTCTTAACTCTTATAGAGCTAAACTCTTTGTTATAGCTTTTTTCCCCTACATTTAAACTTGTTTTTCTACTTGAAACCATAGTGAAATCATAATTGTGCTTTCTGCTTAATGCTATATCTTAAATCTATAGTATTTCATATCTAATTTTAAGTATAATTTTTATAAACTATATATATATATATATATATACACACACACAACTTAGTTGCTAAACTGTGTCTGACTTTGTGACCGTATGGATTGTAGCCCCCAAGACTCCTCTGTCCTTGGGATTTCCCAAGCAAGAATACTGGAGTGGGTTGCCATTTTTTTCTCCAGGGGATCTTCCCCATCCAGGGATAGAACCCATGTTTCCTGCATTGGCAAGTGGATTCTTTACCATCTGAGCTACCAGGAGAGAAGGAGGGTAGAGGGTGCATCTACTCACTACCTGTATAGTTTACATTTTCATATGACATTCTTGAGGAAATAAGATATTAATATTAACCGAAAAGATGGTCCTGGAAAATCAAATGGGAATCAACTGTATTCCAAAGGTGGAAGGATGAGCTTAACTGAATTCTTAGAGAAACTTCTGGTGGTACATTGTGTGCAGATTTTGCAAACTATTCTATTTACATTCAGAGAGGCAGAGCTGGCTCACATTGAAATAAGGTGAAAAGAAAGTGTAATGATTTACATATTGCTCAGACCTTGGAAGGAAGGAAGGACATTTGTTCTCAGGAGTCTGGTCTCTGGCACTGTGTATTAAAAAGACCTTTTTCCATAGTGGTTATTGAACATTTAAAAAACATCATTTTGAAATTTAAGTTTTTATTAAGATTAGTTTCAGATTCATTACTTGATGATTTTATGTACATGTATATATTGAAATGATCACAACAAATCTAGTTAACATCCATTACCATGTAGAGTTACACTGTTTTTTTAATTGAGAAATACTTTAAAGGTTCTTCTAGAATATACCTACAGTCTGGTCTCTTCAGAAGCTATCAAAACCAAGAGCCTCTAATGAGGGTTGCCTTGGATTGGAGATCCTCGGTTTCATCTTCAGACCACTTTCGGAATTACTTGGGGTGACACGGGTCTCCAGATGACCTCAAGTCAACGCACACCTAATTCAATTCTCCCCAAATTTAATCTCCTCATCACTTATTAAGCCCTCACATTTGGAGGATTTAGTTAAAGTGAAGTCGTTCAGTCGTATCCGACTCTTTGCGACCCCATGGACTGTAGTCTACCACGCTCCTCCGTCCATGGGATTTTCAAGGCAAGAGTACTGGAATGGGTTGCCATTTCCTTCTCCAGAGGATCTGCCCGACACAGGGATCAAACCCAGGTCTGCTGCATTGAAGGCAGACGCTTTATCATCTGAGCCACGACCTCAAGTCAATGCACATCTAATTCAATTCTCCTCAAATTTAATCTCCTCATCACTTATTACGTGCTCACATTTGGAGAATTTAGTTAAGGCCTGTCATATATTTCAGGTTTGAGGGTAATGGATGTTGGTATTTGAAGGAAGCCAATGAAATATCCAAGTTGGTTGGCAGTGGCGATGCCAAAGAATGCTCAAACTACTGCACAGTTGCACTCATCTCACATGCTAGCAAAGTAATGCTCAAATTTCTCCAAGCCAGGTTTCAACAATACCTGAACTGTGAAGTTCCAGATGTTCAAGCTGGATTTAGAAAAGGCACAGGAACCAGAGGTCAAATTGCCAACATCTGCTGAATCCTCGAAAAAGCAAGAGAGTTCCAGAAAAACATCTATTTCTGCTTTACTGACTATGCCAAAGCCTTTGACTGTGTGGATCACAATAAACTGTGGAAAATTCTAAAAGATATGGGAATACCAGACCACCTGACCTGCCTCTTGAGAAATCTGTATCCAGGTCAGGAAGCAATATTTAGAACTGGACATGGAACAACAGACTGGTTCCAAATAGGAAAAGGAGTATGTCAAGGCTGTATATTGTCACCCTACTTATTTAACTTATATGCAGAGTACATCACAAGAAACGCTGGGCTGGAGGAAGCACAAGCTGGAATCAAGATTGCCAGGAGAAATATCAATAACCTCAGATATGCAGATGACACCACCCTTATGGTAGAAAGTGAAGAAGAACTGAAAAGCCTCTTGATGAAAGTAAAAGAGGAGAGTGAAAAACAAAGATCATGGCCTTGCATCTGGTCCCATCACTTCATGGCAAATAAATGGGGAAACAATGGAAACAGTGTCAGACTTTATTTCTGGGGGCTCCAAAATCACTGCAGATGGTGACTGCAGCCATGAAATTAAAAGATGCTTACTCCTTGGAAGGAAAGTTATGACCAACCTAGACAGCATATTAAAAAGCAGAGACATTACTTTGCCAATAAAGGTCCGTCTAGTCAAGGCTATTGTTTTTCCAGTGGTCAGGTATGGATATGAGAGTTGGACTATAAAGAAAACTGAGAACCAAAGAATTGATGCTTTTGAATTGTGGTATTGGAGAAGACTCTTGAGAGTCCCTTGCACTGCAAGGAGATTCAACCAGTCCATCCTGAACGAAATCAGCCCTGAATATTCATTGGAAGGACTGATGTTGAAAATGAAACTCCAATACTTTGGCCACCTGATGCGAAGAGCTGACTCATTTGAAAAGACCCTGATGCTCGGAAAGATTGAAGGCAGAGGGAGAAGGGAAAGACAGAGGATGAGATGGTTGTATGGCATCACTGACTCAGTGGACATGAGTTTGAGTCAACTCTGGGAGTTGGTGATGGACAGGGAGGCCTGGCGTGCTGCAGTCCATGGGGTCGCAAAAAGTCTGACACGACTGAGCGACTGAACTGAACTGAATGAGACATCCTGGTTTTCCTTCCACACTTGGAACCAGTTAGGAGAGAGAATCAAATAGAGAGATGGCAGATCAAAATACCATCTTTTTATGACAGAGTCTCAGCTTGAACTGCAGAACCAGGCCAAGCTGCCCCCTGCTCCGTTTACTACACAGAGGACAGCAGACCTAATGGACATGTTCCCTGCAGGCAGGCAGACAGATGCCAGCAGGAGAAAGAAAAAAAAAAAAAAAAAAAAAAACTCACCTCTGGTCTGTGGTGAAGGAGGGAAGGACAGATAGTCTGTGGGTCGTATACGCCAGCGCATAGTTTCTCGACTGGGGGACTACTGATATTTGGGGCAGAGGGTTGTTTATTACAGGGGCTTCTGCTGGGCATCGTAGGGTGTTCAGCAGTACCTCTGGCCTCTACTCACTGGATCCCATCCCACCGCCTCTTAGTTGGTACATTCGGCAGTCTCTTGTTTTTGTTTAGTCACTCAGTCGTGTCTGACCCTTTGTGACCCCGTGGACTCCAACAGGCCAGACTCCTCTGTCCTCAGCTATCTCCAGGAATCTGCTCAAACTCATGTCCATTGAGTTGTTGATACCATCCAACCATTTCATCCTCTGTCACCCTCTTCTCCCCCTGCCTTCAATCTTTCCCAGCACCAGGGTCTTTTCTAGTGAATCAGCTTTTTGCAGCAGGTGGCTAAAGTATTGGAGCTTCAGCTTCAGCATCAGTCCTTCCAAAGAATATTCAGGGTTGATTTCTTTTAGGATTGACTGGTTTGATCTCCTTGCTGTCCAAGGGAGTCTCAAGAGTCTTCTCCAGCACCCCAATTCGAAATCAGCAATTCTTCAGCTCTCAGCCTTCTTTATGGTCCAGCTCTCACGTACATACATGACTACTGGAGAAACCATAGCTTTGACTCTGTGGACCCTTGTTGGCAAAGTGATTATCTCTGCTTTTTAATATGCGGTCTAGGTTTGTCATAGCAAGATTCTCTAAGCATTGCCAAATGTTCCATGAGGAGCAAAATTGCCCCCAGTAGAGAACCACTTCTTCAATACAAGAACCCTCCAGATGAAAGAAGAGCCCTGGAGTGGGAAGTAAACCTGCCAAATATACTCCCAGCAGCATCCTCCCGAGTCCCCCTCCTGATCCCAGCAGGCAAGACCCACTGCCCTCCTCTGCTCCATCCCGTGTTCTCCAGCTTCCCTTCTTACAATTACTGTGACCTGAGGATGGTTGTGAATACAACAGCTACCCGGCTTTGTGTTTCCTGAGCACCTACCTGTGTCCTTTACTCCTCCCAATGCCCGCATGGCCCTTGGCATAGAAGAGTCTTGTGTGTGTGGTGGTACTGGTTTTAGAGAAATTTTTTTCCGATATTGGAAGAAAAATGGATGTGACCATTTTCCCAGAGAAACATTTAGCTATCAATATATTTCCCCCAAATTGTTTTATGCATTAATCCAACCCACCAAATGCATAGATCTTGCCCAGCACAAGAAAGTAGGGATTCTTTCAATGGTGGAAAGAGTAGCAAGTGGTTGTCATGGCCAAGGCCCTGGCTCCAATCCCAGTCCTTGGACAAAGTATCATTAAATAATGATAATTGTCATACAGATTGCCTTCTTCATTTTTGCATGTGTGCTAAGTCATTTCAGTCATGTCCAACTCTTCATAGTCCTATGGACTATAGCCCACCAGGCTCCTCTGCCTATGGGCTTCTCCAGGCAAGAATACTAGAGTGGGTTGCCATGCTCCCCTCCAGGGGATCTTCCCCACCCAGAGACCAAACCTGCATCTTCTATGTCTCCTGCATTGGCAGGTGGATCCTTGGTAGCTCATGTGGTAAAGACTCTGCCTGCAATGCAGGAGACCCTGGTTTGATTCCTGGGTCAGGAAGATCCACTGGAGAAGGGATGGGCTACCCACCCCAGTATTCTTGGGCTTCCTTGGTGTCTCAGCTGGTAAAGAATCGCTTGCAATGCAGGAGACCTGGGTTTGATCCCTGGGTTCGGAAGATCCCCTGGAGAAGGGTACGGCTACTCACTCTAGTATTCTGGCCTGGAGAATTCCATGAACTGTATAGTCCATGGGGTTGCAAAGAGTTGGACACGACTGAGCAACGTTCTTTACCATTAGCACCACCTGGAAGCCTCTCAAAAAGTGTTTTTAATGTATCATTCATATGATTTTATCTTGGATTCAAGCTATGAGCTTCCAGTTACATGAAACATGTAGCTAATTAGTACCAGTTTATGGGTAAATACTAACTTATTTTGCAAGGCATGCTCACTTGAATTCTATCAATGATTGTGTAAGTTTTTTTCAGAAATTATGGCTAATATGTAATTAATTACAAGAACTTTATTCACATTACTCAGAAAAGGAACTTCCAAGGGAATCAGGTTATAAAATCATTGTGTCTATTTCCAAGGCTGAAAAATATGTAACACTTTTGTTATTTCATACTTCTTAGTAAAAAGGTGTTTCAGAATCCAGACATTGTCCAATCAACCCTCATGGCCTCTGGGTGCCTCAATATAACATTCCCCTCTGAAACATTCCAGCCTCAAAGTCAGGTAGTTCTGTTTGTCAGAATATTCTACCACTCGTGGAGGCAAACATCTGCCTGCCTTTAACTTTGCTCTTGAGGGTTTGGACTCCTAGTGTACATTTCATCTTCTTACTCATAGCAGTCATTGCAGAATCTTCAGCATCCTTCTATCACAGTGGTTTCAAATTTTCTTTTTCCCATGCCTCCATCATCTTTGTTTCCTTCTGTTATGGGCCAAAGTGTGTCTTCCCCAAAACCCCATGTTGAAGCCTTAACCTTCAGTTTTTCAGCATTTGACTGTATTGGAGATGTATCCTTTAAAGGGGCAGTTAAATTAAAATGAGGTCTTAGTTTGAGGCTCTCATCTAATGTGACTGGTGTCCTTTTAAGAAGAGGAAATTTGGGCACAGAGAGAGCAGGGGTGTACATGCACAGTGGGATGGCCATGTGAGGACACAGTGAGAAGACAGTCATCCGCAAACCAAGGAGGGAGACCTTGGGAGAAAACAACCCTGCTGTCAACTTAGTTTTGGACTTCCAACCTCCAGAACTGTCAGAAAATAAAATTCTGTTGCTTAAGCTATCCAGTCTGTGCTATTTTGTTATAGCAGCCTGAGCAGACTAACACATCCTTTCCCCACCAGGCCCCTCGCATCCCCCATGAGTGTAACTTGTCAATGTCCTGCTTCACCTCCTCTCTGTGTAATAAGGGTACCTACCATGTGAGCCGATGGGGTCACAGGAGTCCATGGACGGCCCAGGCATGGTACTGAGTGAATGCTCCTCTTATTAATATGATTCTCTTGATTATTGCTATCATTATATGATCTTTGTTTAAGTAAGCAAAGAATTATTACATAAGTTTTGTGCCAGTCTAACTCCACTCCAGCATTTCTGTAAAACTGACTTTGACCCTTTCCCAAATACCTCTTATAAGATTCTTACTTGGAACCCCATCAGTGTATTCTTGAAGTCTACTGAAATTTAGTGTGTTGCCTTTGGCATTCTTCTAATTTACTGGCCTCTTATATTTCCAAGAAATTATTCAAAAACATTTAAATTATTTTAAATGCATAGACATTCTTGTGATGATCACTTGGGATCATGGTGTTACTTTCTATTGGCTAAAACTTGTCTACTGGTGATAGAATTTGCTTTATACAATTTCCTCATGGTATCTGTGTTGGGGTTCAGTAAGCATGCATGAGTTTCATGCACTGTGTTTTCAGTATGATACTGTAGTCACCCCACAAAGTGCAAATGAAGGCATCACTGATTTAGAGGCTGGTGTTGAGTCTTATCCTAGCCTCCAGTCTCCTCTCCTGAACCTTCTTTCCAGCAGCTCACACCAGGTTATTCTATCTGTAGAGACAGTCATAATGGGATGAAGAGTATGCCAGGCTTGTGGTCCTGGGGCATCCTTGGATGGGTTGTGTGATCATTATTTCCTCCTTATGATCCATTTGTTGTTGTTTAGTCACTAAGCCGTGTCTGATTCTTTGCAACCCCATGGACTATAGCTCACCAGGCTCCTCTGGTCCATGAAGATTTTCCCAGGCAAATTTTTCCAGGGTTGCCATTTCCTTCTCCAGGTAATGTTCCTGACTCAGAGATTGAACCCACATCTCTTGCATTGGCAGGCAGATCCTTTATCACTGAACCACCTGGGAAGCCCTGTGATCCGTTTAGGTTAGAACTATTTTGTCTTTACAAATATGATTTGGGTTTTTTTTTTTTTTTTTAGTCAAACATTGGAAAATGCTATGACTGGCACTGTGTCATACTCCCTCTTGGGAATGAGTGATGCCACACTGGTTTAATTTAAAACGTTCCAGTAATAACTTTCAGACGTTACAACTCAATTTGATTTTCAGAAGTCATCATGAAGGGAATATTTTAAAAGTCTTACTCCTTTCCATTTAAAAGTGCTCTGCAGAGTTAATTTGGCAACAGTCTGCCACCCACTCCAACCCCAACCTCCTAGAAAGGATATGCCTCTAGGACATTTCTGCAAATGAAGTGTCAAATCCAAATCTAGTCAAATTTCCAGTGTGGAATAATGGACTCTATTTTGTGACCTTCTTCTGTGCCCCAGGGGGTGTGGGCCCATTACAAAGCTGGCGGGTGTATATTAGGTTTATTACGAAAGGGACTTTGAGTGCAGTGAAGCCCAAGCTGAGTTTCATAGGTTCTGGAGTTATTAACGGTGTGGTCTGGTTGCCTTGAGAATGTTCAAACCCCACTATGTTATGAATATTTACAAGCAAGGAAAATGTAATTCTTTCCTTTTTAGAAAAGTTTCTGTGACTCAGCGAATTCATTCTACTATGATAGGCAGACTGTCAAAATTAATGGGTTCCAACTGAAATTTGGTCCCTGAAGGGCAAAACCTCTTGCAATTGTACATGAGCATTGATGCTACCATGTATTTTGAACAGGCTACATTTTTACCATGGATTTGAACCTAGAGTATGTCTTTAGGAAAAAAAAAGCCACTCTGAAAATTGTGTTTTCTGGTTTGGTTGTCCCAATCCTTAATCATAGTTTTAATTTTCGGAAGAAGGACTCATGGTCAATTATCAGGATTTTCTAGAACAAAATAAAAAAAAGGAAAAGAGAAAAAAAATAAGAGCTGTAATCAAAGACATTTCAGTCACAGAATTTTCTTTTTTTTTCATGTTTTGTTCAGTTCTGGTCTAAGGATACCATTCCTGATCCTCTATCTAAAGGTAAAAGATTACAAAGATGAAAGATGACAAAGACTTTGAAATGAGGCCCAAGAAATCGAATGTACCTAGCCAAGCACAGCTTATTATGAGCATTGTCAACCGTTATTTTACAGTGATGTCTAGATCAAAGGTGGCTAACTTGGGAATCTTGACCCTTAAGGAATTGAACTCAGAATGGCAGACACCCTTACCTCCCTTCAGAGGAGAAAGCCCAGACAAGCCTCTCATTCTCAGAAGGGTCTGAGCTCAAACACAGTCCCTGTTTCAGAGATTCCTGAATCATACCCTATGTCTCTTTCTCACCACATGGTTCAAAGTTCATGTGGTTTCTCATCCCAAATGTGAACATAGCAATAATAGCCACCTATGAGCTTTGTTTTGAGGATTCGTGAAATTTTGTATTAAACTACTTAGCATAGTCCCAGCACATAATACATATTCAATAAATGTGAGCTCAATTATATCCCAAATGAAAGTAAGAGTAATAGATTTAAACGAAATTTAAAGTTTAATAATGCACTTGGTGACACTGTTTTGCTTGAAATGAGACTAGCAAGCTGCCGGAGAGATTGCGGTAATGTCATACACAGATGCAGGGGGCACGCAGTCATCTCTGTACACACAACGTGAGATCCTGGGTAACCAACCTCCTTCCCCTCTCTGTGCCTCTGTCTTCTCCCCTTACAGCGTGTAACAACAAACACTCTGGCCTTTGGATAGAGCATATGAGGAGGGGCAATGGTGGAGGTGGACAGCTCCGTGGGGAAGCATCACGGCAATCCAGGGGGGAGAGGATGGTGACTTGAATCAGGGAGGTGGCAGAAGAGATGACAAATAGGTGACTCTGAGTCTGTTTTGAAGGTGTACCTAATGGACTTCCTGATATAGTGAATAAAAAACACAAGAAAAAAGGGGCATTGGGGAAGACCCTGAGTATTTGCTCTGAGCAACTAAGAATGGATCGCCATTAGCTCCTTTATTTAAAAACTAATATTTTATGGATACATATTTTTGGGTGTACCTTGGGTAGTTCTGATATCTCTTTCTGAAATCTTCAGGCTTAGATAGCTATTTAACTTAATTGTTTGGACTATGAATACTGTGCCTTCCTACCTTCTGCTATTTTTTTCCATATAATGATATTACTATTTGGGGTTAAATCAATATTTGGGGTTTGCACTATTGTAACTTTGTAAATATAGATACATAGCTCAGCTATAGCCGAGCCACATAGCATATTACGAACACTTTCTGTTATCGCTTTGAGTGTTCCCTAGGATTAATAATTGCTTACTTTTTTGTTTAGTTTTCACAGTTTGTATAACTAATTTTCCCCCTCAAATTCCCCAATAGGACAGAGTACTGCTTAAAATACATTTCAGATACATCAGGATCTTTTATTTTTTTTTTCTTTAATTGATTTTTATTGGAGTATAGTTGCTTTACAAAGTAGTGTTAGTTTATATTGTACAGCAAAATGAATCAGCCACACACATACATATATCCACCCCGCTTTTGGTCTTCCTTCCCATTCAGGCCTTCACAGTTAAATGATTTTTTTTTTTTTTTTCTTCAAAGCATATTTCTGGGAGCCTCCTTTCTGCATTAATCTGGTCTAGTTTCCACTGTACAGTTGCTGTCTTGGGATCTTTCAGAGTTGCTCTGGAAATTCCTTTTTGTTTCTCATCACCTGTGTTTGAGCCCCCGTATTCTCTGTGTCATATGTTCCTCTTTCCTGGTTTGCTGCCTTTTTATTCATCTCCCAGAAGCTTTTTGAATAGGGTGCATGAGAGGTAAAATTTCTGACTTTGCATTGTCTGAAAATGTCTTCATCCACTTGCTTAATACTCTGGGTGTAGAATTCTAGGTCAGTCCCACTTCTTTTGCTATAAATGGTCACCCTGAGGAGAAGAGCTGGCCCTTGGCCTCCATACTGATCAGTCATAGAACATGACAGCAGGTTCCAACTGTGGAGAAGCCCCAGGAGGATGGCACTTTTTGTCCCAAAGAAATGCCCTTTCTACCTCAAGGGAGACTGACCTGTTATATTTAAGTGTTCATTGCATTATCTAGATACTCAATGCTGTGTAAGCCGATGGAGTACAAGAACTAGTACCAAGGTACTAGTATTTTAGCAATGAGCAAAGTCACATTGATGAGCAATATCTTGATGACGTGAAGGCAGAAAATGCAAGAATGGATTAGCTGGTATGTAAGAAGAACAGGTACTATGAAGTCGGGGGACTCTAGGTAATGTTCCCCAAAATTCTATGGGAAGATAGAGGAGTGTGTCATACCTGAAACCCAGACACAGGTTTTTTTTCCCATCACTGCTCTGGAGAGAGCAGGCATTGCTGGTAGGACAAAACAACTGAACATCTATGCTCTATCACTGTTCACCCACCCTGCCTCTGAAGCTCCATCAGAATGCTAGTGAAGGAATATAAACATAATCCTCAGGATAAAGAGGAAGAGAGCTAAAGTGATGGCAGTCATAAGATGCCGATGGTGGTAGATGTCTGGTCCCTTAATACACTAGAGAGAACTCAAGGAATCACCTAGTGGGAAGGAAGAAAATGACTCAGGCTGATGAGTTGGAGGAGTGAGACTAGATTAGAATCAATCCTCTAACAGCCTTTCTAATTCAAAAGATTGTTGCCACTTACAATGTAGGGCACATTTTCCATTATGAGACTAACCATGCATTTTAGTTCTGAAACACAAAATAAAACCCATGCACTACCTGAAAAAAATAAATTACCTTAAAATTAGACTTATGCAAGTCCTTAGCCCAGAGCAAAATGGAAAGTTGAGTGCCCCTGAGCATGGTGAAGTTTGAGCGAAGGAAAATGATGCTGAATATGGCCATAGTCAAGAGATTAACTAGGAAGGACATAGATATTTTTATCATTCCACTTCAGTGCTTTCACTCAACACGGAGGCTTGAGGTTTCTTGCAGGACTTAGGCTTTACATTTTTCTGTTGGGGTACCATTGCTGTCTCTGATTTTAATTCACTTTGTTCTTTTAAAATTTTTCCTATTTTATTTTTTAATTTTTCTTTTACATTGGGGTATAGCTGATTAACACGTTGTGTTAGTTTTAGGTGTATAGTAAAGTGACTCAGTTATACGCAGACGTGTATCTATTGTTTTTCAAGTTCTTTCCCCATTTAGGTTGTTACAGAATATTGAGCAGTGTTCCCTGTGCTATACAATAGGTCCTTGTTGGTTGTCTATTTTAAATATAGTAGTGTGTGTTAATTACATATTCCCAATTTATTTTGTTCTTTAATCATAGCATTGGTGACTCATTAGGCTTCAGTGAATTTCAATCTTTCCTTCCCATAAATAGTCTGACCTTACTATTGCTTTGCTATTTTGTTTCTAGTTCATATTACTATATTTTTGGACATTCTCTTTTTGTAATTTTTCCCCTCTCCCCAAGCCTTCTAATCTGCAGGAAGCAAGTCTGTCGATATTATTATGATATCAGCTCCGTTTCCCACTCTCTTTTCTGATGGTTTTCTTAATTTATAGTTCCCTGTGGGAATCTGCACTTAACTCTCATTCTTTGTTAATTGGCTCTATTTTTGTTCCCATTTTTTGTGCTCCCTGATCCTAAGGAGTTATTCACATCATTTTGGTTTATCCATGTGCTGCTTATGATCATGAATCCAAGAAAGTCTTCTCCTTCTCTCAAATCATTCACCTCTTTCATGCCTCCTGAAAGCTTTGAGCTTAAAATGTAAATGTTGGAGAATAGCGAACTACTTACATATTATTCATTACAGAGGCTGTATTCTCTGAAACTGTGCACTTAACTGCCAGCAATGTTACTGAGGGTGACTTTCATCCATCTGAAGGGAGAGAGAGACTTCATCTCTGAAATGAATTCCCGAGACACACATGGAAATAATTCTCTAGAAGGATATTGCAAACAATACTTAGACATTTTATGGGTAAAATGCTAACATTTTTTCTTTTTTCTTTCCTCCAGAGATTTGTAAAACATATAGCAAAATTGAGCTTTTTTTCTTCCTTATTGCAAAATCAGCACACATATTGGATAAAAAGAACATTCTTAGAGTGGCTGACACCTCATAAATGTGTTCTTTTTATAATATCTGAGAGATTCTTTTTTATCAGTCATGAATTCTTATTGTCTCTAGGCATCTTTATAGTGGAATTTAGATTTTAATAGATGATGCATATGAAATAAATATTTTTTTTTCTAAAAGGAATCTTTTAGCTATATGTGATATGAAAACCATAATATTTTAAGCACTTATTTATTTATTCAATAAAAATATGAGGGCTTCTATTATGTACTAGTCAGCACCTTAAGTACTATGGAATAAGGCTGCATCCCGGGTATGCAGTGCCCCCCTTGTAGATTTCAATAGAGTTGGGGACATACATCAGACACTAAGATGAGACTGTGAAATGAAGCAGGAAGCTGAGAGGTAGGGCATGGGGTCTAGTCTAGGAGGCAGAAGACCAGGAGTAAATCCTGAGGAACTGATGTTTAAGCTGAGAGTCAAAGAACAGATGGTAGTGAACTGGTGAAGGGTGGTGAAGTATTCCAGCAAGCATTCAGCATCCGTGTTGGTCCTGAGGTGGGGATGGACTTGGGGACTCAAGATACTGAGGAGACTGGCATGGCAGGACCCTGGGAAGCCATCAGCATTACTAAGGTTGGATTTTCTCTATGCACTGTTTGTGAATATCAAAATATACAAGAAGGCAGATAAAATCTCAACTGAAAATCATAGATATATCAACCCAGTGGCAATCAGCACTAAAAAGAAAGAAACCCAGTTCTCAGTTCTCCTTTTAGATTTGATATTGCTCTCCCAGATTCTAGCGGAATTGCCTTATGTACCATGAAGTTTTTATAGATACCTAAACATTTCAGATTGTTAGTATATTCTTGATGAGCTGATCACTTTATCATTAGAAAATAGCCATCCTAGTAATATCTCTTTTCCTAAAATCTATTTTGATATTACTGTAGTTACTCAGCTTTCTTTGAGTGGTGTTATTATGGTATATTTTTTTATCTTTTTCCTTTTAATCCACTTGCTTTCTTGTATTTAAAATGGGTTTCTCTTGGATTAAGTATAGTTAAATCTTAAATTTTTCATCCAATCTGACAATTTCTGCCTTTTAATTGGAGTGTTTAGGCCATTTATATTTAATGTGAACAGCAATTTGGTTAGATTTAAATACCTCACCTTGATAATTACTTCCTATTTATTTCATCTACTCTCTATTCTTTTTTTTTTTTTCTTTTCTTGTTTCCTTTAGGATTAATGGAACTATTTTGATGATCAATTTATCTACATGAATGGTGTACTATTTAAGTTTAGTTTTATTTTTTCAAGTTTTTGCTTTAGGGTTTACAATGTAAATCTTTATGCTAACATGGCCTATTTTCAAATAATAATACAAAGCAATATGTGGTAGAACAAACTGAAAACAGTAGATTTTCATTTTCTTCCTCCCACCTGTTTTTGTGCAAATATTGTCATTCATTTTATTTCTCTATATAAGTTGTAATGCAAAACACATTATCATCAGTTTTGCTTTAAACAGTAAATTGTCTTTTGATCATTTTTTTTAAGTGAAGATTTTTTTTTTAATATTTACCCGTATGTTTATCATTTTTGGCACTCTTCATTTTTTTGAGAAGTCAAAACTGTCTGTTTGGTATTGTTTTACTTTTGTCTGAAAGACGTCCTTTAACTTTCCTTGTGCTGCTGACCTACTGTATACTGTCCCTTAATATTTGGATGTCTGAGAAACTCATTTTTTTGTCTTCATTTATGATTTTCTTTTATTAGGAATAGAATTTTAGATTGTAAGGTATTTTCCTTTTTAAATAATACTTTTTTGCTCTATTTCCTCTGGCTTGTATTGTTTCTGATAAGTCTGACATATTCTTCCCTTTGTTTCTCCACATGTTGTATGTATTCTTCAAAATGCCTGCCTTTCATATTTTTCTCTTTATTAATAGCTTTCAGCAATATAATTTTTATGTGTTGTGGCATGATTTTCTTTGTGTTTCTTCTGTTTGATATTCATTGAGCTTATGGGATATTTGGAGTTCTGGCATTATTAAATTTTGAAATGATAATTATTAAATATTTTGGTGATTTCCTCCTTCTGGAACTCCAATTATGCATATATTAGGTCACAAGATATTGTCCCATATCTCACTAATTTTATGTTTATTGTTTTAAATGCTTTTTTCTTTGTTTTTCCATTTGTATAGTTTCTATTAGTTTACCTTCTGGTTTGTTGACATTTTCTTCTGCAAGGTCTAATCTGCTGTTAATTACATTTGTGCATGTTTCATTTCATGTACTATATTTTTCATTTCAAGAAGTTTCATTTTGGCTATTTTTATATTGTCCATTTCTCTCATCAGTATGCTTTCCTTTATTGTCTTGATGATGCTGGGAGAACAATCATTCTAGCCATTTCAGTGCCCATGCATGCTGATACTATCATCTGCCATCTCGGTGTCTGCTTCTAGTGAATAATTTTACTTCTGACAATGGGTCATATTTTCCTGCTTGTTTCCAGTCTTTATCAGATGTCAGATATTGCAAACATTGCATTTACACATTAATCATTAAACGTTATGGGTATTGCAAACATTACATCAAAACTGCTGGACTTTGTTCCTTTTCATTAACCAGCATTGAAATTGGTGTATTGTGCAGTTAAGTTCCTTGGGTTCAACTTAATTCCTTCTGGAATCCATCCCTTTTAAACTCTTTTTGTGATTAATTTGGCCCCTGGTAGTGACGAAATATACTTTTGAGTGCTCTGTCTGATACCCCGTCTACTAGTTCTTTCCTCTCTGGCTGGAACATGAACTAACACTCCTCTATGTAAGCTTCGGGGATTTTCCACCTGCTCCTTTCTGCTATTTCTTATCCAGAATTAGTAGTTTCCTCACATACATGTAAATAACAGTCCACACCTAAGACTCATCAAAGGGAATCTTCTTCAGATATCTGGAATTCCCTTTCCATGGAATTCCTTCTCTTTGCTTTCTTTTTTAAAATTTATTTTCTAATTAGAGTATAATTGTTTCACAGTGTTGTGTAGTTTCTGATTCACAATAATGTGAATCAGCTGTGTTGTTGTTGTTCAGTCTCTGAGTAATGTCCAGCTCTTTGTGACCTCATGGACTGCAGCACTCCAGGCTCCTCTGTCCTCCACTGTCTCCTGGATTTGTCAAATTCTTGTCCATTGAGTCAGAAATGTTATCTAACCACCTCATCTTCGGCTGCCCCCTTCTCCTTTTACCTTCAGTCTTTCCCAACATCAGTGTCTCTTCCATTGAGTTGGCTCTTTGAATCAGGTGGTGAAGTACTGGAGCTTCAGCATCAGTCCTTCTAATGAATATTCAGAGTTGATTTCCTTTAGGATTGACTGGTTAGATCTCCTAGCATCAGTTCTTTGGTGCTCAGCCTTTTTTATGGTCCAAATCTCACATCCATACATGACTACTGGAAAAACCATAGCTTTGACTATATGGACCTTTCTCGGCAAAGTGATGTCTCTGCTTTTTAATAAGCTGTCTATTAGATGAAGTAGCCCCTCCCCTATGTGAGCTTCAGGGGTTTTCCACCTGCTTCTTTCTAGTGTTTCTTAATCAGCATGAGTGGTTTAATCACACACATGTAAGTATCAGTCCAAACCTAAGATTCATAAAAGGGAACCTTCTTCAGTTCTCTGGAATTCCTTCTTCATGCAACTTCCTTCTCTCTGCCCTTCAAATCCACTGTGTTTGGCCTCCTCAGGCCCAACTCAGAAATTCCACCAAGTTCTATTTAGGTTTCCTTCCTTTGGGGATGACTTGGGAACTTTCTCCAGGCTTTAACCTGGAGAGGAAATGGCAACCCACTCCAGTAGACTTGCCTGGAGAATTCCAAGGACAGAGGAGCCTGGTGGGCTCCAGTCCATGGGGTCACACAGAGTCAGACATGACTGAGTGGCTAACACTTTCCTTTCCAGGCTTTAAGCTGACTGCTAGTGGGACACAGCTCATTTCTTTCCTCCTTTTAGAACTTACTGTTTTGTATTGCCTGAATGCTTACTTACAAGAGGGTAAATCTAGTTCCTGTTTTATTTTTTCATGGACAGAGACAGAATTTTATATTTCTAAGTTCTATGTCACTGTGAAGTTTTATCCAGTTCTTATTCATGAGGACAGTGACATTGGCTCTTCAGTGCTGGGGAACAGATAGAATGATTGAAATATATTAGAGTTAAATGAAGAATTGCTCTAACATATGAGCGTGTTTTATAACCTAACTTGAAATTATTTCGTAGACCTTTGGAATGCTTTCCTAGTCTCTATGAGACCACCTATTTATCTGCTTTCAGACTGTCTGATCAAGATGACAGTAAATTTCAAAGCATTTGTGCTAATGTGAGAACAGTCTAGAGTCCAGGAATCAGCTAAGGGTTATGCTTTCTATGTAATATTTGCTGAAGGCTTAGGTATGTTCCTTTTCATTTTGGAAGACCTTTATCAAAGCAGTTCATTTTACTAAGGACATTCAATCACATCTTCCTGTGAAAACAATAGAAGCATTTTGGTCCTAAATGGCATTTCTATTCAAAATAAATATACCCAGTTTGCTAATCTAATGGTCTGTTTAGTTTTCATGTTTTCTGATCTCTGTGAGGCAGTTGACACTGTTGAAAACTGCTGGTTGACTTCTCAAAATGTTGTCTTTTGTTTCTAAGGCATCATTCTCACTAGGATTTGGGCTACTGAGCTCATAATTTATTCTTTATCTTCATGGTGGTTCTTTCTTTCCCCATTTGTTTAAAATATTGTTTTAATTGAAGTATAGAATACATACAGAGAAGTGTGCATATTCACAGAGTACAGCTTAATGAAATTTTCATGAGCTAAATTCATCAGTGTACCCAGCACCCAAGTCAAGAAAATGAAGACAGCCAGCAGTCTGGATAGACCCTCATCTCATTTCTATTCTCTATGTCCACACACCGCCCCCCACCCCCCACCGCCCCCATGAATCATCATTATCTTGACTATTAACATCATGGATTATTATTTTTTCTATTTTATGCTTGATATAAATGGAATAATAAGTTATGCACTCTCATTGTATCTGCTTTCCTTCAATGTTATGGTTGTGAGATTCACAACCATTTTGTTTTTAATGGTTCATTCTTATTTTTATTTAGTTATTTGATGTCAAAATGTGTAACAGTACATTCATCCAGTTTTTATTATTGATTAGGCTTCCCAGATTGTGCTCGTGGTAAAGAATCTGCCTGCCAATGCAGGAGATGAAAGAGATGGCGGATTCAGTCCCTGGGTCAGAAGAAACCCTAGAGTAAGAAGCGTCAACCCACTCCAGTATTCTTGCCTGGAAAATTCCAGGGACGGAGAAGCCTGTTGGGCTATAGTCCTTGGGGCCACAAAGAGTTAGACATGACTGAGTGACTGAGTACATTATTATTGATCGTATCTGAGTGGTTTATAGTTTGGGACTCACATCTAGTACTGCTATGAATGTGATGTTTATTTTTTATGAGTGTATGGGTGGATTTCTGTTGGATAAATACCTGTGAACTGAATTGTTGAGTCATGGGGTATGTGTAGGTTTAGCTATAGCAGTTACTGGTGAATAGTTTCCACAATAATTTTATCAGTTTACATTTCCACCTGCAGTGTCTCTGTTTCATGTAGCCTCATACCCTTGAGACACTCATTATAGTCTGTCTTTTCTGTTTTAGTCATTCAGTTATATGTGTAATGGTAAGCCCTGTGCTTTTTAATTTACGTTTCCATGATGACTATTGCCATTGAGTATTTTTTCATGGGTTTATTGGCTATTTATATATTGGCCTTTGTGAAGATTCTATTTATATATTGGCCTTTGTGAAGTGATCATCCAAGTCTTTTGCCCATTTTTTATTTAGATTATTTTTTTATAGTTGACTTGCAGGAGTTCATTATGTATTTCGGTGCAAGTCCATGGTCAGATATCCATTGCTCACTTTTTATATATTAACTATCCCTGAGAATCCATCTCTGGTTTTTGTCTCTTCTTGTTCTTCACCCTCTCCTTGGTATATGATGGTAGCTGGCATCTTCTCACTTCCCTCCTGCCTTTGATAACTCAGTGTCCTGCTGTGTCTATGCCTTCTGCCTAGAATCTTCTTTCCCTTCCCCTTTGGGAAGCTACCTTCATCTTTCCCAGGTTGGGTTAGTTTCTCTATAATTTATGAGTCTATAGCACATTGTTGATTATCTCTGGTGGCTCAGTGGCAAAGAACTTGCCTGCTAATGCAGGAGACTCAGATTCAGTCCCCAGGTCAAGAAGATCCCCTGGAGAAGGAAATGGCAACCCACTCCAGTATTCTTGCCTGGGAAATCCTGTGGACAGAGGAACCTGGGGGGCTATACAGTCTGTGGGGTTACAAAAGAATTGGACAAGACTTAGCAACTAAACAATAAGAAAAATAATTATCACTGATCTTGTTTAATGACCATGCAGTCCTCTAGACCAGAAATTCCTGGAGAGCAGTGACATGACTCCTGCAAACATGTGTAGCTGTGACCTTGCATGAGGCCTGGCAAGAGCAGATGCCCAGTAAATACTGTTGCATGCATGAATGGTTGTGTCATTGCACCCTGTAAAGTTTCTCCCAGTTACTTCTTTCACTTTGTCATATTTGAATTTTAAAGAGAGCAATATTGACTTATTTTTCTTTTAAGTGTAACGTTCTCCTTTATGTTTGTCACTGGAGTCTTGGTTATACCATCTGTTATAAGAGTATAAAATATGGGAAATCTGCAAATGAAAAAACAATTCTCCACAGCTCCTTCCTTTACTACCCTTAGTGTTTACACCCCATGATTTTATACCTTGACTCTCACAAGATTCTGCCAAGTGTTTTGTTGAGCGCTAATAAACTGCAATTATTTTCAAAGAACTTTCTCTCTGTCTCTCTCTCTCTCTCTCTCTCTCTCACACACACACAAACACTTCACATTAAGATTGCCTGTGCCCTTATTGGAGGGAGCAAACATTATTGTGTATAAAGTGCATGCAGCACTCCATAAATAAAGTACTACTATTTAAGCAGATGGATGGGCCCTTGGATGAAAGAAATAAAAGCTGTTGGAATGTAGTTTGGGTTTTCTTTTGCCTGTGGCCATATGATGTGTATCTTAGAAAGCAAGTTTGTGTTACATTATTAAACCCAGTGGTGTGAAATAGAAAGACTCAAGTGGAATATCTAAAAAATGTAAGGAGAAGTGACAGTAATCCCCCAGAGGTCACTTATCTCTTTAACTGCAAGGATTAAACATTTAATTTGCATTTTCTCAAAGTCATTTAAATAATTTCATAAGCTGCTTCTTGGAATGTGGCTTATAGTAGAAAATATACATTTAATTAAGAAATATTTCTTACATGCATTCACATTTTCAAAGACTGCTATTCTTCACAAGGCAACTTTTATGACACAAAAGAGTAAATTCAAATTTGACTAAATTTTACTTGGTTTGAATCACGTACAATTCAGTTGACAGAGGAGTAATGCGGGTAGGGAAAGGAAAGAATTGGGGTGGAATTAATTAGCCTCAAGAGTGACAGTTACCTTGTTCCTAACAATATGTTTGGGGTGATGTCAGTTTCCTAAAAAGCTCAAACCCACAGTGCTACTATCAGCATTTTCATTTGAGTTGGAAGCTGCAATGTTTGGCTATTAACTGTGCTTCTGGTCTGAGCCAATTTCTTAGTTAGCAATAGCTTCCATATTCTGATTTACCGAGTATTGTTAAGACTTTAGGTATGGTTGGGAGAGAAAACCATCAAATAGTTACTACTTGAGGAACACCTCTTCCTGTCTTCTCTTTGGGTAAATCTGTCACTTTTACACAGTGTATTTTTTTCTGTCCTCTCTTGATGAATGGTGTTCACTCTGCTGCCTGCTCAAAGATAGCCAGCATTGACCATGGCCAAACTTCTGATTACCGCTGGTGACAGTGACCAAGAGAAAGCAGGTGGGTCTCTAAGGAGCATATGTGGAGGATGGCAAAGTTCGTGAACAGAGCTTTCCCAAGATTTGCCTTTGAACAGTAAGGGCAGCCAAGTAATGAAATAAAATCTTCATCAGGGAGACTGAATCCTGGTTCTGCAATCTCCTACCCTGAGTCCTTGCTCCAGGGACAACCCCTCTGAGTCTCCACCTCATCTTCTGTGGAGCAGAGCCTGGTCTAACCTGGCAGGGTTATTGTACACAGGAGTAAATGAAATAACACCTCCGTCTCATAATATTGCCTGGCATGGCAGGGGCACTGAGCAAATGTTATTCTCATCTCTGCCCAGTGAGGTTAATTCCCAGTATCTAGGGCTTCTTTGGGCTTCCCTGGTAGCTCAGCTAGCAAAGAATCTTCCTGCAATGCGGGAGACCCTGGTTTGACTCCTGGGTCAGGAAGATCCCCTGGAGAAAGAATAGGCTACCCACTTCAATATTCTTGGGCTTCCCTGGTGGCTCAAATGTTAAAAACTCTGCCTGCAATGTGGGAGACCTAGGTTCAATCCCTGGATTGGGAAGATCCCCTGGAGGAGGGCATGGCAACCCACTTAAATATTCTTGCCTGGAGAATCGCTATGGACAGAGGAGACTGGCAGGCTGTAGTCCATGGGGTCACAAAGAGTCGGACATGACTGAGTGACTAAGAACAGCGCAGGGCTTCTTTACTCTCTTGTGAACATGTGACAAGGTATGCATTTGTTTTTAGAAAGCCGCACAGAAACATAAATGTCTGAGAAGTAGGTCTTCATTGCATCTGTACATCTTTTGTTTAAGTTTTGGATTCTAGAAGTTGGATTGTTTTGCTTCATGGAAAGAACACTCCACAGCTGTCAATGAGTACAATGTAGTCTCTCAATAAATTCCTGGAAACCTTTGCAGACATTTTATTTGCAGTAATTAAAACAGAAACAACTGAAGCAGCCCGAGTCAGGGAACTAGTTTAGAAAATCACCTTATATAAAATGTGCATACACCTATAACTTACAGTCTGCTCTCTCTGTCCACAGTTCCTCTGTATCCAAAGATCTAACCAGCCAAGGATGGTATAACACTGTAGAATTTCCTGTTGAAAACTGCCTGTGTATAAGTGGACCCACCCAGTTCAAATCAGTGTTGTTCAGAGTCATCTGTAGTTGTGAAGTCTGAAACATGACATTATGTGTATGAAATAGTGTTAAGAGTATGAAGCAGCGTCTGTAACAACTGCCTGTTTCACGTGTGCATAGTATGACATAGTTTAACCCTATAGGCTGTAGGTGGATGGACCAGAAGAGTAAGTGAAACAGAATCTGCCATAGGCTGGTGGAATTGAATGATACTTTTGTCTAAGTTCTCTTTATTATCACAACATATTTTCAACAACATCAAAAAAATCACCTTGTTGATTGGATTGGTTTTCAGAAAACCAACTGGCCTTTCCAAAATGCTTTACATCCAGATCTTCAATTGTAATTTTAAAAATTTGTGACTAATTTCATTCAAAATTAGTTCTCAATGCACACTTTCAACCAGAGCGATTTGATTCTAGCAACCGGATCTAGTGATTCACTCACGTAGCTTCTCCTTATGAAATGCCCATGGCTTGTTTTGCTCTGTGCCCTAGGCAATAGTGTGAGCAAATTATGGCTTTGTTTCGTGAGCTTTACATTCTAGACAGGTCAACAAACAATAAATGAATACAAAACTCAAAATAAATTCCGATAGTGGTCAGTGCCATGGAGACAGAATAGAGCTCTGGAGACAGGGCTGAAAAGTCACCTATTCAAAGTTTAAGCTCCAGGTTAACTTAATTTGTCTTGGGCTTCCCAGGTGGCAAAGTGGTAAAGAACCCACCTGCCAATGCAGGAGATGCAGGAGACACAGGTGGGATCCCTGGGTCTGGAGGATCCCCTGGAGTCAGAAATGGCAACCCACTCCAGTATTCTTGCCTGAAAAATTCCATGGACAGAGGAAACTGGTGGGCTATAGTCCATGGGGTTGCAGAGTCAGACAACATTGAGCACATCCATAACTTAATTTGTGTACAAATTGTGAAATGAAGCTCTGTCCGTAGTAGGTTGAGCAATTTTGAACGATTAAGTTTTCGTCAAGCCTTGTGACTATTTCTCCAAATAACCTCTTGAGGTCAGGTTGACATGTCAACATGTTGATATGATGTGTTCAAAGATAAGTGCAGAAGGTGCACATTTCTGACACACCCTTGTGTTGTCTCCTTGCAGTTTTCAGTGAGGACCTTCACTCCAGCCTCTACTTTGTCAATGCATCTCTGCAAGAGGTAGTGTTTGCGAGCACCACGGGGACCCTGGTGCCCTGCCCTGCAGCGGGGATCCCTCCTGTGTCTCTCAGATGGTACCTAGCGACGGGCGAGGAGATCTACGATGTCCCCGGAATCCGCCACGTCCACCCCAACGGCACTCTCCAGATTTTCCCCTTCCCTCCTTCAAGCTTTAGTACCTTAATCCATGATAATACTTACTATTGCACAGCTGAAAATCCTTCAGGGAAAATTAGAAGTCAGGATGTCCACATCAAGGCTGGTGAGTACAGCTCCTCCAACTTTATCCCTTCTATGCCTGCTGGGGGTCTGGGTGGGCAGTGATAAGTACTAGGATGCCATCAGCTGGGAACTGGTGAAAATCCTGTCATTAGTTCATTATTTTGCTGGATGCTTTGAGATGTCAGAGTGCCTTAAATGAAAACGCTGGAATTAATGGTTTTAGTTTTAATTAATTGCTAGAAAAATTAATGGTTCTTTCTCCCAGTGAAACAAACACACAGATACTGTAAATATCACCTTTAGCTTCTTGTTTTTACTGAGATAGTTTTCTTATCATTCAACATTTTGCTCTTTGAGTAACATGTATGTCAAAAGTGTTCAGGCTTCTGAGGTAAGGAACCCACCTGCCAATGTAGGAAATGCAGAAGATGTGGTTTTGATCCCTGGGTTGGGAAGATCCCCTGGAAAAGAACATGGCAATTCTAGTATTCTTGCCTGGAGAATTCCATGGACAGAGGAGCCCGGCGGGCTATAGTCCATAGAGTCAGAAAGAATTGGACACGACTGAAACAACTTGGCATGCACGCAGGCAGAAGTGTTCAATGCATTTGTAAACCCTGACAACCCTGTTTCTATAAATTGCCAAACACTGTGGAAGGGGGGAACACCCTTCTGTGGCATTATGTTTGCCGTGCAGCTCTTGGGTCAGGTTTAATGTAGCCACTCAACAAATAGTCCTTGAGCTCCTGTAGTGAATCAGGCTCTGTTTCAGGTACAGGGAGTAGATGGGGAAAAAAGGCCTGACATGTGTCCGTGTGGACATAATCCTAATGAAGGAGTCGGACAATGGACAAATAAATTTGAGTCAGAGTTTATAATGGAAAGTTGGCCTCTGTTCCAGGCACTATGAAATTTGCTGAGTACATGTAAAGAACTGGGGAGAGGAAAAATATCAGCCAAGAGTCGATGAAAACCTTTTCATCAGTTCATTGTGATACTGATGGCTGCTTTGAGATGGCAGAACACCTTTTTCAGATTTTGGAGTGGCTTATGTTGCCGGTACTAAAACTTGAAATTAGTGACATCGAGTTGCCGAAGTCTAAACAATAACCCAGACTTCTATTTTGACCAGTTGATACAGTTTCCTGTTCCCCTTTCTGCTCCTTCCCCCACACTCTGTCTCAGAGGCAGAAGGTGGAGGTGGAGGATGGGAAGACAGAGGGAGAAGAGAGGACAAGGAACTTAACTGGAATAAAGCCATAGCATTAATGTTTATTGTCAGTGAAACAGCATCAGTCCAATATTCTTATATTCCTTGTGAAATACAAAAGGCTCTTTTTAACAGTTTTGACTGCATCACGTGTTGCTGGGATGTTGTCAGTAAATAAACCCTGAATTGATAACGTTCCTTTCAACATCATACTGTATTTTTTTTTTAATTGCCATAGCCACCAGCCAAACCAGGAATACAGCCTGAGGTTCACAGACATCAGACGTTGTACAGACAGGACATATTGTGTCACTCTATAGGTATAATCAAGCCCCCCAAAACACACACACAGCTTGACTCCAGTTAGCAAGCAGTGTTTTTGTTTTTTTTTAAGCCTAGCCTTTCAAATACTATGGCAGACTGGCACAGCATAATGACGAATAGATGAGAATGTGACTTTGATGATTGTCTTATATACCAGGTAGCTGGGAGAACTTTGTAATAATTTCTGCAGCAAGTGTGAAGGTGAGATTTGAAGACATCATAACATGAGCAAAATATGAAATGTTTCTGAATTTCTGCATATGATCTCTTTGATGTGAGAGCAATCAGACATTAGACTGTGACTCATCCTGCTAGCTACTCATTTCCCAGCTATATTTTGATCTCCATGACATGCTCGTGAATTCCAAGATGTGCACAAAAATGCAGTTAAGAAAGGAAGAAAAAATTGGCTTTAATCAAAAGATATGAAAAGTTGATATCCCAAATAATTAAAATGAAGCAAATGAAATTTGTGTAGGAACTTCTAAACCTGACAAACAGGGAGACATAGTGAATGCCTTTTACCTGGCAGGCTAACAAGTTTAATGATGTGTCATAAAAATGTATTTATAAACTACAAAGTACCACTTAGAGTAAAATCTGGAACTTCAAACAGCTATACTTGTCTGTGTTAATCTGCTATTTCTGTCTTGGGTTTCCTGTCAGATAAAAAGAGTTAAATGCTTACTTCTGTTTTAACTGCTATTTTCTAAATTTGTCATAGAATTGATTGTTTTTGCACTACCACGCAGGTTTTAGAGGGATGGAAATTCCATCCTCTTATCCGGCATCTAAGCTATGTTCCCACTTCCAGGGAGTTACATGATGGCTATTTGTGTGCTGGTATTCTTGACATCTAAGGCCACGGAAGCACATGATGTCTGCGTCAGTTTGAACTTACAGGACGGGCGTTTTGTTGTCCAAATGAGATTTCCTTTCTCACTTCTTATTATGAACACATTATGGTACAGAAGGTGATACAGTGGTAAAGAATCCACCTGCTAATTCAGGAAATGCAGGAGACACGGGTTTGATCCCTGAGTCAGCAATATCCCCCGGAGGAGGAAGTGGAAACCCACTAAAATGTTCTTGCCTGGGAAATCCCAAGGACAGAGGAGTCTGGCAGGCTACAGTCCATGAGGTTGCAAAGAGGCGGACACGACTAAATGACTGAGCATTGAAGCACAATGGTTGTAATATTTAGATTGTTTACTGGGTGTTGGGCAGTCTGGTGTCACCATTTTTATGTAAATGCTGTTCAGAAGGGCAGGGGAGGGAAGCCCGTTTTCCACAGGGATGCCTGTCTAGCAGATCTGAGCAGGATGAGCTCTGACTCAGGGGGACCTGCCTGCAAATTAGGTCAGTTCAGTTCAGTCACTTAGTTGTGTGAAACCCTTTGCGACCCCATGGACTGCAGCATGCCAGGCTTCCGTGTCTGTCACCAACTCCCAGAGCTTGCTCCAACTCACATCCACTGAGTCAGTGATGCCATCCAACCATCTCATCCTCTGTCATCCCCTTCTCCTCCTGCCTTCAATCTTTCCCAGCATCAGGGTCTCTTTTAATGAGTCAGTTCTTCGCATCAGGTGGCGAAAGTATTGGAGCTTCAACTTCAGCATCAGTCCTTCCAATGAATATTGAGGACTGATTTCCTGTGTATTGGGTCATCCTAAATGTCTGAGTGTCCCTCTAGATTGACACTGAGATTTTTCTGGAATAATCCATTAGGTAAATGGTCTCATAATCTCTCCTTTGTAAGTACAAGGAATTCTTATTCTTAACAGTTTTCAGTGACTTTGACTTAGGTTTGACTGTCAACAAAACAAGGAAGTTTCATCCATCATGTCTCCTTAATCAGCTGTCTTACTTCTCCACATAAAATACTTTCTTGTCCCTTTTGTCCTAGGGACTGAAATGCAGATGGGTTATGTGAAGCACTGCTTCTCTGCCGATGCTGTATCTCTACTTAGCAAATAGTAATCAGCTATATGACCTTGAGCAAGTCAAAAAATTTCTAGTGACTATTTTCTCCTTAGTAGACTGTGGTTAATAAGATTTGAATGGGGCTTCTGCTTATAGCTGATATGGAGTAGCAGAGACCAAATTTACCCTTTTATCTGAAACAACAATAGCACACAAACAAAAATCAAATCATCAAACAAATCAATCTAATTAAAAGAAAATATCAAAAGAAAGCTGGAGTAGCTATGTTAATATCAAAGTATATTTCAGAGGAAAGAATAGTACCAAGGCTAAAGAAGGTCATTATGTAGAAAAGGTCAGTTAACTGAGTATGAATATTATAAATTTTATTTACCCATAACTTCAAAATACATGAAGTAAAAATTGTTAGAGATGCCAGAAGAAATAGGCAAATCAATATTTATAGTTGGAGATTTTAATAACCCTCTGTTAATAACTGGCAGAAAAAGACAGAAAATGAGCAAGAATAAAGAATACTTTTATGACGCTGCAAACAACTTGACCCAATTGACATTTAAATATAGAACATTCTATCTAAGGAGAGCACAATACACATTCTCTTTAAGAACACACAGATATTTACTAAAATCATATTATGAATGAAACAAATTTCAGGTGAACTTCTAAAAATATTAGTCATATAAAGTATGTTCTTTGACTACAATGGAAGTAAATTAGAATCACTAACACTAAGATCTCTGGGAAGTCTCCAAATATTAGGATACTAAAATAACACACTTCTAAATGGTGTCAAAGAAAAAACAAATGGTAAATAAGAAAGTATTTTGAACTGAATAAAAATGAAAGTACAGTATCTAATAATTTGAGGAATGCCACTAAAGCAATGTTTAGGGGGAGAAATAAGTTCTAAAAACTTATATTAGGAATGAAAAATGATCTCAAATAGCAATCACTAAAAAGCCTTATTTGATAAACGAGTAACCAAATTATTATTTATCCACACAAGGGAATGCAAAAGAATGAATTATTCATAAGAAAATAGCAGGGAGGAATCTCAAAATAGTTATGCTGAATAGAAGAAGCCAGGTGAGAATATATGTACTATATGATTCCATTTACATAAAATTCTTAAAACATGCAGACTAATCTTTAATAATGGTTGCCTGTAAAGAGGATGGGAAGGAGGGATTACGTAGGAGAATAAGTCAACTTTTGGACGGTGGATTTGTTTTCCTCTTGGTTATGGTGGTGACTTTGTAGGTATATGCATATGGTAAAGCATCAGCAAACATGTGCAGCCTGTGTGTGTGCTCAGTCGCTTGGGTCATGTCTGACTCTTTGCCACCCTGTGGATTGTAGCCCACCAGGCTCATCAGTCTGTGGGATTCTCCAGACAAGAGTACTGCAGTGGGATGCCATGCCCTCCTCCAGGGGATCTTCCCAATCCAGGGGTTGAACCTGAGTCTCCTACGTTACAGGCAGATTCTTTACCACTGAGCCCCCGCGCAGCTTGCTGAATGTCAATTATTTCATATGAAGTTGTTTTAAGGAAAAGCCAGTGATAGCACATTTCTGACATATTAGAGTTGTCTTGATGTTCACATAACAGTAGCTAGTAATAGCTGCACATATGGTGGGCATCTCTATACCTCTCTGCCCAGCCCACAATAACTCCCTTAATTGTCTCTTGCATCCTCATTATAGAAAATGGTCCTGAATCCCTGGTCACAGATGATTGTACTAAGAGAGGGCAGTTAACCAAGTTAGTCTATTAGTTCCTGTGTCCTCTGAAATTGAAACTGAAATCTTGAGAGAGAGATTTTGAGAATGTGGGGTAGATAGTTTTCATCATTCATGTGACCTAGAAAAGAAGAAGAAGACTATTTGTGGGAAAAGAGAGGACTGAAGTCTGCAACAAAGAGATACAGGTTGTGGTACTCTTCCTAAGGCCCACTTGCAGGTACCAGAGCTCTTACTGTCTTCAGAAAATGTTTTCTATTTCAACTCAAGGTAGCTCAAACAGGCTCCTCCCACCAGCAGTCAGAGAGACTCAATAAATAGATTGTGTGCTAGACATCGTGCCGAGTCCTCTAAGCTGCACAACCATGTGGAGTAGATGTTATTTCCATCTTCAGATGAAGGAAATAGAAGCCTCTGTGAATCTGCTGTTGGCTGTTCACAGGGGTTGTGGTTGGGAGGGCAGTTTAGCCAAACCGCACTGGACTTGGTGTCTCACAGTCTCCAGGGTATTTTGTGCTCATTGTCACCTTTTCTTTGCTCCCTGCTTCCTCTCTGGTCCTTCAGGGCCAACTCAAGGCTCAGGTTCCCTGATTCCCTAGACACCTGTTACCTTTAGTTATTTTCAGACCCATACACAGTCTTTGACTGTTTTCCTCTAGTTGTTCTGTCATGTGAATTTTATTCTTTTCTTCAGCTAATTATTCTATGCAATGTGGGGATTTCCTTAGTCCTTGAGCACTGCTTGACATGCGGGTGTGTTCTACATGTAACTGATAATTTGAGGCCTCTCCCAATTTAGGTAATCAGCTACAAAATAGACGATAAAAAAATAACAATTTCAATAAAAGTGATGCAGTGCCTTAGGGTTACATTGTACCTCTGATAACCATTTTCCCAACAGGAAAGACATCAGGCACAAGCCCTTCTACCTGCCCAAAGTCCTCTAGTGTTCCAAAGAAATCCAACACAGGGGCATTTGTTTGTTTTGCCTCTTCAGACCTAGGGATCAAGAGGGTTAGGAACAGTCCGAATCTAGCCTTCAGGAAAGGACCTGCCTTCCTTGGCAATGTCCAGTTCTCGAAACTTTCTCTTTAATCCTCTCTATCCCATCTTCCCCCATCCTCTGATTCTTTCATAGACATATTGGGATCAGGGCTGACTTCTTGGGATGAGGCCAGCCACACAGGGCCCAGTGCTGAGGGACTTGTCCTCAAGCTTAAAGCTCTGCTGTTGCTGTTTTGAAATATAAATGCTTTTCTTTTTCCACTTGTGTTTTCTGGGGGAAGTGTTTTTGGGTCATGGGACATGCTCCTGAGGCATGTAGGGAGTTTGAGCTGTGTTTCAGCTCTTGTAGGGTCCCACCCCCTGCCACCTCCTGGAGTGGGTTCTCAGCCACCTCCCCTGAAGTTCTTGGTGCCCCAATCCCCATTTTGCCCCCACCTCCCTAGCCGCACCCAGTGACCACTGCTGCCCCTGTGATCCCTGGTAGGCTGAGCCCTTCCCAGCCTCTTCCTCATTGCCCTGTCCAGCAAACACTGGAGTCCTGCCTCCTGGTGGGGGCCTGGGCAAGTGTGGGTGGAGTGAGTGCATACACTCTGAAGTGTGATGGAGCCTGTCTCTGCCCTAGCTGGCAGCACCACAGTGCATTAGCAAGTGACTCGCTGCGGGTGAGCCTCTTGCCCACCTCCCATCCAGAGACCAAGAGTGTCCAGACACTGAGATTGCAGTCCCTTAGGCATCACTTTTCCACTGTGGGTTGGGGCACCATGCGTATGGGAAGGGGAGATTACCTTTCTCATCCCTGGCTGTGACATGGTGCCTCAACCCAGCAACTGGCAGGAAGCTGGCCTTGCAGCTGGTGGGCTGTGTGTGCCGAGTCACAGAGTAGGGTCTGGGAGCCTGTAAGGATCTTCACTTGACCATCAATGATCCCTGCATCCTAGTGAGTGCAAAGTAAGTAGAAAAAGAAGTTGAGAGCAAGACCATAGAAGAAAGAAAGCATTTTATATTTTATTAATGTTGTTCAGTCGCTAAGTCATATCCAACTCCTTGTGAACGCATTGACTATAGACTGCCAGGCTCCTCTGTCCATAGAATTTTCTAGGCAAGAATACTGGAATGGGTTGCCATTTCCTTCTCCAGGGAATCTTCCTGATTCAGGGATTGAACCTACATCTGCTGCATTGGCAGGTGGATTCTTTACCACAGATCCACCTGGGAAGCCCTTATTTTACTCATATGTTTAACTTTTCCCTTCTTTATAAATAAGGGCCTTGGATTTTCATCTTGCTCTAGGCCCCACAAATCATGTAGTTGGCCCATGTGGTTAAATTAATCTTCATAGATTAATGAAGGGCATGAGGCTTTTCCTTATTTACTAATTATTTGCATTTAAAGGGTTTTTCCACTTTAAAGAATGAAGTCTAACATTGAGGGTTGGATGAATGCACATTAACTGTGCGGTCCCTTGCTCAGTGTATGTGCCTGATTTTGCCCCAAAGTCATATCACTATAGATCCTCTCTCTCTGACTCTGCTATGATATTACATCTTAGGGAAGGATTTCATAGCTTATGAGTGACCAAGGGACATTGAAATGACTGTAGTGGATGCTGTTGAGAGTCAGACCCCCCAGGTCTGCAGGCTTGTGGCTGAGAACTTGGATTTGCAGTTTTCAGAGGATTGCATATGCCCTGGAGCTCCTGCACACAGAGAGTGGAAAGTGCCTGGTAATGCAGTGCCCTTGGGCCCTCGGAACCAGCCCCAAGCTGCCAGAATACAAAGTCCCAGCTCCTGGCATGAGGTGGAGTGGCTCTGAGGTATAAGTTATGTTCAGAGTTTCCCCCCTTCTTGGGGTCTGCTCCTGGGAAGATCCCAACCTAGGACGCAAAGCACGATACTTAAGTAACACCACCCTGTAAAGGAAATACCAATCATGTTTAAAGCAATAATTACTTTTTGCCAGTTTTGGGTTTCTTGCCTAGTTTCTGTTATACAGTCAACTCTCAGTATATTTGGGTTCCAGATCTTCAGATGGGGAGTACTGAGTGTACTATGTCATATTATCAATATGTAAGAGATTTGAGCATCCATGGAATGTGTTATCTGCAGAGGTTGGGCGTCCCAGAACCAATCTGCTACAGATACTTAAGGATGACCATGGTTAGTGGTAGTTGGATGTAGACTGAAGACTAAATCTACACAAATCTCTTGGGAGGTTTATGATGTCCTCAGAAGAATTTTGTTTTACCATAAGAGGTATATCCCAATAGATAAGCATGACCTTTTAAATTGTGGGCTCCCCAGGAACAAACATATTTCCATTAATATGACAGAGGTCTCTAGTGAAAATCCAAGTCACTTTTTTAAAACAGTAGATAATGGCTATACATTCAAATGTTAATGCATGTATATCTACAATAAGGTTAGAAAGACTTCCAGAAGGGAAGCTCTGTTTTTCTATATATTAATTCATCAAGTAGTTAATAGAAATGCCTTAGTGTATGCCAAGTATTGTTAAATGTTCTAAGATAGTTTTCTAAAAGGCTGGATGCATGGTCTGCCTTTGTGGAGTGAATAATCTAGTGAGGGGAGTGGAGAATTTCCTTCTATGTTCCATTCTCTCTGAGCTGGATGGGGTTCAATGCACCATAGCTACATCCCTGCTTTGAGAAGATCTGGGTCTGGCTTGGGATATGTGAAGGAGGCAGAATCATAGGAATTATAAACTCTGAGGGCTGCAGTGGTCCTGATTCTAGTGAGGCCTCTGGGGAACTCAGAGAAGAGGGTGCTCCATGGTACTCTGTGGGTTCCATGAATGAGGGGATCCAGGAGATGACTGTGGGTGATAACAGAGAAGGTGCCCAGCTGGTCACTCTAAGTTGTGGTTCCAGTAATGCAGCTTCATGCATAAGTGCATGCCTGGAGGGAAGACCCTTCCATCTCTCCCTGGGAGTGCTCCTTGTCCCTGCCCTTTCCTGTCTGAGACTCCTTTCTTTGATTCCCATTAGAAATTCCCCCACCATTTGTTTACCACTTGTTGCCATTTGTTTATTGCAGCTTTGGGGAGATGGAGTGATTTTGCAGCTTAGAAACAGACATCAGCAGACACCCAAACTTAAATTTGACTCTTACACCTTCTTAGGTGACCCCGTCCTGGGGATAATGGATTCTTTCTGCAGGGTTTTTGCCACCCTGTCCAGTCCCCTGTTCTCTTCTGTTCTCTGCTCATTTTCCTATTTTCTGTCTTCTACTCTCCCACTGAGACCAGATTCTCATTCATTGATGAGTTTGATTAATTCATCTGTCTGTTGTCTCTTTCCAATTTATGATTTTAGACTTCCTCTCCTCCAAGAGGACTGTTTATCAAGGTGTTTTTCTGTACAATGTCAGTTTCCTACCCTGTGTATAGCAGTGGCATTTCTGAGATCAGGCCCTTGAGTACTCTGAATGATTGCCCAGTGAACCCCCTGCAGGTATGGTATTACCACCTGGACCATCACATCACACTACACAGAGAGTGCAATAGATTCCTAAACTTCTGAAAGTCTCTCTGGTTTGAGATAGGAATGAAAAAATTCTCAAGTTAGGAAAATATTAAATGCTAATACTAAAAAGCAAGACTGGGCGTTATCCTCTTGTGAATTCTCTGAATAATGACTTTTATTGTTGTTGAGTCACTAAGCCATGTCTGACTGTTAGGACCCCATGGACTGGAGCCCTCCAGGCTCCTCAGTCCATGAGATTTCCCAGGCAAGAATACTGGAGTGGGTTGTCATTTCCTTCTCCAGGACATCTTCCTGACCCAGGGATCAAACCCTCATCTCTGGCTTGGCAGGTGAATTCTTTACCATTGAGTCACCAGAGAAACCCTAATAATGACACTCTGATACTAGAATACTTAGCATATCGCAGAGCTAGCACTAATCTTAAAAGTGCTTCTTCTAGAGCATTGTTTACAACTGCCTATTAGGAGATTTCCCTTCATACACTCATTCTTAAAGCTGTCAGTACATTTATTTCTTTTGAAGTTAATTTCCTGGCCAGTTTTCTTGACTCAGGCTTGTCCAATAAATGACTAAAGCTTTAAGAGAGCTCATTGAAGGGTAAAATAAGTTGTCTCTATGGATATCTTAGAAAAATCATAGACTTCACAGAATTCAGAATTTGAATCTTGCTATCCCAACTCCCTCATTTTAAATGTGAGGAAATAAAACTCTGGAGAAGTAAGACTTTGACCCAGGCTTACAGATGTGGAGGGAGGCATAACCTGGGTTAGAGACACTGAAGTCTCTTTATCCTGGAGGCAGGCGTCTTCTGGACAGATGGGAGATGGTGTGGGTCCAAGTAGCTTTATCCAAACTCTTCATGGCAGGCCTGGTTCTGGGAGCTTTATCCACATTAACTGTTTGAGTCATCACCATTGACTTACTTGGTAGATATTTTTATCAAAATGATCATTAAATAGATATGAAGAGAACTTGCTCACTGTAAAGTGGTAGGGCCTGGATTTGAACCTGGGAAGTTGGGCTTGCAGGGTGGGCACTGGCCCCCAGCACCCCTTCTTTTGGCCTAGGCAGCTAGCTTGTGGAAGTCCCCTCAGCCTTTGCTGGGCCACTCCTGTTGTTGGGAGTGCCTGGTCAGGCTCCCTTATCAGCATCGTTGCCTAAGTGACAGGAAGCAGAACCATCATCTCCCAAACTGCTTTGCCATTGTCAGAAGTTCACTTTCAAAGAGTTATTATAATTATCACATAGTTTTAAGGATTTCCAGGAGAGGTTGTCTTTTTTTATTTTATTTTTTAAATTCTTTCTGTTCATAGTCTGAAATGTTTTTCCTTGTTCCTTACAGGACATGGAAGTTTCCTATCATTATAACTCCAGTTTAAGAAACTACTTCCCCCTTTTTTTAAAATGTAGCAGTGTGGCTGCTTTCCAGGTGGCTCAGTAGGTAAAGAATCTGCCTACAATGCAGGAGGAGTGGGTTCAACCCCTGGGTGAGGAAGATCCCCTGGAGAAGGGAATGGCAACCTACTCTAGTATTCTTGCCTGGAGAATCCCATGGACAGAGGAGACTGGTAGGCTACAGTCCATGGGGTTGCAAAGAGTCGGACACGACTGAGCAGCTAACACTTTCACTTTCACTTGTATAATTATTTTTTTAGGTTCCACTATAAGCATCATCATATGATATTTCCCTTTCTCTATCTGACTTACTCACTCAGTATGACAATCTTTAGGTCCATCCATGGATAACCAACGAGGACCTACTGTATAGCAAAGGAAACTCCCCTCAGTATTCTATATCAGCATAACTGGGAAAAGAATTTGAAAAAAAAAAAAATAGATCCATGTATATTTTTGGCTGAGCCTCTTTGTCGTACACTTGAAAGTAATACAACATTGTTAATCAACTATACTCCAATGTTAAGAAAACAAAGCAAAATGAACAAAAACTACTCACATCTGGGTACATTTAGAGATTAGATCAACTGTTTTTAGATATACACATGCCCTTTAGTTCTTAATGAACTTTATTATTAAGAGACTGAAAGTCTTTTAAGATGTGAAATACAGGTTTCTTAATTTTTTTTCCAATAAATATTATACTTGATGCAGTTGATATGTGAAAGATACAGTGTGTGTATTCAGATGAGATGCTCTCAGAATGAGCCTGTGTGTGTTACCACGGTCCTCTGCTTACCTTCCAGTTTTACGGGAGCCCTATACAGTCCGTGTGGAGGACCAGAAAACCATGAGAGGCAATGTCGCGGTCTTCAAGTGCATTATCCCCTCCTCGGTGGAGGCCTACGTCACCGTGGTCTCATGGGAGAAAGACACCGTGTCACTCATCTCAGGTAGGGTGTGGGCTTCCTTGGGCAGGCAGGGCACCAGGCTCTCCTGCGCACAGCTCCTTCTGGATAACGAATCAGGTCTCCATCTATTTGCCCACTGTAATGAAGAATTTGTATGCTTCATGTTGACGCCGTTTTAGATTAAACGTGATATCAGTGTTTTCTTTTGGTTTATATGGCTGGACTCATAGTCTCCAGTGAATTGACTGATGGATAGAAATTTGTTCCTTGCATTATGTGTATAGTCATTGAGTTACTTTTGGTTTCCAAGTTACCAAGGAGATATTTTGATTTTATTTCTGCTCCTGGGAATAGAAATATACAATTGTTGTTATCTGTGAGAAACCTCAGAATTTATATTCTGATATTCTCTGTAATCTGGAAGATGGAAACCCTGATTTTATGCTATTCTCAGCCTTTCAAATGTCTTCAGAGTCATGTGGTATCTCTGGCCTCTTAAAGATTTTATTTGGGATATGTAGTCAGTGCTGAAATACATGCAGATAGATAAGTAGATAGATAGATATGTACATAAATAGCTTACTGGTTTACTTTTGGTATCTAGAAAAGATAGCACGGAAATCTAGCTTAAGACATTGTGGTTCTTCTTTTCTCATGGTTTTCAAGCTGAGTTCTTGCTCCTTGCACCTTAATTGGAAAGCCATGCAGAACTTGGCTCAGTTTTCCTATGTTGCACATCTTTGGATAATGCCTATTAGATGCTTTTGGAAAAGTCGTCGTGATGAGCATTAAATGTGGCATAATGGGTTATAAATGACTGGTTTTCTCTACATGTCCTTGTGCACATGTGCTTGAGTGAGTGCATGTCCACGCGCACATTCTAATGTCACTATTGAATACCACCAACTTTGTGTCAGTTTATAGAGATATAAAACTGGAGCTAAACTCCCATGGTGAAAGAGCATTTGTATTACTTATCTTATTGATTTGCTAGATAGGATAGGTTGCTATTACAACAAGGAACATTAAAAAATCGTTAAAGTAGTACAAACTCCAAATCAAAAATTAAATTTTTCATCTTTATCATGCATTACAGTGAACTCTAGGGGATAATTGATGTTTTTGGCTTTCTTTAATATCATCTTATAGTGAATTTAAAGTCCCTCACACTTCACTGAACAATAAATTCCTTGCTAGTATGTTTATTAATCATAGTAATTTGTTAACTTACAGTATTGAAAAATATACTGAGTTTAAGACTTAAATGTGATTGCAATAATCGGAATAGAGATTCACCTGTACAGTTTTATTTGCTAATTTTGATTGTTTAATGATCTTAACTGCTTTACTTTAGAGGTCATTTTAGTTTCTTGACCACAGATGGAGAAGCTTGATGACAAGTTAGTCTAGCTGAGGCCCAGATTGGAGTCAGGAACATTCAGATGTGCATGGCAGGGGTTTGTGGGTTCGGGGAAGGGGAGAAATTGGTGTGATGTGTGGAACCTCACACACTAGAGGACCTAGGCTCAGGGAACCCCTACCACCTTATAGCCACCATCAAATATGCAACCTCAGCGTCCGCCCTAGAAGAGGGAGAGCGCCAGGGAGAGTGACAACCTGCTTCTAAGTGCTTCTCCTTAGAGGTGACAGATTTTGCTTCTGTTACATTTATTTGATGAAGCAAGTCACACGGCCATGTCTGAATTTAATGGGGCATGTGCCTGAAAGGAGAGAACTGGAAATCTGGGTGAGAAATAGAAATACCTACATGAGGTTATATATCTATATCTATGCTCATTCACTAAGTCATGTCCAACTCTTTGTGACCCCATGGAATATAGCCCGCCAGGCTCCTCTGTCCATTGAATTTTCCAAGCAAGCATACTAGAATAGGTTGCCATTTCCTCCTCCAATCTGTATCTATATCTATATCTATATATCTATATCTATTCTTGTGTTTCCCAGATACCTTTAACTAATGGTATGCTTTCATTCATGTTTCACCTTTTTGTAATCTATGTGAATAGACTTTTTTCTTCTGCCAACATGTGCCTAATGAAAATAAAAGGAGAGGAGTTTTATATCTGGTGAGTGGAGGGGATGCTGACATGCATATAACTCCTAGTGCAGTGAGCTCAGGGGTGGGTCAGAGTGAGCTGGAGGGGCTGCCTTGAGACAGCTCAGAGCTGAGAGCAATCAGGAGAGGGTGAAGCGACTGTGCAGGTGAGCCCTGTCCATCCACCGTGGTGATGTTTGGGGGCCACTCCTCAGCCCGGTGGTGCCAGAGTATCCCTAGGAGAAGCAGAGCAGCAAAGGTCTGGTGTTAACAGGTGAGTCTTGGGGCTCAAGGCCAGGGCTCTTGGGAAATCTTGGCTAATTTAAATGGGTATCTGTTGTCCAGGTGTTTCTTTTCAATGAAAAAGAAATTCAAGATGGGTATATTCCTATAAAAATAAACAAAATGGCTTTTATTGGCACAACATACTAATATTGCCCTTCATCTTGGGCAAACAAGGCTGAAAGAATAAGGCTGGGTTATGTCATTTTAGGGGTGAGTATACCAGCCGAGGTTTATCAGCGTTTCTGTGGGAGCGGCATGGTGTCATTGGCCATTCCTATCGTGGCATCAGTCCTAGAGGGGGGCTTGGAAACCCACTCCAGTATTCTTGCCTGAAGAATCCCATGGACAGGGGCGCCTGGTGTGCTATGGTCCATGGGGTTTCAAAGAGTTGAACACGACGGAAGTGACTTAGCACATACACATGTTCCATGGTGTCACTAGCTTCACGTGCATTAGGTCATGCACCGATTTCTTCCCAGGGCGGGTCTGAGTTGGCCCGAATGTGGACTCAGGGATCAAGTTGCGCCTTTTTGTTGTGTGAGTTCATTATATCACTGATGTTAAGAATGTACATCAGTTCATTTATATTTTGATCAATCTTTGGAAGGAATTCAGTTATAGGCTGAACATTTGCATCCCACCGCCCCCCCCCCCACCCCTCCAAATTCATGTTGAAGTCCTCACCTGCTGTGATGGTGTTGGGAGGGGAGGCCTTTGGAAAGTGATTAGGGTTAGATGAGGTCCTGAGGGTGGGGCCCTGATGATGGGATTAATGACCTTGTTAGAGGAGAATGGAACTCTTTTGCAACACGTGAACACAGGGTGTAAGGGTGGCTGTCTGCAGCCCAGAAACCGAGAAGGCCCTCACCAACACCCCCAACCATGCCAGCACTCTGATCTCCAACTACCCAAGTCCAGAACTGTCGAGAGTAAATGTCTGTTTTTGACATTTTGTGTATTTTGTTATAGCAGCAGAGCTAAGACAGGTGGCAAGAAGGAATCTCAATCTCCCCGGGAGGGAAGGGTGCCTTGTATCCAATGCTGCTTTACCCTCTGCTCTGCGGTCTACCTGGGCGCCTCATCTGAGCCACAAGACACCCCGTGGTTGACCTTGACCCTCAGACTCTGGCACAGTGGAAGATGAAGGTGAAAGTGTTAGTCACTCATTCGTGACCGACCCTGTGGACTGTAACCCGCCAGGTTCCTCTGTCCGTGGGATTCTCCAGGCAAGAATACTGACTGGAGTCGGTTTCCATGCCTTCCTCCAGGGGATCTTCCTGACCCAGGGTTGGAACCTGGGTCTCCCGCATTGCAGGTAGATTCTTTACCATCTGAGCCACCATAGAAGACCCCCAAAGCATGCGCCCAACATGGGGCTCGAACCCAGGACCCTGATGAGAGGCTAGTAATTGTGTGAAGAGAAAACATCTCAGCCACATATCTTGCATGTAATGTCCTCTTTTAATTTGATGGTTCCTGTCTTACCACCTTTCTGAAATAAGCCAGGAAAAGCAAGCGTGATGAGGTCTGAAGGCATTTTTAACGCACCCTTATCACTTCTCATCCTCTAAGCAAAAATGAGAGCCTTTGACTATCAGATATGAATGTAGCCCAATAAAAATGTAGTACTCTGAGGAGGGATGTGCATCAGGGGGTATTGTTGATATGAAGATGGATATGTAGGACCCCGCTGGAGAAGGACAATGTCCATAACTCTGTGTCCAGGTTTCACTCAATAGCCTGTTGTGAATTTCTTCCTGGCCAGGGAGGCTGGCAGTCAGAGAGCCCAGCGCTCCACGTCTGTTTCCTCTGATAAAATTCTGAAAATCTCACTGGGGGTTTAGCCACATTAACATCAAAGACACAGCCCAAGGGTAACCGGATTTGGAAAATTGAAAAAGCAAACACGTTACCATTCCCCCATTCCTGGAGAATCTGCCTCCCTCTTTTGCACTGGCCCAATATTTCTCATCTGAACACCTCTATTAGCGATGGCTCAAGGAGAGTTTCATCTCTGAGGATCAATGAGTTTAAGTCCAAGGATGATTATCTTCTTACTGTATGTAGAGTAAAAAAGAACAATTTTCTGCCCACATTAAATATCAGAGGACGTCAGCCCAGCACTTCACATGAAAAACGTGTGTTGTGGGTTTTGGCTGCTGTCTTTGGGTCTGGTCGTCACAGATAAGGCAGGGCTGTGCTTTAAGGAGCATCCCCCGCCTGAGTTTACCCCCCACCCACCCGTGGAGATAGCTTCAGCTTGTAGGAAGCTCCGGGAAGAGATTACTGTTCCGTGCGGCAGGTGCAAGCTGTGGCCCCTATATGGGCAAACATTACAAGAACATATACCTTTGAATCATTTTGCCTGGGGAGACAGGAAATGTTTCACAAAAGAAGTGAACATTTAAGACAGTCTTTGCATTTTAGTATGAGGAAAATAATTACATTGTATATATGAGCCCTGAAGGTTGTCTTAAGAACATTTCAGCAAACTTAAAACTAAAAGCAGATTTGATGTGACCTATTTTCATTTGGACTTTCTTTTAGGCTTCCCTCCTGGCTCAGCTGGTAAAGAATCCACCTGCAATGCAGGAGACCTGGGTTTGATCCCTGGGTTGGGAAGATCCCCTGGGAAAGGCTACCCACTCCAGTATTCTAGCCTGGAGAATTCCATGGACTGTTTAGTCCATGGGGTCACAAAGAGTCAGGACATGACTGAGTGACTTTCTCTTTCTTTTGGATGGAGAGAGGCGCACAGCTGTTGGGGGCAGGAATAGTGATGCTGCAGTGGGCGGGGTGTTTGCCTGTTATGTTCTGTTCCTGTCTCAAAGAGCTCTGCGAGCCTGTGGCCCCTCTTTCTAAGGCACTTACACTTTAAGTTGACTTCTAGGCACTGGGCATTTTCAAAGCATTCTCTTAGATAGCTGCTCGTGTTGCCATGGCAATCAGACCCAATTCTGCCCTCAAGGTGCTTATGAGCAAAAGGAATCAGATCAACATCAAAATAATATAAGGAGCAGACCTATAGTCATTTGAAAGCTTCGTCTTTGATTTTTAAGGTACCAGGGAGTTGCAGAATTAAGAAGCATTTCTTTAACACTCATTAAAAGTAAATTTATAGGGCAAAATGGAAACTGTAAGAGAAATATCTTTATGTCTATCTATCCACCCATCCATCCATCTACCTATCTATTATCTATATTGATATTCAGCAAATAAGGAGCCTTATTTCAAACACTGGAAATTATTCTTAGCACAAGAAATATGCAGCAAACTGGAATTGAAAGGGTGGCTGTTTTTGTTCAGGTCACTAAGTCGTGTCTGACTCTGCGACCCCATGGACTACAGCATGCCAGACTTCCCTGTCCTTCACTGTCTCCCAGAGTTTGCTCAGATTCGGGTCCATTGAGTAGGTGATGCTATCTAACCATCTCATCCTCTGCCACTCCCTTCTCTTTATGCCTTCAATCTTTCCCAGCACTGAGGTCTTTTCAAATGAATTGGCGCTTCACATCAGGTGGCCAAAGTATTGGAGCTTCAGCTTCAGCATCAGTCCTTCCAGCGAATATTTAGGAATATTCAAACAGTGGGGAGATGTAATATTTTCACTGTGCTGTATTTTGGGGATCAGGCTAACTGAAAAATATATTCCACATGGAAGTTGAGCAGAAGGGAGGGTCCTGTTCTCTTTCTTTTTAAAAGCCATTAATTGATTATAATTTTGCCTTTTAAGTCTGTTGCTCACTAAATTAGTTTTTACATGTTATTCTACTGCTACCTGGAAGTAATTGAAACCCAGGTTGTTTACAGATCTGGAGAAAGCTCACGTAACAGTGAGGCTGGAGGTCGTACTGATGACGGACACAAGCCTGGCTTTCCAAAAATGACTCAGTAACGAGACCCCAAAAGACCCAGAGTAAACAGAGAGACTTCTGATAGTCTTCATGGAGAAGACAAATCCCCACACTCAAAATGAGAAACTGCACCTTGTAGATCGTAGGCTGAATCAAATAAAAAATATGTTTCTGACTTCTGAACTACTGAGACAGAAAGAGTGACTCATGGTGATAGGCATGTTAACATAATATTTAAACAAACAAAAAAAAGAAACAAGAAAGTTTGGTACCAAATTTAGCCTAGAGCATCTGTGGAGTGTGTGTGTGTGAGGGTGTGAGGGTGTGTGTGTGTGAAGGGGTGTGTGTGTGTGTGAGGGTGTGTGTGTGTGAAGGGGTGTGTGTGTGTGAAGGGGTGTGTGTGTGTGTGTGTGTGAGGGTGTGTGTGTGTGAAGGGGTGTTTGTGTGTGTGAGGGTGTGTGTGTGAAGGGGTGTGTGTGTGTGTGAAGGGGTGTGTGTGTGTGTGTGTAAGACCCCTGATCTGCAAGATGGCATGAGTCATTAGGTCAGCCAACAGTACCCCTTGCTTTCTTACCCCGAGTGTTACCTGGAGAATATGACTTCCAACTGTAACTCTGACACAGATTCTCTGGGCAACACAGGGCAACTGCCTCTTTCTCCTGCTGCAGCTTCCTCATGGGATAAAGGTTGGTTTCACTGGTTCCCCTTACAATACAATAGCAGAATACTAAAATTGCAAATTAAATAATCTCCTTCTGAGCCAACTACCGTCCAAGTTATTTTTCTTCATCTTAGATTTAATCTCATAGAATTTTAATTTGATGTGTGTGTCAAGGGCTCGGTTATTCAGTGGGAAGACTCCCAAGACCCTGCAGCCAGGCCTTCTGTGCCCACTGCTGGGGTTTTTCCCATCCCAAAAGGATGCCGAGCACAACAGCACAGGAAAGAGGCACCCGGGGAGAAATCAGAAGGAAACCAGGTGTGAGCTTCCAAGACTTCCTTCTCCCTGGAGTCACAGGGAATGAGTTTATTCTCCCAGCAAAGAGCAGTGCTGGATATGAAATGCTGTCTGTCAGGAAGCTCATTAAAGACTTGCTACCCACAGTTTTCACCGGGGGGCTCGTCACGTAGGCATGTGCCTGGCATGTCCCCTGATTCCAGACTCCTAGAAGGAAAGCAGATGTTCAGCATAAGCAGTATTTTTACGTTTTAGGCACAGTGAGCCAGTCTTATCCACTGTGGGTGTGGTAACCCTTCGGGAATTCTCCAAGGGTAGCAGCCTCAGACTCTTCTCTGTACAATGCAGCTTCTTCAATGATGGTGCCTTGCCATTTTCGCTCATTTTCTCACTCATTCAACCATCACTTTTCAAATATGCCCAGTACCAAAGGCTGGAAAAACCACATGAATAAGACATACTTTGAGGACTTTATCACCTCCTACCCATATTTCACAGCCTATAGATAGATCTCACCCCAAATTCTTTAATATCCCCAAGCACATTGAGCCAGATTCTTTCTTGGCTCCACTTGAATGTCAATACAGTTTCATTTTATGTTCGGCTATTAGTGATCGCCTGCCTGTTCTCCTCTCTATCTGTTATTTTGGTTCTTTCTAGACTTGAGAAACAGATGGTAAACCTAGTCATTCAGATGTCTTTTGGACCCAAGTGCATTTTCTGGTCTCTTGCTCATTTGTGAAGTTTCATTTCAGCAAAATTGAAGAGACTAACAGGATCATTCATGAAATATGATCAGGCAGTGATGACAATAAATAATACTGTTGATATTATCACTATCATCAAGTAAAATCAGATGTCATGAATCGAAATTTGCTTGGGCAATGTGCCATAGTATAAGAAAGCAGGATTCAAGATTTCCAAACATAGTTTTTGATTCAGAGTAAGAAAAGTAAAAGTGACGTCACTTCAGTCATGTCCAACTCTTTGTGACCCCATGGACTGTAGCCTGCCAGTTTCCTCCATCCTTGGGATTTTCCAGGCAAGGATACTGGAGTGGGTTGCCATTTCCTTCTCCAGGGGATCTTCCCGACCCAGGGATTGAACCTGGTTCTCCTGCATTGCAGGCAGATTCTTCACCAGGGAATTCCTTCAGAATAAGAGGTCAGTATGAAATCAAGACCAAGACCTGAGATAAATATGAATAATGCTGGGCTCTTAATGCTGCGTCCTCTTATGTACTGGGTGAATCCAAGTGGAAGGAGGTCCCTCACTAGCTATGTCTGTGGCAGGAGCTCCAAGCAGAGGCACCATGCTTGTCTGCCCTTTCTGGTTTAACTTCCGGGCAGATAGGGCAGGACAGTAAAACTTTCAGCATCCCAGACTTCTTCTCTTCTCAGCATCCCCATCAGCAACAGAATCCCCCAGTTCATATAGTTGCATCATTGGCTTCTCCCTCCCCCAGCCTGCTGAGCCTGGCTGACCATTCACACCAGTTAATTTTAACTACCCTTCACTGTCTCTCCAGATCTTTGGATATTTCTGTCAATCTTTTCCGTGTTGCTGAAAGTGGCTTCCAAGCTTTTCCTAGTTCTTAAGCTGCCCACTCCCAGCCCCTTGTGGGCCTACTCTCTAATGTTCAAAAAATATCTTTCATTACATTGTGTCTGAAACCAGCTCTCTCCAGTGACCTCTCCTACCTCAAACATTGGATTCATCATGCTATTTTTTTCTGTTTGTTTCCAGTCTACTCCCCGACCAGTGCTGTGGTCATGACCCCCTGACTTTTCTTGGACCTGTTTCCATCTGTTTTCTCCACTGTGGCCTCTGCCATCAGCTCTTCAGTAATTACTGTATGTCTTATGACACAGGTTCTCAGCTCCCCCAGTTTTAAAGAACACTTTCCTTTGCCAGCTTCCATACCATAATGAAGGATAGGGAAACCTGGTGTGCTACAGTCCATGGGGTCACACAGTGTTGGACACAATTTAGCTATGGAACAACAACAACAATGCTTTCATTCATTCATTTTTCCCTGGAAAATTTGTTAAAAGAATAGTCTATACTCATCATTATTCCTACTGTAGTGATTTTGTCTATGCCCCTTACATTCTACTGAAACTTACCTTGTCAAGGTTCCTCAAGGCTTCCTAATATCTGTCTCTTGGTGCACATTCTCTCTGACCGCCTCCTCCACTGGCCGCCCCTCTGCACAGCCATGGGGGAATTTGTCCTGTCTATTTCTTCACTTTCTCTTTCCTTGAGTTCACATCTTTTCTTCCCTGCTCAGAAATGTGAATAGACCCCCAAACTCGGTCCTCACCACCTCCCTTTCTCAATCCTCACTTTCTCCATTTTTCATATCATCCCTTTGCCAGACTTCATTCATCACTTCTGCAGATCCTGACTTTGGATCTGTCTTCTCTCCTGGGATTGATCAATTCCAATCTCTGCCTGCTCCCTTCCTGCCACTTCCAGCAGAGCATAACTAACATAGAACTGAACTTTCCCCCAAACATGAGTGAATTTGCCTTTACATTACTCTTTGATTTTGATAATAACTATTAGTTTCCAAACAGTCACTCCCTTGGTGGCTTAAAATAACAGGAATTTACTCTGTCACAGTTTAGCAAGCCGGAAGTCCAAGGTCAAGGTGTCAGGAAGTCCATGCTCCCTCTGAGAAATCTAGGGGAGGAGTTGGTCCATGCGTCTCCTCCAGGTTTGGTGCTTCCAGTTGTCCTTGGCGTTCCTTAGCTGGTGGACACACACTCCAGGCTCTGTCTCGGTCATCACTTGGCTGTATTCCTGTGTGTGTGACTCTGTGTCTCCTCTGTTTGTAAGGACACCAGTTATGCTGACTTAAGGGCCCACCTACTTCAGTATGACCGCATTTTGAAAATTTCCATCTGCAGTGACCCTATTTCCAAATAAGGTTTCATTCTGAGCTCCCAGGAAGGGTGTGGATTTGGGGAGAACACTGTTTGACCCAAAATAGTAACACATCCTTTTAATTTTTTTGACTCTCTCTCTCCTATTTTACATCTTTCTATTTCCTGCTTGACCCATAATAGACAACTGATAAATACTTATTGAAGAGGATCCTTAAACAAATTTTTTTTTTAAAGGAAGGAAGCAAAATTCAGAAAGTCTCAGTGGTATGGCTAGAGGTGCCAGCACCCAGCAGTTCCTGGGCTGCCCCCAGCCCTGCCCCAGCTGAGTCAGAACGCCAGCTGGCAGCTGCCCCCTTCCCCCAGCTGCCTCTCCTTCAGCTTTGAGGAGCTCACACTCACAGTCACGCTGGGCTGGGGGCCAGGATGGGACAGAATTAAGGTGGTCCTGCGCCAAGACACCAGGGCTCGAGGGAAACTGCTTGAATTGCATTTTCAGATCATGCTATGGACAAAATTGTGCCCCTCACACCCAAATGCAAAAGTTCTAATCTCCATGTGTCTGTATCTGGAAATGGGGCCTGTAGATGGTAAGTAAGGTTTGATGAGGTTGTAAGGGTTGGGCCTTAATCCCTTAGGACTGTGGCTGTGTAAGAGAAGAGACCTGTGAGTCTACGGTGAGAAAGGAAAAGATCTCACCAGACCCTGACCTTGCTGGGACCCTGGTCTTGGACTTCCAGCCTCCAGAATTATGAGAAATAGACATATTCTGGTTAAGCCACTGAGTCTATGGTGTTCTGTTATGGCAGCCCAAGCTAACCCAGATAATATGCACATAAACTCACTTTCTGAATTTAATTCTGCAATTCTTGAGCTCCACATGTTACTGTGCTTCCCTACTCAATTTTTTGGGTTGTGTGATACTGCATAGGGCTTCCCCTGTGGCTCAGTGGTAAAAAATCTGCCTGCTAGGGCAGGAGACACAAGAGACATGGATTCGATTCCTGGGTGGGGAAGATTCCCTGTAATAGGAAATGGCAACTCATTTCAGTATTCTTGCCTGAGAATTCCATGGACAGAGGAGCCTGGCAGGCTACAGTCTATGGGCTTGCAGTGAGTTGGATACGAGTGAGTATTCTTAGGATACTGTATAACATGTATGTAATACCATATTACACATATGAAGCAATCTGATGATGCAGTGAACACTCCTATTTTCAATGAATGATACAATTTTCAGGTGCAGTGGATTATTTGACATCTGAGTCCCATGTTTCTCTTCTCTAAAGGAAATTGAGTCCTTTTTTTTTTTTTTTTGACTTTTATAAAACAGAAATAGTTTTATTTATTTATTTATTTATTTTTCTTTTTTTTTTTTATTATTATTATTTTTTTTTCCAGTGGGTTTTGTCATACATTGATATGAATCAGCCATGGATTTACATGTATTCCCAATCCCGATCCCCCCTCCCACCTCCCTCTCCACCCGATTCCTCTGTGTCTTCCCAGTGCACCAGGCCGGAGCACTTGTCTCGTGCATCCCACCTGGGCTGGTGATCTGTTTCACCATAGATAGTATACATGCTGTTCTTTTGAAATATCCCACCCTCACATTCTCCCACAAAGTTCAAAAGTCTGTTCTGTATTTCTGTGTCTCTTTTTCTGTTCTGCATATAGGGTAAGAGTCCTTTATTAATAGAAAAATGAAGAATACAATGTCCCCTAATCCATAGGGGATACAATCCAAGACCTCCAGTGGATGCCTGAAACTGTGGAGCATACCAAGCCCTATATATGCTGTATTTTTCCTATTCATAGCTACTTTTGATAAAGTTTAACTGATAAATTGGCACAGTAAGAGAACATCTGAATTGCCAGCATACTATTCTTGCTTTGGGGCCTTTATTAAGCAAAATAAAGTTTATTAGAACCAAGAGGGCTCCTAAGTGGCAGAGCAGTTTGTAGTTTATTCCATGTGGTTACGCTGGACAGAGGGCTGAGTCACATCCCATATGGGATGGAGCAGGTGGGGCAGAATTTCACCATGCTACTGAGAACAGTGCACAATTGAAAAGTTATGAATTATTTATTTCTGAAATTTTCCACTTAGTGTTTTTGGACTGCAGTTGACAGCGGGTAACTGAAACCTTAGAAAGCCAAACCGTGGATAAGTGGGGTTGATTCTAAACCTCCCAAATGACTAGCGGTCTGAAAATTTACATGCAATAAAATCTTTTTTCCGTAAATACCCCAAACTCCAAAGTCAGTTCCAAGGTAACTGTAGTTTCATTGGATGAACTTAGAAGTGAAGCATCTACAACTAAGCCGTATTTGGACAACTGCATTGACTGTGCTGTGTCCATGTGTCGGGAAGTAGAATATTTACAAAATATTTCAGGCCGTTCAGTTCCTGGAATATTGTGAGGATGCCTAGTATTGCCCATTCAGAATTGGGCTGTATAAAGATTGTGACAGAGTTGGTAAAGAATCCGTCTGCCATTGCAGGAGATGTGGGTTCGATCTCTGGGTCAGGACAATCCCCTAGAGTAGGAAATGACAGTATTCTGGCCTGGGAAATCCCATGGACAGAGGAGCCTGGTAGGCTAGAGAGTCTGACAGGACTGAGCAACTGAGCACGTGCACGTGCACACACACATGCACGCACGCACACACACACAGACTGAAAATCCTCAGCGTGCATTGCTATGCAGGAGGGCATAGCTGTGATGTTCTTTTCAGAGAAGCTGAGAAGCACACACAGTAAATAAGGAAATATGAACTTCCTAACATCTCCCAATAGGGCCACACGCTCTTCCAGAAAGTATCAGGCTTCTGTTCGCCTTCCATTTTGCAGAGTCTGCATGAGGGCTTGAGTTTAAACTCAGAGAGACCAGGCTTTGAGTCTCAGTTTCACAGCTGTGAGAGCTTCATTAATTGCTTCTCTGTGGAATTGAACATAGTGTTTTTATAAAGACTGGAAATGCCAGGAACGGTGTTCCATGAATTATACATTTTTAGCCAGTTCTCACGCTCTGGTTGTGCACTCGGCTCTCTTGTCAGAGGTTGCAAGGATGGAGTCTGAAGCCATCAGCCACATTCAGGTTTCAGATCCACCCTGGACCAAGCTGTGACCTTGGGTTTTATCACACAGTCTTTCTATGTCTCAACTTACACAATCATAACATGAGAACAACAAAAAAGTGTTGTAACATTTCAATGATTTAATACATGTAACGTGCTTAGAACAGTGTTTGACACAAATTTGGCATTATTACAGTTGTCATTATTATCTCCTGTCTATCTAAAGTGTTCCTGCTGCAGAAACTGGGTGGTCAGAACCCATGCCATAGTCCAAGACAAATAAGACATTCCTTACATGGAGCTTGTTAGGGATGAGAACAGAAGTAATTCTATTTAAGAAGAGTTGTTAAAATACAAGGTATCCTGAGGAAACAGAAAAGTGAAAATGTTAGTTGCTCAGTGAACTGTAGCCCTTCAGGCTCCTCTCTCCATGGGGTTTCCCAGGCAAGAATACTGGAGTGGGGTGTCATTCCCTTCCCAACCCACAGATCAAATCCAGATCTCCTGCATTGCAGGCAGATTCTTCCCCATCTAAGCCATCAGGGAATCCTGAAGACGTGGGTTAATGATCTGAAATCTTCCAAATTCAAAGTATTAGAGTGCTACCGAGTAATCACATTGGATTTTATCAAAGTAAACAACTCTTTATTAAATGTTTTCTTAAACATGAATTTGATGACATAAAATGAGCAACAGGCTAGAATGAAATGATCCTATTTTTTCCCTATCCATCGTAGATAAATCAGAATATATGCTTATAGGAAGGGTTTGGACTTAGATTAAAACATTTGGGTTATTAAATAGCCAACAATGTAACTCAGGTTCTATCTGATGACTTCACAACATCCTCATAGGTCAGTATTCTCATCAGCCCCCTTTACAGGTGAAGAAGCTGAGGCACAAGGATTTCAGTAATCTGTACAAGATCCTACATTGCAGTTCTCTCTCTCTAAAAGATAGAGGTTTTGCATTGAAAGAAACTTTCTTTCAGCCCACAGTCCGTAAATGCATAATAGTCAACACAAATTGTCAACTGCTTGACACACAACTTTAGCAGCCTTAGCTTGAGAGCAGGAGCTTGTGTAAGCAAGTGAAACATGTTCAGATATGGTATGATCCAAACCAGGCTTAGCTTTCTGGACATTTAATCTATTCAGAGCATTTTATTGCAGTTTGAGGACAATAAGCCTAGTGTTCTTTGAAATAGTATTACACATCTAAAGAAAGATCAAAATAGATGAAATTGGCTAGGATAAAAATAATTTTCTTAATTTCAATTTTATTTAGAACTGGCCTGGGACTTCCTTCATGGTCCAGTGGTTAAGGACTGCACCTTCCAATGGGGGTGTGGGTTTGATCCCTGGTGGGAGAGCTAAGATGCCACATGCCTCCTGGCCAAAAAACCAAAACATAAAAGCAGAAACAATATTGTAACAAATTCAATAAAGACTTTAAAATGGTCTACATCATAAAAAGGAAAGCATTTGAGTCAATTTTAATGAGGTGGATGAACCTAGAACCTATCATACAGAGTGAAGTAAGTCAGAAAGAAAGAGATAAACATCATATTCTAACACATATATATGGAATCTAGAAAAATGGTACTGAAGAATTTATTTACAGGGCAACAGTGGAGAAACAAACATAGAGAATAGACTTATGGACATGGGGAGAGGGGAGGAGAGGGTGAGATGCATCATGGAAACTTACATTACCATGTTTAAAATAGGTAGCCAATGGGAATTTGCTGTATGTCTCAGGAAACTCACACAGGGGCTCTGTATCAACCTAGAAGGGTGGGATGGGAGGGAGATGGGATGCAGGTTCAAAAGGGAGGGGATATTTGTATACCTATGGCTGATTCGTATTGAGGTTTGACAGAAAACAACAAAATTCTGTAAAGCAATTATCCTTCAATTAAAAAAATTAATTAAAATTAATTAATTAAAATTTATTTATTAAAATGAATAAATAAATTAGCCCTTCCCATTGACTTCAAGTGTGGTGTTACGATGCCTGATACGTGTTGTTGTTGTTTAGTCTCTAAGTCGTGTATGACTCTTTGGGACCCAATGGACTGTAGCCCACCAGGCTCCTCTGTCCATGGGATTTCCCAGGTAAGAATGCATAGCCATCTCCTTCTCCAGGGGATCTTCCCGACCCAGGGATCGAACATTCATCTCATGCATCGGCTGAAAGATTCTTTGTCACTGAGACACCAGGAAAGCCTGCCTGTTAAACAGTAGGGTTTTAATAAATATTTGTTGAGTGAAGGTCAGATGAGCAACTTTTCCATCAAAGTGGTGGTGCTATTTCCTTTTGAATTATTCTTAATGCTTTATGGAGAGATCTTACTTTCCTATACATTATTTTCTTCTTCTGCTAAGAACAACCTTATATCAATCTCTTCACCCAGTGGGGAGTGTCTGGGCAGGCACATCACAGTAACCCTGGAGTTCTCAGCTGACTTCCCCACATAGATATCCAAATCCCCAATATTTAGTAGTCCCAAAGCAAAAGCTGTCTCCTTTTATTTTCATGAAATGATTCTATTTTTGTAACAGTCTTACAATTTTATACTGCAGTATCTCCTGGAGAAGGGCATGGCAACCCACTCCAGTATTCTTGCCAGGAAAATCCCATGGACAGAGGAGCCTGGCAGGCTACAGTCCATGGGGTTGCAACGAGTTGGACACGAGTGAAGCGACTTCAGTTGTTTCTGTTAGCACACATCTGTTAAAATATAGCACGGAATAAGGCGAGGGTGGGATGTTTAGAGAGAACAGCATCGAAACACGTATATTATCAAGGGTGAAACAGATCACCAGCCCAGGTTGGATGCATGAGACAAGTGCTCGGGGCTGGTGCACTGGGAAGACCCAGAGGGATGGGATGAGAAGGGAGGTGGGAGCGGGGATCAGGATGGGGAATACATGTAAATCCATGGCTGATTCATGTCAATGTATGGCAAAAACCACTACAATATTGTAAAGTAATTAGCCTCCAACTAATAAAAATAAATGGAAAAAAATATAGCACGGAATAAGTCAATAAAAATCCTTATTTCAAGATATTTATAGGTGTTTTATAGCATTGCTTGATGCACTGGGTCCACAGCCAAGTCATTGTTCCTGAGACGTCACCTTTTTTTTTTTGCTCATCTGAAGAGTGCACACACTGGTGTGCACAGTGTCAGCCCTGTGTGACTGTTGTGTGTGGGTGTACCTGTTTCAAATAGGTATCAGTGTGCTCCATGAATTTATGATGCTGCCCCCAAAACTGTAGAATTTCTGAGTGGAAGAGTTTCAGCATCTTTCTGACCTGGGCAGTGGAGCCCTGGAAAGGTCACATGGTGAGCAGCAGGAACGGTGGTCCTTAGCCAGGGGGCCCCCCACATGAGCCTGGACAAGGATGTGAATGCTGCCTGGACCATCCTTCCAGATCCATCACAGGATCAGGTTTCTCATCTGAAAATGATGTGTTGGAAGAGGAAAGAGTCATCTGGGCAGCTAGTGGCAAAGAGAGGGCTCAAACCTGGAATTTTGGGTGGCTGTTTTGACACAAATGATTTTAAATTCCTTCATTGCTGTCATTTAAGCATTGCATAAGCATATGCATGAGATATTGCTTTTAAAGTTACCATTTTTAAAAAATTGTATGACCCATTTAAAAAGGGCACAGATGAGATAGAGGCACATAGAAATAACTTACTTAAAGTGAAGAGGTTTACCTTGTTGCAAAACAAGCAAAGACTAATGGGGCACTTTGAGTTATTGATTTAAAAGAAATTCATGGAAAACTGTATGACTCAAAATGAATCATTTTGAAATAGACCTAAAATTCTGAGTTTCTAAGTTTTGTTTCAGTAGCAAATATTTAAAATGCATTTTGCATTTTGATGCAAATAGTATGTTGTATATCTGGGAAAGTTTACTGGTGGTTTCAGAAAAGAAAAACCATATATATATACATATATATGTATGTATATATTCTATTAAGGAATATACATGTATATTCCTTAATAGAAATATCCTTAGACCAATGTTTCTTGACTTTTTTTTTGGATCAGGGATGTGCTAAGGAGATAATGAAAACTACAGAACAGTGGAGCCACAGAAAAACACATTAGCACCCAAATCTGCATTAATTTAGGCCTTTTCCCTTCCCTTCAACCTCACCACCCACTTGCACCCTCTCAACCCCATCCTCCTCCCCATGACCCAGATTAACTAGGCATTCATACCACCTGCAATAGAGATGTTAGGTAGCCTCTTTTTCTGTCTCTCTCCCCACCCCTCTCTTTTTGAATTCGGTTTTATATGGAAAACTGCAGCCTCCCTCTTTGTCTGATGTCTTATTTGTCCTTGCTCCTTTGGTTCCATCTGTTACGTGTACATTTTTCCCCCTTCTGTGCCCTTTGCATTGTACCAGTAACTTTCACTGCAATTGTTCTTGTACCAGGAAAAGCAAGGGGTTTTTATAAGAAGCCTTCATCAAGTCATTTTCAAACTGCAGATCATATTAAGAGAGAAAGGCCATACTGAGTACCCCCCCTCACCCTAATTAGATGGTGAAATTTTTAGTTCTTGGCACTGTTATCTGTTCAAATTGAAACCCTATCATTGACAAAGCCAAATGAACTTGAAACTGCAGAGGGCCATTCCCCAAAAGGGAAGGGAGCCAGACTCCAGCCCTCCGTGGGGAGCCAGAGCACACGCCGTCTACATGCACGTGACATGATTCCACAGCTCCCATCTCCGAGTTAAATCATTTGCTCGAAGAAAAAAATATCCTAGGATTCAGGAACTTTAAAAAATGGTCTGTATGACAAGTTACTCCATGAATAACCAATGTTGAGGAAAAGTATATTTCAGGCTTCCCTCCTCCCCATGTGCTCAGTTGTATCTGACTCTTTGTGATGCTGTGGGCTGTAGCCCGCCATGTTTCTCTGTCCATGGAATTCCCCAGGCAAGAATACTGGAGTGGGTTGCCATTTCCTCCTCCATATGACAAGTTACTCCATGAATAACCAAATGTTGAAGAAAAGCATATTTCAGGCTTCCGAGTAATTTTGAAATGATTCACAGAGTTCATTCAGGGCTCATAAACTGTACATTATTTTCTGTGAGTCTGTGTCCCAGTCATTCCCTCTTCTGTTGAATTCTACTCGACCTATTTTCATTAAATGAAAAGACATACGAATGTATGTTTCAATCACTTCCTCTTCTGCAGAATTCTAACCTTCCCATCACTCAATGAGGGACATATAAGCATTCCGTTATTGGTCAAGCCTTCAGTGATTCTGTGGTGAGTGGTTTCCATGGAACTCTGAGTCAGTTTTAGATGTGAGACATAGAACCTCTGGTTTCTTTGAGGTCTGATGCACACTCTTCATTGGACTCCTTACATGATTTATTCATGTCTTGAACATGTGAATCCAGGTTTATTTCCCCGAATCTCTTGCTCTTATTTACTGGGTTTGATTTGTTGGGAAAAAAAAAAAGATGAATACGTATACTCTGGCTTCTCTGCAAATCGTATAAATCTTAAACATTTTACAAAAGGCAAATAAATATATATATGTTCCTCTCTTCCTTTATCAAAATTACCAAATGTTTATAAATACCTTTGACTTATATTGAAATTTTAAAAAGTTGTAGATAGTAAGTTCATGCATCATTATTAATCTTTTAAAGAAAAATAATGAAACTGAAAAACTAATTTCATGTATTTAAAATATACACTGATTGCACATTCATCACTAATCTTATTATCTATTTTCTGTACATGGGGAAAAAATATATCCAAAGTTGCTTTTGTTTTAGGATCTGTTAATAAGATTAAGCTGGACTTCCCAGGTGGTGCAGTGGTAAAGAATCCACCTGCCAATGCAGGAGACACAGGAGATTTGATCCCTGGGTTTGGTCCCTGGGTAAAGGCGATCCCCTGGAGGAGGAAATGGCTACCCACTCCAGTATTCTTGCCTGGAGAATCCCATGGACAGAGGGCTACAGTCCATGGGGTTGCAGACAGTTGGAGATGACTTAGCAGCTAGGCGTGAGCACAGGCACACCACGAAGATTAAGCTACATTTTATTAATAGTGGCTATTGATTTATAGGTCTTTTATATATGCCCTTTTGAAATAGTTATCCCAGGTGATAATAGGAGAACAGGAAGGCCTATAGCCATGTGACTTAGGATATTTCTGTTTTGAATGGTCTATTACATTGAGATAGAATGAGTGTCCAGTATTTTAAACCCCATGAGTAACAGCAGAGGTATTAAAGGTAATGAGATTCAGAGCCTACATAAAGCTTCGGTAAAATTCTTTGTGTATTTACATATTTACAGATTATTACATAGGATCCCAAATCCAGTTTTGCAGAGAAATTTGTTTATTAATAACTATTCTATGAAACCAGAATTTAAAGAATAATGGGGAAAAAGAGCAATTTAGAGTGCACTTTCCCCTTTAATTTAAATTTGGGGTATTTACCTTTAGTCTCAAATCCTTTTTAAAAACAATTAGGTGGGACAGAAACTATAAATTAGGGACAGGTATCTGAACCTGGTTGTAGAAGTGAAGTCGTTAAAGTTGGGGTCCTATAAGAGGAACTGCATGCACATTGGAGAGAAATGAAGGAAAACTAGAGGGAGAAAGGGAAAGCAAGTAGGCCATGTGTGTACACTTCATTTTCTGCACCCATATTCTCTCTGATGACTGCATGATTTATTCAAAGATTTATTGATTTTCTTCTCTGCGTTAGCCTGCTGACCTGCTTTTGCTGACAGGTTTGTGTGCCCCAAACAAATCTGATAGTCATGAGTATGCTATCGTATGAGTCCCCGTGGTTTGCAGCAAATATTTTATATCTAGTCCTTATCAACAGTAAGTGAACACAAGAAGAGAGCCATTGACACACCTTCCTTTCATGCGCCGTGAAAGGAATTCAGAGATGGCAACCTGGAACAAATGTGAATTTGTGTGTGTGTGTGTGTATTTATGTATGTATAAATGTTAGAGTGGAAGTTGTGGCTTTTTTTACTCTTAGTACCAGACATTAAGTGATACTTAGTTCTGTAAAAATGTCCTATGAGATCTGTGATTTGCTTCAGGTTAATTCAGTGCGTGGGAGTGGTGTTCAGCAGGACTTGACCATTGTTGAAATAGATGATGGATACAAGCAGGTTCCTTATACTTATTTTTGTATTTTGTGTATGTTTAAAATATTCTATAAGGAAACACTGAAGAATGCACACCTGCATAACAAACCATGATCATTTTTTATTTGAACCTTCAGAGCACACGGTTCAACACGAGCGATTGACACATCAAGCCAGGAGTAGGCAGATTATGAATGTCATAGATTAAAAATTAATGCTATATTAAGTGAAGTGTTGTTTTCCTGCTGGTTATGAGCTCTGAAATTCTGGTACAAGACTAGAGCCATAAAAAATGTCTTTTAAATCAGTGATGCTTCTCCAAGTTGAGGGTATTCCCTCTCAGTTAATAAAATGGAATATTTTCAACCAGCATTTTTCAAGCTGGATCCATGGAGGGGCTAAGAGAAGAGGGAAAAGGTCATGTTGGTTCTGGGTTCAAAATTTTTAGAAAGTAATGTATTAAACAGTAGCAACACAGTTATTTGCTTTCTAACCAATGCAATGCAATGCATGAGTGCTCAGTTGTGTCCGACTCTTTGCGACTTCGTGGACTGTAGCCCACCAGGCTCCCCTGTCCATGGACTTTTTCAGGCAGGAATACTGGAGTGGGTTGCCATTTCCTCCTCCAGGGGATCTTCCCTACTCAGGGATCAAAGCCACAACTCTTGTGTCTCCTGCACTGCACGTGGATTCTTTACCATTGAGCCACCTGGGATACCCATTTTGGAACCATGTACCATAAATTCTAAGAGATCATGTCAATTGTTATTTTACTAACTTTTTTATTTTCTTAGATAGCCCATGATACTCCTTCAGATACAACTTGGGAAACACTGCTTTCGAATTTTAGGCAACTAAGTTCAGTTCAGTCGCTCAGCTGTGTCCAACTCTTTGCGACCCCATGGACGACAGCACGCCAGGCTTCCCTGTCCATCACCAACTTCCTGAGCTTGCTCAAACTCATGTCCTTTGAGTCGGTGATGCCATCTAATCATTTCATCCTCTGTCATCTCCTTCCTCTCCTGCCTTCAATCTTTCCCAGCATCAGAGTCTTTTCCAATGAGTCAGTTCTTCACATCAGGTAGCCAATGTATTGGCGCTTCAGCTTCAGCATCTGTCCTTCCAATGAACATTCAGGACTGATTTCCTTTAGTATTGACTGGTTTGATCTCCTTGCAGTCCATGGGACTCTCAAGAGTCTTCTCCAACACCACAGTTCAAAAGTTTAAATTCTTTGGTGCTCAGCTTTCTTTGTGGTCTGACTCTCATATCCATACATGACTACTGGAAAAACCATAGCTTTGACTACATGGACCTTTGTTGGCAAAGTAATATCTCTGCCTTTAAATATGCTATCTAGATTTGTCATAGCTTTTCTTCCAAGGAGCAAGTGTTTTTTAATTTCATGGCTGCAGTCACCATCTGCAGTGATTTTGGAGCTCAAAATATAAAGTCTGTCACTGTTTCCATTGTTTCCCCATCTATTTGCCATAAAATGATGGGACCAAATGCCATGCTCTCCGTTTTTTGAATGTTGAGTTTTAAGCCAGTTTTTTCACTCGCCTCTTTCACTTTCATCAAGAGGCTTTTCAGTTCCTCTTCGCTTTCTGCCCTAAGGGTGGTGTCATCTGCATGTCTGAGGTTATTGATATTTCTCCCAGCAATCTTGATTCCAGCTTGTGCTTCATCCAGCCTGGCATTTCGCATGATGTACTCTGCATCTAAGTTAAATAAGCAGGGTCACAATATACAGCCTTGACATACTCCTTTCCCAATTTGGAACCAGTCTGCTGTTATGTCTGGTTCTAACTGTTGCTTCTTGACCTGCATACAGATTTCTCAGGAGGCCGGTAAGGTGGTCTGGCATTCCCCGCTCTTTTAGAGTTTTCCACGGTTTGTTGTGATCCACACAGTCAAAGGCTTTGGTATAGTCAATAAAGCAGAAGTAGATGTTTTTCTGGAACTCTCTTGTTTTTCTATGATCCAACGGATTTTTGCAATTTGATCTCTGGTTCCTCTGTCTTTTCTAAATCCAGCTTGAACATCTGGAAGTTCTAGGTTCATGTACTGTTGAAGCCTCGCTTGGAGAATTTTGAGCATTACTTTGCTAGGGTGTGAGATGAGTGCAATTGTGCGCTAGTTTGAATATTCATAGGCAACTAAAAGTTATTTATATAACAGTAGCATTTTAAAGCCTTATTTTATGTTCAGTGACTGAAGATTAGGCATGAACTCAGTGTTTTCATAGGAAGAAACATCACTTAGGAGTGGAACAAATCTGAAAATTCTACTTTTCTGGAATCTAATTTATAGGTCTTTGGGGTTTTATTAGATTCAGATTCTGTTTTGTACCTTTCTGGGCATCATTTTTATTGTTATGACTGTACAACAAGATACCAGCTTGGTGACTCCAGAATGGCCAAGAATAGAGTGAGCAGGAAAGGGTATACAGTTAGGCTAAGCAAAAGGGAACCTGTCATGTGTGGGCACTCAGGGGGCAAAGACTCCTTAGAGGGCTGAGCTTGAAGAGAAAGGGCTGGGATGTGGGCAAGGTCAGTAAATGGAAGGACCTGCTCAGACCAGTAAGGGAGTATGCAGGGATAATGGAAAACTGTGGAATCATGGGACGATGTGACCATGGTTACTGTACAGAGAACAGTGATGCATGGAGAACCGAACAGATCATTGAATGAGTGATTACAAGACACATTGGAGACTTGACCACAGCAGTAGATATGGGAAGAAAGGAATGAGGACAGATTTAGGAAATGTTTTCGGATGATTTGGTACACTGCGTAAACCGGATGTGAGCAGTGAAAGAGTGACGAGCACCAGTGATGACTTGGGTTTTTGCCTTAAGGAATTTAGTCGATAGTGGTTAACTGGTGGCAGAACATTATTATTTAATCTTATTAATCAGAAGTTTATCAGAAATAGCTTTAACAATAGGACAAACCCTTAGGAAGTCTCTTCTTGGCGGGCATGAGAAAGGAGTGCTTTTAGTCTAGTAACCTCACTAAAATTATTTCTGAAGCTGGCTTTGTACAGACATTCACAGGACACTCAAGTACTGCCTCTGATCTTCACTCACAGTGCTTATTTGTTCTCTTTCACCGTGGGCTTGATCTGACTTCCTTTGACTCTTCCTCACCACTGGCCTCAGTACATTGTCTTGACTGATTTCAGGTTAGTCAAGAAAAAGTGAGCGTTTGAGACAGGAAGGGAGATGGGGGCCTCTCTTCTCAGTTGCCCCACCCTGAAAAGTCTGGATGCAACAGCTGACAAGTTACCGTTCACTGTTTCATTTGCGTCATTGCTTTAAGCTGAATGTAGTGACGCTGGGGGATTATTGGCTCAGTTAATGAAGAATCCTCCTGCATTGCAGGAGACCCTGGAGACCCTTTCTGCTCTTTTGTCTGAATGTGGTTTCTCAAAGGGCTGTCTTCTGTTCTCTGTACTCTTCTGTGTTCAATTTCCAAGGAACTTTCAGATCATCTAACTTTAATTCATCTTTAAAAGTTTGAAGTAGTTTTTTTTTTTCACCCATAGTCATCCCCTTCCTTATTCCTGTTTAGTGAGTGGAGACTTGCTTCTTAATCCCTGCAGCTACTTTTGTTAGCCTTTTCTTCTTTAGAAGAAACTCTTAACCTCTCCTTATAAGTTTCACAATTTCCAAACTTTGGGTCATTTTCTTTGCTCACTTTGATCTCCCTCCAAATATTCCTCCATTAAAAACAGTGCATACATTTTCTTCTAAAATCAAGCAGTGAGGAAAATGAACTTTTATCTCTTCAGGAAAGTAAATGTGGTGAAAGGCTATAATTGAGTTTCTTTGGAGAAACCATGTGGTCAATTTTCTAATTAGAACATATATATTAATCCTTTTCAACCTGTTTCACACTTCTGCATTGCGGAGTAATGTTTTTAGATTCTTCTTATTTCTACTTTCAAATCAGGATGCATTTTCTCATAATGGAATGGCAGTGTTGCTTGATGAAGTCTGCTAATCTCTTTTGTGCAAGTTACATGAAAAAATATATATTTGACTTGTTTCCATTTGTTGTCACTCTTGTTTTGAGTAGGAATGCTCTGTTGTCTTTGCAAAGGTAACTGGAGACTAATTTTTAAAAATGAATTGTTGAAGGGATATTTGTACACCCATGTTCGTAGCAGCATTATTCGCAGCAGCCAAGGTGGGAAGCAATCCAATGTCCACCAACAGAGGACTGAATAAACAAAATGTGCCATACACATGCAAGAGAATATTATTCAGGCTTAAAGGTGAAAAAAAAAAAAAAAGAAAGAAATTCTAACACATGCAACATGGGTTAACTTTGAGGACATTGTGCTGAGTGAAATAAGCCAGTCACCAAAAGATAAATACTGTATGATTCCACTTATGTGAGGTACCCAGTGTAGTCATAGACACACAAATTATAATGGAGGGTGTCAGGGACTTGGGTAAGGTGAGAAAAGGGGTTTAATTGATACAGAGTTTCAGTTTTGCAAGAAGAAAAACTTCTGGAGTTTGGATGTACAATACTGGGAATATACTTAAAATCGCTGAACCCTGCTCTTAAAAATAGTTAAGATGGTTGAGTTTTATATAATATGTGAAAGTGTTAGCCGCTCAGTCATGTCTGACTCTTTGCGACCCCTTGGACTGTAGCCCGCTAGGCTCCTCTGTCCATGGGATTTCCCAGGCAAGAATGCTGGAGTGGGTTGCCATTCCCTTCACCTGGGGATCTTCCTGAATCAGGGATCAGACCCAGGTCTCCTACTTTGCAGGCAGATTCTGTACCATCTGAGCCACTATATATTTAAACACAAACATTCAAAAAGTAAATTATTGCACCTTGTCCCTTTAAATAACTTCATGAGAAAGATGATTTTGTTCATAAATACCTAGATGAGCTGTCTTTAAATAGTATTACATGTGTAACATCATATTTTACAAACAGTTTCGAAATTCATCTTAAGAATTACATTTTCCCTCAGTTAAGTTCAGTTCAGTTGCTCAGTCGTGTTCGACTCTTTGCGACCCCATGAATCACAGCACACCAGGCCTCCCTGTCCATCACCAACTCCCGTAGTTTACTCAAACTCATGCCCATCGAGCCGGTGATGCCATCTAGCCATCTCATCCTCTGTCGTCCCCTTCTCTTCCTGCCCCCAATCCCTCCCAGCATCAGGGTCTTTTCCAATGAATCAACTCTTCGCATGAGGTGGCCAAAGTATTGGAGTTTCAGCTTCAGCATCAGTCCTTCCAATGAACACCCAGGGCTGATCTCCTTTAGGATGGACTGGTTGGATCTCCTTGCAGTCCAAGGGACTCTCAAGAGTCTTCTACAACACCACCATTCAAAAGCATCAATTCTTTGGCACTCAGCTTTCTTTTTAGTCCAACTCTCACATCCATACATGACCACTGGAAAAACCATAGCCTTGACCAGATGGAACTTTGTTGGCAAAGTAATGTCTCTGCTTTTTAATATGCTGTCTAGATTGGTCATAACTTTCCTTCCAAGGAGTAAGTGTCTTTTAATTTCATTGCTGCAATCACCATCTGCAGTGATTTTAGAGCTCAAAAAAATAAAGTCTGACACTGTTTCCACTGTCTCCCCATTTATTTCCCATGAAGTGATGGGACCAGATGCCATGATCTTAGTTTTCTGAATGTTGAGCTTTAAGCCACTATTTTTTAAAAGAATATAATTGGAGATATTGAATCTGGATTCAAAAAAATTATTGCCATAAGTAGATTTGAAAATTGTAATACCATTTGGGGAAAATATGATGGTAATTTTACTAGTCTTTATTTTCTTTAACACTGTGGTTGGCTGAATGATACATAAAAGGTACACAAACGACAAGAAAGCAAGGGTTTGGATCTGTTCTGTTAATGTCTAGAATAGTATATCTAGAATAGTCACTGGGGCATAGTATAAGCTCAGTGCACATGTGTTTATTGAGAGCACATCCAGGGTATCTCTGTACTAAATGTCACTTGAGCATGTGGTCTGTAGAATCATGGATTCCTCAACCAGGCACATGGCACTTCTAGATACTAGGACCCTTCCTTTTGTTCATTTATCACATAATTACTCACCAGTGAGCTTTTAGTTGCTAAGCATTTTGTATTTCAAAGTAAATAATTTAAGCAGATCACAGATGAAAATGCTCTAAAACATAGAGTTAGAAAAACTGGTCCATTGTCTCAATATAAATAAGTAACAATGCTGACCTTAGTTCTGAACACTAAGTTTGTTGCTATTTTAGCTACTGAGTTGTGTCTGAATCTTTGGGATCCCATGGACTGTAGACTGCCAGGCTCCTCTGTCCAGGCAGGAATACTGGAGTGGGTTGCCATTCTCTCTTCCAGGGGATCTTCCTGACCCGGGGATCGAACCTGTGTCTCCTGCATTGGCAGGTGGATTCTTTATCACTGAGCTACCAGGGAAGTCCAGACACTAAATTAGGCAATACTTATTTAATATTGCCTAATAAATAAGTTTGTGCAGCACCTACTCTGCACAAACCCTGTCTGCAACATCGCCTCATCTTAGCCCCAAATTTTGTCCTGTAATTTTACTTTTTTCTCATCACTGCCTTTTGGTAGGATTATCATAGAAAAAGGAAGTAGGGTCCTTTGGTCTCTCTGAGTGGTTTGGAGGAAGCTGTATCTTACATTCAAGTTGCTATACAGGTGCTAGTTTCTGAAAGTGATGTGACAGGCAGTCCTCTGTAACACAGCCTACTAATTCAACTGATGAAGTTTTATCTTCTAATCTCCCATAACAGTGTTCCTTAAACCAGGGGAATGCGAATCACCCAGGGAGGGTCCAGTTAAAATAGATTGTGATTCGGGAGTTCAGGATGGGGTCTGAGACTCAGCATTTCTGATAGGCTCGCAGGTGCTACCAGAGCTGCTGGTTCAAGGGCTGCACGGTGGCTGCACGGCTGTAGGTTCTCGGCCCTGGCATGCACAGTTGGAGGTTCTCAGCCCTGGCTGTACCTGGTAAACACCTGGGTAGATTTTTGTAAACACTGATGCCTTGTTCTTTGAAGTTCACTTTACTTGGTCTGGGCATTCATGTTTTTAAAAGCTCTTAAATTAGTTTAGTGTTCTTCAGGTACGGAAGACCACCGCCCTGGACAAACATGACTGGCTATTGTCTGTAACCATGACACTGAATCCACTGATGGGATTTAGTGCTTCTAGTGTCTTATAGCCCAGAGAAGGCAATGGCACCCCACTCCAGTACTCTAGCCTGGGAAATTCCATGGACGGAGGAGCCTCGTAGGCTGCAGTCCATGGGGTCACTGAGAGTTGGACACGACTGAGTGACTTCAATTTCCCTTTTCATTTTCATGCATTGGAGAAGGAAATGGCAACCCACTCCAGTATTCTTGCCTGGAGAATCCCAGGGAAGGAGGAGCCTGGTGGGCTGCTGTCTATGGGGTCGCACAGACTCGGACATGACTGAAGCGACTTAGCAGCAGCAGTGTCTTATAGAGAGACTTTCCTGGTGGCTCTGCAGTAAAGAATCTGCCTGCCAATGCAGGAGTCACAGGAGACGTGAGTTCAACTCCTGGGTTGGGAAGATCCCCTGGAGGAGGAAATGGCAGCCCACTCCAGTATTCTTGCTTGGGTAATCCCATGGATGGAGGAGCCTGGTGGGCTGTAGTCCATGGGGTCTCAAAGAGTCGGCACAACTGAATGACTAAGCATGCAATGTCTTCTAGGGATTAAATTTAAAGCTAGAGGAATTGTCCTAAGACAGCACTCGGCACAGGCCCTGATGCTAAGAAATCTGTTGGCTGGGCAACTGGGTGATTATTTGCAGACATTACAGCTTATGGTCAGTGACTTGATCCCAGGGCAGTGGTCTAGTGCTACAGCCCCAGTCCATCAGTATCCCCAAACATCCCAGTCATTGGATGGTGCTGTTAATGGGAGAGGGGGAGAAAGGGGCCTTGTACCCCCAGATAAAAACTGGGAGAGGCATTGGAAAGAAGGTGGTGGAAAAATGTTTACATCTATGATACATAGATGATAGATGGATGGATGATGGACATGATACTGACCCAGGGTTCTTGGCCTCCTAAACAATGGAAATTGACTAGACACCAGACCAGAAATTCAGGCGAGGCTTCACTGGGGCCCCTGCTGCAAAATGGGGAACAAGAACAAACAACAGATTCCCTTGTTTGCTCACCAGGTAAGGGGTGAGCTTGTTCCTTATGTGGGATGAAGGGAGGAGTGTGTCTGGGGGTCAAGCTGGAGGGGTGGTTTAGGTGGTTTGCCCACCACTCAGGTGGTGTTGAGTGCGGGAGGCATGCACAGTACCTGTTTTCTCTCCCAATACCTTGTTTGTACTCCAGGCTTTTCAGAAGTGGAAATTGAGTTTTTGGGTTTTTTTTGGAAGTTGAGTTTTTTTGTCTCTTTGTATCTTTTGGGTCCAGAATTTGCCCCAGCTGTGCATGCATACATTTATTTTTAGTCCTGTATAGTTTCTTTGTATTTAGTTGCTCAAGGAGAGGTGTATCCAGGTGCAAGCTTTGCAGCACTATAGCAAAGGCTCTCAGGTTGCAGCCTGTCTCAGATGGATAGATAAATGGATAGAAAGATAGAAGGCAGAAAGGAGACACACCAGAGATGTACCACTCAGAATGGAGAAGCATAAGTCACCAGTAGCTTTTGAGGGACTGAGGTTGGAGAGGCATAGTTGGGCACTATGGATACGAAGTTTCAATGAACATTCAGCTAAGTACGCAAGCGTTTATGTATAATGGTGTGTTTAAGTAGTGAAAAGAGAAGTGAAGGCTTGTCAAACTCCTCCTGGATGGAAATCTCTTTCTCTGCTAAAGACTGCCTTTCAGACATTGTCCCATTACTCCTGAGCCGTGATGGATGCTCAGAGAAGCCTGACCTCACTGTATAGGTGGGTAGGGGAGCGCACATTTTTCCAATTGAGCAGAAAGCACTATTTGACTTTCTTCTAAGGCAGTATTTTTACTGCACTGTGAGACCTGCACAAGAAGTAACTTTCATGGGGCTTGATCTTCCCGATCATGTTCCCGATGTCTCTGTTGGGAACGTCTTCCAGGGCAGGCCTGCTCCTTTGGGCTTCCCAGGTAGCTCAGCTGATTAAGAATCCTCCTGCCAATGTAGAAGATGCCTGAGACAAGAGTTCAATCCCTGGCTTGGGAAGATCCCCTGGAGGAGGGCATGGCAACCCACCCCAGTATTCTTGCCTGGAGAATCCCATGCACAGAGGGGTCTGGTGGGCTACAGTCCATGGGGTCGCAAAGAGTCGGACACAGCTGGAATGACTTAGCACATGCCTCGATCACTGTGAAGTAGCCTGCGAGGTCCTGGCTTCTGATTCTTGGGCTTTTTGGTTAGTTTTGAGTCTCTGTTGAATCCTAGTGACATCTGGCCCCTTGCAGCAGACTGTGAGAGCAGAGGGCTAGAGCGGTGCCCAGGACGGGGCTGCTGATGGCCCCTGTGACTCAAGGACAGAGGAACAGTCAAATACCCACCAAGGACTTCCCCATGCTTGTAAAATGAACCATTCCTCGTGAAGGCGTGTGTGTCTTGACGGTGTGCAGAGGGAGGGAGTATGGGTGAGGTCAGATGGGAGAGGGTCTGGGTCATAGCAGGGCAGTGTCGCACAGGGGTTGAGAGCAGACACGTCTGCAACTCTGCCTCCAGGGATCCAGGCTCTGCAGCAGCCCTGCTGTGTGATCCTGGCCAAGTGCCTCGGCCTCTCTGGCCCCAGCTTTCTCCTCTGGAACATAAGGATGATAACCACACTTGGGTGTGTGCATGCTAAGTCACTCAGTCATGTCTGACTCTTTACGACCCCCTGGATGGTAGCCCGCCAGGCTCCTCTGTCCATGGGATTCTCCAGGCAAGAGTACTGGGTTGCCACTTCCTCCTTCAGGGGATCTTCCTGACCCAGGGACTGAACCCTCGTCTCTTATGTCTCCTGAGTTGGCAAGTGGGTTCTTTACCATTAGCGCCACCTGGGAAGCCCACCACCCCTTTGATTTAAGGATTAGATGATATTTTGCACAGAAAGGACTCACGTCATGTGGTACCATGCATGGTGTATGAACAGCACCTTCCTCATCATCTGTGTGCTTTCCTGCGGCCATCCACAGTCAGTCTGGTGTGAGGATCAGGGGTGGGAGAAAAGCATCCTCCTCTCTTACCTGGCCTTTTATAGGTGGGACTGGTCCTGCCAAGTCACCCTGAGATGACTAGAGGTCCCCACCAAGGAGAGGCAGCCAGCTGCAGAAGCGCATGCCGTCCTGGGTTGGTCCTCAGGCAGGTGTGAACTAAGGAGAAGCAGGGGCTAACCCTGCTTCTCACTCACCTGTAGGCCAAAAGAACATGTGTTGTGAGATCATCATACAAGGCCATGGCGGGGGTCTAACCATCATTCTGCGATCTCCCATCTGAGTCTCCACAACTGGCAACACAGCCAACAAAGCTCGCTGTCTTTTGGAGAGAACGGACTACGGATGGTGGTCAGCACTTACTCATGGGTTCTTTCAGCTGGGTGTAGTCATCAGCTGGGCACGTGGATGCAGGATGAGGTTTGGTGCTGTGAGGGCTAGGGGGTCAGCAGTGGGGTCCAGGCTTCTGTCCTCATCAGCCTGTGGTCCCAGGAAGGCCTCAGATAGTCATACATGGTATGACCAGTCAACTCTGGTCATGATATTGAGACATGCTGGCAGTGGGAAGAGGTGGGACTTGTAAGAGGGGTTCTGGGGGACCAGCCTCAGGGAGTCCAGGGACATGTCTATGATAGACAGTCCTTTAGATCATCGAGAGATGGCGTGGAGAAGGGACATACTGGGCAAAGGAGCAGGGCAGAGGCTGAGGCCTGTGCTGACGGTGGCCAGGAGCCTGCCCTGGCCTGAGGGAGGAGGGGACGGCCCATTCGTGTCCCCTGAGTCAGTCCTATCGCCTGGTTTCCACTTAGGTACTTTGCTTCAGTCTGTCTCCCACCAGGATATTCTGTCCACAGAGATTCATGAGACCTTGCTGGTCACGTCTTCCCCTTCATGTGGTGGCTCAGACACACTTACCCAGGAGGCCCCTCTGACCCCCTCTCTGCACCCACCCCCTCCTTGCACCTAGCTGCCCCCCAGGTTTCTTCGCAGCAGTTGCCACCAGCTGAGGTTCTGGGGTTCAGTTGTGCCTTTGGCTACTCAGAAGAAAAGCATCTGAAAGCAGGTCCTTTGTTGTGTCTGGTGCTACTCCCTGTGTTTAGAACAGTGCCTGGCACATAGTTGTCATTGAGTTGCTAAGTCATGCCCGACTCTTTCCGACCCATGGACTGCAGCACACCAGGTTTCCCTGTCCTTCACTTTCCCCCGGAGTTTGCTCGAATTCATGTCCCTTGAGTCGGTGATACCATCCAACCCTCTCATCCTCTGTCGTCCCCTTCTCATCCTGCCTTTAGTCTTTCCCAGCATCAGGGTCTCTTTGAATGAGTCGACCCTTCACATCAGGTGGCCAAACTCTCGGAGCTTCAACTTCACCATAAGTCCTTCCAGTGAATATTCACGGTTGATTTACTTTAGGATTGATAGGTTTGGTCTCCTTGTGGTCCAAAGGACTTTCAAGAGTCTTCTTCAGCACCACAATTTAAAAGCCTCAATTCTTGGGAGCTCAGCCTTCTTTATGGTCCAACTCTCACTTCCATAACTGACTCCTGGAGAAATCATAGCTTTGACTATGTGGACCTTTGTCGGCAAAGTGATGTCTCTGCTTTTTAATATGCTGTCTAGGTTTGTCACGGCTTTCCTACAAAAGAGCAAGCATCTTTTAAGTTCATGGCTGCAGTCACCATCTGCAGTGATTTTGGAGCACAGGAAAATAAAATACGCCGCTGCTTCCACTTTTTGCCTATCTGCCATGAAGTGATGGGACCGGATGGCATGATCTTCGTTTTTTGAATGTTGAGTTTTAAGCCAGCTTTTTCAGTCTTCTCTTTAACCCTCATCAAGAGGCTGTTTAGTACCTCTTCCCTTTCTGCCATTAGAGTGGTATCATCTGCATATCTGAAGTTGATATTTCTCCTGGCAATCTTGATTCCAGTTTATGCTTCATCCAGCCTGGCATTTAGAATGATGTATTCTGCATATAAGTTAAATAATCAGGGTGACAATATGAAGTCTTGACATACTCCTTTCCCAATTTGGAACCAGTCCATTGTTCCATGTACAGTTCTAACTGTTGCTTCTTGACCTGCATACAGGTATCTCAGGGGATAGGTAAGGTAGTCTGGTATTCCCATCTGTTTCAGAATTTTCCACAGTTTGTTGTGATCCACGCAGTCAAAGGCTTTAGCATAGTCAATAAAGCAGAAATGGATGTTTTTCTGGAATTCCCTTGTTTTCTGGGAGGAGGGAATGTCAAACAACTCCAGTATTCTTACCAAGAGAATCCCATGATTAGTATGAAAAGGCAGGTAGTGGGAACACACTATTTATCAAACAAGAGACGTTGGTTTCTTTTCTAGTATGGCCAAAGTTTCATCAATAAAACAACCTAAAAGACTCCTTCGCTCACAGGTCAAATACACAGTATGAGTTTGCAACTCGATTCTGGGCACAGATGACTTGCTCTGGCTATATCAGTGGTTGAGTGACATCACCTGTTTGGGGTCCTTGAGCTTGTGAAGCAGCTGGCATGGATGGACGGGAGCTGAGAGGGAGAAGGACTTTGCTCTCTCACTCTGCTCGCTGTCTCAGTGTTTTTCTCAGCATACCTTTGTCCCCCCCGCCCCCCACCCCAGGATTTTTCATGGGCATTCACTGGCCACTCTGGTAGCAAAGGTGCAAACAGCTTCTCTCGAGAGGGTCAGTGTTGTCAGGAATGGGGCATCCCCTCTCAAGATTGCCACTGTGCGGGTCCTTGCCAGTTCAGTTCAGTTCAATTCAGTGGCTCAGTAGTGTCCAACTCTTTGTGACCCAATGGACTGCAGCACGCCAGGCTTCCCTGTCCATCACCAACTCCTGGAGTTTACTGAAACTCATGTCCATTGAGTCAGTGATGCCATCCAACCATCTCATACTCTGTCGTCCCCTTCTCCCACCATCAATCTTTCCCACCATCGGGGTCTTTTCAGATGAGTCAGTTCTTCCCATCAGGTGGCCAAAGTATTGGAGTTTCAGCTTCAGCATCAGTCCTTCAAATGAATATTCAGGACTGATTTCCTTTAGGATGGACTGGTTGGATCTCCTTGCAGTCCAAGGGACTTTTCCAACACAACAGTTCAAAAGCGTCAATTCTTCAGCACTCAGCTTTCTTTATAGTCCAAATCTCACATCCATACATGACTACTGGAAAAACCATAGCTTTGACTAGATGGACCTTTGTTGGCAAACTAATGTCTCTGCTTTTTAATATGCTGTCTTGGTTGGTCATAGCTTTTCTTCCAAGGAGTAAGCGTCTTTTAATTTCATGGCTGCAGTCACCATCTGCAGTGATTTTGGAGCTCAAAAAAATAAAGTCTGTTATTGTTTTCATTGTTTCCCCATCTATTTGCCATGAAGTGATGGGATCGGTTGCCATGATGTTAGTTTTCTGAATGTTGAGTTTTAAGCCAAATTTTTCACTCTCCTCTTTCACTTTCATCAAAAGGCTCTTTAGTTCTTCTTAAGTTTCTGCCATAAGGGTGGTGTCATCCGCTTATCTGAGGTTATTGATATTTCTCCCAGCAATCTTGATTCCAACTTGTGCTTCATCCAGCCCAGTGTTTCTCTTGGTGTACTCTGCAAGTTAAATAACCAGGGTGACAATATACAGACTTGACGTACTCCTTTCCTTATTTGGAACCAGTCTGTTGTTCCATGTCCAGTTTTAACTGTTGCTTCCCAACCTGCATACAGATTTCTCAAGAGCCTGGTAAGGTGGTCTGGTATTCCCATCTCTTTCAGAATTTTCCATAGTTTGTTGTGATCCACACAGTCAAAGTCTTTGGCATAGTCAATAAAACAGAAATAGATGTTTTTCTTGAACTCTGGTGCTTTTTTGATGATCCAGTGGATATTGGCAATTTGATCTCTGGTTCCTCTGCCTTTTCTAAATCCCGCTTGAACATCTGGAAGTTCGTGGTTCACATATTATTGAAAACTGATCTGGAGAATTTTGAGCATTACTTTGCTAGCATGTGAGATGAGTGTAATTGTGCAGTAGTTTGAGCATTCTTTGGCATTGTCTTTCTTTGGGACTGGAATGAAAACTGACCTTTCCCAGTCCTGTGGCCACTGCTGAGTTTTCCAAATTTGCTGGCATATTGAGTGCAGCACTTTCACAGCATCATCTTTTAGGATTTAAAATAGCTCGACTGGAATTCCATCACCTCCACTAGCTTTGTTCATAGTGATGCTTCCTAAGGCCCACTTGACTTCGCATTCCAGGATGTCTGGCTCTAGATAAGTGATCATACCATCATGATTATCTGGATCATGAAGATCTTTTTTGTATAATTCTGTGTATTCTTGCCAGCTCTTCTTAATATCTTCTGCTTCTGTTAGGTACATAGCATTTCTGCCCTTTATTGTGCCTATCTTTGCATGGAATGTTCCCTCAGTATCTCTAATTTTCTTGAAGAGATCTCTAGTCTTTCCCATTCTATTGTTTTTCTCTGTTTCTTTGCACCAATCACTAAGGAAGGATTTCTTTTCTCTCCTTGCTGTTCTTTGGAACTCTGCATTCAAATGGGTATCTTTCCTTTTTTCCTTTGCCTTTTGCTTCTCTTCATTTCACAGCTATTTGTAATGCCTCCTCAGACAACCATTTTGCCTTTTTGTGCTTCTTTTTCTTGGGGATGGTCTTGATCCCTGCCTCCTTTACAATGTCACGAACCTCCATCCTTGGTTCTTCAGGCACTCTGTCTATCAAATCCAATCCCTTGAATCTATTTGTCACTTCCACTGTATAATCATAAGGGATTTGATTTATGTCATACCTGAATGGTCTAGTGGTTTTCCCTACTTTCTTCAATTTAAATCTGAGTTTGGCAGTAGGCAATCAGCAAACTAAAATGGACTGGGATGGGTGAATGTAAGTCAGATGACCCTTATATCTACTACTGTGGGTAAGAATCCCTTAGAAGAAATGGAATAGTCATCATAGTCAGCAAAAGAGTTGGAACTGCAGTACTTGGATGCAGTCTCAAAAACGATAGAATGATCTCTGTTCATTTCCAAGGGAAACCATTCAATATCACAGCAATCCAAATCTATGCCCCGACCAGTAATGCTGAAGAAGCTGAAGTTGAACAGTTCTATCAAGACCTTCTAGAACTAACACTCAAAAAAAATGTCCTTTTCTTTATAAGGGACTGGAATGCAAAAGTAACAGGCAAATTTGACCTTGGAGTACAGAATGAAGCAAGACAAAGGCTAACAGAGTTTTGCCAAGAGAACACACTGGTCATAGCAAACACCCTCTTCCACCAACACAAGAGAAGATTACCATGGACATCACCAGGTGGTCAATACTGAAATCAGATTGATTATATTTTTTGCAGCCAAAGATGGAGAAGCTCTATATAGTCAGCAAAAACAAGACTGGGAGCTGACTGTGGCTCAGATCATGAACTTCCTATTGCCAAATTCAGACTAAAATTAAAGAAAGTAGGTCCCTGCCAGGCTGAACCCAGTGATTTCCACCAGTTTCTCTGGAAGCAGAATTGCAGTCCACGTAATCAGCACCTTCATATGTAGGGAAACAGGCAGGAACCTGCTTCCTCAGTGACTGACAGTGCAGAAAAGCAAACCCATGAGGAAAAAAAGGAAAAAACGCGCACTGGGATGGCAATGACAGTACACAGAGGGTGCCTCAGTTCAGTTCAGTCGCTCAGTCGTGTCTGACTCTTTGCGACCCCATGAATTGCAGCACGCCAGGCCTCCCTGTCCATCACCAACTCCAGGAGTTTACTCAAACTCATGCCCATCCAGTCGGTGATGCCATCCAGCCATCTCATCCTCTGTCGTCCCCTTCTCCTCCTGCCCCCAACCCCTTCCAGCATCAGGGTCTTTTCCATTGAGTCAACTCTTCGCATGAGGTGGCCAAAGTATTGGAGTTTCAGCGTCAGCATCAGTCCTTCCAATGAACACCCAGGCCTAGACCTTTATAAATATGGCCAAAAAACCTCAGAGTCCTCATTGAAGGACTGCCTTTATCCCTCCCATGAAAGGACAGATTTCCCAGACCTCACGGCTGGCTCTGTGTAAATGTGCTGGATACAGAGGTGTGTCTCAGCATGTAAAAAGAATCCACTCTGTCATCTCAGACTGTGGACAAGGGGGTACTTGCAGGTGGGGACAGACACTTAAGACAGGCTGTGTGTGTATGAATATATCATTTGGGCTTCACTGCAGCTGGCTAGTGTATGGGCAGACGGGCATCTGAATACATATTTACCAGCATGTTGTTAACTTGTACTTCAGAAGCAATGTGTTTTACTTATCTTGCCAACAATAAGGTGAGTTTAGGATTTGGACATTCATTTGCATTGACTCTTTGATAACAAGTGACAAACAAGAACCAGAAAAAAAAAAAGTTACTGGTTCACATAATTAAAAATTACAGGAGTCACCACCTTCAGGTCTGACTGGATCAAGGTGTTCAAATAATCTCTACTAGGAGCACATCTCACTTTTGCTCAGTCTTGCTGTATTGGGGTTTCCTCCAGGTTAAACTGGCCCCTCTGCTGGCCAGGAACAGCACATTGTTCACCAGCAGGAGCAGCTTGGCCACAGGGGGCAGAGTTCTCTTTCTCCATGCTAGCGGAGATGGGCTCATGTCACATACCCATCTATGAATCACTCACTCTGTATAGGGATGTAGCGGTTGCAAACTTTGTCTCATGTCAGAGATAGATGGCTCCTTCCAGGAAAGCCCAGGGGCTCTTACCTTAAGGGAGATGTGGATGCCTTGAGTCAAAAATGACAGATTTGTCCATCAACCAGCCTTTAAGGTGGCAGGAGAATGTCAGCCATGTGGACTCCATATTGTGTGGGACTCACCTGTGTATGGTGGGGTGGCCCTGGACACTCATGCCAATGGTACCCACACACTCACAGATGCATGTACACACACACAGACACACACACAGACACAGACACAGACACACACACACACACACACACACACACACACACACACTATTGACACCCGAAGGAAGCCCTTACAGGTCTCCAGAGCCTCTGTAAAGCTGGGCTTCTGATGAGCATCTGAGCACTCACCCCTGCCTATTGTTTCTAAATTTACTTCCATTTTTACTAAGTGCCTTGGAAGGGAGTTAACCAATCCCAATGTTGTATTTTGAGGTAAAGCAGAGCCTGGTGAAGCCTGTACCTGACACCCACTCTCCAAAAGTGCACTTGGAGGTAAGATTTGGAGCTGGAATTCACTTTAGGCCAAAGTACAATACTCTCATGTCTGCTCTCAAAGGCAAATACACCACGGTCAACATAAATCATGGAACTCAGTATGTTTAAAGAAAGCACATATTTAGATCATCATATCTGTCAGGATAATAATTTCAATAGGAAAAAGATCTATAAAAAAGGTAAAAATTTTATAGAATTGAAGGATTCAAAGTAGCCAGGATTATACCTTTTAAGGAAGAAATATTAGCAGCAAGCTTCCTTTAGACATTCATTTCTCATATAGTTGCTGACGTTCATAGATTCTAATGCTTTCTCTCTAATTCTAATGTTTCTCTTCATAAAATTTTTTAACCACTTAGCACCCTCAGTCTTATTACTTTCAGGGCATCTTTGTAACCCTTATCATGCACTAATCCCCATGGTTATATGATTTTTTATGCTCTAATCCTATGGGTACAATAAGTGCCTTGAAAAAACCCTTGGTAGGAATATTCTAAGTAATGAAAAATCTCAATATTATAGTTTTATTTCTTCAAATATTAATTTGCTACCTTGTTTATACTGATTTATCAAAGAAGGAATCTTATTTAAAGAAATAGGCCTAGTTTTGGAAACTAAAATCAAACATCTCTGTTTTTTATTGCCTGATCTCTTTGGACTTGATAATACTCTGATATTTTTGCATAATTTGAGGGTATGTCCTTTTGTTAGGGAAATTATGTTATCAGTGTAAATGCCATTAAAAGCAAATAAACAGATTAACACTATTCTCATCTATACTAAGAAAAACTAAGTTTGTTTTATAGTCCTAATAAGACACAAAAATAATGTGTCTTACGTTTTTAATTATGAAAACTTTCGAACAGGTGTTTCTGTCTGTTTCTGCCCTCATCTTGTTCTATGTCTGGCAAAACATTTTTTTATGAGAATTATTATTTTGAAGTGAATGTTGAAAGAATAAATGCATTTTAAGTGAAGAGAAAAGGACAGAGAATAATAAAACAGGCACTTAAAGTTGACACAGAGACATTTATACCTTGCCACATTTCATTCACCTTTTTGTTTTTTTTTTTTTTTTTTCCCAGTGGGTTTTGTCATACATTGATATGAATCAGCCATGGATTTACATGTATTCCCAATCCCGATCCCCCCTCCCACCTCCCTCTCCACCCGATTCCTCTGGGTCTTCCCAGTGCACCAGGCCGGAGCACTTGTCTCGTGCATCCCACCTGGGCTGGTGATCTGTTTCACCATAGATAGTATACATGCTGTTCTTTTGAAATATCCCACCCTCACATTCTCCCACAAAGTTCAAAAGTCTGTTCTGTATTTCTGTGTCTCTTTTTCTGTTCTGCATATAGGGTTATCGTTATCACCTTTCTAAATTCCATATACATGTGTCAGTATGCTGTAATGTTCTTTATCTTTCTGGCTTACTTCACTCTGTATAATGGGCTCCAGCTTCATCCATCTCATTAGGACTGGTTCAAATGAATTCTTTTTAATGGCTGAGTAATATTCCATGGTGTATATGTACCACAGCTTCCTTATCCATTCATCTGCTGATGGGCATCTAGGTTGTTTCCATGTCCTGGCTATTATAAACAGTGCTGCGATGAACATTGGGATGCACGTGTCTCTTTCAGATCTGGTTTCCTCAGTGTTTATGCCCAGAAGTGGGATTGCTGGGTCATATGGCAGTTCTGTTTCCAGTTTTTTAAGGAATCTCCACACTGTTTTCCATAGCGGCTGTACTAGTTTGCATTCCCACCAACAGTGTAAGAGGGTTCCCTTTTCTCCACACCCTCTCCAGCATTTATTGCTTGTAGACTTTTGGATAGCAGCCATCCTGACTGGCGTGTAATGATACCTCATTGTGGTTTTGATTTGCATTTCTCTGATAATGAGTGATGTTGAGCATCTTTTCATGTGTTTGTTAGCCATCTGTATGTCTTCTTTGGAGAAATGTCTGTTTAGTTCTTTGGCCCATTTTTTGATTGGGTCATTTATTTTTCTGGAATTGAGCTTCAGGAGTTGCTTGTATATATATATATATATTTTTTTTTTTTTCCCCCCAGTGGGTTTTGTCATACATTGATATGAATCAGCCATGGATTTACATGTATTCCCAATCCCGATCCCCCCTCCCACCTCCCTCTCCACCCGATTCCTCTGGGTCTTCCCAGTTTGTATATTTTTGAGATTAATCCTTTGTCTGTTTCTTCATTTGCTATTATTTTCTCCCAATCTGAGGGCTGTCTTTTCACCTTACTTATAGTTTCCTTTGTTGTGCAAAAGCTTTTAAGTTTCATTAGGTCCCATTTGTTTAGTTTTGCTTTTATTTCCAATATTCTGGGAGGTGGGTCATAGAGGATCTTGCTGTGATTTATGTCAGAGAGTGTTTTGCCTATGTTCTCCTCTAGGAGTTTTATAGTTTCTGGTCTTACATTTAGATCTTTAATCCATTTTGAGTTCATTTTTGTGTATGGTGTTAGAAAGTGTTCTAGTTTCATTCTTTTACAAGTGGTTGACCAGTTTTCCCAGCACCACTTGTTAAAGAGGTTGTCTTTTTTCCATTGTATATCTTTGCCTCCTTTGTCGAAGATAAGGTGTCCATAGGTTCGTGGATTTATCTCTGGGCTTTCTATTCTGTTCCATTGATCTATATTTCTGTCTTTGTGCCAGTACCATACTGTCTTGATGACTGTGGCTTTGTAGTAGAGTCTGAAGTCAGGCAGGTTGATTCCTCCAGTTCCATTCTTCTTTCTCAAGATTACTTTGGCTATTCGAGGTTTTTTGTATTTCCATACAAATTGTGAAATTCTTTGGTCTAGTTCTGTGAAAAATACCGTTGGTAGCTTGATAGGGATTGCATTGAATCTATAGACTGCTTTGGGTAGAATAGCCATTTTGACAATATTAATTCTTCCAATCCATGAACACGGTATGTTTCTCCATCTATTTGTGTCCTCTTTGATTTCTTTCATCAGTGTTTTATAGTTTTCTATGTATAGGTCTTTTGTTTCTTTAGGTAGATATACTCCTAAGTATTTTATTCTTTTTGTTGCAATGGTGTTCATTCACCTTTTTGATAAATAATAATGTTAGAAAAAACCTGCAGTCCCACTTACATTTTCTGTGCATATTTTTGATGCCTTTACTATCTATTTATGAGCCCACAAAGCAGAGAAGCTGTTGCTTGATGAATATAAGTGATATCATATATATAAGTGATATCATATATCTTATGGTTAATCTTTAGGTGTCTTTTAAATTATTTCTACAGATTCTCCCTTTTTGTCTACAGAAATTGTGCACCAAAATATCCTGCTTCTTGAAACCTCAAGGTCAAGGGTTGGTGAGCCTGGGGGGTACAGATCTAATCAGGGTTGAGAAGTGGCTGTCCTTGGCCTCAGCTAAACTGGGTTATGAAATTAACCTGAAGGAGAGAGAGGATGATGCCAGATCTTAATGTGATAATTCTGCCCTGGTTTCTCTTTGCAATAGAGCAAGCTGCTTTTTTTTAAAATCAGGTATTGAGTGGTAGGTTCCTTTCCCCATAAAGGTTCTGTCATTGCTGGTTTGGCTTTGAACCCAGGTCTTTTTCTGGTCACTTTGACCATCAAGGACATTTCGTGTCAGAGGTGTTTCCCAGGTCAGTGAACACTACATTCTCTCAGCTCTTATCCAGACCTTGGGAGCCAAATGTGTTTCATGATTCCTCACATTTTAGACAGATAATGCTATGCATGTTCTGAATGTTTCCTATACCCCTTGCGGATCATGGAAAAGTATTGTTCAATATTTCTGCAGCAGGACTTCGGAATTTTCATTCTGAGTGGGGGCAAACAAGGCCTAAATAGAGTACCCTGTCCATTTTGGGTGAACCATGAAAATACTTGTTCTATTTTCAAAGAATTTTGAAATTGCAGATAAGAGGCTGTAGATGATGACAACGATGATAATTTAAATTCATATACTGTCTGGACAGTTGATGGCATCACCCCCTCCTTTTCAGCACTGACTCAGATCCTTCCCTTCCTTCCTCCCTCCCTCTCTTTCCTTCCTTCTTTCTTTCCTCTCTTCCTTCTTTTTTTTTTTTCTTGTCTTTCTCTCTTTGCTTACCTCATTAGGATTGGGAGAGAGGTGGCCTTGTATGGCCTTTAAGGACTCAGGTTTTCAAGTCAATCAGACCTTTGGACACATTCTGCTTCTGCTCCTCGCTGCAGAGGAGCAGAATGGCCTGCCTGGCCATTGTTTCATGTCACTCCCAGTGCTATTTTCCTGAGATGATCGTCACATCCACTTACTCCTCAAGTGTGTTATTTTGTGAAAACACAAGAAGGTGATGGGTGTGATGTCTCCCAAGGCATAGCTAGTGCTTAGTGAATGACACCGGCTATTACCGCTGCTATTGTTATCAGTCCTTACAACGTCACTCCACATTTGCTCTTCCGTTTTAAACAGTGGACTTATTCACATGTATTTGTGTGTCTGTGTGTGTGTGAAATACATTTGGTCTTTGCTCACATGCAAATTATTTGACCATACCTGCCTGAAAGTATCATCCATTGTAGTTTAAATGTTATCTGAGGGGTGTCTCACACAGCCATGCTTGCCCACGTGTAGACTGCTGTCTCCTGTGAGTTGTAGTTAGATGGATAGATAGTTGAACAGATAGACATGGATGATAGGTAAATAAACAGATAGATATGGAAGATAGGAAAGATGGACAGATAGAGATGGATGATGGATGGATGGATAGATAGATAGAGACAGATAGACATAGATTTTCATCAGAACTCCAAATTGTGGACATGGATCAACATGAGATTCTGAATTTACTATGGACCAGAGCACACCAGAGGATCTTCCCAATAGAGTGAATGGAAGAATTCATGTTATTCATGTTATTTCCTTACTTGGAAACCATAGCCCTGCCAGTCTAATTGGCTCAATTTTTATCAACTATTAGACATGTGGGGCTTCCCAGGTGGTGCTAATGGTAAAGAACCTGACTGCCAATATAGGAGACATAATAAACACAGGTTAGATCCCTGGGTTGGGAAGATCCCCTGGAGGAGGGCATGGCAACCCACTCCAGTATTCTTGCCTGGAGAGTCCCCTGGATCAAGGAGCCTGATGGGCTACAGTCCATAGGATCTCACAGAGTCGGACACGACTGAAGTGACTCAGCATGCATGTACATAGACATATATTTTTGATCCTAAAAGACACATTGGCAGATCTCTGTAAGCAAAGTGATTCTTATGATGGCTCTTATCATTTGTTACTGAAGGCCCTCAATCCTGGTTACTTCAAGATGCTTCACCTCCTCTCCAAAGGAGCTCTTAGGATTTCAAGCTGATTATTGCAGGGGTTTAAAGACAAAGCCTCATTTGGCCTATTATTGAACACGTGGAATATGCATGCAGTCTTTGCAACTTTCTGTTTGTCTCAGTAACTAAAATTTGTATTGTCTTTAGGAATAATATCTTAAATTCATGATTTTATTTGATTCCTTGTTCACCAGTTTGAATATTATGGTTGATTATGAGTACATAATAACACCCTTTCTGTGACTGGCATTTTGATTTTTCTGGGTAAATAGAATTCCTCTTGATCTGTTTTTAGTTTTCTTATTCCCTCCCCCCAACCTCCCCTCCACGCCCCCCCCCACCACCTGCCCAGTTCCCTTTCACTTGTGTTTCTCTGCACATACTGCAGGGGTGTCTCCAGGGGACCTTGTCTCCTTGTTCATGTTTCAGACTTGAAAGCGGTATTCAAATGCAGCCGTATTTTACAGATTGGCAATTTTGATGTAATTAAGCTTCATGAATATGAAGATTTTTGTCGAATTCCCATGATGCCCCATGGTAAGGATTTGCAATAAAACCCCTTCTCAGCTCACTGTGACCCGTACATGTCCATTGGGCTCAAGGGCAGCCTTGTGTTTACTCATACGAAATGCAAACCATGTATTAGTTCATTTTTAACCTTGTCAGAAGCAGCCTGAGAAACGCATTTGTCCAGAGGGCTCGACAAAAAACAAGGAGAAGTTCTGCGTCTGCCTGGATCCAGGGTCATTCGGGAATGAAATGCTACACTGTGAACTTGAGCAGGGGTGACATTTGTGGAATTGCCTTTGTTATGTTTTCTTCTGCTGTGATTGGCTTTGTCCCGCGAAATCTCAGAAGGAGCCAAGTTCTCTGTAACTGGATTGGGCTTCTTCCTCCCTTCAAGGCTCTGGTGCAGCTCCTGGTAGGAAAGCTTTACCTGACCAGTTTGTTCCCACCTAGCAGCATTTTCTGCGCTGGAGGTTACTGCTGGTTTGTCCTTGATATTTTATTTTCTTTTGTAAATAGATAATCATTCAAAACTCAAAAGTATTTTAATAAATATGCAGAGGAAATTCTAGTCCCAACCCAAGCCCTTCATCCCTCTATTCCCAGGTCAGCATACCCCCTTTCAAATCCATACCTGATGTTATTCATTTGTTATCTGTTCTTGCAGAAATTCTCTGTGTATAAGCAAATGAGTAAAAATGGATCACTTTTTTTTATTGGAGTCTAATTGCTTTCCAATGTTGTGTTAGTTCCTGCTGTAAATCAAGGTGAATCAGCCATATATATACATATATCCCCTCCTTCTTGAACTCCCTCCCAACACCCCCCATCCCATGCCTCTAGGTCATCACAGAACGCTGACCTGAGCTCCTTGTGTTAATCAGCAGCTTCCTACTAGCTGTCTGGTTTACACATAGTAGTGCATATATGTCAATGCTGCTCTCAATTCATCCCACCTTCTCCTTCCCCCAGTGTGTCCACAAGTTTTTTCTCTACATCTGCGTCTCTATTCCTGCCCTGAAATAGGTCCATCTGTACCATTTTTCTAGATTCTATATATATATGCATTGATATATGATATTTGTTTTTCTCTTTCTGACTTACTTCACTCTCTATGACAGACTCTAGTTTCACATGGAGCACTCTAATCCAACCCCCACATTCTAGCAGATATGCATCTGCCTGTTGGTGTGGAACTAGTGGCTCTGTAGCTTCAGGATAAGTCTTCTGAGCAGGAATGTGGTTACTCCTGTTTTATGCAGCTTTCTGGCTCTCAGCTGAAAAGAAAACCTTGGGTTGGCTCCATTTCTCTGTCTTTTTATTTTTCAATTTGAAAGTCACTGGAACTAGCCCTCCGATGTTGCCATTAACTCCTTTTACAATTGTCAGTGAAAATGGCCTGAATAATTAGGCCAAGGAAGAATCGCATCTTAAGGGCTAATTATTGATGTATTCCTCCTGTCAGCCTGAAAGTTACCTCTGGGGATGGAGATTAGGCCCCTGAGTGAACACAGCTCATCACTAAGCTTCAGTCTACCCAAGGTCACAGGAAGGTGATTTTATATATTCTGCTATGGTCCAGAAAGAGAGCAAATCCTACACAAAACTGTCTTTGGCTAAAATAGGCATTTGAAATTTTTTTTCTAAATGAAGCAAATATTTTAATTTTTTAAATAGTTGCTTTTATGTTTCTTTTAGTCACTCTGTTGTGTCTAACTCTCTGTGACCCCATGGACTGTAGCCTGCCAGGCTCCTCTGTCCATGGAATTCTCCAGGCAAGAATTCTTGGAGTGGGCTGCCATTTCCTCCTCCAGGGGATCTTCCCAACCCAGGAATCAAACTTAGGTCTCCTGCATTGCAGGCAGATTCTTTACCATCTGAGCCAACAGGGAAGCCCCTGCTTTTTATACAGATAGACACAAAATGACTAGCATGCCATACTTGCATTAAAAAGTTAATGTAGATACAGTTGACCCTATTAGTCTTTGTTTAATGAACAAATTGATATGTTCCCAATTTCGATCCACATTAGTTAAGATATGCTACAAGAGGACACATCTGCCATCACACCCTGACTTAAGCTGACCTGATAGAATTCTGTTGGTTTCTATTTCTTGCTTTCCTTGCTTTGGGTTGAAATCAGTAGACATGACCATTTCTGTCCACATGTCATATGTAATTAAACTCCAGCCTTTAAACTGCCAACATCAAAGATGGTTAGGAAGAAAAATTATATTATTGCAATTCATTGTCTTGAGGTAGCAGCCACAACACAAGTGAGGCAGACATGTGGCAGTGATAGCACAGAAATGATCCATCTTGTTCTTTAAAAAAGAAAAACATAGCAGGCTTGTACCCACATACACTTTTTATATTGAAGCATCTAATCATGCATTCTGGCTTCTCCCTGCCGGCTTGGGGTCAGAGTAAGTAACTAACACAGTACTCCTTTGGCAGCACAGCCACTAACAGAGCAAGTGACAATAGCACTGGCTTTTGCACAACAGGGCTGGGCTACAGTGTTTGCAAAAATAGATGAAAAACTTCTACGTTAGGATTTTGAAGGGTCTCGTGAGGAACCTGAAAGTCATTAGCATTTGTGTATGAACATAATGTAGAAATTTCAAGACAGATAGAATGTGGGCTTTAAAAGGGTGTAGAGGAGGGGACAAAATGAAATGGGAGTGCTGTTTTAGCTTCCTGAAGCTGGGACCAAGAAATATGCCTCATCCTTGAACATCTCGTTTCTGGAAGAAAGTCTGCCAGTGTGCTGTCTGCCTTGGTGCCCAACGCACGTAGTCGGACACAGGCTTGGGCTTCTGTGGCTCCAAGCCTGATTGTAATGACTCAAAGTACTTTGACTCTGTCATTCTTCCATAATTGGTTGCAATTTTCACCCAGAAGAAAGAATACATGAGTGCATGCTCAGTTGCGCCTGACCCTCTACGACCCCATGGACTGTAGCCTGCCAGGCTCCTCTTTCTCCCCAGGCAAATTCTTTACCACAAGGAAGTCTCGTGTGGCACTAGTGGAAAAGGAACCACTTGCCAATGCAGGAGACCAGGGTTTGATCCCTGGGTTGGGAAGATGTCCTGGAAAAGGGCATGGCAGCCCTCTCCAGGATTCTTTCCTGGAGAATCCCATGGACAGAGGAGCCTGGCTGGACTCATGGGGTCGCAAAGAGTCAGACATGACTGAAGCCTCTTATCATGCAGTCTACCTCTGTTTTTCTTAAAGAGGAAAACATTTCCCCAGTGCCCTCAGAAGATTTCCCCTTTTTATCTCATTGGTAGAGTTGAGTCACATGCCCACCTCCAGACCAACCATTGGCAGAGGGAATTAGTTTTAGTGTGTTTGACTTAAACATAATTCACCCACTAAAGAAATATAGTGATATTTGCTTCAGAACTGAATCAAAATATCTCTTGGGTAATCAACCAACTATTCCTGCTGTAGAAAAGATGTGGAGTATAATACACTGCCGTCCTGGTTAAGCTGAGGTAGAAGAGGGTTTACGTCTTTAAATGAATGAGCAACTTTAACTTCATAGCAGCCTTCAGGTTGGAAGAAGCAAGGGAGTTGCTCTTACAAGTGTGTAAATCAGAAGAGTGGGAAATCACTGATGAGATGATACAGACAAGACATGAGCAAATATTTAGGATTTATCTGCTTTTCACATGAGAACTAAGACTCGTCAGTTCTTAGAGCAGTTCATAGGGCTTCTCAGGTGGTGCTAGCAGTAGAGAACCTGTCAGCCAATGCAGATGTAAGAGACGTAGGTTCAAAAGTCTGCATATTCAAAGCTATGATTTTTCCAGTAGTCATATATGGATGTTGGACCGTAAGTGCGGAAGAATTGATGCTTTCGAACTGTGGTGCTAGAGAAGACTCTTGAGAGTCCCTTGGACTGCAAGGAGATCAAACCAATCAATCCTAAGGGAAATCAACCCTGATTATTTATTGGAAGGACTGATGCTGAAGCTGAAACTCCGAGACTTTGGCCACCTGATGCAAAGAGCCGCCTCATTGGAAAAGACCCTTATGCTGGGAAAGATTGAGGGTAGGAGAAGCGGGCAGCAAGAATGAGATGATTAGGTAGCATCACTGATTCAACAGATAACAATTTGAGCAAACTCCAGGAGATAGCGAAGGACAGGTAAGCCTGGCATGCAGCAGGCCATGGAGTCACAGAGAGTCGGACATGACTTCCTGACTGAAAAACAATAACAGAACAGTTCAAGGCCATGTGTCAAAACCGTCAGGGGACTGGACAAAGAGGTGTGAAATTGTGAACCAATTAGGAGGCTCAAAATAAACACATTTCCTAGACTTCTGCACCCCACGGCTGCCCCACTGTGCCAGCCGTGATGCCCAGGAGAGTCTGGGCTCTTCCTCCAGTCCGGGGTTGTGCTCTGGCTCCTGAGCTGGACAGTCAGTTTGGGGAACTGTCCACCTCACCGTGGGAAAGCCCCTGAGCCAAGCCCCTGCCTGACCTACTCCCCTTTGAATGATGTTCTGGCACATTCAGGGCTGTCTCCTTGGGGCCAGGATGATGATGCAGGTAAGAAGGGCCTAAACACCTCCACCCCTGGGAAGTTGATGACATCCTCGCTTATGGTTGAGCCAAAGCACTTAGAGAGTGATAAGTGGAAATGTTGCCTCAAGCATTGGGCGAAATGTAACGAGTAGATGGGAATTGACTAGAGATGCTTGGGAAAAAATAAAGCCTTCCCCAAAGAGAAGGGTGTTGTTTTTGATATTTGACCTCTGGAAGTGATTCAGTTCAAAAGGAGACAGAGGAAGTCATCACCCATGGTTTCATGGCACCCCATAAAGTGGTCAGTGATGGCTCCCTATTCCTCCACCCCCCAACAATAAGCTGGATCCTATCCTGCCAGAGCCCCACTTTCTCCATCAAAGTGGCTGCCTCTCCAGATAGATACCTGGGGGGAACCCCGCTTCCCTCTCCACACCTCTTTCCGGAAGCTGATACCCACAGGTAGAACTACAGGTGAGGCAAAGTGAAGTGCAAAGAGAGCTGGTGCCAAGCAACCCAGAGAGGGGCCAGCCTCACCTGCAGGGGCTGCGGGGCCACCACTCCTGCATGGCTTCTTGGTCTGGTGCCTTCACAGGGGCACGTTACCCGCCAAACTTCTCCTCGACCATCTCTAACATTGAACCGCCAGGTCACGTGGTTTTTAACCACTGCTTACCACAGTCCTCATTCACAGGTTATCACATTGAGGTTTCATTGCCAGGGCCAAAAGGACCATCTATTCAGAGCAAGTATTTTGCTGATCCACAACAGTGGAACATTATCTGTGGTTAAATAGTCTTTTAAAAATTCTTCTGTACCACTTGGTAAACAGAAGGAGTCTACTTATTGAGACTGCAAAGAGTCTAATGGCCTCGCCAGTGGAGGATGCAAAACTGAGGAAGTAGCAGTGGGGCTGTCTCAGATGGGGACAGATACGGAGGTGAGGAGCAGGGCGTGTGGGATGCCCCTGCTGTCATGGGGGCAGGGTGTCCAGAGGTGGGAGAGGCAGGTGAGCTGGGGTTGGGGCAGAGACACCAGTCCTTTAAGTCCCGGTAATAAGGAGTGTGGCTGGCATCTGGGGGCATATCCAGGCCGACTCCTCCTCTGCAGCCAGGTGCAGGGGCCAAATTACTGTCAACATAGGGGTGATGAGTGATTTGGGGCCATGAAAGTGTGTGATGCCCAGTCATGGCTCAATGAGGGGTACCATTTGGTTCAGGACAGCCTGGGCAAAGGAACCATCATGCCGGCAGCTTCTAAAATCAGACGTGTAGGGATAATTTGGTGAGCAGTTGGTTCTATGACTTCGGTCACTTGATGAAAACTTTTAGTGTACGTTTTTGTTTGTGTGTGCAGACATATGTGTGTGTGTGTGTGTGTGTGTGTGTGTGTATGTTGTATGTTCTGTCACTCAGTCGTTTCCAGCTTTTAGTGACCCCATGGACTGTAGCCCACCAGGTTTCTCTGTCCATGGGATTTCCCAGGCAAGAATACTGGAATGGGTTGCTATTTTTCTCCTCTGTGTCTCCTGCATTGGCAGGCAGATTCTTTACCTCTAGCACCACCTGGAAATACACAAATAGAGAAAAAGGTTGGAGAAAACTTTAAAATTTTTGCCTTAATTAATGATCAAGATAATCATGCAAGTTGTTGAGTATTTTTAATGTTGCACCTAGAAGTATGTGCAGTGTGGTAGTTACCGAATCTGTCATTCTGCTTTTTCAAAATCCTAATTTTTAACTGCTACAAGAATGTGCAGTATACCAGTTTTGTGATCTTTTTTTTTTTTTTCCATTTATTTTTCTTGTCAATCTGCACATGTTCTCTTGCATGCACCAACTTAACTCTCTTTATTTCTCCAGCTTGCATCAATGCCTTTCCCTCCTCCATGTAGTCATTACTGCCGAGCCCACATTGTGTGGGCAATTTCAATGTGCAGGATGCATGAGTGGGTCATTCCAGGACCTCTGGATATTTGGAAGCAGCTGGATGGTGTTCAGTGTCTTATTTTTCATGCAAATGAATGGAATCATATAAATCAGCCAAATTTGGTTACTGTTGAAAGCCTTTTCTGAGTTTCTGAGTCATAAAATTATAGACAGATGTCACTTACTATAATCTGATGAGTTTTGAGGGTAAACAGTGATAGAAGGAGTATTTTGAATGGGCATGGTTTCTCAAGCAATTTGTAGTTTATATTCTAGCTGTACTAAAGTTTCTGTCTTACAACTTATGCTGTTAAATCTATATCCTGTTTCTAGAAATGTTTCCATTTTAGATTTGAAAGAAAGAAAAGTGAAGTCACTCAGTTCTGTCTGACTCTTTGTGACCCCATGGATTGTAGCCTGACAGGCTCCTCCATCCATGGGATTTTCCAGGCAAGAATACTGGAGTGGGTTGCCATACCCTCCTCCAGGGGATCTTCCCCACCCAGAAGAAGATCTACTTTAGATAGGAGAACCAGATCTTGAACTATGGTTTAGGTAATGGAATTTCTTGGAGAGCAGTAAAATTTATTTAATAATAAAAACATAAAATTCACCATATTACATCAATTGTAACTTTGTGTCATTAATCTAAGACCAGTGTTTAATCAGATATTTTGAACTATTCAATTTGAAACATTTAATAGGCTATTTTTATAGTTATTTTCTTAAATATGCCTGATGGAGAAACACTAGAGAAGATTCAAAACCACTTTGCATAAATAGGATATAAATAAAATGCTTCCCTGATAGCTCAGTTGGTAAAGAATCCTCCTGCAATGCAGGAGACTTCAGTTTGATTCCTGGGTCGGAAAGATCTTCTGGAGAAGGGATGGGCTACTCACTCCAGGATTCTTGGGCTTCCAGTGGCTCAGCTGGTAAAGAGTCTGGAATCTGCCTGAAATGTGGGAGACCTGGGTTCGATCCCTGGGTTGAGAAGATCCCCTGGAGAAGGGAAAGGCTACCCACTAAAGTATTCTGGCCTGGACAATTCCAGGGACTGTAAAGTCCATGGGGTCGCAGAGTCAGACACGACTGAGCAACTTTCACTTTCACTATGGACTGTAGCCCGGCAGGCTTCTCTGTCCATGGAATTTTCCTGGCAAGAATACTGGAGTGGTTTGCCATTCCCTTTTCCAGGGGATCTTCCTGACGCAAGGATTGACCCAGGATCTCCTGAGGTTTCTGCATTGCAAGCGGATTCTTTACTGCTGAGCCTCTATGCCTAGGTAGCACGTTAAATCATCAAAATCGCAAGAAATGATGCTGATTGTTCTTCCCATGCCTGGAAACATTTTCCTTAATTGCCTTAACTTCCAGGACATCAAACAACTACCACGGAGGGAAGAAGAGAGAAATATTAGGGAGAAAAGATGCAGGATGAGAGCATAAATTCTTCATGAAAGAGTCCATTAGACTGTAATCCTAGGGAAATGTCATCGATTTGACAGCTCCCAGTGTGCGCATCTGCGGCCAAACCTGAAGCTGGAGCAAAATGAAACTTTTCTTTTTTTCTATCATTTCCTGTGTCTGTATTTGTACAATGGAATAAAAGAGTATGAGTGTGTGACTTCTGGTACTTCAAAAATAATTTTTAAAACCTTGCAGCTTTATTTTTTAATCTATTTTTAAAAGAAAAAAATATTGTAAATTCCCTTAGATTTTAAATTATGCATCCTATTTTTTTCATGTTCCAAGCTTTTCATGTTTGTGTATATGCTAATGAGAGGCCTAATTGCAGATAATTTGCCTCAATCTTTCCCCAAACGCTACTTGCTGAAGTGAGAAACACTGTAAATTCTGAGTTTGGCTTTACACTCTTATTAGAAAGGGTTAGTTCATTCATCCATTTAGAAAGCATTTATTGAGCACGTACTATATACTGGCTTTTCTCACTCTGTCAAACTGGGACCTCCAATTGGAGTTCTCCAAACACATTCATTCTGAATCTGTCTTGGCCCAATGAGATCAGAATTTCAGGTCTGGATTTTGGGAAGCCAGGAGTTCAACAAAGTCCACATGATTCTTAATTTTCTCACTTTATTCTTTTTCTTAGTTTTATTAAAAAATAAGTTTACATAGGTTTAAGGTACACAGCGTGATGGTTTGATTTATATATATTGTGAAACTATCACCACAATAGGTTTAGATAATATCCGTTATCTTTGTTGTTGTTCAGTTGCCTCCAACTCTGCGACGCCATGGACTGCAGCACGTCAGGCTTCCCTATCCTTCAACAACTCCAGGAGCTTGGACAAACTGATGTCCATCAAGTCACATATGCCATCCAACCATCTCACCTTCTGTCATCCCCTTCTCCCGCCTTCAATATTTTCCAGCATCAGTATGTTTTCCAGTGAGTCAGCACTTCGCATCAGGTGGCCAAAGTATTGGAGCTTCAGCTTCAGCATCAGTCCTTCCAATAAATATTCAGGGTCGATTTCCTTTAGGATTGACTGGTTTGATCTCCTTGCTATCCAAGGGACTCTCAAGAATCTTCCCCAACACCACAGTTCAAAAGCATCAATTCTTCAGCATTCAGCTTTCTTTATGGCCCAACTCCCACATCCATTTATGACTACTGGAAAAGCCATAGCTTTGACTAGATGGAACTTTATCAGCAAAGTGAATTCTCTGCTTTTTCATACAATGTCTGGGCTTGCCATAGCTTTTCTTCCAAGGAGCAAACATCTTTTAATTTCAAGGCTGTAGTAGGACCATCTGCAGTGATTTTGTAGCCCCCCCAAATAAAGTCTGTCACTGTTTCCATTGGTTCCCTGTCTATTTGGCATGAAATGATGGGAACACATGACATGATCTTCGTTTTCTGAAAGTTGAGTTTTAAGCCAGCTTTTCCTCTCTCCTCTTTCACTTTCATCAAGAAGCTCTTTAGTTCCTCTTTGCCTTCTGCCATAAGGGTGGTGTCATCTGCATATCTGAGATTATTGATATTTCTCCCAGCAATCTTGATTCCAGCTTGTGCTTCATCCAGCCCAGCATTTCGCATGATGAACTCTGCATATAAGTTAAGTAATCAGGGTGACAGTATACAGCCTTGATGGACTCCTTTTCCTATTTGGAACCAGTCTGTTGTTCCATGTCCAGTTCTAACTGTTGGTTCCTGACCTACATATCAATTTCTGAAGAGCCTGGTCAGGTGGTCTGGTATTCCCATCTGTTGAAGAATTTTCCACAGTTTGTTGTAATCCACCCAGTCAAAGACTTTGGCATAGTCAATAAAGCAGAAATAGATGTTTTTCTGGAACTCTCTTTCTTTTTTGATAATCCAACGGACATTGACAATTTGATCTCTGGTTCCTCTGCTTTTTCTAAAACCAGCTTGGACACTTATGGAATTTCACGGTGCACATACTGTTGAAGTCTGGCTTGGAGAATTTTGAGCATTACTTTACTAGCGTGTGAGATGAGTGCAGTTATGTGGTAGTTTGGGCATTCTTTGGCATTGCCTTTCTTTGGGACTGAAATGAAAACTGACCCTTTCCAGTCCTGTGACCACTGCTGAGTTTTCCAAATTTGCTGGCATACTGAGTGCAGCACTTTCACAGCATCATCTTTAGGATTTGAAATAACTCAACTGGATTCCATCACCTCCACTAGCTTTGTTTATAGTGATGCTTCCTAAGGCTAACTTGACTTCACATTCCAGGATATCTGGCTCCTGGTGATTGATCATACCATCATGATTATTGGGGTTGTGAAGATCTTTTTTGTATAGTTCTTTGTATTCTTGCCATCTCTTCTTAATATCTTCTGCTTCTGCTAGGTCCATACCATTTCTGTCCTTTATTGAGCCCATCTTTGCATGAAATGTTCCCTTGGTGTCTTTAATTTTCGTGAAGAGATCTCTAGTCTTTCTCATTCTATTGTTTTCCGCTATTTCTTTGCACTGATCACTGAAGAAGGCTTTCTTATCTCTCCTTGCTGTTCTTTGGAATTCTGTATTCAAATGGACACATATTTCCTTTTCTCCTTTGCTTTTTGCTTCTCTTTTTTTTTCACAGCTATTTGTAAAGCCTCCTGAGACAGCCATTTTGCTTTTTTGCATTTCTTTTTCTTGGGGATGGTCTTGATCCCTGCCTCCTGTACAATGTCAGGCACCTCCGTCCATAGTTCATCTGGCACTCTTGTCTATCAGATCTAATCCCTTTAATCTGTCACTTCCACTGTATAACTGTAAGGGATTTGATTTAGATGATACCTTAAGGGTCTAGTAGTTTTCACTACTTTCTTCAGTTTAAGTCTGTACTGCTCAATAAGGACTTCATGATCTGAGCCAGAGTCAGCTCCTGGTCTTGTTTTTGCTGACTGTATAGAGCTTCTCCATCTTTGGCTGCAAAGTATATAATCAATCTGCTTTCGGAATTGACCATCTGGTGATGTCCATGTGTAGAGTCTTCTCTTGTGTTGTTGGAAGAGGGTGTTTGCTATGACTGGTGCATTCTCTTGGCAAAACTCTATTAGCCTTTGCCCTGCTTCATTCTGTACTCCAAGGCCAAATTTGCTTGTTACTCCACGTGTTTCTTGACTTCCTACTTTTGCATTCCAGTCCCCTATAATGAAAAGGACATCTTTTTTGGGTGTTAGTTCTAGAAGGTCTTGTAGATCTTCATAGAACCGTTCAACTTCAGCTTCTTCAGCATTACTGGTTGGGGCATAGACTTGGATTACCGTGATATTGAATGGTTTACCTTGGAAACAGACAGAGATCATTCTGTCATTTTTGAGGTTGCATCCAATTACTGCATTTAGGACTCTTTTGTCGACTATGATGACTACTGCATTTCTTCTAAGAGATTCTTGCCCCCAGTGGTACATATAATGGTCATCTGAGTTAAATTCACCCATTCCAGTCCATTTTGGTTTGCTGATTCCTAGCATGTCAACATTCACTGTTGCCATCTCCTGTTTGACCACTTCCAATTTGCTTTGATTCATGGATCTAACATTCCAGGTTCCTATGCAATATTGCTCTTTGCAGCATTGGGCTTTTCTTCTATCACCAGTCACATCCACAACTGGGTATTGTTTTTGCTTTGGCTCAATCTTTTCATTCTTTCTGGAGTTATTTCTCCACTGATCTCTAGGAGCATATTGGGCACCTACCCACCTGGAGAGTTTCTTTTCATTGTCCTATCTTTTTCCTTTCCATACTGTTCATGGGGTTCTCAAGGCAACAATACTGAAGTGGTTTGCCATTCCCTTCTCCAGTGGACCACATTTTGTCAGAACTCTCCACCATGATCTGTCCATCTTGTGTGGCCCTACATAGCATGGCTTATAGTTTCATTGAGTTAGACAAGGCTGTGGTCCATGTAATCAGATTGCTTAGTTTTCTGTGATTGTGGTTTTCAGTCTGTCTGCCCTCTGATGGAGAAGGATAAGATGCTTATGAAATCTTCCTTATGGGATAGAGTGACTGAGGAGGATACTGGGTCTTATTCTGATGGGCTGTGCCATGCTTAGTAAATCTTTAATCCAGTTTTCTGTTGATGGGTGAAGCTGCTATTTACCTGGGACCAAACTATGGTGGAGGTAATGAAGATAATGGCGACTTCTTTCAAAAGGTCCCATGCATGTACTGCTACACTCACTGCCCCCAGCCCTGCAGCAGGCCACCACTGACCCACGCTTCTGCTGGAGTCTCCTAGACACTCCTGGGCAAGTCTGCGTCAGTCTCTTGTGGGGTCACTGCTCCTTTCTCCTGGGTCCTGGTGCACACGTGGTTCTGTTTGTTCCCTCTAAGAGTCTATTTTGCAGTCCTGTGTAAGTTGGGGCAGCTCTACGGTGGGGATAATGGCGACCTCCTCCAAGAGGACTTATACCGTACCCAAGTCTGCTGAACCCAGCGCCTCTGTCCCTGCGGCAGTCAACTGCCGACCCGTACCTCCACAGGAGATGCTCAAACACAGTTCTGTCTCTGTCTCTGTGGGGGTCCCTGGGTCCTGGTGCGCACAAGGTTTGTTTGAGCCCTCTGAGTGTCTCTGGCGGGAATGGGGTTTGATTCTAAACATGAATTCGCCCCTCCTACTGTCCTGCTGGAACTTCTCCTTTGCCCTTGGGTGTGAGATCATTAAGATCTTTTTTGTATAGTTCTGTGTATTCTTGCCATCCATCTTCTTATATGGGTATAATTGTTAAATGAAATGTTTTCTGCTTTATGCTCTACCAGTAAACAATTCTTTTCCAAATGCAAGTTTCTGAGCCCTGGTAAAGCAAAGATAGCTGTCTGGAAGCCATTAGCTCTTTCCTTCCAGGTAAGCACTCAGGAGCTGGGGGGTTGGGAAGGATGTAAGAGGAACAGTAATCATTTAACATTCAGATGACCCTTCCTGCAAACTAGTATATAGCCTGACTCCTCACCTGCCTCCTTTGAGTCAGCTCTCTTGTGGTCACCTGAGATACTGTCTCCCAGGCTCCAGTCCTAAGATTCCCAAAAGTTCTCCTTGGGATGAGCATTCGTAGGATCTACTTTCTCAACATGTTTCCTATACATCACACAGCAGTTGTAAGTATAGTCATAATGTTGTGTTTACACCCCTAGGACTTATTTATCTTCTAACTGGAAGTCTGTACCTTTTGACCACCTTCCTCTGACCCCCTCCCCACAATGAGCCTCATTTTCACTGTAGAGCAGATGTGGATGAAATGGACCATATGTCAGGTCAGCTCATGCTGTGACAGCAAAATAGGACAGAGTAGGTGGCTTAAACAACAGAAATTTAGTTTCTCACTGTTATGGAGGCTGGAAGTCCAAGATCAAGGTGTGGGCAGGGTTGGTTTCTCCTGAGACCCTCTCCTTGGATTCTCACTGCACCATCACGTGGTCTTTCATCTGTGAGTGCACCACTGGCATCTCTCCATATGTCTGTATTTCCTCTTCTTATTAGGACAGAAGTCGGAATGTGTTGGGACCCACTCTAACAGACTCATTTTAACTCAACTACCTCTTTGAAGATCCCAGCTGAAGTCACATTCTGAAGTACTGAGGGGGGATAGAAATGGAGGGGAGTGAAAAAATTCAGCCCATAACAGGGCAGAAGAGCCCAACTTTGGCTGCAGTAGGCCTCAGCCATTCCATGCCAGTGTTTTTCCCATTCTGCTCTTTTAAAGCTTCAGGTGTTCTGTGGGTATAATTTTCTCACTTTAAATCATCACAGCTCAGTTAAGGCTCTGAGAAGTCCTCCAAAGAAGACTGGTGTAACTGAATCTAACCCAGGGTATCCCAAGTTTATTGACTCACGATGCTCCAATGTTTGCAAAATTCCTAAACCAAGTGAAACAAGAGGTCGGGAACCTGAAGGAAGGCCACCGAAGTGTGAGTTACAAGTGAGACTGACAACTTGCTTTACCAAATTCAAGATATTGGAACATATTAAGTGTCTACTATTTGCCTACTACTTGTAGGTAGTAGCCATCATGCACATCCAACTCACACCAACATGACCTGCATTCAGGAACAGCTATATTCTGTTACACACCACAGTTTCTCCCTCCATCCACCCATCTGTCCATCCACTTGTTGTTCAGTGGCTAAATTGTGTCCAACTCTTGGCTACCCCCAACGACTTCAACAGGCCAGGCTCACCTGTCCTTCACTATGTCCTGGAGTTTGCGCAAATCTATGTCCTTTGAGTCAGTGGTGCTATCTAAACATCTCATCCTCTGTCGCACCCTTCTCCTTCTCCCCTCAGTCTTTCCCAGCATCAGGGTCTTTTCCAATGAGTCAGTTCTTCGCATCAGGTGGCTAAAGCATTGAAGCTTCAGCATTAGTCCTTCAGTGAATATTCAGGGTTGATTTCCTTTAGGATGGGGCTTCCCTTGTAGCTCAGCTGGTAAAGAACCCTCCTGCAATGCAGAAGACCTGGGTGTGATCCCTGGGTTGGGAAGGTCCCCTGGAGAAGGGAAAGGCTACCCACTCCAGTATTCTGACCTGGAGAATTCCATGGACTAGGCTTGATCTCCTTGCAGTCCAAGTGACTCTTAAGAGTCTACTGTAGCACCACAGTTAAAAGGAATCAATTCTTCAGCACTCAGCTTTCTTTATGGTCCAGCTCTTTTACATCCATACATGACTACTGGAAAACTCATAGCTTTGACTATACAGACTGTTAGAAAAGTGATGTCTATGCTTTTTAATACACGTTTAAATAGGCTTGTCATAGCTTTCCTTTCAAGGAACAAGTGTCTTTTAATTTCATGCATGCAGTCACCATCCACAGTGACTTTGGAGCCCAAGAAAACAATATCTGTCACTGCTTCCTCATTTTCCCCTTCCTATTTGCTTCCGAACGATGAAACTGGATACCATGATCTTAGTTTTTTGAATGTTGAGTTTTAAGCCAGTTTATCCACTCTCATCAAGAGGCTCTTTAGTTCCCCTTCACTTTCTGCCATTAGAGTAGTATCATCTGCATATCTGTTCAGTTCAGTTCAGTCTCTCAGTCATATCTGACTCTTTGTGACCCTATGGAATGCAGCAGGCCAGGCTTCCCTGTCCATCACCAACTCCCAGAACCTGCTCAAACTCATGTCCATCGAGTCAGTGATGCCATCTAACCATCTTTTCCTCTGTCGTTTCCTTCTCCTCCTGCCTTGAATCTTTCCCAGCATCACAGTCTTTTCCAATGAGTTGGCTCTTTGCATCAGGTAGCCAAAGTATTGGAGCTCAGCTTCAAGCATCAGTCCTTCCAATAATTATTCAGGACTGATTTCATTTAAGATTGACTAATTTGATCTCCTTTCTGTCCAAGGGATTGTTGATATTTCTTCTGGCAATCTTGATTCCAGCTTGTGATTCATTCAGCCCAGCATTTCACATGATGTACTCTGCATAGAAGTTAAATAACAGGGTGACAAAATATAGCCTTGATGTACTCCTTTCCCAATTTAGGAGTTCCATGTCCAGTCCTAACTGTTCCTTCTTGACCTGCCCATGGCAGGTCAGGTGGTTTGGTATGCCCATCTCTTTAAGAATTTTCCAGTTTTGATGTACACAGTCAAAGGCTTTAGTGTAGTCAATGAAGCAGAATTAGGTGTTTTTTCTGGAATTCTCTTGCTTTTTTTATGGTCTAACAGATGTTGATGATTTGGTCTCTGGTTCCTCTGCCTTTTCTAAATCCAGCTTGTACACCTGGCAGTTCTTGTTCCGCGTACTGTTGAAGTCTAGCTTGAAGGATTTTGAGCATTACCTTGCTAGCATGTGAAATGAGTGAAATTGTATGGTAGTTCGAACATTCTTTGGCATTACCCTTCTTTGGGATTGTAGTGAAAACTGACCTTTTCCAGTTCTGTGGCCACTGCTGTGTTTTCTAAATTTGCCAGCATATTGAGTGCAGCACTTTCACAGCATCATCTTTTAGGATTTGAAATAGCTCAGCTGGAATTCCATCACCTCCACTACTTTTGTATCCATCCAGTGGAAAGCACTTAATTTTACTTCTGAATCTGTGCTCTGTGCTAGAACACAATGCGGCCTAATCTCTGCAGTCTTGGAGTCCCGATTCTGTCCTTTCCCACACACTCTGGACATCTCATAAGGTAATGAAGGAAAGAAAGTGGGTGCTGACTGATACACATGCAGTTTCATGCAGCACATTCCCTCATGTGTTGTTAAGAGTGGATACCTCACGTGAGGACAGGATTTCTCCTCCCCAAGTTGTTGGGGTTTCATGTCCCTGTTTTCTCCTTACATGAGTGCAATGAAGCAGTCAGGATTGTCTGCTTATATTTCTTTGTGAAAGTAGAAATGTCTTCCTAAATTTCCTTTTACATACTATTAAAAAATGTAAAAGTTCTTAATGGCTTTTATCTAGTATTTTCATCACTCCTTATGTGTGTGTGTCTGGTGTGGGGGGGCATGTATTTTGTGGTGGGGGGTTGTATTTGTGTGTTTGTATGTTTTGGGGTGTATTTGTGTTTGTATATGTATAGAGTATATTTGTGTGTTTATATGTGTGCGGTATGTGTATATGGTATGTGGTAGGTGTATGATGTGTATGTGATGTGTGTGTACATGTAGTGTGTATGGTACATATGTGGGGTGTATTTGGTGCAGTGTGTATGGAGTGTCTATGGTGTGTGTGTAGTGGGTGGTATATGGTGTGTGGCATATGTGTGTTTATGTATATGGTGTGTGATGTGGTAAATGTGTGGTGTGTGTGTGGTGTGTGTATATGTGTGTGTATGGTGCATGTATATCTGATGTGTGTGTGCTATGTTTGGATGTGCAGATGTGTATATGGTGTATGTGTGTGGTATGTGTGTATGGTGTGTTTGCATGTCTGCTGTGTATATGTGTGGTGTGTGAAGTGAGTATATGGTATGTGTGTGGTGTGTATATGGTGTGTGTGTCTGCATGTGGTGTGTGTATATGGTACGTGATGTGTGTGTGTGGTGAGTCTGTGGGGTGTGTATATGGTATATGTGTGGTATGCAGATGGTGTGTATGTCTGTGTGTGGTATATGTGCGGGGTGTGTGTTTGTATATGGTGTGTGGTATATGTGTGGGTATGTGTATGGTATATGTGTCTGTGTGTGGTACATGTATATGGTATGTGTATATGTGTTGTGTGTTTATATGCTGCATGTGTATCTGGTATGTGTGGTGTGTATATGGTCTATACATGGCTGCATGTGTTGTGTGTATATGATGTATAATGTGTGTGTGGTGTGTGTGTGTCTGCCTGTGGTATGTGTGTGTATACGGTGTGTGGTGTATATGTGTAGTGTGTGTATATGATGTGTGACATGTGTGTAGTGTGTGTATATGGTATGTGTGTCTGCCTGTGGTATGCGTGTGTATATAGTGTGTGGTAAATGTGTGTGGTGTGTGTATAAGGTGTGTGTGTGTCTGCCTGCAGTATGCGTGTGTATACGGTGTGTGGTATATATGTGTGGTGTGTGTATATGGTGTGTGTGTGTCTGCCTGCAGTATGCATGTGTATACAGTGTGTGGTATATATGTGTGGTGTGTGTATATGATGTGTGACATGTATGTAGTGTGTGTATATGGTGTGTGTGTCTGCCTGTGTTATGCGTGTGTATATAGTGTGTGGCATATGTGTGTGGTGTGTGTATATGGTGTGTGTGTCTGCCTGCAGTATGCATGTGTATATAGTGTGTGGTATATATGTGTGGTGTGTGTATAAGGTGTGTGTGTGTGTGCCTGTGGTATGTGTGTATACGGTGTGTGGTATACATGTGTGGTGTGTGTATAAGGTGTGTGTGTGTGTGCCTGTGGTATGTGTGTATACGGTGTGTGGTATACATGTGTGGTGTGTGTATAAGGTGTGTGTGTGTCTGCCTGTGGTATGTGTGTAAACGGTGTGTGGTATACATGTGTGGTGTGTGTATAAGGTGTGTGTGTGTGTGCCTGTGGTATGTGTGTGTATATGGTGTGTGGTATATATGTGTGGTGTGTGTATAAGGTGTGTGTGTGTCTGCCTGTGGTATGTGTGTAAACGGTGTGTGGTATACATGTGTGGTGTGTGTATAAGGTATGTGTGTGTCTGCCTGTGGTATGTGTGTGTATACAGTGTGTGGTATACATGTGTGGTGTGTGTATATGATGTATGACATGTGTAGTGTGTGTATATGGTGTGTGTGTCTGCCTGTGGTATGTGTGTGTATATGGTGTGTGGTATATATGTGTGGTGTGTGTATAAGGTGTGTGTGTATAGGGTGTGTGGTATATGTGTGTGGTGTGTGTATAAGGTGTGTGTGTCTGCCTGTGGTATGTGTGTGTATACGGTGTGTACACGGCATGTATAAGGTGTGTGTGTGTCTGCCTGTGGTATGCGTGTGTAAATGGTGTGTGGTATACATGTGTGGTGTGTGTATAAGGTGTGTGTGTGTCTGCCTGTGGTATGTGTGTGTATACGGTGTGTGGTATACATGTGTGGTGTGTGTATATGATGTGTGACATGTGTGGTGTGTGTATAAGGTGTGTGTGTATAGGGTGTGTGGTATATGTGTGTGGTGTGTGTATAAGGTGTGTGTGTGTCTGCCTGTGGTATGTGTGTGTATACGGTGTGTGGTATACATGTGTGGTGTGTGTATAAGGTGTGTGTGTGTCTGCCTGTGGTATGTGTGTGTATACGGTGTGTGGTATACATGTGTGGTGTGTGTATATGATATGTGACATGTGTGGTGTGTGTATAAGGTGTGTGTGTGTAGGGTGTGTGGTATATGTGTGTGGTGTGTGTATAAGGTGTGTGTGTGTCTGCCGGTGGTATGTGTGTGTATACGGTGTGTGGTATACATGTGTGGTATGTGTATATGATGTGTGACATGTGTGGTGTGTGTATAGGGTGTGTGGTATATGTGTGTGGTGTGTGTATAAGGTGTGTGTGTCTGCCTGTGGTATGCGTGTGTAAACGGTGTGTGGTATACATGTGTGGTGTGTGTATAAGGTGTGTGTATGTCGAGGGGTGGTGAGGACCAAGAAAGGGAGGCTCTCTGACTGCGCGTTTCCTCCTTCCTTCCCCTGCGCCGTCTTAGGTTTTGACACAGACCACTCCTGACCGTCGGCCCAGCACACGGAGCGTGTGAGATGGCCTCCTGCTCACAGCGCGTGTTTCCCGGGCTCCCTTGGCCTCCGTAGCCGCCTTCCTGGGGTTACCCACCGCCCCCGAAGGCTCCCACCCACACACACCACCCTCCAATAGCTGACCTGACTTTCTTACCAGCTTCCTATTACTTCCTCTATCAGTACGTTTATGGATAGAATTTTGTGACACAGTTTATAGACATACGCAGGTGAGGGGGCAACACCACTGCCCTCTTTCCTGGATCTCAGGAAGCTGTGGATCGGGGGCAGAGGGCTAGGGCACCACCACAGTAAGGGGCAGAGGCGAGGGTCACCTCCGGCTGCTCTCAGGGCTGCGTGTGGTCACTGCGGCATCACCGTTGGGTTCTGAGCATCACCTGCTTTGTCCGGGAGAAAGCCAGGTATGCAGACACTGCAGCATCGCCGGCAGGAGAAAGGCCCTCCTGCCTCCCTAGCTCCCCGCCAGCTACCCCGCCCACGTTTTCTGCCCCTGTGCTTCCCTCTCCATGGCTCCTCCGAGGTGAGGTGGTTTTCTCCAGCTGCACACTCAGTCTGCTTTGCATTCTGCACCCCAGTACAGCACCATCTGAGGCTCATTAAGGAAACTAATCAATTCCATGCATTGCACCAGCGCAGCAGATTACCGCACAGGCAAGGCCATTAGCGAGTCCGTGCATTAACACTTGGCATTTCCATGAATCAATATGCGGCCCTTGTAGAACAGAACCTATTTTTTTTTTTCTTCCATTAAGAAAAACTGATGCCAAACATCACTTCTCAGATATTTCCAAGTGTGTCTTTTAGGAAGGAGGAAGAGCATTTTTTTTTCCCTGCAAAATCATGCTTTTGTATGGGCCAATTGTAGACCGTGATGGCTTTTATCAATATTTCTCCTGGGACTGACTGTGTCATCCATGGGTAGAATTTGGACTCCATCCTCAGTAATCATGGTTCACGATTTTTTTTGAAGCATCAGAGGGCATCATAGGAGTGGCGCACATGTCATTTTACTCACAGGGACCTACTTTAAAATAGAGTCTGTGTTTAATACTAGCTGAAATCTATGTGCAGTGAATGAAATTTCTATATGCGCTCTTTTCTCATTAATATTTCTTTAAAACTAGTACAATTTTCTAGCCCATGTAAATTAAAAATGAATAACACCAGTCAGAAGCATGGTGGCTGAAAATGAATTCAAGTGTATTTCCCCCACTGGTATTATCAATACTGCTTATGCCTTGTCAGCAAGTAAAATGTAAATGTCACGTGATCTTAAAATTGGTGACATTTATTTACAGGGCTTCAGAGGGAAGTTTTAGTAGGCAGCTGTTACTCTCATTGTTTCCTACACAATGTGTATGAAATTACTTTACAAGGTTGGGAGGGAAATAGACCTCTCTTCCTAAAAAACAGGAAAATGATAGCAATGATCTATTTCTACAGTAATTCCTTAATTCTGGGCAAAGGTGACTTTCTGCTCTGCTTGGTCACTGGCACAAAAGGAATGCAGATGAGGGAAAAGGAGGCTTTTTTAAGAGAACAAGTCAGTGTTTGTGGCCTGTGATGATCCAAATAATCAGTAAGCTTGGAAATTCCCTGCTGAAGAGTCATCACAGAACTGAAGGCTGACTCAAGATTTCTTGAGAACGCTGGTATCCTTTCAACAGGATCTAAAATGAGAGCTCCGGCAAGACAGATCGAGGAAAAGGGCCTCTTTCTATTTTTAAAAAAATACCCAACGTTCATGTTTTTCATATTTTCCTAGCGTGTAATTACTCTTAATCAAAGTACAACAAATAGTAAACAGTAAAAATGAAATAAATGTGGTGACAGTTTGCCAATAACGAGAAGAAAATGTTCCATCTGTCTAGCCGCGAGTAAAATGGGTGTAATTACTGCTCATTTTTCTCATAATTGCTGAGTTATTAGTTTAAAGCTTACACCCAACTGGTGAACAGTGAGTACTGCCCGTTCCCTAATTATAGCTCTGCTTTGCCTAGCTTGAATCAGAGAAGGCGAGAGTGGGGAAAGCGATCTGAATTAACCCTGACAGCATGCAGAGAATGGTGACTGGCTACTTAATTTGAATTTTATAAACTCCGGGTGCCTGTGCCACCCAAATATTAAACCACAGAGCTTGTCGTTCTGTTTCAAATTACATTTTATTTTTTAATGAATCATCTTGAATCCATTTCCAGTGATGAACTCGGGAGGTGGTTTCTGCTGGAAACCATCCAAGCCGACCGCCACCCTTAAAATCGTATTTGTTAAAGTGACACACAATTTATTTGTACCCAGGGCTCTAGGAGTGGTTATGTTCCTATCTTGTGATCAAGGAACTTCCTTTAGGAAGTTCAGGATTATATACAGGTGGTCAGACCTGACAGTACAGAGCACGCAGCAGGGGAAGTATAAAGAAGAAACATCTTCCTTAATCATTTCTGTCTGGGACATGTTGAAGCATTCAGGCAAATATAGCTGCAATTTATTTATTTCCCTAATACATGATCATATCTCTGAGGTTCACTTAAGACAGACTTCTCATCCATTCTCATCAGAATGAAGACTATAGATACCTTTGCCCGTGACTGTTTTAGAGTAGACATTTCTGGGGTAATTTTATTTGGATCCTTTTCTTTGGTCTAAATGCAGGACTGAGATAGTGTTTGCAAGACGAAGGTGGGCTCTATAATGCACTGATCCCTAGTTCTGGGGGCATTCCTAACAAAACCTGCATTTGCAGCTCACCTGGATCTAAGAACATTGGTGACAGGAATGCCTATAAAAAGGCATAGTCACAAGCCATGGGGTATTTGTCTAATGAGACAGTGTAAAATGAAGTTTTGGAATCCTAGATTAAAACAGTCAGATTGGAGTGATTTTTTTCCCCCAGACAAGTCAAGTCATTTGAGGTACAGAAGAGGAGACAATGAAAGTATAGCATATTATGTTCATTTTATTTCTCTTAGCCTAAATGATGCAAGACATTTTTCTATGCTAGATATGTTATTATAAAAATAATAATTATGGCAAAACTCAGTGTGGGATATTCACTGGTGTAAACCTTACACTTTCAAAAAGAGGGGAAATGAAGGGAGGTCTTAGTAGTTATTGGATAACCTAGAATCAAAGAGTCAAAGTCATTACCATTTCTAGCTGCAGAAGCAGCAAATTCTTCCCGCTTCCTTCTCTCTCTGAAAGAGCAAGGTGCAGAAGAGAGAGCATATTTAACCTCCTCGTTGAGATAAGCTGGTGAAAATCATGGAACTGTATTTTAAAAATCTTCCTTCTAAGCCCCTGAGAACTGCAGCATCCCAGAGATTTTTGAGCTCCGCATAAATGTCTTTGCTGCCAGGGATCACGGACGCATTATGCATAATCCTTTGGTTGTGCTCACCAGCTGGGGAACAGAGATAGCGAGTGCTGGGGGTTTTCAGCTTTAAAAACGGTGCCCATACTTCACCCAAAAGCAGAGAAATGGAATGAGTATTTGCATAATCTATCCAGAGTTCCCTTGGTTTCTTTCAATCTTCTTATCATGTTTTTTAAAAAATCTATTAAGAGAATATTAGAACAAAATGCATTTTCCTCTTCAGAGAATTTATTTTGCCTCTGTTTTCAGGTCCTATAGGGCTTTTATTTGCTTTATTTATTTTGTGCAGGGTTTTGTCTTTTTTTTTTTTTTTAATTTGTTCCCACTATTTTCTGTTTGCATCAACAGCACATGTATAGGTCAATTCTTTTGACTTGGAAACTAAGTTCTGAGCTGCCATAAAATTATTGTCTAAAAAGATCCCAAATAAATTGAAGTGTGAACATTGTGGTACCTTAAATCCTGGGAGGGAAACAGAAAAATGAAAATTCACAGTGTCAATGGCTTCTTAATTCTATGTTGATTTCATCATTTACCCATAAAAGAAAACTTGGTGAAGTGGGTTCTTGTGTACTTGAAAGGACTCCTCCTGGGTCATCCTACACTCACACATACACAGACAACATACACAATTGCACATACACATACATACAAAGCCACACAGACACACAAATACATACATGATCACATACACGCTCACTCACTCACAGATACGCTCGTATACACAAACTGAGGCACGTACACACTGGTACATAACTCCTAAAGTATCAATAAGAAGCCTTCTTTCCGGAGTCTGTGCTGCTAAGACCAGCTGGCCAACCTGCCTCCCTGCCTCCCTCTTTCTTTCTCTGTTGGATTATTTTCATTAACTCTACTTTCTAAGCCTTCCTTTTGTGCTATGCTCTGCTAAGTCGCTTCAGTCATGTCTGGCTCTTTGCGACCCCATGGACTGTAGCCCTCCAGGCTCCTCTGTCCATGGGGATTCTCTAGGCAAGGATGCTGGAGTAGGTTGCCATGCCGTCCTCCAGGGAATCTTCTGGAGCCAGGGATTGAACCCCCATTTCTTATGTCTCCTGCATTGGTATGTGGGGTTCTGTACCACCAGCTCCACCTTTAACTCCTAGCAATGGTCAGTCTGGATCATCTACTGAAACCACTTTGTTGAGAGTCACCCACAACCATTTCGTTCTGAAAGGCCGTGGTCGTCCCTCTGGACCCCACCCTGGCATCTGGTGCTGCTGTCCTGGGCTTTCCTCCTAAGAGCCCCGTGCCTCACGCTCTTCTGTTTCTCTCCCTTTTCTTCTTTATTCACCCCTTTCTCTCCTGTGGATGGAATTCCTCTTGGTTCTCCTGCCGTGGCTGCCCACTTTACCTGTTCCCCCTTTTCCTTAAACTATGACCTCCATATAAGCTATCCCCAAATGCATTGATCCTTTCATCCCAGAGATGCATCCTAAGACCCTCCTGTGGGCTGGTGCTGTCTCAGGAACTGGGGATATGATATATATTGCACTCAGTCACTCAGTCATATCCCTGACTCTTTGTGAACTCATGGACTATAGCTCTTAGCCTCCTCTCTCCATGGGATTTTTCAGGCAAGAATACTGGAGAGGGTTGCCATTTCCTACTCCAGGGTCTCTTCCCAGCCCAGGGATCGGACCCACATCTCCTGTGTCTTCTGCATTGGCCGATAGATGCTTTTACCACTGAGCCACCTGTGAATCTGGGATAAGAGGACCATTTTAAAAAGGTAAAAATTCCTGTCTTGATGAAGCCTGAATTCCAATGGGAGAAGAAAACAGAAGTATTGAGATAAACATGTAAAATATGATACATTTGCTAATAATAAACCAAGAAAGGATAAGAATTTGGGGCTGTTAAACACTATCTTAGGGAGATAGTGAAGGACAGGGAAGCCTGGCATGCTGCAGACCACGGGGTCACAAAGAGTTGGACATGACTGAGAGACTGATCACCAACAAAACACTTTAAATTGGGTGGTTGGTGAGGATGTCTTGGAGAGGTGATGACAGAGCCGCAGTCTGACAGGGAAGATGTGAATACATTTGGAAGAAGAGCCATCCAGGCAGACAGAACCTTGTGTGCGAAAGTGGAAAATTAGTGCCATTGCATTCCCTGATAGCTCAGTTGGTAAAGAATCCACCTGCAATACAGGAGACCCAGGTTCGATTCCTGGGTTGGGAAGATCCCCCGGAGAAGGGATAGACTACCCACTCCAGTATACTTGGGCTTCCCCTGTGGCTCAGCTGGTAAAGAATCCCCCGGAGAAGGGAACGGCTACCCACTCTAGTATTCTGGCCTAGAGAATTCCATGGACTGCGTAGTCCATGGGATCACAAAGAGTCGGACATGACTGAGAGACTTTCACTTGCAGAAGAAGCCACAGTACACCCTGAGCTGGAAGTGAAGACTCCAAGAGCCAAAGTTCACACTGCCATCAGGAAGTCCCCCCGCCCACGGGACAGTGCCATCTGTGTGCACATGCAGAGTGGACACCACGGTCATGAGCAGACAAGCATGCTGCTCATTCTCCAGTAAATTTTAAAGAGACATGTTTACATGATGTATCTTTGAGATTATTTTTAAGGACTATATCCCAATGTACTTCAACAAAAATAGCTACTAAGACATTTTTGTTTTTAAAAATTAGTGTATGTTCCTGGATCAAGAAAAAGAAATGGCAAATCCATCATGTCCATGCTTTGACAGAAAACTTGCTTGTGTTTCCTGTGGGTGAGTCTCTTTGAGTCCCACACACCCAAACATCTTATTCTGTTCAACACTCCCTCCCACAACTCACCTAGCCCCTCATGGTCTTGCTCTATTTCTCAAATTGTCCCCACATTGCCCTTAGGTAACTCTTCTAACCAATGCCCTTTATGTTGTTCTTTATTTGCTAAGTTGTGTCCAACTGTTTGTGACCCCGTGGACTGCAGCATGCCAGGTTTCTCTGTCCTCCAGTATCTTCCAGAGTTTGCTCAAACTCATGTCCGTTGAGTCGGTGATGCTATCTTACCATCTCATCTTCTGCTGCCCCTTGGCCTTTTGCCTTCAGTCTTTCCCAGCATCAGGGTCTTTTCCAGTGAGTCAACTCTTCACATCAGGTGGCCAAAGTATTGGAACTTCAGCTCAGCATCAGTCCTTCCAATGAATATTCAGGGTTAATCAACCCTGATTTCCTTTAGGACTGACTATTTTAATCTCTTTGTTGTCCAAGGGATTCTCAAGACTCTTCAGCACCACTGTTTGAAAGCCCTTTATAGGTTGTGATCTTATCCCCAGTTTCTAGCCAACGCCCTCCTTTCTTCCCTGTGTGTTCACTGCCCAGATAGAAAAATCTGCATGTGTGTTTCCTGAGGAAGTAATGTTGGATGCACAGGCTTTAAACTAATACATTAACATTCACATGTTTCTTTCTCTTGGCATTTGCCACATAATTGTTTGAGATTTTTGCATATCTTATTTTGTTGTTGTTATTTTACTGATTGCTAATTTGATTTATTCAGAAGCTATCTGCCCAACATAGGAATTTCCAGGACATTTTGAGAGTGAAAAGTGAGGGAAGATATTTGGAACTCTAGTTGCACTGTTTCATCTGAGCTGTGGGGAGAGTGTGTATAATATCCATGTATCAAGTACCACACACTCAGACGTGACCTGAAATGGGTATTGCTCTCTGACTGGGTGGAGTCATCTCCTGCCTCCTAGGACTACCAGGATTTGATTGGGTGGGATATGGTTCCCCTATTACCATATGGGATGCTATAGAAAAAATCAGTTCATACTGCCACTCCCCTCTTCTGAAACCCAAGAATCACATTCAGAGTTGGAATCTATTAAAGTAACTGTTATTCAGCATTTATTTTTATTCTCTGGTGTTGTGTTCATTGTGTTGTGCTCAGTCATGTCCTACTCTTTGTGACCCAATGGACTGCAGCCCGCCAGGCTTCTCTGTCCATGGAGTTTTCCAGGCAAGGATACTGGAGTGGGTTGCCATTCCCTTCTCCAGGAGATCTTCTTGACCCAGGGATTGAACCTTGGCCTCCTGCATTGGCAGGCAGATTCCTTACGATTTGAGCCACCTATCTGTGAACATATACGGGCTTCCCCAGTGGCTCAGCAGTAAAGAATCTGCTTTCAATGCAGGAGATGCGGGTTTGATCCCAGGGTTAGGAAGATCTCTTAGAGAAGGAAATGGCAACCCACTCCAGTATTCTTTACTGGAAAATGCCATAGACAGCCTGGCAGGCTGCAATCCATTGAGTCACAAAGAGTTGGATATGCCTGAGCACATACCAAGAATATACATATTATTTGTTTTATATGTATTTACATATATAACACAATTATTTAATATATGAACACATATGTACATGTCCATATACATGTCTTGCATGTACATGTGTGTCTACATGTATAAGACATCCCTTTTGTGCAAGTGTATATGTGTAAAAGATCCTGCAGAGTAGGGATTGTTATTTTTCTTACCATTTTACAGACAGAAACTCTGCTTGCTGAGGGGCCCTGTCCACTAGTTGGGGACCCCCAGCCCACAGAGATCAAATTTCACCTCACTTCCTCAGAGTGGACAACTCTGATGGATCAGCACAGAAGCAGGTAGTTTTTTTTCTCTCCAGTTATGCTTGTGGACTCTTAATTAACTGCGGCCATAGAAAAAAATGTCTTTCTAATCAACGCTTGCACATATTCCCAGGGTGGTTCCTGGTGAAGAGACAGAAGGAAAGACATATTGCTGCCCCCTCTGGGCACTCAGTCCCCTCCCTGGACCCCATGCCCTCTGCTCTCACATGCCAGGTCAGGGCCTTGAGAGTTTCTTCACTTGCTGAAAGAGCTCCCTGGCCTTTCCCTGGTTAATAGTTACAGTCTTACATGTGCCCCAGTGGTTACTGCAGCACTGTTTACAACAGCTAGGGCATGGAAGTAAACTAGGTGTCCATCGACAGATGAATGGGTAAGGAAGTTGTGGTACATATACGCAATGGAATATTACTCAGTCATAAAAAGAATGCATGTGAGTCAGTTCCAATGAGGTGGATGATCCTAGAGCCTATTATACAGAGTGAAGTAAATCAGAAAGAGAGACATAAATATCATATATTAACACATATATATGGAAATCTAGAAAGATGGCACTGATGAACCTGTTTTCAGGGCAGGAGTGGAGACACAGACTTAGGGAACAGACTTCACCAGAGTGGGGGAAGGAGAGGGTGAGATGAATGGAGAGAGTAGCATGGAAACGTATGCACTACCATTTGTGAAATAGTTAGCCAGTGTCAATATGCTATATGACTCAAGAAACTCAAATCAGGGCTCTGTGACAACCTAGAAGGATGGATGTTGTGGGAGGAAGGACCAAGAGGAAGGGGACATATGTGTACCTATGACTGATTCATGTTGATGTATGGCAGAAACCAACACAGTGTTGTAAAGGACCTATCCTTCAATTAAAAATTAATTTAAAAAAAAAAACAAGAAAAAAATACAGTCTTATACTGTCATTCACCATGTTTTTGTGTTATGGTCAGTACACCATGTAAGACTTAAATGATATTTAATGTGCTTTTTCTGATTAAGCCAAAAAAACTTTAAGCTTTTCTGCTCTTACTTACATATTCCACTCCACTTATCTGGGTAAATATTTACTGAGTGCCTAATATATGACAGTATGTGCTAGGGTCCAGAGATGCTCATGGTTTTTACAGTCCAAGAGATACTTAAATTAAGGCTACTAGCCCCATGATGATAGATATCACAGTTCTGTGAACATGACCATTTGTGACGTTGAGCCCAGCTCTGACAGATGAAAAGGTGCCTAGCAGTGAGGACAGAAAAGGAAGGACACAGCAATGTCAGGGCTATGCCTTATGCAGACTCCTGGGACCATAAGTGTGTGTGTGTGTGTGTGTGTGTGTGTGTGTGTGTGTGTGTGTGTGTGTGTGTGTGTGTGTGTGCGCGCGCGCGCGCGGGGGCATGCGCAGTATATGCAGAGTGACATATTTATTCACTGTTTGCGTCAAAGCTAGTTTTGAGCACTCACTTTATACAGCAAGGCCTTATGTTAAACTTTGTTTGGCAACACAGTTGAATGTGACTTAGTCCCTCTCTTCAAGGGGATCAGAGTTAAGTAGGTGGAAAAACAGATGTGGTCACGAGCTGTAAAATAAAATACTATGGAAACCGTATGGGAGAGGAGGGTAATAAAACCACTAGAGAAGTTCAGATGCCTCCACCGTCGGGCAGCAGGGATGTGTCAGAAAATGCTGCCGTGAACTGGGCCCTTCATCTCTGCCCCAATCCTCCAGCCCTGCTCCTAGACGCTGACTCTCCATTCCTTTCCATGCTTCCTAACAGCCTCTCTCTGGCTCACTTTCTGGGTTATAGTCTCATTGCTACTTGACTCTTTCAGTATAAATTAATTTCATTAGAATGTTGCCTTATTAATTTACTTCTAGCCTCTGGCATCACTTGTCTACGGAGTGAACTGTTGGGTCACATCAGAATCTGCTTTAATGAATGTGTTTCTAAAAGGGATTTTATCTCAGTATCGAATCTCAGACTTTATAGGAGCTACACTCACTCTTCCTGCACGTTTCTTATGGTTTCTATATAAACCACTAATTTAATATTTACGACATTTTACAGGTTACATCCAAGGTAGGGCTGTAGTATTTAGTAATCTCCAAAGTGTATGAAAGTTTGCTCTTTTAGAAAAGAACACCAGTTCCAGCTTTTTGTTCAGCCTGGTGGCAGCACATGGTTGCATACTGTGTTCAGTCTCCTTTCTTTGTTGTAAGGTGAGAGGTGTGGATGCAGATTCCTCTTATTTTAAAGCCTGGAAGACGAAACATGACTGAAAGAGTTACTTGCATTTTTCAAGCCCCTGGAAAGAGAAACAAAAAACATGAAAAGCAATGATCTATGCACTGAAGACTACTTTGTCATTTTACTTCTCAATAGATACAACTTTCCTTTCAACATGTAATAAATCACAAGGTAGCCAGGAGTCTTGCAATAAAGTATTTATACATACTATTTTCCTGGATAGGTTTCCCAGGTGGCATGGTGGTAAAGAACCTGTCTGCCAATGTAAGAGATGTGGGTTTGATCCCTGGGTCAGGAAGATTCCCTGGAGTAGGAAATGGCAACACACTCCAGTATTCTTGCCTGGGAAATCCCACGGCCACAGGAGCCTCGTGGGCTACAATCCAAGAGGTTGCAAAGAGTCAGACATGACTGAGCACAAGCTTGGGAGAAGGTGAGGATGACACTTGGCAGAGACCTCGTTACTCAGGACTGTTTGGAAGGCAGGCAGGACCCTGGTTTCATTGTTGAGAGTCCAAGAAGGGCTAAGATGCTGCCATGCCTGTGATGGGAGAAGAGGGAATGGATAAAAGCTTGGGGTAGATCTTGTGCCTGGGATATGCTACTAAAGGAAAGACGAAGCCACAGTGATGCTTCTTGCTTTTGAGGCTGAGTGGCCAAGTTTCGAAGCCAGGGATGCATTGAGGAGAGAGGATTGGTGAAAGAGCCATGGGTGTGTCCAGGCGGTCCTAGCTCTCAGGTGACCTGGATGGGGCAGCTGTAGTGAGGAAAGCACCCACCCATCCCACATCCTCACTTGGGCTTATGGGCTGCTTGTGAGGTTAGGGGGTACCCACAGGGGATACTCCAATGGGTTCCAGCTCAGCAGGTGGCACGGAGTATCCCTCCTGGCCAGTGGATGACTGCCGTGAGTGCTGCTGCTGATGGAGCCCCCTTGACTACTGCAGGCTCAGCTGGCTCCTACGCTGGCCTTGGGCACGGGCAGTGGAGGTCTCCCAGACATTTGGACCATGTCCATCCAGGCACCATTCACACCGTCTGCCCTTCAGCTGCTCCTGGCTTTCCCGCTTCTCGAACAAGCTCCCTAAGGAGGTTGTTAGCATCCTTAGGATACAGCATCTGGAGCCACAGTCCATCTGATAACCCCTCTATCTACCTTTCCTTGCTCCTTTTCTCTCTCTCTCCTGCTCTTAACGTCCTTTGAATCTTGTGAACTGCTTTCTCTACATCATCATTTATTTACAGGATGATAAATATAATTGTAGCCAGCCATAGGCAAATTCTTATCAGTGGGCTACAATAGCTGCCTCATTTGGGGGTGATTTTATCTATAATTTTTGCCCTCTTATGTCCAAAAGGCCTGCACAGCCCAGTTATTGAAGCCATGGGGTCTTGCCCAGAGCTCTTCCATCAGCACCAGCGTCAGCAGTTCGGGAAGCCAGCATAGCTCCTTGGAGGCTCCAAGCATGGCCAGGGAACTGCCCTTGCAAATTCAGACCTTTAAAGGGACGCCCACTTCCGCTGCATGAATGTGCTTCCAAAGGTGTGCTCTTGTAGAACCTTCCAGCACACAGGGAAGCAGGCTGGGCTAGTGGCCCTGTTTTATGAGCAAAGCATCAAGGTGCAGGGAGTTTGAAGACCTGCCCGTGGCTTCCACGAGAGTGTCAGAGCCAGGGCACCACCAACCCTTTATTTTCCTTTCTGCACCAGAAGCCAGCGTCTCACATTAGACTGGGAGGCCTTCTGGAGGGTGAGGTACCCACAGAGGCTGGAGGATCACAGGTTGCTACTGCATCCATTTCTGATTTGGACTGGGAGGATAACTGATAACTTCCCTGGTATTCTCGGTTCTGAAATTCTGTTATCCAGATGCATTCAGCTAAACATGGAAAACTGCCTAAACTGTGTACGAGTGAACAGAGCAGTTATCTGTTCAAATGACAGATTCTCATGTGTTAACTCCTTCTTACCAACCCCATCCCTATTGGGCAGGAGAGAAGGCAAAGGAAGAAACGATCCTGGGAAGCAATATCGGGGTTGCAAAGGTACTGAATACCTTGGAGGAAAACAGCAAGTCCTCCATGGGAATCATCTGAGTACCACAGTGGACTCAAAAGCCATGCCCAGCAAAAACAGTGTTTTATTTTGAAGAAATAAAAATGTTGTTGATGAGCGAGGCATGGAAATAGTTTACTAGAAGGAATCTGAAAGTTGGAAAAGGGAATACGAGCAGGTAAGTAGTAGGTTTAATTATTCAGGATGGAGCAGACAGAGGAGGTGGTGAGGGGAGCTCCAGGGATGGTGTTGACCCACCGGCTGATGGAGGCAGGGCAGAGGCTTTGGAGTCATATGGAGGGGATGTGGGGGATGTCCAGAGATACACCTATAAAATAATTCCAAGTAGCTTGGTGGAAACTTGTGAGTCCAGACAGCTCAATGCTGACATACAAACTTTTTACTTAATAATTTGGTGCATTTAATGGCAATAACTACTAAAGAGTTTGGGGGGAAAGTTATGGTATCTGATTTTGGAAAACAACAATACTTTTCCTCTCCAGATTTACTACAAAGATGCTCTAACTCTCAGAGTCTTTCTTTTGTCAGTCCCTTGACCTGGGTTCCCTGCAGGGTCTTCTCTCCCTGGTCAGCCTTTAAAGCCCATTCTTTTTATCTGACTTCCTGGACATGCTGCCTCTCCAGGACACATTAGATCTGATTCCTGTTTTTGATCCCATAGATGATTGGAGACCAAGGTGTCCTCCACATTTTTCAACTGAATGTGCTCCAAGAACCCTAGTTCAAGATCAAGTTATATTGGAATTATCTGTCCACTTTGGGGTAACACTCCACCACGTGCGTGCATGCTCAGTCACTTCTGTCATGCCTGACTCTGTGACCCCATGGACTGTAGCCCACCAGGCTCCTCTGTCCATGGGAGTCTCCAGGCAAGAATACTGGAGTGGGTTGCCATGCCCTCCTTCAGGGGATCTTCCCAATCCAGGGATTGAATCTGCATCTCCTGCAGTGCAGGTGGATTGCTTACTCACTGAGCCACTTGGGAAGCCCAACTCTCCACCACGTCATTGGCCAAAACAAGTCACGTGGACAGTACTGATATCTGTAGACTATAGCTGTGTGATCTTTCCCAAAGAAGTCTGACTGGCTTCATTGCCTGGATATACAGTCTGCACACGAGATACACAATTACTCATTTTCACGTAGACACAGTCCCTTCTGAAGCAATACATTCTGTTAATTTTATTTCAACTTAATTTTGACTTTTCCAGAATCAAAGGACTCGGGAAATTTATTAGGATAATCTCATTTCATTCCAGGAATGTTTGGCCCATGGTTCTCAACCTCTGGACTTTTGTGTGGAGGTGGAGACTGAATTATTTCAAAGAGAAAGCAGTGCTATATATATGTTAGTACTTCCCACAGACTAAGTAATATGATACATACACAGGTAGATAGATGGATGGATAGATAGATAGATAGATAGATAGATAGATAGATAGATAGATAGATAGATGCTGGGAAATAGTGAGGGCAGGAGGAGAAGGGGGTGACAGAAGATGAGATGATTGGATACATATCACCAACTCAATGGACATGAGTCTGAGCAAACTCTAGGAGATGGTGATGGACAGGAAGCCTGGTGTGCTGTAGTCCTTGGGGTCACAGAGTTGGACATGACTTAGCAACTGAAAGAGAATAATAGATAGGCAGATAAAGTACTTAATATACGTCAGTGACTTTTCTAAGTGTTTTATACATGTTTACTCAAGTATCAGCAAACTTTTCCTAAAGTGGGAAAGATCCTAAGCATTTTTTGCTTTGTGGGCCATGAAATCCTTCTCATAACTGTGTAACAGCCTGCCATTCTTGTGTAAAAGCAGCTGCAGACAATAAATTCATATGAGCATGTCTGTGTCCTAATACCGATTTGTTTATAAAAATGAGCTGGCTTTACTCATGGGCTGCAGTTCGTGGACCCCTGTATTAACTTATTTTTTCTTCTGATAATCCTAATATTACCCTCATTTTATAGTTAAAGGAGCTGAGGCTCACAGAGGTGCCCTGATAAAAGGTGATCTTATTAGAGGTCACCCAGATGGTAAGTGGGAGAGTCATACTTGGAACAGAGCAGCCTGTTCAGGGTCCATGTTCCTCACAATCAGGATGCACTGCTTCTCTGGTCGTGATGTCCTGGTGTATTCAGATTGACTACTGAAGCATAGATCAGAAAAAGAGGGATTGGCTCCCCAGATATTTAATAGCTTGGCCATTTTATGGTTGATCCGTCTCACCATCAAAGACACACATTATTCCAGCTTCCATCATGCTGAGGTTGTGTGCCATGTTTAACCATACCAGATATAAAACTAGATAATATATTAATACAAAGTGGTAAAAATGTACCATCTCATGATTTCTGGCACTCACTTACATACAACTCGGGGAATGGTCAAGTTTCTTATTGGTGCCCCTCCCCCAGAAGGGGGGGCTCAGTTGCTCAGTTGTGTCTGACTCTTTGCAACCCCAAAGACTGTAGCCCACCAGGCCCCTCTGTCCATGGAATTCTCCAGGCAAGAGTTCTGGAGTTGGAGTCCATTCCCTTCTCCAGGGGATCTTCCGAACCCAGGGATCGAAACCGGGTCTCCTGTATTGCAGGCAGATGCTTTACCATCTGAGCCACTAGGGAAGCCCTTCACCAGGGTAGAATAAAAGCCAAAAAACACAGCAGAGAGACTGTTCCAGGATGAGAAAGTTCACTGTGGTCACAGGAGTGACTTTATGTTCAAAAGGCTGAATCCCAGTGACGGCCACTCTCTCACCCTGTGACCATGCACACATCACCCTGCTTCTTTCTCCACATCTGGGTGTTCTCTGAAAGGTGGCGGTAAGATACCCAGTTACAGGCTTGTTGTGAAAAATGCTGTTCAGTCGCTCGGTCGTGTCTCACTCTTTGCGACCCCATGGACTGCAGCATGCCAGGCTTCCCTGTCCTTCACTATCTAGTAAAGACAAGTGTTGGGAGAGTTATAACACCCTATAGCTATAGGGCAAAGAACCACTGCCAACCCTATTGGTCACGGTAGGGTTTTTGCTGTAATTCTAGGTGACTGGAGTGTGGTTGATTGCCTTTGGAGAAAGAAGGTTCTAAACATATGCAAACTGCAGTTAAGAGTCATTTAATTACAAGTCACTCACACTTATTTAAGGAAAATGGCTAGCTTTTTGAATCTCAAGTGATTTTCTAGAAGACTCAGAATTGTGCAGGATCACCAAAGCATGTTTACTCATGAAGTAAAGCAGCTAGCCTTGCTGTCATGGGTCCTCTTGTGGGGACAGTGATCTTTACCTTGACTGCTTCTTGTAATGCGATGTACTTTGTCGGACGAGGCTCCCCCAGTTATCATTATGATCTCTCAGGCTATATTTGTCACTGATTCCTCTGTCCTTCTCTTTAGTGCTTTGTACTGACCTCTGGCTCCTTGGCGGCTCCGATGTTATAGAACCCACCTGTCATGCAGGAGACCTGGGTTCGATCCCTGGGTTGGGAAGATCCCCTAGAGAAGGAAATGATTGCCCACTACAGTATTCTTGCCTGAGAAATCCCATGGACAGAGGAGCCTGGCAGGCTCCTCTGTCCATGGGTTTGCAAAGAGTCAGACAAGACTGAGTGAGCACACACACTGGCTCCTTTGCACTGACCTCTGTTTGCCTGAGGTTACTAGGCTTCATTTGCTTGTTGGTTCATTCAGTCAATATGTAGCTGTCTCCTATGGGTCAGGCCTCCTTCTACCTGTGAGCGAAGAGGAGCTGGTGAAATACGAACCCAATATGGCTCCTGTCCTCTTTCAGCCCCCTTCTCCCTTCTTGGCTGGAATTTGAGTGATTTGGGCGACAGGAGTTCTTCTTTCTCTACTACTTTGTTGAAGATCTGAATTACTATATCCCAGAGATGTAAAGGAAGAATCTAAGAACTCATGGTGGTTCTTTTATGAATGAAGTTTTATGGCATTGAATATGTAATGCCTGTTTTGACCTACTTGAGAAGTTTTATTTCCCCTAGATAATCCTAGCAACAAATATTGATTTAGTATCTACTGTGTGGTGAGCACTCTGGGGACACAATGGAAAATTCTATAGCTGTGAACTCCTGTCTTCAAGGAGTTTGCAGACTAGTGAGGAAGACAGGAAATAAAAAGTAGTAAGTGAAACATGATAATTCAACATAGTTACAGGTTGTTTTAAATGTTCCAGAGAAACAAGGGGGAAAGAGAGTGTGGGGACAGGGTGGGAGAGAGTCTATTTTAAATTAGGGAAGCATGGAGGTCTCTATCCTGAGGAATTAAACAGTACTGTGAGGAGCAGAGGGTGCCATCCATCCATTAATGAGGAATGCAGGAAGGCAGTGTGGCTGGATCTGGGTGACTTAAAAAGAGACACGGTTGCCAAGAGAGGTGGTCCAGATTAGACAGGCTGGGAAGCAATGGAAAGAGTTTTTATTTTATTCCAAGTTCAGTGGAAAATCAATGAAGGATTTTAACCTATAAGATCATGGCATGATATTGGGTGAAAGAGGTCACTCATTCTAATGGTTTTCTTCATTGAAGGAATAAATTGTAAGGGAGGAAATGTGGATGCAGAGAGGCAAGCTTGGGGGCTATTTTAAATCTCCCATAGTCACATGGACTGGAGATGGAAGTGAATAGATAGATCTGAGACACATGTTGGAGGCAGAAGGAATGACATCTGCAGGAGGCTGTTTTGAGGTGGGCTGAGAGGGAGGAAGGAACTTAGAGGCAGGAGGATGGGCAAATCAAGAATGAGTCCTGCGTTGAGGAAATGAATGAATGGTGGTCCCAATTTCTGAGAGGAAGAATGATCTCTGGGCAGGCTGAGTTTTAAATATAATAGACCTTCACGTTGAAGAGCCAGATCGGCAGGTGGGTATGTGAGTTTCATCTTGCTACATAAATCTGTGAGGTGTCAGCCATGTAACTGTATCTAAAATAGTTGCTTGAATGAGAGACTCTAAGGATAAAGGACAAGAGGACTCTGGAAGGATCCATGATAACACTAACAGCTGGAGATCAGGTGAAGGAGGAGGAGACCTCAGTGGAGTGCCTGATAGATTAGGAGGAAAGGTAGGAATGTAGGGGAGTCTTGGACATCAAGAGAGGAATGGTTGGGTGGCCTTGGCTGTATTAGATGCTTCTTGAGATGTGAAGATGAGGTCCATGAAGTGTTCTCAGGATTTGGCATCATCAAAATGGTCAGAGATCTGGACAAGGGCCGTCTCTGCAGAGTTGTGGACAGAAACCTTCTTGCAGAGGTTGTAGGTGAGTGGCTGGTGATGCTGTGCAGATGAGTATGTGATTTACTCTTTGAGAAAGTCTGCTTGTGTGGGAGAAGCAACGAGTGGGGCCACAGTAAAGGAGAATGTTTAGGAGGGGAAACTGGGGTTTCTTGTTATGTGTGTATGTGTTTTTTGTAAAGATGAGATATAGCAAGCATGTTATGATGGGCACAGTGATCCAGTAGAGAGTACTGATGAGAGAGAAAAAACAGATACCAGGGAGAGAAAAAAAAACACAAGGAATGAGATCTTCAAGAAAGCCAGGTCGTGGGGCTACAGACTCCAGCACGGGATCACCTTGGAGAAGGTGATGGGTTGGGCGCAGAGCTGAGTGTGATTTTTTTTTTTTTTTTTTTTTTTTTTTAGTTGGAGGCTAATTACTTCACAACATTTCAGTGGGTTTTGTCATACATTGATATGAATCAGCCATAGAGTTACACGTATTCCCCATCCTGATCCCCCCTCCCACCTCCCTCTCCACCCAATTCCTCTGGGTCTTCCCAGTGCACCAGGCCCGGGCACTTGTCTCGTGCATCCCACCTGGGCTGGTGATCTGTTTCACCATAGATAATATACATGCTGTTCTTTTGAAACATCCCACCCTCACCTTCTCCCACAGAGTTCAAAAGTCTGTTCTGTACTTCTGTGTCTCTTTTTCTGTTTTGCATATAGGGTTATCGTTACCATCTTTCTAAATTCCATATATATGTGTTAGTATGCTGTAATGTTCTTTATCTTTCTGGCTTACTTCACTCTGTATAATGGGCTCCAGTTTCATCCATCTCATTAGAACTGATTCAAATGAATTCTTTTTAACGGCTGAGTAATATTCCATGGTGTATACCTTATCCATTCATCTGCTGATGGGCATCTAGGTTGCTTCCATGTCCTGGCTATTATAAACAGTGCTGCGATGAACATTGGGGTGCACAATTCTCTTTCAGATCTGGCTTCCTCAGTGTGTATGCCCAGAAGTGGTATTGCTGGGTCATATCGCAGTTCTATTTCCAGTTTTTTAAAAAATCTCCACACTGTTTTCCATAGCGGCTGTACTAGTTTGCATTACCACCAACAGTGTAAGAGGGTTCCCTTTTCTCCACACCCTCTCCAGCATTTATTGCTTGTAGACTTTTGGATAGCAGCCATCCTGACTGGCGTGTAATGGTACCTCATTGTGGTTTTGATTTGCATTTCTCTAATAATGAGTGATGTTGAGCATCTTTTCATGTGTTTGTTAGCCATCTGTATGTCTTCTTTGGAGAAATGTCTGTTTAGTTCTTTGGCCCATTTTTTGATTGGGTCATTTATTTTTCTGGAATTGAGCTTCAGGAGTTGCTTGTATATATATATATATATATATATATATATATATATATATATATATATATTTTTTTTTTTTCCCAGTGGGTTTTGTCATACATTGATATGAATCAGCCATGGATTTACATGTATTCCCAATCCCGATCCCCCCTCCCACCTCCCTCTCCACCCGATTCCTCTGGGTCTTCCCAGTTTGTATATTTTTGAGATTAATCCTTTGTCTGTGTCTTCATTTGCTATTATTTTCTCCCAATCTGAGGGCTGTCTTTTCACCTTACTTATAGTTTCCTTTGTAGTGCAAAAGCTTTTAAGTTTCATTAGGTCCCATTTGTTTAGTTTTGCTTTTATTTCCAATATTCTGGGAGGTGGGTCATAGAGGATCTTGCTGTGATTTATGTCAGAGAGTGTTTTGCCTATGTTCTCCTCTAGGAGTTTTATAGTTTCTGGTCTTACATTTAGATCTTTAATCCATTTTGAGTTTATTTTTGTGTATGGTGTTAGAAAGTGTTCTAGTTTCATTCTTTTACAAGTGGTTGACCAGTTTTCCCAGCACCAGTTGTTAAAGAGGTTGTCTTTTTTCCATTGTATATCCTTGCCTCCTTTGTCAAAGATAAGGTGTCCATAGGTTCGTGGATTTATCTCTGGGCTTTCTATTCTGTTCCATTGATCTATATTTCTGTCTTTGTGCCAGTACCATACTGTCTTGATGACTGTGGCTTTGTAGTAGAGTCTGAAGTCAGGCAGGTTGATTCCTCCAGTTCCATTCTTCTTTCCCAAGATTACTCTGGCTATTCGAGGTTTTTTGTATTTCCATACAAATTGTGAAATTATTTGTTCTAGTTCTGTGAAAAATACCGTTGGTAGCTTGATAGGGATTGCATTGAATCTATAGATTGCTTTGGGTAGAATAGCCATTTTGACAATATTGATTCTTCCAATCCATGAACATGGTATGTTTCTCCATCTGTTTGTATCCTCTTTGATTTCTTTCATCAGTGTTTTATAGTTTTCTATGTATAGGTCTTTTGTTTCTTTAGGTAGATATACTCCTAAGTATTTTATTCTTTTTGTTGCAATGGTGAGTGGTATTGTTTCCTTAATTTCTCTGTCTGTTTTTTCATTGTTAGTATATAGGAATGCAAGGGATTTCTGTGTGTTAATTTTATGTCCTGCAACTTTACTATATTCATTGATTAGCTCTAGTAATTTTCTGGAAGAGTCTTTAGGGTTTTCTATGTAGAGGATCATGTCATCTGCAAACAGCGAGAGTTTCACTTCTTCTTTTCCTATCTGGATTCCTTTTACTTCTTTTTCTGCTCTGATTGCTGTGGCCAAAACTTCCAACACTATGTTGAATAGTAGTGGTGAGAGTGGGCACCCTTGTCTTGTTCCTGATTTCAGGGGAAATGCTTTCAATTTTTCACCATTGAGGGTGATGCTTGCTGTGGGTTTGTCATATATAGCTTTTATTATGTTGAGGTATGTTCCTTCTATTCCTGCTTTTTGGAGAGTTTTAATCATAAATGAGTGTTGAATTTTGTCAAAGGCTTTCTCTGCATCTATTGAGATAATCATCTGGTTTTTATCTTTCCACTTGTTAATGTGGTGTATTACATTGATTGATTTGCGGATATTAAAGAATCCTTGCATTCCTGGGATAAAGCCCACTTGGTCATGGTGTATGATTTTTTTAATATGTTGTTGGATTCTGTTTGCTAGAATTTTGTTAAGGATTTTTGCATCTATGTTCATCAGTGATATTGGCCTGTAGTTTTCTTGTTTTGTGGCATCTTTGTCTGGTTTTGGAATTAGGGTGATGGTGGCCTCATAGAATGAGTTTGGAAGTTTACCTTCTGCAATTTTCTGGAAGAGTTTGAGTAAGATAGGTGTTAGCTCTTCTCTAAATTTTTGGTAGAATTCAGCTGTGAAGCCATCTGGTCCTGGGCTTTTGTTTGCTGGAAGATTTTTGATTACAGTTTCAATTTCCTTGCTTGTGATGGGTCTGTTAAGATCTTCTATTTCTTCCTGGTTCAGTTTTGGAAAGTTATACTTTTCTAAGAATTTGTCCATTTCATCCAAGTTGTCCATTTTATTGGCATAGAGCTGCTGGTAGTAGTCTCTTATGATCCTTTGTATTTCAGTGTTGTCTGTTGTGATCTCTCCATTTTTCATTTCTAATTTTGTTAATTTGGTTCTTCTCTCTTTGTTTCTTAATGAGTCTTGCTAATGGTTTGTCAATTTTGTTTATTTTTTCAAAAAACCAGCTTTTAGCTTTGTTGATTTCTGCTATGTTCTCTTTAGTTTTTTGCATTTATTTCTCCCCTAATTTTTAAGATTTCTTTCCTTCTGCTAACCCTGGGGTTCTTCATTTCTTCCTTATCTAATTGCTTTAGGTGTAGAGTTAGGTTATTTATTTGGCTTTTTTTTGTTTCTTGATGTAAGCCTGTAACGCTATGAACCTTCCCCTTAGCACTGCTTTTACAGTGTCCCATAGGTTTTGGGTTGTTGTGTTTTCATTTTCATTCATTTCTATGCATATTTTGATTTCTTTTTTGATTTCTTCTATGACTTGTTGGTTATTCAGAAGTGTGTTATTTAGCCTCCATATGTTTGAATGATTTTAACTGAGGAAGTTCAGGTGAAGTTTCTGCTTAGACAAAGGGTGGAGGGGGAAGGATTATGAGAGCTTTTAGGAGAGAAGACAGAGATGAGAAACTTAAAATCACACTTCAGGGAGATGGAAAGAAGCCTGCTAGACACAGAAGTGTGTTGAGTGTCTGTTCCCTGTGAGGAAGGCTCATGGAGACCTGGATTCTGGAGAACTTAAATCTAACTGTGCTGTGTATTACAGTGCATCTTTCTATAATATCTTTCTCTTATTCCCCAATATTTTTTATTTTCCTTTGAGAACCAGGATAAAGTTGGACTCCATGAATTTCTCTGTGATTTTTTACTCCTAGGTTAATTTTATTGAGGTTCTTATATCTATTGAATTTCATAAACATCTCTCATTTTTCCAGGTCGCACATTCCTCTTTCAGAAATTATGTAAATGTTCATTTGTCAAATTGGGACACTTACAAAATAATGACTTCAAATTTTACTTAACATCAAGATTTATGTGTTATTTGCATATTTTATAATAAGACTATATTTAATATATATACAAACAACAACTAACATAAATATACTTTTAGATTGTGAAACTTATGTAACATATAATCAAAGATTATTTTTTCTACATATAAAATGATTGGTATAAATAAATTGGGAAAATTGATTTATTATACCTTCTCATCTTTTCCAAAATATGTTTGAGATATTTCACAATTTGCACTTGCCTAAACATTTGGCATGCATGAATGTGTGTGTAAACAAAGATTTCTTCTTTTCTAAACTGGAAATATCTAAACTAATTTTCTAATTTCCTGGGAATATCTGTTAGAGTCAATAATGTCAGTGAACCAGGCTTGGGTCCTCTTGCCCACATACAGTAAAGCTAATCTACTGACAGTAAGTCATGGTGAAGGCAAGTGCAGCTTTTTTGTAAAGGCTAGTACAAGGGAAAGGGATGGCTTGTGCTCAAACCTCTCAAACTGCCCGAAGAGGTCCAGCAAAGCATTTTTAAAGGCCAGGTGAGGGAGGGGTGGCCCAGGGTATATGGAATCAGCCCATGCACAAGTCTCTGATTGGCTGATGGTGAGGTAACAGGGCAGGGTCACAAGGGTCCTGGCTCATGATCACCAAGTAGTTAATTTCTTGCATTTGGTGGTGGTCTTAGCATCTGTAACACAACTCAGGAAGTGTACCTCAGGATACTGTTATCCAGGAACTTCAGAGAGGAGCTACAGCAGAGGATATGGGGGAAGGGTCTGTCCTGGGAAGGGAAGGTTCCATACTGTCCTGCTCAGTTACAATAAGAAACAATGGAGAATGTTTAAGATCTAGTTTCTTAGCAACTTTGAAGTATGTAGTACGGTAATGGCAATATAAAAACACAGGTAGTACTGTAATCATTTTTCTGACTAATGCTATGGTGGACAGCATGTTGTAGTTATAAATGTATGAAAGCAATATATTGTACACCTTAAGCTTATACAATGTTGTTGTTTAATTGCTAACTCCTGTCTTACTCTTTGCGACCCCAAGGACTGTAACCTGCCATCCTCCTCTGTCCGTGGGATTTCCCAGGCAAGAACACTAGAGTGGGTTGCCATTCCCTCCTCCAGGGGATTTGCCTGACCCAGGGATGGAATCCCTATGTCTCCTGCATTCTCAGACTGGTTAGGCGGGTTCTAACCAGGGAAGTCCAAACTTATACACTTTTATGTCAGTTATATCTCAATAAAAATAAGCCAGTAAATTAACATAGTTCTGATCACAAAGTAAACACTCAATAAATATTAGCAATTTTTTTTAAAAGAGCTAATGAAGGTAAATTATACCCAAAAAGAAAGCAAACTAGTAACTTCTTCAGGTAGCCTGGCCCTTCCCGCCTGAGGCACACGCGCAGCCACCTCAACCCTCCTGGTGAAGCAGTATTTAAGGACACGAAAACACTGGTGCTGACTTTCATCTTCTCTGGGCTTCCTTCTTTTCTTTGGAAGAACTTTCTGTCTTCCAGGAGACCTTGCTTCGAAGCATCTTTAGTGCATCATGAGGCTGTTTATTTCTATACTTTATGAAATCCTGTGCCTCCATTCTAAGGATCTGAGGAGTCAGGGGGAAAGGAAAAAAAAAATTATTATTATTTTTTCCCTTGAATCTGGCTATCTTACAGCCCTGCTGGGGACATATTACTTAAGGTAATATTCAGATAAGACAGGTGTGAGGAAAGATTTTATATCTCTGAGCCTTATTCATCCTTTTCCTACAAGTGTTGTTTTGCCAGAAGCTAACTGAGAGTCAGTCCTGTTTTATTTCACTGTGGCCCAATGATACAGGCAAGGACAATTTTCTATGTTAGCAAAGTGGGAACTGAGAGGCTAAGGGGTGATGTGGGGTCCTGGCAAGGAGGTGATGGGCCCAGGGTCCCAGCAGGATGCTAATGTATGTTGTGGTCCTAGGCAGGCAGCCCTGGTGAGATAAGTCAGAATGTGTATGTATGTTCAGAATTTGGGGCCGCCAGGTCGCCCTTGAGGCCTAGCTCCACTTCCTGGAAAATAAGCAAGTCTTCCAAGAGTGAGCTCATTTGAAAAATCTTGTGTTTTGAAAGATTATTCCTGGAGACCACCCCTTGGGCTGTGGCATAAAGGATAAGCATCACTATCTAATCAGATCTGGGTGAGCTTCTGGTGGACTACAATTTCTAGTGTTAATGCCTTCAACAACAAAAAACAAAAGCAAAATTACCCACTCTCCCCAGGCGAGCGTTTTCTCATGACCACATATTTACATACTAAAGTTTATTCTGGAGGAGGAGGAAGATGAAAAAATGATTGCAGAGTTCGCCCTTTGAATCTGCAGCTGCTTTCAAAAGGCCCCTATTTCAAAGGTGGGTCCTCTGCATCCTTCTGTTTGCAAAACCACACGTAGGCACTCTATTTATTTAGTCTCTTATTTGAAAAGAAGCTTTCCTTCTGCCTTAGAAGAAGCTCATTACAGACAGATTTCACCTTTCTGTTGGAAAAGATGTCTCCTTGAAATGAAAATGTATGAATGTTAGATCCATAGCATGTAGCTTCCGGGCTATCCTTTTGATCCAGTTCCGAATGCATTTGTTAAAAAGCCACTTTATTGATTTTTTTTAAGCTGCTTTTTGCCCTGTTTGGAGCATTTGTACATATGCACATCACAATTTTTGCTACATCAAAATGCTTAATAAGTTCACTGCACTCACAAAAAAGCATGCAAAACAAAGAGACTTTTCTCTGTAAAGATTTCTGCCACTTAACCTCCAGTATGAAAGTTGTTTTTAATGTGCTCCCTCTGAATAGCTTCAGAATATTTTATGCAGTCTTCAGTGAGAGAGCCAGCCCAGGTCCACCTTCAGATCTCCTTTTCAGAAAGCGGTGTGCTGTGGATAAAGGGGGATTTGACAGAGCAAGTACAGGCATCTGATATCCATTTTGTTGGATAAAAGGCAGTTTACTTCAATTATTCATTTAATTGGTTACATTTGTGGGTAGCACTTCATTGTTGTTCACTCACGAAGTTGTGTTTGACTCTTTACAACCCCATGGATTACAGCACGCCAGGCTCCTCTGTTCTCCACTATCTCCCACAGTCTGCTCAAATTCATGTCCATTGAGTCCGTGAAGCTAGCTAACCATCATATCCTCTGCTGCCCCCTTCTCCTTTTGCTTTCAATCTTTCCCAGCATCAGGGTCTTTTCCAGTGAGTCGGCTCTTCAAATCAGGTGGCCCAAGTATTGGAGCTTTAGCATCAGTCCTTCTAATGAATATTCAGGGTTGATTTCCTTTAGGATTGACTGGTTTGATCTCCTTGCTGTCCAAGGGATCCTCTAGAGTCTTTTCCAGCACCACAATTCAAAAGCATCAGTGCTTCAACTCCCAGCCTTCTTTATGGTCCAACTCTCACATCCATATGAAAAACCATAGCTTTGACTATGCAGACCTTTGTTGGCAATATGATGTCTCTGCTTTTTAATACACTGTCCAGGTTTCTCATAGCTTTCCTTCTAAGGATCAAGCATCTTTTAATTTCATAGAAGTAATTTTATTTCAATTATTCATTTAATTGGTTACATTTGTGTGTGGCACTAGCTTCCAGACAAGTGTTGAGAGTATTTGATGTACATGAAGATAGCTATTAATTTAATAATAAATGGAAATTTAGCCAGGTAACTAAGGTGATGGTTCTTCATTAGGTCCAATTGTAATACAAGGAGTAAGCACATTGTAACCTTTAATGTTGGGTTTTTTTTTTTTTTTTTCTTTTCTTTTCCTTTTTTGGTATTGGATACATACAAGTCAGTGTTAAGTGCTTTTAATTCTAACAAATATTTCCTGAGGACAGGTGTTGAGCCAGTTCGATCAAAAGCACTATTTGAAAGGCAAAGCTGGGTTTGTTCTAGTCCTGACTTCAAGTCACAGGAAGCCCAAAGGCACCCAGTGTGGGCTGTTCCAGGAACCTTCAAATACCCTTAGGGTTAGGGGCTTTTCTGTTAGAAGACCCTTCATGCAGATATAAAAATGAACACGTGCTGAAGATTTCATGTAGCTTATTCAATGAGGGAGCTGAAAAGATGTTGCGACCAGTTTAAAAGAGAAACATTTGAAACAGAAGCATTTATCCATCAGGAATATTGAAATACATATGTGAATGGGGGTAGAACTGGTTTTTCCTTGGGGAGTGGGGAGAGACGTCATTAAACCCCTACCAAATGGGGCAGAATTTGTGTGAATATCAGTTACCGGCAAACTACAGAATTCTAGAGTAGCTCAAAGACAATGACATCCAGAATCAGATCATCTCTGCAGGTTTCATAGTTTTCAACTGAAGTGCACATGTTTTTCCACGCCTCCAGCAGAGTGGCTGACACACAAAAGCCATTATTGTATTTTTTTTTTTTTTTACTTTAAAGGTGGGAAAGCATCCTCACATAGGGGACCAAGTGAAAGTCAAGGGATAAGAAGTGAGAAGGAAGATGATGACTGTGGGTTCCAGTGGTGTTTGTGGGAATATACATGAACTTTAGACTAAATTAAGCTATTGCGTATTTAAAAATCCTAGTCCTATTTAGAGATCTTTTTCATGGTGGTGGTAAGTGACGCATGAAGTGACTTTCCAATTTCTTACACTTACCCCTTACTGTTCTATTTCTGTGGCTGATCCGTGGCTCCACCCACTGCCGGCCCTGACTCCCTTCCCAGTTCTTCTCTTTGTGCATCAGACTCTGCATTAAAGCAGTTCTTTAACGCATTTGGAGCCATCTCTGTGTTGTGTGTGTGTGTGTGTGTGTGTGTTAGTTGCTCAGTCGTGTCAGATTCTTTGCAACACCATGGACTGTAGACCTCGGGCCTCCTCTGTCCATAAGATTCTCCAGGCAAGAATACTAGAGTGGGTAGCCATTCCCTTCTCCAGTGATCTTCCTGACCCAGGGATCGAACCCAGGTCTCCTGCATTGCAGGCAGATTCTTTACCATCTGAGCCACAGGGAAGCCCCTCTGTGTACTACCTCCAAATAAACTTACCAAATACACTTAATGCAAAAGCAAGATGGAGATGGATACTTGTTAAGGGAGGAGTCTGGAAAGTTGAGCTCTGGTGGAAACCGTGGCTCCCCTCTCCCCCAGCCCATGACTGGACTTGTTCCAGCGAACACCTGCCCCTCCTGGTCAGCAAAAACCAGCACACAGGAAACAGAGGGCTCGGCGGCCAGGGCCTGGCCCTGCCCGTCAGGCCCCATTAACATGTTCTGTAAATCAGAGCTTCTGACCACAAGATCCTCTGCTCTGTCATGGGGATGTTATGGTTCTCTAGGGTGTCCATTTTCTTGCTGTTTTCCTCAGTTGCCACAATGAATTGAGCCCCCCTCTGGTAGTGGGTTGACGTGTCGCCTGGAACAGATTTTATGAAAGGATCTTTGTAGCTGCGTCTTGAACTGGGAAGGCTGAAATGAGGAAGAAGAAATCCAGAGAATGTTGGGTATGAGGCAATATACACTATTTGTTACTAATTGTAAGCTCACCTCAACATACCAGGCTCCATTATTGCAGTCAAGCTGTTTTTTTCTTTTTAAATTTTATGTAAGGATAATGAGCATAGAATAAAATTCATCGTTTTTAAGTTTACTTCTGCAAATTTTGGCAAATGCATACACTCAAATAACCTTTGCCATGATCCGGTGTAGAACATTGACATTAACTCCCCCAAACATCCCAGACCTCCTTCTGTAGTCAACTTCCTCTCAGCTTCTTCCCACCCCCTATCCCTCCAAAAAACACAACTCTGGTCGCCTTTTGAGTCTCACTTCTCTCACTTATCATGATGCACTTGAGGTTATCAATACAGCCATTATAAACGTTCACTTACAGATTTTATGTGAACATTGTTTTTATTTCACGTGAGTGAATACCTAAGAGCAGCACTTCAGAGTTGCATGGTATTAATAAGTAAAAATGTAACTTTATTAAGACCTGTCAGATTGTTTCCAAAACGGCTAATTCATTTTGAGTCCCGCCTAGCAGTGTGTGAGACAGAGTTCCTCTGTATTGTCAGATCCTCACCAGCACTTGGTATTGTTGGATTTCTTCCTTCTTCCCTCTCCCTCCCTTCTTCTCTTCTCTTCTCCCTTCTTCCCCCTTCTCTCTGTCATTCTAAAAGGTGTCATAGTATTGTCAGACGTGATTTAAATTGACTAATTTAAATGACTTAATGGCTAATATGTTGGACCTTTCCTCCGTGTGCTTATTCGCTCTCTGTGTCTGTATCAAGGTGTCTGTTCAAATATTTTGACTGGGATTACTTTTCACCAGCTTTCTGATTCAGATTTTATCTTTCACAAAAAAAGAATGCATTAAGTCTTGAAACTGTGGACTAGCATATTTATGATGCTTGCGGATGTGATGGGAAAACAAGCTTCTAGAATAAATTATTTTGTAGATCATGTAGGAGTAGATATTAAGGTGATAACCAGCAGAAGCTGTCACCAGGAATAAGTTATGCTATAAGGGACCTGGTGTCCTTTTGGTCTGGTGAGTTAAATTGTATATTAGAATAATTTAATAGGTGTAATATTTTATATCATACTTGCAAGCAAAATGGAGAACTGTGAACTGCATAATAATAAAATTAGAGTGAATTCTATTTTTTGAAAAACATTACCCCTAAAATATTGATTCTTTTTTTTGAGTCTGTCTACCTGGAGGGATGTTCTTAACCTGATGTAATTTACTCACCTATAATGTTCAAATTAGGTAATTCAGAATTTATTAAGGGCTGTGTAGATTGTATCTGACAGAGCACAAATGTGCAGGAAAGACTTGGGCAGTAAACCCAGATGGGCGGTTGTCAGTTTACAGTCCTCTCTCCCACAGCCCCTTCGCGCCTCACACGTGGAGATGACGGTGGTACATGCCATCAGGACATACCCCTTCCAGCTCATCCCACCCCCTGCACTACCCCTTCCAGCCTCCTCCCCTCCTTTCTCAGACCAAGCCCAGTGGATGTTCCATAAGGGCAAAGACCACAGAGGGTTCATAGTTGGATTTCATCGGGTAACTGTAAAAACACAGTTTACTCTTCATTTAGATTTATGAAAATGAAGCTCACATTCTGAGAGCCATCAAGAAGCCCATTGCTCTTAATGTGTACTAACTAGCAAGTTTCTTCTTATCAGAGATGTTTCTTGAAATACAGTACTTTCCTTTCTTAAGGCAATGTCATATTTTAATCAGTCTTAATTAAGCTTGTATTTCAGGAGAAGGAACTGTGAGTAAAGAAAATTTCCTTACAACAACTTCCCATTAGCTATCTATTTTACACATGGTAATGCATATATTTCAATGCTACTCTCTCAATTTGCCCCACCATCTCCTTCCCCTACTGTGTCCATAAGTCTGTTCTCTGTGTCTGAGTCTCTATTCCTGTCCTGAAAATAAGTTCATCAGTACCATTTTTTCTAGATTCCATATATTTGCATTATTATGTGATATTTGTTTTACTCTTTCTGACTTACTTCACTCTGTATAACGTTATAAGGCTCTAGGTTCATCCACCTCATTAGAACTGACTCAAATTCATTGCTTTTTATGGCTGAGTGATATTCCATTGTATATATATGTACCACAGCTTCTTTATCCATTAATCTGTCAATGGATATCTAGATTAGTTGCTATATAGCTTAGGAGTTCAGCTTGCTCCTCTGTGACCAGGGGGGTGGGATGGAGCGGGGTTGGGAAGAAGGTTCATGAAGGAGGGGACATGTGTATACCTATGGCCAATTCATGTTGATAATTGGCAGAAACCAGCACAAAATTCTAAAGCAATCATCCTCCAGTTAAAAATAAATAAATTTTAGAAAGAAAAGAAAATGTCCTTGAGAAAGCAAAGGTATACTTCCTATTGCCCTTGACTCTCCACTTTAATGCAGGCAGCTACACTGATGAGGGCTGTGATGGTGAGGAGTGCCCGGGGACTTTCCATCTGAATGCCCTTCTACTGTCTGAAAACTTGTCTGCCCTGTAAGTGGAGGTGGGAGGAGGACGTGGTGGATGCTGAGTCAGCAGAGTCTCAGATTTTTTTCTGATGTGATTGTAGCTGCCATGGTGACCCTCAGCCAGGGGTGGTTTTACCCCAGGACTCCTGTGACAATGTCAGCCGTCATTTTTGATCGTCCTAATTGAGAGGCAGCTAGTGACACCCAGAGCACAGAGGACAGATTCTACTAAACATCCCATACTGAGCAGGATGTCCCACAACAGAGTAATTGGGGCCGAAGGGTCTGCGCTGTAGAGACCAGGAAACTGCTCAAGTTGCAATACCCGGGAGCCCATGAGGTCAAGAAGTAGCGACCTGGTCCAATGCCATCCTGGACATCGGATATCCAGGGCAGACATAGCATCAGGCCCTGGGCATCTCCAGTGTCCGGCGCTGGTATTTGTGGGGGCTGGGAGGGGGCAGGCTGTACCCTCTGGTGTTGGTTCAGGGACGTGAGCAGTAGCAGCAGTCCACTCTGCGGCTTTCTTTTGCCCTGGGCCTTCACCTGTCTTTGGGCTTTGTCTGTTTTAGGTGTCCTATGACTACGGTCAAGGTCAGTAACTCAGGACTCAGGGGCAGGTTATTATAGCAAAAGAATATACTGCAGAGTCACTACAGGGGAAAGATGCATCGGACGGAGTACGGAGAAGAGCGGCACTGGCTTCCATAGTCCTCCTGTGGGATCTCACAGGACACGTTGTTCCTGTGGCCATGAACTGTGTGCCTTGAACCAAGTGTCCCAGGTCAGGGAAGCCCTCTTGCATCTTGATCCAGGGCCTTTGGGGGTCTGGTCACATGGGAAGGTACCACCAGAAAGAAACATTGGTGACCACCTGGAATCATAATGTTGGTGCAAAACCACCCAAATAAACTGGCAGTGAGGTTGGAGTCTGGGCAGTGGCCGTTGCTCAAGTTCTCTTTGAATCTCAGTGGGGGAGATGCCCGTCCACGTGATATTCTTTTCTCCTTGGGCAAGACCAATCTTGACAGCTTAGGAAGACCTTTTCTTCATGTGCAGGAGGAGTAATTTGTTCCCCAGATTTTGATTATGTCACACTTATTCCTTTTCTAATTATCCCTTATTTGTTCAATATAAGATAATAAATTCTGACAAACAATCAGTGAAAGGGCATCGTGATGTGCTTCATTTTAATTGGCTTGGCTCTTTTTTTTCTTCTCTGCTAAATTATAGCCCATCAACATGAGGTTCCCTGCAGTGAGTAGCTAATAATGTGCCCAGGTGCAGTCAATTTTACTTCCTAAATAAGAAATAATAGCTACAGATCCCCTGAATGTGAAATGGAAGAGTGGGCCGCAACGTCTCTCCTCAGTGGTGCCAGACGCTAGGGTGAGTTTCACATCCTGATCTCCACTCTAACAATTTTCCTTTAAAAATGTGATTGCATTTAATTACACTGATGAATTAGAAGCTACGACCTTCACTGACACACGGAAACTTTTGGAAACTTTTGAGAATTCTCATTTCATTTGGCATCACATTTAACACACACACACACACACACACACACACACACAGCTTTAAAAAATTAGGAGATGTGGGTGGACCTATAGTCCATCATACAGAGTGAAGTAAGTCAGAAAGAGAAAAACTCATATTGTTTATTAATACATATATGTGGAATCCAGAAAAATGCTATAAATGAACCTCTTTGCAGTGTAGGAATAGTGACACAGACAGAAAATGGATGTATGGACACAGGACGAAGGGGAGGGTGGGGCAAATTGGGAGACAGGGATTAAGGTATATATGCTACCATCTTTCAAAATAGATAGCTAGTGGAAACCTGCTGTTTCCACTGAGCACAGAGAGAGTTCAGCTCAGTGTTCTGTGATGACCTAGAGGGGTAGGATGGGGGTAGATAAGAGGGAGATAGGTTCAAGAGGGAGGATATGTATGTACATGTATGTATATCAGTTCAGTTCAGTCACTCAGTCATGTCCGACTCTTTGCAACCCCATGGACTGCAGCATGTCAGGCTTCCCTGTCCCTCACCAACTCCTGGAGCTTGCTCAAACTCATGTCTATCGAGCCAGTGAAGCCATCCAACCATCTCATCCTCTGCCGTTGCCTTCTCCTCCTGCTTTCAATCTTTCCCAGCATCAGGGTCTTTTCAAATGAGTCAGTTCTTTGCATCCGGTGGCCAAAGTGTTGGAGTTTCAGCATCAGTCCTTCCAATGAATATTCAGGACTGATTTCCTTTAGGATTGACTGGTTTGATCTCCTTGGAGTCCAAGGGACTCTCAAGAGTCTTCTCTAACACCACAGTTCAAAAGCATCAGTTCTTTGGTGTTCAGCTTTCTTTATGGTCCAACTCTCACATCCATACATGACTACTGGAAAAACCATAGCTTTGACTAGATGGACCTTTGAGGACAAAGTAATGTCTCTGCTTGTTAATATGCTGTCTAGGTTTGTCATAGCTTTTCCTCCAAGGAGCAAGCGTCTTTTGAGTTCCTGGCTGCATATATATACATGTAGTTGATTCACTTCATTGTACCCTAATAGAACATTGTAAAGCAATTATACTCCAGTAAAATGTTGGAATGTAAAACTACTATGGATAGATAGAAATTAAAGTATCGCTGTTGAATGACCCAGTGACCAATATTCTATTACATTTATTTTCCAAAATGGTGCTAGGAGTTTTCTTTGCCTTTGTGTACCAGTTTCAGAGACACGGATCCAATGGAAAGTCAGTTGTTGGGAACTCTTTCCTCTTTTCCCACATCACTGTTAATAATACTCATTTCTGCCTAAAGCATTTCTAGTGGTTTGTAATTAGCTATGAGGTGAAGGTAAATGTTTTGGATTACTGAATTACTTGATTACTAGTAATCTAGATTTTTTCTAGATTACTTTTGTTATTTCTTGAGTGACAGATTTTACTTTCTTGGGCTCCAAAATCACTGTGGTCAGTGACTGCAGCCATAAAATTAAAAGACACTTGCTCCTTGGAAGGAAAGCTATGACAAGTCTAGACAGCATATCAAAAAGCAGAGACATCATTTTGCTGACACAAGCTCATATAGTTAAAGTTATGGTTTTTCCAGTAGTCATGTACGGATGTGAGGCTTGGATCATAAAAAACGCTGAGCACTGAAGAACTGGTGCTTTCAAATTGTGATGCTGGAGAAGACTCTTGAGAGTCTCTTGGACTTCAAGGAGATCAAACCAGTCAATCCTAAAGCAAATAAACCTTGAATATTCATTGCGAGGACTGATGCTGAAGCTGAAGCTCCAATTTTCCGGCCATCAAATGTGATGAAAAGACCCTGATGCTGGGAAAGATTGAGGGTGGGAGGAGAAGGGGGTGGCAGAGGATGAGATGCTTGGATAGCAGCACCAATGCAATAGACGTGAATCTGAGCAACCTCCAGGAGGTAGTGAAAGACAGAAGAGCCTGACGTGCTATAGTCCATGAGGTCACAAAGAGTTGGACATGACTTAGTGACTGATCAACAATAACAGGCCAACCCAACTCTGGGTGTATAGTTTTCAATAAGCCCAAATCTCCTATTTCTAAGGATGTATTGACAGGCATTTTTACGTTCATATACGGTCATCTGCCAGGGCTTTCCTGATGGCTCAGCTGTAAAGAATCCGCCTGTAATGCAGGAGCCACAGTAGATGTGAGGTCGGTCTCTGGGTTGGGAAGATCCCCTGGAGGAGGGCATGGCAACCCACTCCGGTATTCTTTCCTGGAGAATCCCATAGACAGAGGAGCCTGGCGGTCTACAATCCATAGGGTCGCAAAGAGTCAGACACAATGGAAGTGACTTAGCATAGCAAGGCACGACCATCTGCCACACAATTTCTGTGTTATTTTCATGACCAAATGGCCAATGGCACTCCTGAGATCCCTGAAAACATGGAGAAAGTTGCAAAGGAAAGAGAGTTAGACCTCTTAGAGGAAAGCAAATATGAAAAAAATGACACATGTTGCTGCATCTCCGCTGCTCACCAAGGCCGACAGGCTTTCCAATTTTACCTCCTCAATTCAGTTCAGTTCAGTCACTCAGTTGTGTCCAGTTCTTCGCGACCCCATGGACTGCAGCATGCCAGGCCTCCCTGTCCATCACCAGCTCCTGGAGTTTACTCAAACTCGTGTCCATTGAGTCTGTGACGCCATCCAACCATCTCATCCTCTGTCGTCCCCTTCTCCTCCTGCCTTCAATCTTTCCCAGCATCAGGGTCTTTTCAAATGAGTTAGTTCTTCCCCTCAGGTGGCCAAAGTATTGGAGTTTCAGCTTCAGCATCAGTCCTTCCAATGAATATTCAGAACTGATTTCCTTTAAGATGGACTGGTTGAATCTCCTTGCAATCCAAGGCATTCTCAAAGAGTCTTCTTCAACACCATAGTTTAAAAGCATCAATTCTCTGGGGCTCCTCAGTGGGACTTATTCCAACCAGTTCCCTCCACATCCATGGCCACATTCTGACTCAGCTACCAGTTTCCTTATTCCCTTGTAGAACACACCTTACTGCAGCCAAAGGGATATAAAAACCACCCAGTCACCCACTGCTGTGTAACAAACAACTCCAAAGTCGGTGGTTTAAAGTAACTACCATTTACTTTGCTCATGATCATGAGATTTGCGTGGAACTCTGTTGCTCAACTCACCTCTGTTCTGAGATGCAGGGGCCTCAGCTGTGATTGCATGAATGGCCAGTAGAATGGAAATCTGTCCCCTCCTTGGGGCAAGGCTGATTTGGGGGCTCTTAGAGAAGGCTTCCTAGATGGCACTAGTGGTAAAGAATCCACCTGCTAATGCAGAAGCAGGTTTGATCCCTGGTTCGGGAAGACCTCCTGGAGGAGGGAATGGCATCCCACGCCAGTATCCTTGCCTGAAAAATTCCATGGACAGAGGAACCTGGTGGGCTAAAGTCCATGTGGTCACAAAGAGTCAGACATGACTGAGAGCCTGAGTGCACACACAGAGAAAATTCTTATTCATGGGCCGACCTCTGTCTTACTTTTTCTTCAGCTTGTTTCCTTGTGTCCCCTGCACATGGTACCTTAGTATGGCTTTCTCAGAGTAGTTAGAGTATTCCCAAAGACCAGGGGGACCGAAAGGCTTCTTAAGACCTGAAGTTGGGAATCCTAGAATTTCACTACCCCCACCACTTAATTCTCTTGGTCAAGCAGGTCAGTAAGGCCGACCTGGATTCAAAAAGAGAGGAATAAGATCCCAACTCTCAATGAGCAGTGGACCAAAGAATGTGAGCTGTCTTTAATTTCTCACAAGACACTTTGGTTCGTGTCAGTCTCTGACTTACACCCCTCCCAGTTTTCCCATTGCTTTTCAGATAAAACCTAACACTGTCCATCAATACAGTGCGTGTTCCTGCTGACCAGTGTCTTCTCAGGGTGGGCTCTCCCCAACTGTGCTCTCTAAGCTTCAACATCTCACCCTTCATCGCCTCAAACTAGAATGGTTCTTCCTACCTCATCATCTCCTCTCTGTGCCCTGTCTAGCTAAAGCCCAAGCCCCTTCCAGGTCAACAGTGAAATGCCACTCTTAGGGGACACCTTCATTGGCCTTGGGTGCAGCCACACCCCTCTGTCACACCCTTTCTCGGCACTCAGTTTTATTAAATGATTAATCATGTGGTTTAGTGCTTGTATTTCTCCTGGACTGAAAGCCTCATGAAGGCACAGTATTTTTAATGCTGTTCAATATATTTCTACAGCATCTAGCACAAAATAACTATTTATCAAACCAGTTAGCATCACATTAACTGAAATCCGGAAACAGCACTTATATGTGCATCTTCAGTTACACCAGTTTTGTGAAACAGTTGTCTCCTTGCACCATTCACTGGGGTGTTCATGGTCACAGGCACTGCTGCATGGACACTTAAAATGTCTGAAGATGAGGGCTATAAGTGTAAACCACGTGCTATTTCAAAGACGTAGCACAACAAAAGTGAATTTATCTCATTTATAATATATGTTACATGCTGAAATGATAATAGTTTTGATATACTGGGTTAATGAACTATATTATTAAAAGTAAATTCATCTGTTTCTTTTTCCCTTTTTAATGTAACTGTCTGAAAAAACCTAAGATCACAGACACGGTTCTCCTTTGTGGATCACATCATATTTCTATTGAGCACTGCTGCTCTAGACAGAGGCTTAGTGGTGATATGTGCCTGAAGAAGTGCTGCAGACTGTCATGCTTTGGAATGTTTGTAATGAACATATCAAGGGCACTGAGAAGTCCTGCGAGACACCTGTTCACTCTAAGCTAGTGTTTCCTAAACTGATTTGACCTTCCATTGGGTCCATTCTCTTCAGAATCTTGTGTGTTCATCTTTCATGAAACGTACATAGGTGAACATTGTTAGTTACCTTCCTCCAAGATGCCTGCACGTGAAGTCACAGGCATGGTGCGTTCAGTAGTGAATCTCATTATGGAAATTAGAAGCAAAGCCTTCTTGTTGGGAGCTTGTTGTTGTTCGGTTGCCCAGTCTTGTCTGTCTCTGCAGCCCCGTGGACTGCAGCATGCCAGGCCTCCCTGTCCCTCACCATCTCCTGGAGTTTGTCCAGGTTCCTGTTCATTGCATCAGTGATGCCATCCAGCCGTCTCATCCTCTGATGCCCTCTTCTCCTTCTGCCCTCGATCTTTCCCATCATCAGGGACTTTTCCAATGAGTTGTCTGTTCACATCAGATGACCAAAATACTAGAGCTTCAGCTTTAGTATCAGTCCTTTCAGTGAATATTTAGGGCTGATCTCTCTTAATATTGACTGGTGTGATATCCTTGCTGTCCAAGGGACTTTCAGGAGACTTCTCCAGCACCACAGTTCAAAGGCATCAATTCTTTGGTGCTCTGCCTTCTTTACAGTCCAGCTCTCACCTCACGCATGACCACTGGGAAGACCATAGCCTTGACTATACGGATCTTGGTCGGCAGAGTAATGTCTCTGCTTTTCCACACACTGTCTAGGTTTGTCATCGCTTTCCTGCCAGGAAGCAATCATCTGATTTGATGGCTGCAGTCACCATCTGCAGTGATTTTGGAGCCCAAGAAGAGGAAATCTGTCGCTACTTCCACCTTTTCCCCTTCTATTTGCCATGCAGTAATGGGGCCTGCTGCCATAATCGTAGTTTTTTTAATATGTAGTCTTAACCTGGTTCTTCCACTCTCTTCCTTCACCCTCATCAAGAGACCCTTTAGTTACTCTTCACTTTCCGCCATTAGAGTGGTATCGCCCACTTACGTGAGATTGTTGATGTTTCTCCCGCCTATCTTGATTCCAACTTGTAACTCGTCCAGTCCGGCATTTCCCATGATGTTCTCAGCGTATAGATTAAACAAGCAGGGCGGAGGGGAGACATAGGAGAGATTCAAGGACCTTCCCAGAGTTGTACAGTCCCTTACATAAAGGAAACACACGTGCTCCCCTGGGTGCTGGAAGTCACATGTGTCTGAGATGGTCAGAGCCTTGCCAGGGCTCTGGACTACCTATACTGGGCTCTTTGCCGGAGCCTGGACTCTTTCTTCCTTTGCTTCATTTCTCTCGTTTGCTGAAGAGGCACATCAAGGTAGGAGGCAACTTCAGGCGTACATTGTGTGTGGAGAGATGTATGTCCAACAACTGGGGTCAGGAGGGAAGAATGGATAGACTGTGTCACAGTCAAAGCACCATGTTGCTCTGCAGGTCCCTTGAACTGACTGCCAAAATGTATTTTATTTTTTCTACCATAAATGCCCGGTCTTTCCTCACTGGGCATTCCAGATTTTGCTCTCTGTTGAAAGACGGGAGATACAAATGTGCCATTTCTCATCACAGAACCCTCAGGATTGCCCTCTGGACTGGGTCGTGAGCCTTGTGTTTGTTTTAAAGGTGATTTCGTCCTCATGGGTCAGTGTTGCCATCCAAACCGACTCAATGGACGTGATTTTGAGTAAACTCCGGGAGCTGGTGATGGACAGGGAGACCTGGCGTGCTGTGATGCATGGGGTCGCAAAGAGGTGGACACGACTGAGTGACTGAACTGAACTGAACTGAGTCCTCATGAAAGATTTCTGGTGCCTTTTGATCCTGGGAAATGGTCCATCTCACCATAAGGAAGGATTGTAGCTTCTTACAAATTAATTCCATGAGCACGATGACCCTCTTTGATAGACCATTACCAGAATCATCCTGATATAAGAGCACTGAGAGATAAGAATTCTAATCAGAGCTTGAGTTCATCTTGGCATTCTTACCGGCTTCTGCACATCCTGGGACTAACCTTTCCCAGGTGAGTCCGGCCCATCTTCATTGTCAAAAACAGTGCTGGTCTCTATAATTAGCTCGTAATTCCAATAAAATGTTCACATGTTAGAGCTCTCTATCCCTCCATTCAACACTTCCAATGTGATTTTGTGCCCCCTTCTTCAACAAAGCTCTCTACTTTCCAAATCATCTTCCTTTTCTCTGAGGCCAGGCTCTCCTCCCTCCTGGGTGATTAGAAATATTATTGCATTGTGTTATTCTACCCAGAGCAGAGATGCAAACCATTTTCTTTGAGCATAAATCTTATTTGTCATCCTTACTACAAATCATAGATAACACTAGACCAAGTGTCATCACATATAAGAAGGAAGAAAGCTAGGCAGAATACAACAAAAAGGTATTAATTGATAAAACTAGCCAGGTGTTTTGTCTTCTGCATGCTTAGTCACTCAGGCATGCCTGATTCTTTGCAATCCTTTGAACTGTAGCCTGCCAGGCCCCTCTGTCCATGGGATTTTTCAGGCAAGAAGACTGGAGTGGATTGCCATTTGCTTTTCCAGGGGATTTTCCCATCCCAGGGATCAAACCCATGTCTCCTGTGTCTCCTGCATTGGCAGGTGGATTCTTTACCACTGAGCCATTGGGGAAGCCTGTTTCATCTTGCTCCAGTATAAATTTTATCACAACAGTTTTGCTTCTTCTGGCATTGAAAATTCCATATGACGTGCACATTTTAACTCTTTCTAGACCCAGTTGGAAAGAAAATTCTGATATAGAAATCTGAAGCAGTTCATTATATTCAAAATATTTTTACACAAAAAGAACATGAGAATTACAGTGGGTGCATAAAAACAATGGGGGAAAAGAGGTGGGGAAAAAAAGGTGGCCTGGTGCCCTTATAACCAAAAAATGCTGTATTATTCAAGAAAATTCCAAACTTAACTTTTTTTTTAAATTAAATCAATGTATAGTTGATTTACAATGTTGTGTTATTTTCAAGTGTACAGCAAAATGATTCAGATATATATATATACACACATATATATTATATAAATATAAACATTACCTTTTCAGGTCCTTTTCCATTTTAGATTATTACAAGGTATTGAATATAGTTCCTTATGTCATATAGTAGGATCTTGTTGTTAAACAAATTTAACTTCTTAATATATGAATTTATTGTTTAAGTTAGCCAACAGGTAAAGTAAATCAGTGTTTCCCAGATTACATTCCACTAAGCATTTCTCTGGGAGAATTTGGAATTTGTGCATTTGAATATGGACTTTGATGGTCAGCAGACTTAAAAATTCTTCAAAGAAGAGATGTCTCATTGAAAAAGGGCCAGGCATAAATCTCTCAGTTAAAGTGCTGAGAGTTTTTGTAGTTAAAGTACCTGTTTTATTTTATCTAACCTGCTTTTCTAAAACAATTTATTTTGAGCTACGTCTCTTACTTTTCCTTAGAGTACCGGTTTAGGAAAAGCTAACTTATATACTGATATCTGATTTGGAATAGTGTGATTCTTTTTTGTTACTTCACTCAGCAGATCCCACCATTTTCCCTTAATTTTATTGAATGCATTTAATCACAGAATATTTTGTTGTCCATTCCAGCTTCAAAGATATTTTTGAAATACCAGTCTTCATATGTAAGTCTGTTAAAAAATATTTCTATGAAATTCCCAAATTATAAGCAGTGATATATAATGTGGCTTCACCAGGTTTTTAGGGCCATTCATGTCCTGCTGTCAATATGAACATATTTCAGTGGAGTTCATTATTGATATGTAGTTTTTATTCAGTCTTTTCTGACTCTTAGAGTTGTCACCTCTCTCTTTTGAAGAATCAAGGAGTCCATCCATCTCCTTGCACCCTCCGCCACCCCCACGCTGAAAGCCCCATTTCTCACTGCCTCTTCATCGTCAGCTCCATCAGGCGCCCCCCGCCCCACCTCTTTGCACCACTTCCTGCTCCCTCTGGGCCAGTGAGCAGACCCACAGACCTGCCAGAGTCCTACTATTCTAACCCTTCACTTGTTTTCATTTTGACCCTAAACAACTTTACATTTCTTTCTAGTAAGCTGAAATCCCTGGCAAGATGAAACATTTTCTAGACCAATTCAGAATTAAGCACAATTAAGTTGCACAGGGAAGTCAAAGTCAAATAACTTGAATCACGTTTTTTTTTTAAGAAGAAGATGTTCTTTGCAGACTTCCTGTAACTGATTGGAACCATTGATCTTGCTGTGATTTTGCAGCACAAACATAACTGTGGTTGTTTCATTATTTCTTCACTAATTAAGTGAAATATAATTGTGCTTTTAGGGAAATATTTTTTTAATTATGGAATTTGTTGATTTTAAAAGGCTACCTCTTAATGTAAGCCCGGGGATTATTGATATCAGTGGAAGAAAATGACACAGTGCCCAGGACTAAATTCAGAGCAGGGAGATTTTAATTCCATGGAGGCTAAAGGGTACATCTGATGGAAGCTGTGAACTGACCCAGAGAAGTGACCTACTTGGCAGCTCTAACTTGCATCACACTTGGCCATCCCTGGCTAAGTGATCTTTGCCAAGTTCTTTAATTCTCAGGCATTCTTTCAGTAAAACTGTGGGTAGGCCTAGAATGGAGGACAAGTCCAGCCAAGATCCAGGTTGAGCAGCTAGAATACTTGTTCTTGATCTACACAGTGTTGCCTTGTGTGATCATAAGGGTACCAGTGTACAATCTGGACTTTCAGTGCCTCTTGAGAAACTGTGGATCTGGTGATGCAGACTCTAACTCCTAGCTGGCCAGACTCTGGTGCTCTCCTCTGGAGTTCACTAATGTCCCCACTATCCCTGGGCGCACCTCATACTCAGACAAAGAAGCAGTCAGTCACCATTTATATTTATGATGTGCTGCTGATTCCCTATAGTAATTAGGAAGGATTAAGTGATGTGTAGCGCCCACATTTCTATGCAAAGTTAAATATTTGTTTCAAGGAAATGAGATACAGCATACCTTTTCAACATAATTAAGATTTATACAATTTTCACACAACAGTAGGATACAAATTCTATTCTAGTGCCCATAGACTGTAAACTAGAAGACACTGGAACATACAGGGACATAAAGCAAGGTGTAAAAATTTCATGGTCTAAAGGTATTGAAATCATACAGAGTTTGTTCTCTTTGCACTGTGGATTTATGTTAGAAATCAATATCAAAAGATATTTGAAAATATTTTCCAGTGCAATGTGACATTTACCAAGACAGATTAGCCACTGAAAGCTTCAATAAAGTTAGAAGGCTGAAAAAACACAGAGAGTGATTGCAGAGAAGAAAGAATTTAAATGAGGAATTAATATCAAAATGACAAATTAATATAAAAGATACTTTAAAAACTCTATGTATTTGGAAACTAAGCATCCACTTTTAAATGATTGGAGTATCTAAGGAGCCATAACAAGGAAAATTAGAAAATATTGTACCAGAATAAAAATGAAAAGAGAACTTTTCAGAGAATTGATCAGGATTTGTTGCATGCAACTGAAGCTGCTCAATGCAAGTAAATACAGTGTGGAATCTTGAATAGGGTATGAAAACAAATAATGGACACTAGCATAAAATTTTGTGAAATTTGAATAAAATCTGTAGGTTAGTAATAATACTGGGTACACAGCATATTTTTTGTGAACATAAAGAATAAGTGTTTAATATATAACTCGAGTCTTTTTTTTTTTTTTTTTGCTTAAAATCTTTCCAATTTGGCTCATGTTTGCAATGTCTTGTCCCTTGGTGGCATTTCAATTTGTGGTCTTTAGTCTAGGGCAGGGGCTACAAACCATGGCCTAGAGGCCAAAATTCAGCTCACCACCGGTTGTTGTAAATAAATGTTTATTGGGTGCAATCATGCTCATTTATTTGCATATTGTCTATAGATGCATTCACATTCCAGCTTCAGACTTGAGTATCAGCAATGCCGTATCTTGCAAAGCTGAATCTCTGTTACTGGACCCTTTACAGGAAAAGTGTGCTGACTTTAACTTTCACCCCTGACATGTATCAAGCTTGGAAGTTACTGTTTATGCCCTCACAACAAGAAAAAAGCTGAACAAACTGAAAACCAATGACTTTTCTTAGATTCTTCAGAGGATTGAGGTCACAGGGTAAACCACCACTCTGAAATCTGGAGAGGTGACCCAAACAGGGAATGACAGCCAAGTCCAGCTTCCTGGAAACAGAACAGGCAGGAATATTTAAATGGTAAGTTTGGCAAATTGCTGGGGACTAAGGATGGGTGACCTGAGAGTTAAAATTTCCTGGGAGCTGTCCCCAGACTTTCCTGGGTTTTACCTTTAGCAACTTCTTCATGTTCACAAATGAAGACCAAAGAAAATCCCCTTCTATTTTAAGTAAATAGTGAGTAACCATCTGAAATAAGTACAGTGCATTATCTATCACCAAACTCTACCTTCCAAGGGGAATTACTTCACCAGAGGCTTTTCTGACCTAGGAAAGAGCAGTTAGACACTGCAGTTCCTTGTAGCTTTCCTCTTTTAAAAAAAAGAATGCATTTATTTATTTATTTTTGACTGTGCTTCTTTGCTGCTTGGGTTTTTCTCTAGCTGTGGTGACTGGGGCTGCTCTCTAATTGAGGTATATGGGTTTCTCACTGCGGTGGCTTCGCCTGTTGTGGACCACCGGCTCTAGGGCATGCGGGCATCAATAGTTGCAGTTCCTAGGCTCTAGAGCACAGGATCAACAGCTGTGGCACGCAGGCTGAGTTGCTCTGTGGCATGTGGGATCTTCCCAGACGAGGGATTGAACCTGTGTCTCCTGCACTGGCAGGCGGATTCTTTACCACTGAATCATGAAGGAAGCCCTAACTTTCCTCTTAATTCACATAAAAGGAGGTAAAATGTTTTTAAAAAGCAAAAAAAAAAAAAAAAAAGAAAAAGAAAAGCTCCTGAAGGTCATAACCTGAGGACTCAGGGACACTTAAATTATGAGATTTAATCCTGTATGCTGTGCTTAGTCACTCAGTCATATCTGACTCTTTGCGACCCTATGGACTATGGTCCACCAGGCTCCTCTGTCCAGGCAATAATACATGCCCTCCGCCAGGGGATCTTCCCAACCCAGGGACCGAACCCAGGTCCCCTGCATTGCAGGTGGATTCTTTACTATCTGAGTCACCAGGGAAAGCTGTATGAGACTTAATCATAAGATTATGGAAATCTTCCCCTTCCTAACAGCTTCGCATCACATCCACAGAACTCCAAAACAGTATCAGTGTAACTGGGAGAGCAGTGGGACACAGTCTGTGTCCAAGAAGGAATTTCTAAGGCAATACAAAAAATAAAACAAAGATATTAGAGGAAACTGACACATCTGGCATCTACAGCTATACCAAACATTAAATACAGCCCGGATCCTCACCAGACTCATAAAAATTCACACTAAAAGACTAATTAGCCCAGCTTCTATCACTCTATGTAATATGTCTGTCTGTCAAGAAAAAATTACAAAGAGTAAAAGAAAAGTAAAAATACATATGAAGAGACAAAACAAGAGTCAACACTAGACTCAGGTATGACATAGAGATTAAAAATAACAGAATGAAATTTAATATAGCTATGACTAATATGTTGATAATGGAAAAGGTAGATGATATTTAAGAACAGATGGGCAGTGTAAGCAGAGTGAAGGATATTTTAAGGAAGAATTATAAGGAAATATTAGGAACAAAACCAATGTAACAAAATTAAAGAATGCTTTTGGAGAGCTCATTAGTAGACTGGATACAACCAAGAAAGAATCAGTGAGCTTCAGGTTATGTCAACAGAAACTTCAAAAACTTAAAGGCAGAGTGAAAAAGCAAGAATATCTATGAAATGTGGGAAACTTGCAAAAGGTTTAACATAGGCATAATGTGAATATCAGAGAGAGAGCAAAGAGAAATAAAAGCAGAAGATATATTTGAAAAAATGATAGCTGAGAATTTTCCAAAATTAATGGCAGACACCAAGTCACAGATCCAAACAATTCAGAGAAAACCATGCAAGATACTCAAATTTTCTATATCTAAGCATGTCATATTTAAACTTCAGAAAATGAAAGAAAATGAGAAAACACTGCAAGAAGCTGTAGGGGAAGAAAATTTTACCTGTAAAGAACTAGTATAACAATTACAGTGGACTTTCTGTCACGAATTGTATAAGCAAAAACATGCAGTGAAATATAAAGTATATTGCAACAAACAAACAACAAATACCAATATAGAATTCTACATCTATTGTAATGATTTTTTAAACATGGAGCAGAATTATGTTCTTAGATAAACAAAAACTGAGTGACTTTATCCCCAGTAATCCTGCCTTATAGAAACTACTAAAATAAGTTATTTGGCAAGAGAGAAAATGGCATATATCAGAAACTTGGATCCACTTTAAGAACAGAGAAGCAGTATAGAATAAAGATATACTTCTACATAGCACACGAATCACAGAAAAAGTATTAAGAGAATTTTTTAAAATATTTTAAACTAAATTAGAATGAAGTTAAAACATACGAAGTTGTGGGATGCATCCCACAACGAAAGCATTGCTTTAACATAAACTGATAGCATCAAATGCATGTATTAGAGGAGAAACAAATTTAGAATCAGTCGTATAAGCTTCCACCTTAGGAAAATAGAGAAAGTGAAATATAAGCCTAAGACAAGCAAAGAATAAATAAATAAATAGGGAGCAAGAAGCCAAAAGAAATAAGATCAACCAAGCTAAAACCTAGTTATTTGACGAGATCAATAAAATTAGTATACATCTATCTAGATTAACAAGAAAAAAGAGAGAAAACACAAATTACTAATAATAGAAATAAAAGAGGGCTATCACTAATGATCGTATGATCATTGAAATGATGGTAAAGGAATATTATGGAAAGACATATGCCCACAAATTTGGTAACTTAGATGAAATGAACTAATTCTTGGAGACAAACTGCCAAAATTCTGCAAGCAAAAATCGACAATCTGAATAGGACTATATCTATTAAAGAAAGTGAGTCAATAATTAATAGCCTTCCAAAAAAGATGACACGAGATCCAGATGGTTTCTCTTGTGAATTTTACCAATTCTCTACAGTTTCTTCCTATAAATAGAAATAGAAGTGTTTTTTTTTTTTCCTTCCCTCCTATGAGAGCAGTGTTACCCTAATACCAATAGCAGATAAAGACATTACAAGAAAACTACAGAACCACTCCCCTGAACATCGATGCAAAGCTTCCCAGTGAAATACAGGTAGATCTAATCAAACAATGTACACAGTGGCCAAGTGGGCTTAATAAAGAAAGGTTCATGGCTGCCAACCAAGATTGGCAAATCTTTTTATAAAAGTTACCTTTTACAAATCAGTAGAATTTATTTCAACAACAGTTGTAGATTTATAGTAAAGGAGAGTCAATAACACAGATTCCCCATGCACTGCTTGTTACTTCTTCCTACAATTTCCCTATTAACATCTTGCCTCAATGAGGTTAATTTTTGTTTGCTTGTAGAAGATGTTTTTCCAAGAAATCAAGCTTCCATGTAAAAAACACGAGGCTGCTATATATGGGACATTGACATTGGAAAGTAGATTATTTTGATTTGCCTTGTATGGCATTTACACTTGAGACGTGCCAGTGACATCTGATTGGGCAGAAGGTATTATAAGTCAGCAAAAGACAAAACTAGTTTAGAAATGGCTGCATATATACCTTCCATATGTTGTCAATTCTTATTATTTATTAAAGGAGCATTATATAACATGGTGGCAGATTCTTCAAATATGTCAGATTATTGGTATTGGTTAAAAAAAATTATTATATATATATGTATATAAAATCTGGAAGAGCTTTCATTACAAAGAGAATGATAAGGTGTTTTGTTTTAAGGGCAAGACGAATACAGAAGGCAATGTTATTTATTTTTACTAGAGCCTCACATGGACTCACCTACTATCTTGGGATGGATTCTAGAACACTAAGGGACCTGAGCCACTATGTATATTTTTGTATGAAAAATTCAAGAAATGAGGCATGTATTTTATTTTTTATGTTTTGAGCTATTTTATTTTTTCCTGAAGAGTGATCTTTAGCCATGAAACTGTAATACAAGCTGGGCCTTAAACCACAGAAAAAGCATTCTATTTCCCTTAAAATGTGTCTGAATAGAGTTCAGTAGTTTTTCATAATGTATAAATTTACTATCATCTGGATTGTTTTGAAGGATTAATGTTTAAGAATGCTTTCTTGCTACAAGGAATTGCCATAATTCTGTATTCTGTTTTCTTCTGTTATTGTTGTTGTTTTTTCTCTAAGATATTTACCTGTAAAGCATACAGCATATTTACTTTTTCCAACCTTTCAAGGAAAGACATTTGGTTCCTCAGGCCATAGAACTCTGAACAGACAAAAGTTTTCTTCTTTTTATCCAAACAGATTAAATGATTAACTGAAAAACAGAATAAACTCTTTGACCAAGATTGAGCATCAGAGGCCTATAAGTGGCCTCAGATTTATCAACTTCCACCTGACAGTGAAATCAGAATATTGGTAATAATATGCTTTAGAATCAGTACTTTCTAAAAGGTTATCATTTAGAGAAAGAAATTTTGTATTTGCAAGTATGTATCAGGGTTTTCCAGGTGACTCAGTGGTAAAGAATCTGCCTGCCAATGCAAGAGACAGGGGCTCTTTCCCTAGGTCAGGAAGATCCCCTGGAGAAGGAAATGGCAACCCATTCCAGTATTCTTGCCTGGGAAATCCTATGGACAGAGGAGCCTGCTGGGTTACAGTCCATGGGATTGCAAAAGAGTTGGAAATGATTTAGTAACTAAACAACAGCAAGAAAATTATGTATCAGGAAGTTTGATAGTATTACCAATCCTGGGGATATAAAATTGTTTTTCTACTACCCCCTTTTCTAGGTGGTAGTACATATTCTTATGGAACAAGCAAGTTTGCTGTGTTGATTTATCAATATTCCTGCTCACACTCATGCACTATTTCAAGCCTTTCCATCATACAGGGCTAGGAAACCATCACGAGGACAGCAGTTTACTCAGAGTGCTCCCCTCTTTGGACTTTGTCCAAAGTAAAGCCAGAGGCCAGCTGGGAAATAAGAAAAAGGCCACACGCACAACACACACAGAACAAAGAGGCCACAATTTACTGCAGCAGTCAGAGTGACCCTAGACACCAGGAGACTCCGTCCTGACCACATCATCAATTTAACTTTGTCTAAAGGCTTTATCATCAGTGACACTTGTGTCCTAGGACTGTTGTGATGTTGCAACATACTTGCTTCCTCTTTTTTCCCTCCTTTGCTTTCTTTTAAAAAAATGTGTTGTCAGAACTTTCCTTTCACTATAACATTAAACAGAATTTGCATCCGGTCCGCTTATGAACCAGAATGAACATGGTTGACTTCTGCCTCCTCTTTTTGGTTGATAATTGTGCTTTCTTTAAAGAGTTGGCAGGAGAAGCAATGAATTAAACATGAGCTGTTCTGATAAGCAAAATATTAAGGCTTTCCTCTCAAAGGAAGAAACTTAAGAAGTTTTTCATTTAAGAAGTACCTATCATTTTACAGATTGTATGGATTAAATGGAAGTAAACTAGAAAGTAACAAATGTTAGTTTCTTCTGGGTCAAAAAAGGTTTTCTAGTGACTATCCTTATATAAATATTTACACGTACGTGGGTGTGTGCCTCTGAGTAGTTTTGATCTTTTCAGTGGCTCAATCTATTTTGAATAACCTCATTACAAATAGATCAAAACAACACCATGTTGTTGTGCTGAAATCATATTCAATCAAAGTCAGGGGTCTTTTTAACAGTAAGGAGGAAATTTCACAAATGTTCAACAGTATATTCAGACCACCTCCAGAAGAAAGTTTATGCCAAATTCCAAGGGAGAAAAAAAAAAAAAATAAAACAGTATGGCTCTAGTTGTTTATAGTGAAAATAAGTTATCAAGAAGGATAAATTATGTGTGTTGGGGGAGAGTGGTTCTGAAGAACGTATTGACTTTCTGTGCAGCTTTGATCTTTTCAACAGTTCATTCATATTCCTAACCACACAGCGCCTGCATGCAGGGGCAGACTGCCTGTGCCTTCAGCCAGCAGCATGCCTTTCAGGGAAGATGGATCTTTAAAACCCCAATATGTGCCTTTCCTCAGAAACTTCTTAATGCAGAGAAGGCAAACATAATTATCCATTTCTCTGTTCATCTATTGTGATGTTACTACCATGGGCCCCATGCCGTCCCAGATTAAGTTTATTGTTGTTTATTTTTATTTATCTTTTAAATTTCATTTTTTATTGGAGGGCAGTTGCTTTGCAATGTTGTGTTAGTTTCTGCTGTATAGCTAAGTGAATCAGCTCTATTTTGTTTTTGTTGTTCAGTCACTAAGTCATGTCCAACTCTGTGGGACCCCAGGGACTGCAGCACATCAGGCTTCCCTGTCCTTCACCATCTCCTGGAGCTTGCTCAAACTCATGTCCGTTGAGTTGGTGATGCCATCCAACCATCTCAACCCTCCTTTGGATCTCTGCTTACAGAAAGGAAAGAGTGATGATGGAAAAGCATGGTCTATATACAGTTAGAACGGGCTTCTGATCCTGGTTCTGCCTTTCACTAACCAGTGATCTTGGACAAAACACAACCCTTTACATTTCTCTCCCCAGAGCCATGACACCAGATGATGTTTTCAGGTCTTGGCACACAGTTTCATAATATTGAAGTACCTCACATGAAGGTGGGAATTGGAAGGCTGGTAGTTGAGGCTACCACATCAGGATGACATAAGTCTAGGAATTTGTGCTTCATCCCATGGGCCAATGATTTTAAAAAGTATTAGTAGCAGCAGCCTAAAGTAATATAGCTAAAAGCTTTATTTTTGTGAAATCCCAACATAAATATATATATATATATACACACACACACACATATATATATATGTATGTATACTCTAACATACATATTCATTATGGTGTAAATTAGTCAAAAATTTCTAAGGCAGTTCCAAACTTCATTTTTGAGAGGAAAATATTTTTTGTCCTAATTTGCACACTTCAGGACCCTTTTTGTTTCTTCAAACATTTAAATTAGACTGATGTATTTTGTTTTGTATGTTCCCAAACCCAATTTCAATTCAGTCACTAATACATTGTTTGCTGTTCATTGACTCAACAAATATTTACCAGTGCCTCTGGGACATTCCTATGAAGGCTCACAAGGGTTGGGACTGAAATATACAGACTGAGATTTGTGCTTTTGTGGGGGTCACAATCTGTAAGAAAGAACAAATGTATAATCAAGGAGGATACTGACAAATGTGCTGAAGGAAATGACCCAGCGGACTGTGGTAGAACATGATAGAAGAGATGGTTACAAGAGTTCTCTAGGGCTTCTCTGGGCAAGTGAGACTTAGTCAAGACCTAAATGAGAAGGCAGAAGGCAGGCAGAGGGAACAGCATCAGGAACTCCCCCCTCATCAGGAATAGAGAAAACTTCTGAAGCCAGCAGAGACACAGAGGCAGGGAGGAACCCGATCCACCTGAAGGACAGAGAGAATGGTTGTTTCAGAGAGAACACGTGAGGAGGAGGTCGGCTTTCGGTGAAGTGGGAGAGACCAGCGGGGAGAAATGAAGCTGAGCCTTGCAGGCTAAGGGAGCCATGCCCATTTTATTTTAATCACAGAAGGAACCCGTTGCCCCAAACCAAGTCAGTTTTCTCCTGTTGTTTTTTTTTTTGCCAATTTGAGTCTCTTCAGCTTAGTAAAAATGTCATTAAGATGCACAAGCCTGTGCAACCATGTGACTTTGATAGGCAATTAGCTAATGGGGTTTCTTTGTGCATCACCTATAAAGATGGTGATTTCTAGCATTTTCGGAATAACTCTACCCTGACTTAGGAAAAGTATCAGAACACCTTGGGGGACAAGCATCTTCTTAGGCTAATTTCTTGCCTGAAAAAATATACCATTTGCATATATGAAGGTCAGATTAAAAATACAAAATTATATTTGGTGCTAAAACTCTATTGGGATATTATCCCTTTCCTGGAAGGTGTGTACCTTATTCTTAAATGGAGCATATGTAGCAATTCTGAATGCTGCTGGGTACCTGGGCTGTGGGGAAGGGTCCTGGTGGAGTAAGGTAGGAGTCAGCCCCTGCCACTTCTTTGCTATGCTTTTCTTGGGCAAACTATGCAATTCATATGGCATGCAATTATCTCGTTTGTGAAATGGGGCTGATATCTGTTTCATAGATGTACTAGGAAGATGCAACAAGCTGACCAATAGGGAAATGATTGGTAAGCTGTTAAATGGCATATAAATTCAAGGCATCTTCTCCAAATTCCCTGGACCGTTCATACTGTCAACACATATTTGGTATATGATTAAGGGATTGCAATGGAAATCATTAAACTGAATTCAGTATGTCCCCACCATAGCTATGTACACATCCCTGGAAGGACTCTGGGGGTCCATGACTCAGAGTCGATGACTCACCGGGTTCTTTCTGAACTCATCTGGAATAGAATTCCTCCAGGGTTCTCAATCCTGCTCACACTTTCCTTCTCACAGCATAATTTATGCTCTCAGGTCAGACCCTCTGTGTGTTTCAAATGTTTATAAAACTGCATTGATACAAGTTAAATGATATTTTCCAACTTTAATCAAATGAATATGTGGACCCTCATGGTAAGGAGGCTTGTAACAAAGCAGCATTGTATGTTGGGGTAGCATGTGGTTGCTAAGTTCATTGTTGGTGTGGTGGTTATGTTGTTGTTATTGTTGTTCAGTTGCTAAGGTGTGTTCAACTCTTTGGACCCCGTGGACTGAAGCATGCCAGGCTCCTCTGTCCTCTACTATCTCCCAGAGTTTGCTCAGATTCATGTCCTTTGAGTTGGTGATGCTATCTAACCATCTCATCTTCTGCTGCTCTCTTCTCCTTTTTCCTCAATCATTCCCAGCTTCAGGGTCTTTTCCAATGAGTTGGCTCTTCCTATCAGGAGCCAGAGTATTGGAGCTTCAGCTTCAGCCTCGGTCCTTCCAGTGAATATTCAGGATTGATTTCCTTTAGGATTGACTGCTTTGACCTCCTTGCTGTCCAAGGGACTCTCAAGAGTCTTCCCCAGCACCACACTTCAAAAGCATCAATTATTCAGTGCTCAGCCTTCTTTACGGTCCAACACTCACATCTGTACATGACTACTGGAAAAACCATAGCGTTGATGTATATGGGCCTTTGTCAGCAAAATGATGTCTTTGCTTTTAAATACGCTGTCTACTTTTGTCATGACTTTCCTTCCAAAGAGCAAGCATCTTCTAATTTTATGGCTGCAGTCACCACCCGCAGTGATTTTGGTGGTTACAGCTGTTGCTTATTTACTGGTATCATTCAGTTCAGTTCAGTCGCACAGTCGTGTCCGACTCTTTGAGACCCCATGAACTACAGCACGCCAGGCCTCCCTGTCCATCACCAACTCCTGGAGTCCACCCAAACCCATGTCCATTGTGTCGGTGATGCCATCCAACCATCTCATCCTCTGCTGTCCCCTTTTCCTCTTGCCCTCAATCTTTCCCAGCATCAGGGTCTTTTCAAATGAGTCAGCTCTCCGAATCTGGTGGCCAAAGTATTGGAGTTTCAGCTTCAACATCAGTCCTTCCAGTGAACACCCAGGACTGATCTCCTTTAGGATGAACTAGTTTGATCTCCTTGCAGTCCAAGGGACTCTCAAGAGTCTTCTCCAACACCACAGTTCAAAAGCATCAATTCTTTGGCAGTCAGCTTTCTTTATAGTCCAACTCTCACATCCATACATGACCACTGGAAAAACCATAGCCTTGACTAGACAGACCTTTGTTGACAAAGTAATGTCTCTGCTTTTTAATACACTGTCTAGGTTGGTCATAACTTTCCTTCCAAGGAGCAAGTGTCTTTTAATTTCATGGCTGCAGTCACCATCCACAGTGATTTTGGAGCCCAGAAAAATAAAGTCAGCCACTGTTTCCACTGTTTCCCCATCTATTTGCCATGAAGTGATGGGACTGGATGCCACGATCTTAGTTTTCTGAATGTTGAGCTTTAAGCCAACCTTTTGACTCTCCTCTTTCACTTTCATCAAGAGGCTCTTTAGTTCTTCTTCACTTTCTGCCATAAGGGTGATGTCATCTGCATATCTGAGGTTATTGATATTTCTCCCAGCAATCTTTTTGTTGTTGTTGTTTTGTTTCGTTTCTTTTTCCTGGCAATCTTGATTCCAGCTTATGCTTCCTCCAGCCCAGCATTTCTCATGATGTTCTCTGCAAATAAGTTAAATAAGCAGGGTGACATGGAAACACATTTACTGTGCTTCCAAATCCTTTCCTCACCAGAAGGAAGATTTGTGTTTTCTTTTATTCCATCCATTATCCCATCTCCCTGATGGGAGGTTTTAGATGATTATTAAAGTCAGTAATCACAGTGAACCTCGAGAGGGTTGTCTTTTGTTTTTGCATGTGAATTTAGTCAGCTGAAATCCTGACCCTGTCTACATTTGCTTTCTTTAATATGTTGTAGTTGTGTCTTTTCTCCCTGTGAACATCATTGGTTGGAATCAGGCTTTCAGCTAATTCCCTAACAGGGGTGTGAGGAGGAATCTTTGTATCACAGACTTTCCCTTTTGTTACCTATGTGAGATTTCAGTCAGCAGGAGAACCTTTGTCACCATTGATGGGTTGTAGAATGAACCAGACAGAAAGTGGAAGTCCAAAGTCGAGCTTTCTATGGCCTCCTCCAGCCCCAGGTGTATGTGAGGAAACTTCACCTCCTTGGGCACTGTCTCCTTATCAGAATGGGAGGGTCACTGGACTGGAAGATGGTCATGCCTTTATTCCAGTTATTTTACTGCTTGTCAAAACCCTGGAATTCTGTTTATTCATATCACGCTTGTGAAATTGAGGGTAGTGTCAGAGAACTTACAAAGTCAGAGAACTCTTTACATGGGACACCCCTTCGCACTCCAGTGATTAAGAATCTGCCTCACAATGCAGGAGGCATCGGTTTGATCCCTTGTCAGGGAACTGAGATCCCACATGAAGCAGAGCAACTAAGCCCATGAACCATAACTAGAGAGAAGCCCACGTGGGGAACAAAAGATCTGGCATGCTGCAATTAAGACTCGATGTAAATACATAAATATTTTAAGAAAATCTTCCCCTAAAAGGTAATCCTTTATGTGAAACGGGACATTGAAAAAAAAATGGAAGAAGTACCACAAACTTTTCTCCTAGCCTGAGAAAATCCAGGGCTTCACTCAACTCTCACTCCATCCTTGGTTGTCTCCTCCTGAAACCCCCTCAGGGCCCTGGCTCCAGCACCCAGCCCCATCTCCCCCACCTTGCTTCCTTTCTGAGCATGATCATACCTGGGGTCCAGAATGTATCTCTGTGTTTATCCTCTCTGGAGGGGAAGCTCCTGGAGGACAGAGATCTGCTTGTCTTCGCTCTCTGTTGCTGTGTCCCCAGCACCCCGATGGTGATTGGACAAAGCAAGCACTCAGATTAAATAGGAAGAATGATGACTTCTTCTCATTGATCATGTTCCCCATACTGTACAGTTGATACCATTAATTTACTTGTTTAGTAACTGAAAGTTTGCACCTCTTAATCTCCCTTACCTATTTCTCTCATCCCCTTTACTCTCTTTTAAGGTAACTTCCTGAACTGATTCAGATTCATTTCCACCTCCTCTTGACAGGCTGTGTAGAATACATCTTTCAGAGGCAGAAGTGAGGAAAGAGAAGGACCCTGGTCCCCACCCAGGGTAACTGGATGGCTTGGATAAGAAATGGACCCTCCAAGTTCTTTGCTCTTCTGAGAAATGAGACTTACAGTGTTTGCGCGGAACTCTTGGTTGAAGCACAATGTTCAAAAAGTTATCTTAAAAGATAGGAGTAGAGGGGATGAGAGAAATAGGTGAGGGAGATTAAGAGGTGCGGACTTTCAGTTACTAAATAAGTAAAACAATGGTATGAAATGTACAGTATGGGGAATATGATCAGAAATCAGGTAATATCTTTGTATGGTGATGTGTGATAGCTAGACTTATCACGGTGATTTCTTTGAAATGTAGGAGAAGCATTGCCCATGCATTGTGCATCAGGAACTAACATAGTGTTGTGGTCCAGTTAAAAGCCAGCAAACAAACAAACTCATAGAAAAAGAGATCAGATTCGTGGTTACCATAGGCAGGAGTTGGGGGAGGAGGAGGAGGTAGATGAAGATGGTCAAAGGTATAAGCTCCAATTATAGAATAATAAACTTGTTTGTTGTTGTTTAGTCACTAAAGTCATGTCTGACTCTTTTGAGATCCTATGGACTGTAGCCCACCAGGCTTCTCTGTCCATGGGATTTTCCAGGCAAGAATACTGGAATGGGTTGCCATTTCCTTCTCCAGGGGATCTTCCCAACCCGGGGATCCTACCCACATCTCCTGCACTGGCTGGTGGAATCTTTATGACTGAGCCACCTGTTAAGCCAGAATCATAAGTACTAGGAATGCAATGTACAGCATGATTAATATAAGTAAGTCTGCTGTATGTTATATCTGAAAGTTGTTAAGAGAGTAAATCAGAGTTCTTATCACAAATTTCTTTTTCTATTTCTTTTACTTTGTACTTATATGAAATGATGGATATTCTATAAATTTAATTGTTCATGATGCATGTGAGTCAAATCATTAGGCTGTATACCTTAAACTTATACAATTATATTGCAATAAAAAAGGGAGGGAAAAGTTAATAACTATAAGAATTTTTGTTTTACAAAAGGTAAGACACAAGGTATGGTCTCTTGCTAGTTTTGCCATGTTTTTGACTTTGAGACATATTTTTCAGAATAATGGCCAGTGATACCATTGTTGGTATTGCCAGCTATGCTACCTGTTAGCACATTACTGTCCCACTGTGCTGAGCCTTTAAATCTGCCATCTCATTTACTCTCTCGGTGATTCTGTGATGACAGGGCTATTAGTCCCACCACTTTATGTATGAGAAATCTGAGAGTGTGGTTAACATCCTTGGTGCTCAGAGTCTTCAGATTTATCAGTGAGCATTGAATCCCCTCCTCAGTGCACTGAGTGGAAGTCCTGCAGATACCTGTGGGTGGGGAATGTACCCAAGTCTGGGTGGAGAGGGGTTCCAACAGTGGAGCATCACTGAGGGGACTTTGGAAACTCACCTTCTCCAGAGTGTCATTGTCCAACATTCTGTTAATATTCTTTGTGTGTATATCTCCTGGAGAAGGAAATGGCAACCCACTCCAATGTTCTAGCCTGGAGAATTCCATGGACAGAGGAGCCTGGAGGGTCACAAAGAGTCAGACATGACTGAGTGACTAACTTTCACTTTCTTTTCATATTCCTGAGTAAGCTGCAGACACAGTATAAGAATCCAGGCATTTGACTCCAGGTATGACCTTTCCATTAGGTATGGAAACTGTTTCATCTCAAGTCTACTTCTTATGTGCCCTGGGGCTTCAGATCACTCTTGTGGGCTGCCTTAAAAAAACAGCAGAAACTGCTTACCAGTCCCCATGCATTCAACTCTGGGGAAGAGGAATTCATGTTTAGATTTATTTTTGAATCCTAAAAGAGATTGGCGGATAGCAGGAAAGGGATGTATTAATTTATAGTGGTGGATTAAAAATAGAGACAGTCCACTGGTATAGAAATTTTGCCACTATTATCCAGACATAAGCCACCAGAGGACAAAAGAATATAATGTATCCATTATTTTTAAAATAGTTAGTGATGAAAATGGTTTTGAGATGATTATAGGTGCTAGGTTCCAAGCTCTACACTTCATCATTTTCACACATTTGATAACATCGTATTCATTTTTAAAAATGATTTCAAAAATTATAAGCTTGTGTTTTTTAAAAAAAAATTTTCTTAGATGAGATATCTTATGTCTGAAAGGATGGTAATTCATTATTGTTTACTTTTTCATTTTGTTTGGTGAGAAAGCATGAATAAAACATTAATTGTACTGGGTTGATTGCCAAAATATCAGTCATATTTTTGGAGATGAGAGTTTCAGGTTAGATTGCTGTTTCTTCATTGATTATTCCCATGGAAATAGTGAATTGTTGATAGATTACAATTCCATTGTGAATAATCATTAGTTTCATAGTCTTTGAAAAATGTTTCAGAGAAGTGGAGAGGGCTTCAACAGCAGGGCTGTGATGTGTTACATGAAATAACTTGCCAGTCTTTTCTTTTTTTTTCCATGTGAATATAGTCTTGAGTTTCTAATTATTAAGATAGAAAATCTGGCTCTTGAAAGTAAGACTACAGAATTATAATAATTGACTGTGATTTCTTTTTCTTCACATAAATGGTTTCACTTTCTTATTTATGAGGATAAAGTTTTTCTTCTTCACCCTTGGTCAAAATAATTTCCTTTGTTCTGATGCAGTTATTTTTCTTTTCAAATATTTTCCACATGTAGAATAGAACAAATTTGAATAGCACTCCTGGAAAAAAATATTATTATTGTTTTGCTTAGATTATGGGACAATGAAAGACTAGACTATGAGCATTCTATGCTGTAATTACATATATTAAATTAAATTATTTTTTGCTTTTCTAATCAAACATTTCAGAGAAGGCAATGGCAACCTACTCCAGTACTCTTGCCTGGAAAATCCCATAAACGGAAGAGCTTGGTAGGCTGCAGTCCATGGGGTCGCTAAGAGTTGGACACAACTGAGCGACTTCACTTTCACTTTTCATTTTCCTGCATTGGAGAAGGAAATGGCAACCCACTCCAGTGTTCTTGCCTGGAGAATCCCAGGGATGGGGGAGACTGGTGGGCTGCCGTCTAAGGGGTCGCACAGAGTCAGACACGACTGAAGCAACTTAGCAGCAGCACTCAAACATTTTATCAATCATTTTTTATGAACCTGTAGTAAAACAAAAGTAAGGAGTCTCCATGATTCCAACAGGGAGAAGTCTATTGCTCTAAAAATGGCAATTTCACTACAATTTTACTTTATCACCACTACCTGAAATTTATGACATACATCAGTGCTTACAAAAAACTCTTCCCATCCTGGTCCATATGTGGGATTAATTACAAATGTATTCCTCCTTTTAAAGATGTTGTGACCAATGTAGATATTGACCAGGTGATATTGATAAAGTAATTTTTCCTGAAGATGTGACGATGTATAATGTTTGAGGTTATGTGGTGTAGTTGAAGGAGAGGAGACTGAAGTGAAATGGCCCCTGGCCCTCCCCGGGGTGGTCAAGCAGTCCCCAAAGTCCCTGGTGTGGATCTGAGGTGTAGAGATCAGGGATGATGTGAGTCCTGGCCTGACAGCCAGACACAGTGTCACTTGCTCACTGGGCAAGAGGAGAAGGGAAAGGCTTGTCAGTGTTTTCTGAGCAGGAGTCTGCGTTTTCAGTTCTCCTTGTATCAGTTTTGCAAAGGCTCTGAGTACCTGGGCCCCTAGCCTCCCAGTAAATGGAAGCAGGTGAAAACAAAGATGTGTAAGGTCATAACAGTGTGGGCAGTGCTGCACCAGGATCACTCTTTGTGCTCCAGAATCAAATGACTGACTGTTGGTGGGGATTGAAATGTGCTCGCGCGCGCTGAGCATGGAGGCTTTGATCTTCACCAAATCCACTGAGACAGCTGAAATTTCACAGAAAGGTGACAAGGATTTCCTAAACGAAATGCAAATAAATGTTTAACTTTCAACTCCAGCTCGTGCCCCAAAGTCTTTGCAAATGCATGAAAGAAAACCCTGATTTGTAAATCAGAGAATGTTGATTTTTTTTTTTTTTTACAGAACATTGCTATTTGAATGGTCTTAAATTCCAGCCTCTTAAAATTTTTTTAGTCATTATATCGCTGATGAGTCTTATGAGATTTCAACAACTGATGTGTGTTATGTAGAGATGATGTTATTTGGAGTCCTTTTTAGAATTTGAGAAAGACTTACCAAATGTCAAATTTAATTTTCTGTAATAAAGACCATGAACTTTCATTCTTTTGGTAATCCAGCCATTTATGGACTACACATTCTCTATTTTCTTTAATTAACTGATGCAAATAAAATATTGTGTAAAACAATAAACATAGAAAACATTTTCCAACATGAATACATAATGTAATTAACCTATACTTATGAACATCTCATTTAAAAAAATCAGTGTGTTGATTAGATGATTAGCATTTATGTTAGGAAAAATGTGTAATGTTAACAGTTACAGCCCAGATTTTGTCATGAAAATTATGTGCTTTTTGGCTCAGACATGGCCCTAGATTTCTGGTCAGAAAAGAACATGTGGGTAAAAATTAGATGATTTCAAGGTAATTTCCAGTTAAAAGTCTATGATCTGTGACCATTTTTGTATCCTTTCCACTGGATCCTCGTTTCATTGATGAGGTTATTACAGGTTCTGTTACTATTAGTTTCCTCCCAGAGATGTTATTCTCTTTGTATGTGTTGTTAGTTGCTCAGTTGCGTCTGACTCTCTGCAACCCAGTGAACTGAATCCTGCCAGCTCCTCTGTTCGTGGAATTCTCCAAGCAAAAATACTGGAATGAGTTGCCATTCCTTCCTCCAGGGGATCTTCCTAACCCCGGGACTGAATCCCAGTCTCCTGAACTGCAGACAGATACTTTACCATCTGAGCCACCAGGGAAGCTTATTATTTAGGTCTTTCTTTTTTTTTTTTTTTAAGTAAAATGATTTTATTAGATTTCTTTTTTGTTTTTTAATTTTGGCAAAGGTATGTCCCTTAATGAACCCCTGAACCACTCATCTGCTCTTTTAAATTTCCATGCAGTGGAATCAGTGCCTGGTTTCTCTTTGCATTATAATAGATATCATGTGATGTGGACGCTGCCCTGATGTAGACTTTTCTGTCATTTAGCGCCCAGCGTTCCCCTGTAGTTTAATTTTATGATTGGAATCTGGGATTGTCAGTTACAGAAATTTGCGTTAGAAACAAATTGAGGACCGTGTCGATACTGAGAGACCAGGCTCCATCTGCAGTGGTCAGTGGATCCCCATGAAAGCTGGGCTCCGAGCCTGGGTCTTTGTCTGCACGCTGTCTGCCTTCCTGGTAGATATCTACTGCTGTGCTCCTGGAAACGCCTGACTACACCCCAGCGTGTGCTGAGTCTTTGTGCATCAGCTAGAAGCTGGAGGGAAATGCAGACTCTCAGACCTTGCTGCAGACCTCCTGCATCAGAGCCCACCCTTTAACAACCTCAGGTGATTCTTACACTCACTCATGTTAGAGAATCTGGTCCTTGTCCTTCGATGGACCTTTTGCCAGGAGTTTCTGAGTGTTTCCTCCCACGTGCACCTTTGTTACTCTCCTTAGCCAACTTTGTCTCTGGGATGTTGAACAACCAAACACAACCCTCTCATTTCATCCATCACTACTGATGATAAGCGTGTGGGGTTGTTTTCCTTTTGTTACCAAGTCCAAGCTTGCTCTGCACATCACATGACAGGCCAATGAATCCAAGAAATGAGGTGTTGAGGCAAGGAAGAGACTTTATTTTAGGAACCAGCAGACTGAGAAGATAACAGACTAGCCCCTCAAAATAACCATCTTATCAGGGTCTGGATGCCAGGAGGTTTTATAGATCAGAGATGGGGGAATATGAGGAAGCAAAGTAAGAAGGCCGTTAATCTTGCAAACATCTCCCAGAATGGCAGACCTCAGGCAGGGGATGTGTTAATTTCTTCCTTCCTGACATCCACAAGCTACAGGGCTCTGAACAAAGGCAGCTTTAGCTTAACAGTCAGGCAGAGGGGCAGGAGTCTCTGAGGCAGGCCATTCGTATGATTATAACAACTAAAGCAATGAAAAGCACATCAAAGAAACAGTTCCAATATGGCATCAGAATTGGCTTCCTCCCTTCAACACTTTTACTATTAGACAAGGAAAAACAAACCCTCTCTGACATCATCCATGTTCCTTGCCACTGTAATGACATACTGAAAAAGAAACATATTATTACTCATAATTTTTTGAACATAGGTCTTGGTGAGCATTTTTATTTAACATGTAATAGAATTTCCTCATTGGTCTAATGGGTTCCAGTACCTCCCATTTCTCTGTTTCTTTTCGTCTTCTTATACCTATGAATCATGAGTCATCAAAATGGATTTTGACCGTTCAGATTCACAGTTCCCACTTCTACAGTAGTAGGACCACAGGACCCCAGAGGTGGTTACCTGTGAAAACCTTCTCTAGGGTTTCCGATGATATGTGCATAGTCTAGTGATGGGGCCTGTTGACCTGGCTCTGCAGAACCCCTTTCTCTTCTTTGAATGATGGGTATGGAGTGAGAACTAGTTACGCTGGTGGAAGTAGAAATGCTTTACAAACTGCCCAGGGTTCCTCACATCACCATGGGCACCCTTTGCTTTTTCTTTATATCCAGCAATTCTTACTAATTGCTCAGTTCCATGCTTTTCCCAAGCATCTCCCAGCACTTCTGTGATGGAAGTTGATTTCAGGCCTTGTTATTTTACACTCCAGCTTCATGTCTGAAGCAAAATCCAAACTGTCTTCCATCTGACCTGCAGACAGATTTGCCAAGTTTTTGAAATTTGTTTATTTCCCAGGTCTGACCAGTGACCTCTAACTTACATGTAGGTCTTTGAGTTGAGGCTACTGACGCTGCCCTCCAGCTCTGTCTTAAACTAACTTTCATACAACATCCAGGAAAGGAACCAACAGGAGAGTTCATGGGAATATGATCAGATTTCCCATGCTCCTTGTCTCACAGATTTCAACATGACACTCATAGGCCATGGGGATCAAGTTATCGTCTTTCTCTGCCTGATATAGAATTGCTTTTCCTTTCAGTTTTCTTGAGGTGTAATTCCATCCACACCAGCAATTTTGCCCCATTCCTTAACATGGAGTAATCTTGCCTTTCAAAACACAGAAACCCTTTGATCACTAAATGTACCCTCTTTGATCTTTTACTATTCTTTTCTTGCCGAATTCAGATACTCAATGGTCAAACTCTGAGATGCTGAGCACTCAGTTTGAATGTAAGTCCACAAATGTGATGACTTGGTTGATGTGGACCCCAAACATCACTGCACTATAGAGAGTCCCTGTCACCGTATCATGTGGGTCTATAGACACCTTTAAGAATGAAATAGAGGTGGAGCTATGAGGTGATGAGAACATTGGGGATTTTTCATTTTTCAAGTTGATGATATTCCTTCACAAATGGGATGATTTCTTTGTGTTTCAAGAAGACTTTTGTGCTGATGGACCGTGACCAGGCTCATGGGTTACACGGCATCACACCAAGTAAGACGACAGCGACCATGTCGGCCAACATTTCTAGAATTTAGCTTCATCATCTGTAACACAAGGTGGCACACACAGAATACTCTATATTCTGCCTTCTCCCTGTATGATGAGTCATTACATAGACACATGAGCACAGTTCTTCTGAGATTATCCAATTCGTATATGGGTTTCTTTGAGAATTTAGGAAAGACTCAAGGAATTTCCTTAGAGCCAGTTGGCTGATCAAAAGAAAGTTCACATTTTTGAAAACACAGCATGTGATGCTAACTCAGCCATTGAAAGGAATGCAATCATGTCATTTGCACTCTGTAATACAGAGTGAAATAAGTCAGAAAGAGAAAAATATTGTCTATTAACACATATATGGGGAGTCTTGAAAGATGGTACAGGTGAAACTATTTGCAAAGCAGAAATAGAAACCCAGACATGGAAAATAAACATATGAACACTAAGGGAGGAAGGGAGGGGTGGGATGAATTGGGAGATTGGTATTAATATATCTACACTATTGATACTATGCATAAAATACTATGACTGAGAATCTACTGCAGAACACAGGGAAGTTTACTCAGTGCTCCGTGGTGACCTAAACGGGAAGGAAATCCATAAAAGAGGGGATATATGTCCACATATAGCTGTTTCACTGCTGTGCAACAGAAACTAACACAACATTTTAAAGCATATATACCCCAAATAAAAAAAGAGACACCAGGAGACTCTGCACTCTAATATTCTTCAGCTACACATTTTTGTATGGCTATAACTGTATTTTGTTTTGATGATTATATAGCCAGATGGTAAGTTAAGAATCCAAAACCCTAATACTGAAAAATATAAACACCTGTATGAGAGCGGTGGTGGGAATAGTAAGTTACAAACAGCAATATGGTTGGGAGAAATTTTTAAAAATTAAAAAATACAGGGATTCTCTCCCTCTTCGCTCTTTTCTGTTTCCTCCTGCCTGTTCCTCTGGCTGTTCTCAGGGTCCTCAGCGTTGCAGTGATGTTGGGAGCCGACCACTGGGGACTGCCGAGATAAGTGTCAGGTGTCAGGAAGAAAGGAGGTTGAGGAAGGGCCTACTTCCTCCACTGGCCCTACCCAGAAGAATTTTCCTGTCTGAGGGTTCCTTTGTGGCCTTTTGTTCCAAAAGTTGATATGCCACAAATGGGAGTCAAACTGCCAAACATGAAATCAATGGAAATCAAACCCACTCTGGAATTCTTAATATAATCTGTTCTCAACCTAGAAACTGGTGAGGACTGTGCAGGGCACAGTATGTACTTGCCCCAAATAGCCTTTTATTTCACTGGCTGGACCCATTACATGCCATTGCTTTCCATTTATAAAATGGGTCTCTCGGAAAATTCAGTACTGGTTTCATAGGCATGCTTTTATGATTCCATCTTGTACTTTTCTGAATTCTTAAGTGGGTTTTCTGCAATAGTTCATCTACAGCCAGTTGTCCTTGGTCTTTTTCTATTGCTTTCTAAAATTTTGTAGTAAATTTAAATTCTCTCCTCTATTCATGAATTTAATAGCCTGCTCACTGTTCAGATATCAGCGTGCATCTATGTTAAGGTCATCTCTACGTTTACTTGAGGACGATCACTCTGTTACACCCATTACTCTGTCTGACCCAAGGCTCTGCTCCTTTGTCTGTTTTTCCAAATCTAGAGTACTTTGTTCTAAATGCCAACATTTTTCTTTCAGTCAGGCAATGCTCAAACACCATCTCAATTTCTAGTGAGTGTTAATGAATAAGGCCTCATGTTATCCAACCAGAGTTTCATTTTCTGTGGATCTTATCTTTAGGTACAGGAGATGTGTGCAGAATCCCAATGACTGGAAATCTCTGAAATATTTATTATGTGTGTTCATATCTGTTTTCCACATGGCTATCTCTTCTGTGCTCAGTGGGGCATTTGAACACTTTCTGGGTATTGTTACTAAGGTTATATGTTTACTACAAGTATGTTTATGACATATAACCGAGCAGTGTTTCATTCTTGCTCCTTCTTGCTGGAAATATTAGCTTGGTTGCTGAATCTGAAGTGCACATGCAACAGAGGCTATGTTTCTTTGTGTGTTTTATACCACTTTGGCTCTAAAAAATACCTATAAGCTGAAACTCATGTGAATATATTTGATTTAAGTGCTTTTTGATGTCTGCTTTTTGAATAACATTCTCATTATTTAAACTCAATTTTGCATGCTGGTTCATCTCTTTTCACTGATATTTGATATAAAGATTTTGATTTAGATATGAACTCAGCCATAGGGATATACACATCAGAACTGGCTTTTGAATGAATTACTTTGTGAGGTTTCATTACATATAGTCCCCAAGACTATCGAGCCAATCCAAGGAGGGCTTAAACAGGTACCATTAAAAACAGGAATTAGGACCCTAATCCTAAGCCACAGAATGACATTTATCTAAAGTAATTACCTTGTGACCCAAACACATTTCAGTAGTATTTGTTAATCTTGCAAGCATATGGGATCAGGGAATTAAAAATAAGAATCAAATCAAATAAATGTGACTTTGAAAGTAAAACATATATTTGAGTTACTAGTTTATGTTTTTAAGGGAAAAATTAAAAGAAATACATTTTACTAATATGAAAAGGTCATTGTTAAGCTTTAACAGAGAATGAAACTAATTTAGTATTAGCTATGAATTACCAACTTGAATATCTTTCCATCTGTTTCAAGGTGAAATCTATGTGTGAAACCTGAATGCTCCAGTGCCAAGGGGGCCCATTTATTTAATAGCAGGAAAATATCCCATGCCAGGTGGACAAAGCTAGAAATTCACCTTTTGGAAAGAGTGAAGGAAAGCTTAAATGGTGATCTGCCACTTCTTTGTGTTTCTCTCCTCAGTCCAGCACACGCATGTGGGGGAAACCATGAAAGTTGCTGCAGTTTTAGGATAAGTTCTGAACTGATACAAACCTGAGTTTGAAACATGGTTTCCCCACTAACTAGGTGGGCAATCGTGACTGTGCTACTTGAGGTCCTCGAGCATCTGTTTCCACACCTGTAATACAGGAATGACAACCTCCCTGCCGGAAGAGGAAAGATGTAAACAGGTGCTAGGTAGGCACTTCTGGGTCAGAGCTTGACACGAAGTCCCATAACCTAGTTGGCTTTGAACAGTAGCAGTGCCCATATCTGGCAGAAAGTACCCTTTGGGTGTTGAGGAACACTAGACTCTCTGTCCCCACCCCAGCAGGCTGCAGGGCCCACCCTGAGCTTTGAGAGAAGACCAAAGTGTTGCCTTCTTCATTTAAAGGATTCTCTTATGATTTAAAAGGACTAGAAGTTTGGGATTAGCAGATGCAAACTATTATATATAGGATGGATAAGCAATGAGGTCACAAGCAACTATATTCAATATCCTGTGATAAACCATAATGGAGAATAATATGAAAAAGAGTGTATCTGTATAGCTTAGTCACTTTGCTATTCAGCAGAAATTAAACACAACATTTTATTTATTTTTTTCCATTTATTTTTATTAGCTGGAGGCTAATTACTTTACAATATTGTAGTGGTTTTTGCCATACATTGACATGAATCAGCCATGGATTTACATGTATTCCCCATCCCAATCCCCCCTCCCACCTCCCTCCCCACCCCATCCCTCTGGGTCTTCCCAGTGCACCAGTCCCGAGCTCATGTCTCATGCATCCAACCTGGACTGGTGATCTATTTCACCCTTGATAATATACATGTTTCGATGCTGTTCTCTCAAAACATCCCACCCCCACAGAGTCCAAAAGTCTGTTCTATACATCTGTGTCTCTTTTTCTGTTTTGCATATAGGGTTATTGTTACCATCTTTCTAAATTCCATATATATGCATTAGTATACTGTATTGGTCTTTATCTTTCTGGCTTACTTCACTCTGTATAATGGGCTCCAGTTTCATCCATCTCATTAGAACTGATTCAAATGAATTCTTTTTAATGGCTGAGTAATATTCCATGGTGTATCTGTACCACAGCTTCCTTATCCATTCATCTGCTGATGGGCATCTAGGTTGCTTCCATGTCCTGGCTATTATAAACAGTGCTGCGATGAACATTGGGGTGCACGTGTCTCTTTCAGATCTGGTTTCCTCAGTGTGTATGCCCAGAAGTGGGATTGCTGGGTCATATGGCAGTTCTATTTCCAGTTTTTTAAGAAATCTCCACACTGTTCTCCATAGCGGCTGTACTAGTTTGCATTCCCACCAACAGTGTAAGAGGCTTTCCTTTTCTCCACACTCTCTCCAGCATTTATTGCTTGTTGACTTTTTGGATAGCAGCCATCCTGACTGGCGTGTAATGGTACCTCTTTGAGGTTTTTAAATCAACTATACTTCAATAAAGTTAAAAAATAAAATGAAAACTAAAAAATAAAGTTGTTAAAAAAGTGCATCAAAGAAAATACCAAAATTTTGAGTAAACACTTTAGAAGAGATATGTTCAGGGACATAAGGGACAAGAGCATGTACTCAGTATTATTAATATTAGAAAGACTGTAATTTAAACCACTATAAAATGTAATAAGGGGCTTCCCAGGTGGTGTTAGTGGTAAAGAACCTGTCAGCCAATGCAGAAGACTCAAGTTTGATTCCTGGGTTGGGAAGATCCCCTGGAGGAGGGCATGGCAACCCATTCCAGTGTTCTTCCCTGGAGAATCCCATGGATGAGGAGCCTGGTAGGCTACAGTCCATAGGATTGCAAAGAGTTGGACATGACTGAAGCAACTTAGCACACACACGCAAGCAGAATGTAATAAAATATTTCACAGACCATCAGAATTTAAAAAAAAAAGACTATCAGTTTTAAAAGAACTCAGTTTAGCCATAGTCATGTCATCTTCCTCATTCCTATTTATTATTTGTACTTGTTGAAGTTTTTTTTTTTTCCTATAGGATTGGTCTTTTTAGTATTATAACTTCCATTTCATTTTAATTTTTTCTTTTGTATTTCATGTCTTCTTTCCAATTTCTTTAAGTTTACTTTATTCTTCTAGTTTATGGAATTGGTTTTGGCTGACTCGTTTCCAGTTTTCCTCTCTTTTAAAAGGAAATGCATTTCAAGCATAAACTTCTCTCTAATGAGCACTGTAGCTACATTACACAAGACATTTAAGAAAATATGCCATTGTTTATTTTTAGTAGGTCATTTAGGCACATTTATATTTCCTTGAATTTCTGGCATATTTGGTATTTTCCATTTATCAATGTTGTTTATTCATCTCTTCCCCTATCGAATTTCCCTGCTGTTTGTTTGATGACTAGTGCTGTCTCCATTTCTTCTATTGGTCTGGAAGTTACAGCTTCTCCGACTTCTCTGTGCTGCATTTTGGGTGATTCATCATATCAACTTTTTCTTCTGTGGCTAGTCTGAGGTTTGTTTGTTTTTTGTTTGTTTGGGGTCAGTCTTAGAGGATTCTCTGTTCTCAGGTTTTAGAGGATTCTGGGATTCTTATTTGGTCCAAGAGAGAAAACAAGGTGATCAGGTGGTGAGGGAGCTCCAGGTTGTGGTAGAGAGAACAGAGAAGTTAAAAGAAATAGAGGAAAGGGAAAAAAAGGGCATTTTTAATAGGAATTCTGGAAGAAGACAGTTGGACAGGCAGTATTTGAAGAGATAAAGTCTGAAGGAGAACTTCCCTGGGGGCCCAGTGCTGAAGAATCCACCTGCAAATGCAGGGATTTAGTTCAGTCTCTCAGTCGTGTCCAACTTTTTGTGACCCCATGGACGGCAGCATGCCAGGCTTCCCTGTCCGTCACCAACTCCCGGAGCTTGCTCAAACTCATGTCCATCAGGTCGGTGATGTCATCCAACCATCTCATCCTCTGTCGTCCCCTTCTCCTCCTGCCTTTAGCCTTTCCCAGCATCAGGATCTTTTCCAATGGATCACTTCTTCCTATCAGGTGGCCAGAGGATTGGAGCTTCAGCTTCAGCATTAGTCCTTCCAGTGAATATTCCTTTAGGATTGACTGGTTTGATCTCCTTGCATTCCAAGGGACTCCCAAGAGTCTTCTCCAACAAATGCAAGGGACTTGGGTTCAATTCATGTGCCATGGAATTCTCCAGGCAAGAATACTGAAGTGGGTAGCCATTCCCATCTCAGGGGATCTTCCTGACTTAGGGGTTGAACCCATGTCTCCTGCATTGCAGGCTGATTCTTTACTGTCTGAGCCCTTATTTATCTAGTCTTTAAGTGGTATTTAGTCTATTTATATTTAATGTCATCATCAACATAGCTTGTATTTAGATCTTCGTCTTGATACATGTTTCTCTTTTTAATTTCCTGCCTTATTTTAAGTGACCAAGTAATTATTTAATTTCTATTAACTAAGTATACATTTTTGTATTATTTTGGGTGTCACTAGAAATTACAATATTATCTTTAACTTGCCACAGCTCAATTTCCAATTATATCATCAAACTCTTTGCAAGATGTAGGCATGCCATGATTATATACATAATTCCACTTATTCATCTCCCACTCGTTGTGCTCCTTTATTGCTCTACTTTGAATAAATGTAGCCTAAATCTATATTGTTATATATATATATTACACAAGCATAGATATGTGCCTGTACACACAAATACGCACATATTAAAAATAAATAAGTCTTTTATTTTTACCTATACGTTGCACTTTCTATGGTTTTCTGTGTGTGTGTGTGTGTGTTTTTTTCTTCTGCAGACTTGAACTTTTTTCTGAAATTGTATATTGTTTCCTGAAGAAGTTCTTTTAGCATTTCTTATACTACAGATTTATTTTCTGCCTGCAAAATCTGAAGTTTCCTTTGACTGAAATCATCTTAGTCTAGCTTCCATTTTTTATGTAAACTTTGGTAAGATATAAAATTTTATATTAACAGCTTTTTAAAAACTGTATTTTTGAAAACTTTATTTCACTCTGAGAAATTCAGTCATCACTCTTCTCATACTTTCCTTACATATGACCCGGCTGGGGTTTTTTTTGTTTTATTTTTGGTTACATTAAGATTTTCTTTCCAGTTTTGGTTTTCAGCAGTTTGCCTCTGATGTGATAGGTGTGACTTTAAAATTACTTTTTAAAGGCTTATCATGTCGTTTGCTGAGCTTCTTGGATATGTATATTGATATATTTCATCAATTTCAAATTTAGTAACTTGTGTCTTAAAATAATTTTTATCCTATATCTCTCTTCTCCCCTTTGGGATTTTCAATTATTTATATTTTTTTGATAGTATATTATATGTCTTGGGTATTTTGTTTTATTTTACTTTTTTGCTTTTTTATTTTCTGTTATCTATATAGTGTCTATTGACTTGCCTTTGATTTCTTTGATTCTTTTCTCTGTCCAGTCTGCTAATAAGCTCATCAACTGCATCTTCCCCTCTGACATCACATAATTCCATCATGATGGTTCCATTTCATTTTCCTTTTTACTGTTTCCACTTATGTGGAAAGTCTTTATCTGCTTATACTTGTCATCCACGTCTTCCTCTAGATCTTTCATCATAAATTCTTTAGAATCCCTGAGTGATAATTCTAACATCTGAGTCATTGCCATATTTGTTTCTATGAACTGTTTCCTCTTTTAAATGTAGTCCTCTTTTCTCACTTCTTTATGTATCTTGTGATTTTTTTAAAAAAATTTACACTGAACATTGTGATGGGATAAGGCATGTTCACCTCCTGAGAAAGACATGCCCCATGAGTTTGATGGTTTGAGACTGAGTTAATCTAATGTGTGGCTGAGCTGTCCCTGGACTCTGTTGTGGAGTTAGAATTTTAAGTTAGACTCAGTTCACCACTGAATTTTACACATTGTGGAGGTGAGGTTGGGACTTTGCCTTCAGAAGGCTCAGGGTCAGAGCACTAGTCAGACTCTTTAGATCTCTTTGTGCATCACAAGGCCAGCTACGAGCTTTCCAAACCATGGCAACGTGGTCTCTTCTTTGCAGCCTGCCTGCCAGCATTTTGAGTTTCTGGTGCGTTCTCTTTGCTCTCTAGACCCATTTCTGGCTTTATGCACCTAGGTCGTCTCTTTCTGCCTTAGGGCATGGCCCTTTCAGCCTTTGTACTTGGTGAATGTCCAGGGATTTCGTAGGGATTCATCTCAGTTCTCCTGTTCTTCTTCCAGCTTTCAGCATTTACTATGTTGCTAAATATATTCTTGCCTTCTTAATTTCCTACCATAAATTTCCCTTTTTCTATTTATTAATTACATATTAATAAATATTCTATGTTATTAGTATTATATTTACATTTATGACATCTTCCTATATTGATATCTTAAATGCAATTGTGGGGAAAAAAAGGAGGCATAAAAAACAAAGAAGCATGCTTACTTTGGCAGCACATATGCTAAAATTGGAACAATACAGAGAATATTTGCATGGCTCCTGCACAAGGGTGACACACGTTTGTGAGGTGTTCCATATTTTTAACTGATCCACAGACTGTGGTTACCAAAGGGGAAAGTAGGGGAGGGATAAATTAGAAGTCTGGGATTAACATATACACACTACTCTCTGCCAAATGAACCAGCAAGTACCTACTCTATAGCATCAGAGCTATATAATTGAACTGTGTTTGATATTTTGTAGTAATCTATAAAGGAAAATAATCTGAAAAAGACATATATATATATAATATATATATATATATATACCCCCACACACACATATATATATTTGACTCTCTTTGCTCTACTCCTGAAACTAACACAGTATTATAAATCAACTATACTTCAATAAGAAAAACAAAAGAAGAAGCAAATAAATACTGGAGGAAAAATCCCCCAATTCTGTAAACCTTACTTAAATAGATAACTTCTCATGTATACAAAACTGAAGTTTGGAAATGAAAGTACAAGCTCTGGTTCCAGGTGAATTATCAGCGAGGGTCCACTAGAGAAACAGAACCAGTCAGAGATAGATAAATAGATGATAGAGATGGATGTCAAGGGATTAGCTCACACAATTATGCAGTTGTGGTGAGTCTGAGATCCGGAAGACGAGGCATCGGGACACAGTGGATGCTCTGGGGCAGGGTCTGATCCTGTAGTCCACAGGCCGGATTTCATCTTCAGGGAACACTCATTTCTGCTGTAAGTTCTTTCATCTGACTAGATGGTGCCTACCCAGATTATCTGGGCTCATCTCTTTTACTTAAAGTCAATTGGTTGTTGATGTTCATCACACCTAAAAAATAACCTTCACGGCAACAGCTGCACTAGTGTTTGAGTGTCTGGGAGCTACACCTAGCTCTAGGTTGACACGGAAAACTGGCTATCGCAGTAGGTAAGGGCACAGCCTGAAGCTGAAGCTGGAGCTCCAGTACTTTGGTCACCTGATGCAAAGAGCTGGCTCATGGAAAAGACCCTGATGCTGGGCAAGATTGAGGGCAGAAGAAGAAGGGGGTAACAGAGGATGAGATGGTTGGAGGGCATCACTGATGGGATGGATCTGAGTTTCAGCAAACTCTAGGTGACAGTGAAGGACAGGGAAGCCTGGCGTGCTGCAGTCCATGGGGTTGCAAAGGATCGGGCATATTCTACAAGCCAGTACAGTATGTAGTAAGGAGTAAACAGTAAGGAAGAAAATAGATGCAAGTGAGAAAATGAAAGGGTTGCTAACTGTTAATCATCCCACAGACACGCGGGCTGGGTGTCCTCGACAGTGCCCGGGTCTGTCATTCAAGCGACCTCCCTGTGTATCACAATGCTCCTTTCTTATAAGTCTGAGGGGAATCCTACTAAACAGGGGAATAAATGTTCAGTGTGGGTTCAGGTGTCAGCTGCTTCTGGGATTGTCTGAGAGAGCCAGCTGCCCAGCAACTGGAGACTCCCAGGCCCACGGGAAGCCCTTCTGTCAGGGCGAGAAGCTTCCCTCAGATGCAGCCCTTCTGCCCGCAGAAAGGGGGCTGCTTCCAGCTGGCCCACTGCCCAGGTTGCCCTGAGTGAACTCCTGGGGCCCCTCTCAGATCATTCTGCTCATTGCACCCCAACAGTCTTCAGGGGATACATCAAAATTTTCACAGAAGACATTTTGTTTTGGCAAGATACAGTTATTTGGTCACAGTCCTTTTTTCCCCACTACTTTTCTGTATTTATGAAAGTTTTTACAATGCAAATATATTAATATTATAATAAAAAATCAATACAGTAGCATTTTTCATTTTAAAATTTTATTTATTATTGGTGTCTAATTGCTTTACAGTGTTGTGTTACTTTCTGCTGTACAGCAAAGTGAATCAGCTAAACGTGTACATATATTCAGGTTTCCCAGGTGGTGCTCGTGGTAAATAACCTATCTGCCAATGCAGGAGACATGGATTTGATCCCTGGATAGGGACGATCCCCTGGAGGAGGGCATGGCAACCCACTCCAGTATTCTTTCCTGGAGAATCCCATGGACAGAGGAGCCTAGTGGGCTACAGTCCATGGGGGTCTCAAAGAGCTGGACCTGACTGAAGTGACTTAGCATTTGCATACATATATCTCTTCCATCTTGAACCTCCCTCCCACCTCCTACCCCTCCATCCCACCCCTGTAGGTCATCACAGAGCCTGGAGCTAAGCGCTCTGTGCTATATAGCAGCTTCCCACTAGCTCTCCGTTTTATCCATGGTAGCGTAATATATGTCAATGCTTCTCTCTCCGTTTGTCCCACCCTCTCCTTCCCTTCCAGTGGAAATTAGTTTATATTCTGTAAGGAAGAAAATAGGATTGCTAACACTGTTTTCCTTTTCCATGTCTTCACCTATAATTACCATAAGCATCTTCCTAATACAGCCTGGAGGATCAGTGTGGTGGCAGTGGTCCATGAGGACAAAATAAGGATTCCCTAAAACCTGGGAGAAGCCCCCATTTTTAGGAAATGGGAGAGTTTGTACATTCAGAATGTTGGGAATGGTGACTCTAAATTCATTGGCTTTTTTTCAAGTAGACCAGCCAATCTTTAAAAAGAAAATGTGAATCATATCCTAAAACACTTTGTGCCTTAATAAAATTAGCTCAGTAACTTTGCTAATATGGTCTCTCTGTTCTTCTTACTTCATGAGAAAGTGTCTGATTGGAATAAAATTTAGATAAGACATTCTGGCACATAAAGAATAATTGGAAAGGGAAAGAAGCAGGTGGTGTGCATACATTCTATATCCATTGCTGAATGCTTTAGTCAAAAATAGTTTATACATGAGAAGTAGAAGAGATGACCAGACAGAAAAAAATATTAGGCAACACTACCAGGAATATGGATACAGAGCAGGGCCTTGGGGGCATTCAGGACAGAAGCCTCATTCCCTGCCATGTCCTCTGCTTGCCTTTTATCTGTAGAAAGACTTCATGCAAAGGATAAGTTTAATCAGAAATATAAGAAAATGCAGAAACAAGGGAAAAGCAAACAGTACAGAATAATAATAGTTCAGTTGTTAAGCCGGGTCAAGGACCTTTGGTTGCTCCTCAAGGGCTATAGCTAATTCTCTGAGCCTTGGCCTCTGAGCTGTCTTATAGATACTGAAACCCTGACCAGGTGGAAAAAGTTAACTGCATGATGACCAGACTGTGGCCATGATACAAGTTGCCACAATTCCAAGAAATGGCCTCGAAGAAATGGGAACAAACTGACCCTGGAACTGAAAACTAATTGTACTGAAAACAATCAAGGTGACGCTGGTCAGACCACTGATGGCCAATTTCAAAATGACTGTCAGAGATGACTGTGCTGTTTCTGTTTGTAGCCCTCCTCTCTCTGCCTATACACCCTGAAACACTCCTTGAAAAGCTCTTGCCCACTGATGGCAGAGGGAAATTGGACTTTGGACATGAGTCCACCTCCTCTCCCAGTTGCCAGCCTCCAGAATAAAGCTACTTTTCCTTTCTACCAACACTTGCCTCTCAAGTATCAGCTTTTAGAGCCGTAGGCAGCCAGACCAGAGTTCAGTAACAATACTAGCTCAAGAGCTGTGGTCTTAAAGAGAAAAAATTCTCTTAGAAAGTAACCAAAAATATCCCAAAGGCTGAATTTTAATGTTTTTCAGACCAGTGTTTCTGATCATTTTCAAGTCAATTCAATTTAACAAGTAATATTCATACCTGACACTAACGTGTCAGGAATAATGATACAGTAGTAAACAAAACATACTAATGCTCGCCCTTGTAGAGCTAATGTTCCAGCGAGAAGAGAGATGATGGACATAAAAAGTCAGCTACAAAGTATGCTAAAGTGATAATTAAGATAGGGCTGGGGAGGTGTGGAGTGTGATATAAAATTAGAGTTATTGTAAAAGACAAAAATTATCCTACTTGATCTACTCCTTAAAGTGGGTCCTGTTTGGTGTAGCCTAGTTCATGATGGGTAACTGGTGAAATTGGCTCTGATTTCTTGAGACTTAGTCTGTGTGCTCTGGTTCAGTGTTAAGAGCAACTGAGAAGAGAATTCTGTGGACTTGTCACTCCACAGCAGACTCTGTTTTTCTTGTAATTTGATGGGAGTAGGAAGAGTAGAAACAAGTTATGTCTTAGCGATGGACATGTGAGCGTTAAGAAGTGAGCTGCCACGTGCAAAGTCAGTGTAGTCAATGGGTGCTGAAATATCAGGCTCCTCGCATGGGTGACCCCGAAGCCAGGGCCAATTTACGCCCTAGTATAACAGGCACAGAATCTAGGGCCACAATAATTTTAAAAGCCTGTGAAGATGTTTTGATTTCTTTTCAAATCAGAAGAAAAAAATTAAAACAATCCAGTCCAGATTTCATTTGTCTTTACATTCCTAGTCATAAAACATAATTTTAAGCAATTTTTATGGAGGAAAGACCTATGAATGTCTTAATGTGGCCCTTCCCATAGCCCTGTGCCCTCCATAGGAACAGCCCTCCTTCTGTTTCCTTTATGTTGAGAGAATTGCTCCTCACGGAAGGAAAGGTGCTTATTCATTTGGAATGGGGACATCAACCCACACCTGCGTCCATCCTCCTTGTGTATCATAAAGAGATACTCAGCAAAGAACTTCAGAAGTGAACATCTTCCAATATTATCTTGTAAACATAGGGTCCCAGTTTTGCAAAGCTTCTAGAGAAGTAACAACATCAAGGGAGGAGCATGAGTTTTCTATTGTAATTGCAATTTTAAAAAATTAATAATATTAAATTACAAGCAGCATTTCTTTTAAACCAAATATATGTTCAGAATTTCCCAGACACATTAATTATGCAAAATTAATTTTAATATGAATCGGAAAAAGTATTGTGAGTTCAATCTTCGTGATGGAGACTATGTTTTCAGAGGTTGTTTTGGGGAGGAAACTTCTGTTCCATTAAGAATTTGTTCCATTGAAAACACCTGTAAGCTTTTCGGAAGGGTGGGCAGAAATGTAGCATTTAGATAAAACAACTGTCATTTTGGATCAGTGTTTTTAAATATACTTCATAGTGTGATTTTATAATAGAGAGAAATGCATTTTAAAAGACAGAGAGAGATGCCTATAGAGATGCAAGGAGACCATCACTGTGCTCATTTCCCCACTAGGTAACGCTGTGATGTTATTGTTGTTCAGTTGCTAAGCTGCCCCTGACTCTTTGTGACCCCATGGACTGCACCATGCCAGGCTTCCCTGTCCTTCGCCATCTTCTGGAGTTTGCTCAAATTCACGTCCATTGAGTCTGTGATGCCATTTAATCCTCTCATCCTCTGTGCCCTCTCTTCTCCTTTTGCTTTCAAAATCTTTCCCAGCATCAGGGTCTTTTCCAATGAGTCGGCTCTTCATATCAGGTGGCCAAAGTATTGGAGCTTCAACTTCAGCCACAGTCCAGCACTGTGATGCATATCACTTAAATGAATGAGTAAACAAGTAAATTAACAAATACATGAAGGGATGGCTGAGTTAATGAATGAGTGAATACTCCCATGAAAGACATAATGAGTAAATGAATGGATGAAAGCTTGAGTGAGTGACAGAATTCTTGATGAATGAATGGATGAACAAATGAGTAGATGTCTGTGTTAATGGTGATGTGATTTCCTTTTCTCTTTAGCTGACTTTGTTTTTTTTTCCAGAGAAATGTGGCATCAACCCCACCGAATGTTTCAAACAGTGATTTTGTTTTAAAAGCATTCTGTGCCACATGATGCATACTGCCTTGGACTAAAGAGAGAACTGCAAATAATTTGGAACTCAGTTGAAGATAAATTTGCTAAATCCAGTCCATGATAAATTCAAATCACTCTAGAGCAGTGAAGAATGTGTTGGACGGGGGACAGTTTGGTGGAAAGCCAATCTATGACAAACTCAGGCCTGAGAACCAGCACTTACCTAGAGAACCTTCAGCTGTTCAAGTGTAGCTGAGGCTCACAGGTCCAGCTATTGCTGTCTTTTAACGCAGAGCAGCTTACGTGGGATTCCCTCGATTACGTTATTAAGATTCCATCCTGTTACTTCTCATCTCTCCCCTTCTCTGTGTGATGAAGTGTGAAACGTATGCTGGGCTGTGGCACCCTGCCACCTTCTCAGGAAAGGTTCCCAGACAGGACTGGCTCTTCCTGGGCCGCCGTTTCCCAGAGTTGATGGTGCCAAATGCAACTGCGCTGTCTCCTGAAGCACATGCTTACGGCAGGCTAATTGGAAAACCCTGAACCATGAAATTTAGGACAATAGTAACATATGCGGAAGTGAGAAAGGGATGAAAGCTAAATGATGCGTTTAGCAGAGGGGAAATAGAATTCGGTTTCAGTTGGGACTTCAGTGTCTACACTTTGAGCTTGAGAACCCACATTTCAGTTTTATCTGTGTGCCTCTTTTCATGAAGCTCCTGTTGGCTGGTGTGTCAAGTTTACATGGTAGTGCTCATGTTAAAGAACCCACCTGCCAATGCAGGAGATGCAAGAGACTTGGGTTCCATCCCTGGTTCGGGAGGATCCCCTGGAGGATAGCATGGTGACCCACTCCAATATTCTTGCCTGGAGAATCCCCATGGCTAGAGCAGCCTGGTGGGCTACAGTCCATAGAGTCACAAAGAGTTGGACGTGATGAAGTGACTTAGCACTCAGCACGAAGTTTACATGGTTATTCTCTCTGGAACTCTGCATTCAGAGTTCCACTGACTCAGTGGACAGGATTTCGAGCAAACTCCAGGAGACAGCAAAGGACAGGGAAGCCTGGTATGCTGCAGACCACGGGGTCGCAAAAAGTCAGACTCAACTTAGTGACTGAAAAACAATAAAGCTGACACATCTACATGAAAGGATGTAGGTGTGTATGTCAGGGGGCACAGGCATGTGTGGAACTGACAGGAGATGGAATGGTTTCCTTCTCTTAACATTGAATCTTGCCTTTTAATGTAGTGGTAAAGAAAAATGTAAAGTGGAGCCAGGAGCCTGTCCATGATGCAGAAATCAGGCTGCTGAATTTATATATCTTGAAGACCTCAAGGGACCAATGGCAAACATACGGTTGTGGATAATTCAGAAGTCGTTCACAAGGTAGGGACAGCGATCGAGCTCTGTGGAAATAATTCCCAGTTCATATCTGATGTTACTTATCCTGCTGTGACTTATCCTGTCCCATAAGTCATATGGGACTTATCTCCATGGTGACAGTGCCCTGAGACTTCTCCATAACACACCAACATCTCAGCATTTTTTTATTGGGATTGATGTCCATCGAATGGCTGAAAACCTGAGTGATCTGGAGCCAGCTCAAAGGCCCAGGACCCTGCTCTGACCCCTGAGAGTGTTTATCATGTACCTACAGACTGCTTCTTTTTCTCTTCAGAAGGGTAGAACCTTCTCTTTGTTCTGTTCTCCAGTTTCAATGTCTTCTCATCTAATGGCCCAAGATGCTAGGAAACTCTCAGGTGATACAAGCCTCACTGGCCACATGGCTCATTCAGACACAGATACCCAGCATCCCTGGGCACTAGAATATGTCTGGCCGGGAGGAGAAGCTGTGCCTTGGCTGGCAGAGGAGAGTACAGTCCTTGGACACAGTACCTGTGTCTTTACTTGTAGTTTTGGCAACATTACTACCTTCAAGTATTGTTGAAAAGGCTCCACCTTGGAACAATGTGCTCAGGGAAAGTAACATACTCCCCGTGCTCTGTACCTCTGCCTCTCTCCCCTCCAGCTTGCAGGCACCCACTCAGGAAGTGCAGAAAGGAACCAGGTGAATATGGTACACCATGTAGGCGCACTGATTTCCTTGTTGTTGCTATTCAGTCACTAAGTCGCGTCCAATTCTTTGCAACCCTGTGGCCTGAAGTACATCAGGCTTCCCTGTCCTTCATTATCTCCTTGAATTTGCTCAAACTCATGTCCATTGAGTCGGTGATGCCATCCAACCACCTCATTCTCTGCTGCCCTCTTTCCTCCTGCCCACAATCTTTCCCAGCATCAGGATCTTTTGCAATGAGTCAGTTCTTCCCATCAGGTGGCCAAAGTATTGGAGCTTCAGCTTCAGTATCAGTCCTTCCAGTGAATATTCCTTTAGGATTGACTGGTTTGATCTCATTGCAGCCCAAGGGACACTCTAGAGTCTTCTCCAGCACCATAGTTCAAAAGCATCAATTCTTTAGCACTCAGACTTCCTTATGGTCCAACTCTCTAGATGACTACTGGAAAAACCATAGCTTTGACTAGACAGACTTATGTTGGCAAAGTGATAGCTCTGCTTTTTAATACATCTCAGATTTCCTTAAGGTCAAGTAAATTCTCATGCTAATTCTGTAGTGGAATAAGCCTGTATCTATTATGAATACAATGTTGTTTCATACATTTTAAAGTCAGGCACAAAACTTCAAGAAGTGTGGGGCCCACGGCAGGACTGTGGGCTCTCCCCTTGTCCAGTTCCCGGCATATTTCAGAGCAGCGAGTCTCCTATGGTTCCTCAACCTTTTATGTCTCTCTCTCTCTCTTCCTCCTCATGCCAAAGTCAGCCATCTTCTCTTCCCTCTGTATCAGGGCATCTTCTTCTTCAGCCCTCCATCCCCCTGCTTTTCAGCTTCCACCTACCCCAGGTCTGCTGAGAGTCTTCAGAAATCATTCATCCCTGAGTCTGCTATTCTCAGGCCATCCAGGGCACAGCCCTCCCCTCAGGCCAGCCTCAGGCCCAAACTGATGTGGCCAAGGAGGTGAGTCCTGTAGGACAAAGCATGGTCCTTCGTAAGGAAGACCTGGGGTGGGGAGGTGCCTTTCTGAGCTTCTCATACATGGAGAGGCTATGGGCAGTGTCCCCTTTTCCCTCTTGAGGAACCATTTCTCTCTCTGGGTCCTAGGCAGGTTTTAATATCGCCCCTCCTTTCACTGCCAACAGAAAGGCTCTGGGTCCTACCCTCAAAGAAGCCCCGAGGGCCAAGTGCACACAACCAGACATGCATTGACTGTTGATGCATGCCCGTCAAGCTCCTGACGGGAAGCCTCCCTCCACGTCCTCTACACAGCAGTCCCTGTAATTAGGACAGGCTTACAGAAGAGAGGAAAGTGGCTCACAGTGCCCTGTTCTGTAGGAGGTGGGGCTGGTGTGATGTGGGGAGGTACCCGATGCCATGCCCAAGGATCTGCCCCAAAATAGGACAGAGGAAAGCCTGAAATGCTGATAGAAAATCCTCAGGAGGAAGAAGGTAGTGGGAGATGTACTGAATAAACAGAGCAGCTTTGCTCTTCAGTCTAGCTAATTTATGTGTGAAATCGGAATTGTTTCCTCACATTTGTTGAGGCGTCCTTGAAGAACATAGGTGAGACAAATTTACCATCATTTACATTTCTGTTCCTCTTGGGGAAATTCATGCTTGATATATGTGTGTGTGTGTGTATATATATATATATATATATTTTTTTTTTTTTTTTTCTTTTCCCCTGTAGACGGTCTGTTTTTACCCTAAAGCCCTTTTGTTTCTAGTGTGTGCTTCCCTCTAACACAAGGTTTCAGGAGGGGAAAATGCCAAAAATATTTTATGGCGATTTCTTTTTCCATGTTTGGCAAGTCTGTCCAAATGCATATATTGTGGTCATCGTTAAAATTAAAAAGCAGGGCAGAGAGAAGGTGTCACATTGAGGGATGGGAAGGCTGAGGCTCAGAGAGTTCTGGTCCTCCTCTCACGCAGTGACCCAGCCTTAAAACCACAGCTTCAGCTCCTCCTTCTACCTCCCAACTTCTCCGTTAAGAAACTCTTTTTGCTTTGGTTTTCCTGTTTTTGTACCTCTGCTTCTAAACATGCCACTGAAAACTGTGAGTTACTGTATCAGTTATAGGTATTCATCCACTGAGAAATTTTACAATGTGTATGTTATATACTCTTTTTCAAAATCTAGGTAATGTCATTGATCTGGTAGAAGTTTGCCAGTTTTTAGGTCAGTCTCTCATTGCTTCTCGATCACGTGTTTGAAGATCGCGTGGTCTCCGGTGACTGACCATCCTAGTCACCCAGGAACAGAAGAGTAATCGGGATGCATGACTTTCAGCATGAAAACCTGGACAGTTCTGGGCAAACCCAGGTGGTTAGTCACCCTCTAAGTGGTCCTGGTTTGCAAGAATACCCTGGCAGTGTTGCCATTTGGAGATGCAACAGCTCTCCCTGAGCTGGATTCTTCTCCTCTGTGCGAGCTTTGCATGGGGAGAAGTCAGCCAGCCTCACTGTCCCTGCCTCCATCAGCCAGACTTTGGACATGCTTTCTCATAGCATCTCTCTCCTGTCCATTGATTTTCTGCATGCAGACTTCAGACATCCCACTGCTATCACCTACACGGTCGTCTTTCTAGGGCAGTGTGCTATAAAGAATGAGGCTCTGAGTTTATCTCAATGAGGGGTCACTTCCCTTGACCCTTTTCAGGCAGTGGAGGTGACCTCAGCAGTACTGAGTATAAGACGGAGGCTTTGGCTTCACACACTCAGACACACAGTGTAGTGCCGTGTTTCAGATCTGGGTAATTTTGTGTAATTATGTTCAATTGCTTACTCAATCTCTGATGACTTTCTAATGAGCTGTTATTTTCAGAGGTGGTAGAAAAATCAGTTCAGGAAGAGATGATGATGTGAGGGAAATAAATAGGGAAGTGACGGGTGAGGCAGGATGAGAGGTAAACCCCGTGCCCAGCTTCCTCTGAGCAAGTGCTGTTTCAGGGGAGAGGGCAGTACACGTTGGTGAGAGGACCTGGAGAAGAAAAAGATGATGCTACAGGAGTTGAACATACCCCTCATAAAGAGAGGCCAGCATGTGGGGAATGTCAGTCAAATAGACAGATGGCTAGGTTGAAGAAGTCAACAAAGTCTTTTTTTATTTGTACTTTAGAGCAGTTTTAGGTTCACTAAAAATTGAGACAAAGGTACAGAGACTTCCCATATGCTCTCTGCTCCTTTATTTACACAGATGCTCACCTCTCCCACATCAACAGGGCTTCCTTGGTGGCTAAGATTGTAAAGAATCTGCCCGCAATGTGGGAGACCCAGGTTTGATCCCTGGGTTGGGAAGGTTCCTTGGAGAAGGGAATGGCGATTCACCTCAGTATTCTTGCCTGGAAAATTCAATGGACAGAGGAGCCTGGCAGGCTACAGTCCATGGGGTCACAAAGAGTCGGACACTACCGAACAACTTTCACTCACTCACTCACTCACTCACTCACTCACACTCCTGCCATCAACATCCCCACCAGAGTGATGCATTCACTACAATCAATGAACCTACATCAGCTCATCACCATCATCCAGAGTACATAGTTTACACTGGGGTTCACTCATGGTGTTGTACATTCTATGGGTCTGAAAAATTGTACAATAACATGTTTCTACCATTATAGTACCATAGGAATAGTTTCAGTGCCCTAAAATTCTGTAATTTCCCCCATTTCATCCCTCTCTTCCTTCACCCCTCAAAGCTGACAAGCATCAGACTTTTTGCCATCTCCATAATTTGGCCTTTTCTGGAGTGTCATATAGTCGAAATCATACAGTATAGAGTCTCTTAAGATTGGTTTGTTTCACTGAATAATATGCATTTAAGTTCCTTGTATGTCTTTTCATGACTTGATAGTTTCCTTTTCACCACTAAATAATATTCCATTGCTTGGGTGCACCATAGTTTTCATTTATCCCTTCCCCAAAGGATATCTTGATTGCTTCCAAGTTTGGCCTTTATGATTGAAGCCACTTTAAAATAATGAAAAATACTTAAATTAAACAGTTTAGAAAGTGAAATATTCTAGATGTTTAAAGTTTTGAAACATACACAAAGCACCACCCTCTGCACCCAGTCTAGGCTCCCTTAATACTTTTGCTACCAGTTCTGTTATTTCTTGAAGCAATTTCAGTAACTACCTGTATTTGCATTCTCATCTTCAAAAATGGAAACAACCACTTTGTTCATTTGCTTTTGTCATTATTATGTTTCGTGAAAGTTGTTGTGATATCTGGGATTGAACCAAGTTTTGAAAAAGACAGAGAAAAGAAAACCATCTCCCTGTGAAAAACCTGTGCAAATCCTGCATTTTATTAAGTTGTAAACCATTTGAAGAAAAGTCAGAGGAAATAGATGAAGTGACGTGTTATTTCACCAAACGAAAGTAGAAGGGTAACCATATAAACTGTCTCCAATGGCAGTTCTGAAAGCGATGATCTGTCACTGTGTAAACAGAGTTAGCTGAAAGACTTAAACAAAAAGAATGTGGCTTATGTTCTTCCTAAGAACTTTCTGCCCATGAGAAAACGATGGAATGACATGTATTCAACATACGCATGTGAACACACACTTTGAAGGTTATACTTTCTAGGGATTTGCGTACCCTGAAAAGAACTGTTGCCTGTGGGATGCATTAGCCCCCAGGGGGTGCTGGGTGCTTGCATATTTAGTCTGAACCACTGGCTTTCCATCTTTGGCCGGTGATAGTCGCCTAGGTCATTAGATGGATGGGGAAATGAGAGTCACACCACCTAGGCTTTAGCCGCCCAGTCCTTTATTACTCCAATATCCAGATTCTGAACTAGTATACTATTATACAGTTCAATTTACTGCTGGCAGTATCAGAGTTGACAATTTCAGGTTTTTCTTTCCCCACATTAACAAACAAGCATTTATCAATATTTGGTAACCCATGACCCCTAGTGTAATCCCCACAGACAAGTGAAGACTTATTATAATATTAACAATAAGTAGACTGAAAACCCCCAGGTCTTCACCTGGTTCAACCTGGGGTGGATGTCAGTCTCAGGGTGCTTGTGGATGTTCACAGGAATGCAGGGTCATGGGATCTAGACAGGAATTTTTGGACCACCCTCTCCAGCTTCCCATCTGGTACAGGAGTTCCTGCAAAGTGGCAAGAGCCACTTTGCCTACCTACCTGTTTGTCTTCAGTCCTGCTAGGGGGTTTTCTAGGCATCTCCTACTTCACAGGCAACTTATTCTGTCAGTGGATACAACATCCTTCCTTACGTTGAGGCAATGTATGTGGACTGCATGTGATTTTTACCACCTAATTTTTACATATTCTCATCCTACTATCCTAAGGGCAATAGTGAATGAAAATTTGGCAAAAGTGTTGCATTAAAAAAGAAAAAAAAAAACAGAAAATTTTGAGAGCACAAAGACAACCTTCATAAGGAATCAAAATGCTGAACTATCTTTGTGCTATTCCATTTTAATAGACATAGTAATAAGGTGAGCTTTGTATGACTTGTGTGTCCTGGATCATTGATAGTTTATGCTTGGAAATTTTTGTCTGTTGTGTGAATGACACCATCAGGGTCCAGAACTACAGTGTGAACTTCTAATGAGTACTGTCTCTGCACCCTCATGGTGGGTGTTTTCATCATCTTTTATGTGCACTTCCTACTGGTACCTGCAATATGAACTCACGATGCCATCTATATTTTATATAGTATATAAATGGGAAGAACAAGAACCAGGAATTTGAGGTGAATTCTTGAACATTTGACTCTTGAACAACACAGGTTTGAATTGTGTGGATCCATGTAAACACATTTCCAATAGTAAATGCTACAGTCCTGGGCTTTCCTGGTGGCTCAGATAATAAAGAATCTTCCTGCAATGTGGGAGACCTGGATTTGATCCCTGGATAGGGAAGATCTCCTGGAGAAGGGAATGGCTACCCACTCCAGTCTTCTTGCCTGGAGAATCCCATAGACAGAGGAGCCTGGTCGGCTACACTCTCTATGATTATTTGAATCTGAAGATATGGACCCACAGATCCAGAGGGCCAATTATAAATTATACTCGGGTTTTGGATCGCCCAGATGGTCAGGATTCCTACAGTCACATTGTTCAAGGGTCAACTGTATGTTTTTCTTATTCTCTTAGCTATGAACTAATTTGTCAAGTGGACCACAGGAGAAAAAAGGGGGAAATAATAGTAATTAAGAATTTTTTAGTAGGGTTTCCAAAAACTGTTAGTTCAAACAAATATATCTATATTTGTTTTGATGGTGTGAGGTAGAAGAACTAATTTGTCAAGTGGACCACAGGAGAAAAAAGGGGGAAATAATAGTAATTAAGAATTTTTTAGTAGGGTTTCCAAAAACTGTTAGTTCAAACAAATATATCTATATTTGTTTTGATGGTGTGAGGTAGAAGACAGATTTATTTCTTGGCTAAATACTTATGCTCAAGAGACAAGGGTAGCATATTGTCAGTTGTTGTCATTATTAAAAGAAAATGATGGGTGGACCTACTAAGTCAGCCATAGAAAGACAAATATGTGATATCACTCATGTGTGGAATCTAAAAATGTTATGAATAAACATATTTGCAAAAGAGGAACAGACAGACATAGAAAACATGGTTACAAAAGGGGAATTGGTGGGGGGGATAAATTAGGAGTTTGGGATTAACAGATATATTCTATTATATATAAAATAAACAACAAGGATTTACTTTACAGCACAGGGAACAATTTCAATATCTTGTAATATAATGGAAAATAATCTAAAAAAGAATATGTGTACATATGTATATATTACTGAATTACTCGACTGCACACCTGAAATTAACACAATATTATAAATCAACTGTAGTTCAATTTAAAAAGAAAGAGAAAATGACACCACTTCTGAGACTAATATTTGAGTTAGCTTAATTGACAGAAAGAGCAGTAGAGAGGGCTGCTCCCTTATAACATCTGGTTTATAATCCCATAGGGAAAAACTCTCCCAGAGAAAGGATGGCAGTGGGAATCCTCAAAATTAGCCAGTGGGGCAGTCAGAAACCAGGTCATTTTTTATTCAGTGCTACAGAAATGCCACAGAGGAAATTGGGGATTCCTGGGGCAGGAGCTGAGCCTTGAGCTCCACAGACCACAGCTCAACCACCGAGCTGACAGTACTTAGTAGCTGTGATCTCAGGCTCACATCTACTCAGAGGACAGCCTGTATTTATTTCTGGATACAACGAACCCTCCCCAACATCACTGCAGGATTTACCTTGCCAGGAAGTCATGGTCAGGCTGGGCATTATTTCTATGGGAAAGCAGGAGAAGGTGGGGAGGGGGCTACCTGGAGGAGAGCTTCGCTCACCTTGAGGTGATCTGGTCTGCCTTGAGCAGCGTTAGGGAAGTGTGCCTCTCAAGGGCTTCCCAGGTGGCACTAGGGGTAAAGAGCCTGCCTGCCGATGCAGGAGACATAAGAGACACAGGTTTGATTCCTGGGTTGGGAAGATCCCCTGCAGGAGGGCATGGCAACCCACTCCAGTATTCCTGCCTGGAGGATCCCCATGGACAGAGGAGCCTGGTGGGCTACAGTCCACAGGGTCACAAAGAGTTGGACACGGCTGAGCGACTGAGCATGCACGCATGTGCTTCTCAAAGTGAAAGTGCTGGGTGCACAGGTTTCGGCAAAGTTAAGACTGAACTTTTAACATCTTTGAAACATTGATTTTTCAAAGTGTTAATAGTCGCCCAGAGAAGTCTAAAAATGCAAACCTGAGAATCTGCTCAACTCCCAACATGTGTGCACGCACACACACACACACATATGCACACACACACACACATATGCAGAGAATCTTAGAAAAAGACTAGGAACGTGGAGCCAAGTTCCCCATCTGAAATTTTGAGACCCCTGCCCTTCATCTCTTCTGCTGTTTAGTGTTGGTTTCTTTTTTTGGAAATAATTTCATCTTATTGACCGTTACACACACACACACACACACACACACACACACACACACACACACACACGTATGTCAGCGTGTGCTCAGTCACTCCATCATGTCTGACTCTTCATCGCCCCATGGACTATAGCCTGCCAGGTTCCTCTGTCTATGGAATGTATGTTGGTACACACATGTATATTTATATCTTTTCTCAAAGATGTATAAATAGTATCTTTTGATAGATCAGCAGTGTGTACTGCTTTAAAAATTCTATTTACAAAATCTGCAATGCATATGTTCAGTTAGTTGTCATTATTATTTATTATTTTTTATTTTTAATGGGAGGAAAATGGCTTTACAATGTTGTGTTGATTTCTGCTATATGACAGTGTGAACCAGCCATAAGTGTACGTGTATCCCCTCTGCCTCGAGCCTCCCTACCCCCCATCCCCCCCACCCCACCCCCCCAGGTCATCGCAGAGCTCTGAGCTGAGCTTCCCACCAGCAATTATTTACACGTGGTAGTGTGCGTATGTCTATTCTGATCTCTCAGTTCATCCCACCCTCTCTGTCCCCCACTGTGTCCACAAGTTTGCTCCCTACATCTGCATCTCTATTCATTCCGGGCAAATATATTCATCAGTACCATTTTTCTGGACTCCATATATGTGTTAATATACAATATTTGTTTTCTCTGTCATTATCATTTTAATAAATCATTTCTTCTCATTCATTTTCTTCTGACATGTCGTCCTTTAAAGACTACAGTTTTTTTTCTTTCTTTTTCTGGCAAATTTCTCGTTTTAAAATAGCTTTTTCTATTGATAGATTTTCTTGATTCTTACAAGAAACGAAACACACTGTAACATTTACCTCATTTTTCTTCCCTTGACCTGCCCCAGTAAAGAATACTGACCAGACACTCACTTTGCCATCTCCAGTAAAGCATGGTGTTACTTATTTAGTTATTTGTTTATAATTATGATGAGTCTCAAATTCTAAACATCATTTTGGAATCCAGATCTACTAAGTTTCTGTTTCACTTAGAAAGAGATGAATTTGCTCTTAGAGACTGACAAGACTGTGGATCCTGTGATATGCTCAAAATATGAGGGCATTTCTCTTAGCTTCTTATTCTGCTTATAGTCACTTGCTGTCACTTGTATTGTCCTCAACTATCACAGTTTCTTCTCCAAATATTCCCAAATATTTGTGACTTTTTTGCTTTGCTTAATCACATCTCTTATCTTTATGTTTTAAGGCTTTCTGTTTGAAATGAGGTTTCTTATAAGGTTGCCTTTTTTTTTTTTTTTAAAAGCCTGTTTACTGGAGTGACATAGATTGAATGTGGGTGTCCTTTAATCGGGGACTGTTTTATGTACATAATAAAAGTGATTTCTGCCTGCTTATCAGACCTATGAATGGGCTCATAAATTCACTTTATCCTGGCTTCCCTAGTGAAGGACATTTCTCCATAGGCTGCCAAAAACAATCAAGGTTTACTTTTCCAAAGCCTATAAAATAACCAGGCTGTTTTTGAAAAGGAGTGAAAACTTGGTAGAAATAGCATCAAAATTGTCTATTGTCTCACAGTTTAGAGAGAGATAAAGGACCATTTCTTTAAAATTAAATGTAAGGAAGAAACCTGCCAATGTTTGTTTGATTTCTGCTTAAGCTGTGAAGAAAACCTTCAATGTTTCTGTCTTGCTATAAATGAGACACATCTGGTGAGACCTGGATGACATGGGGGTCAGTTTACAGGCTAGCTCTTCTTTACTGGCAAACGCAGGGTCCACCTCATGCTTCCAACTGACCTGCTGGATAGGACTCTGCACTTGATAAGCACAATTAATTTAGATTATTTTAGTGATAACTGATAGAGGAACAGTTGAGCAGTGACATCTTTTTCTAAGTGATAGAAATACATGATGGATAGTTTCTGAGATAGAGGAAGGGAGGGACACTTATTTGTCTAATGATCCTCAGATACTAGTCATTTAGGTCGACTTGAATCATCTGTACAAAGACACAACGTCTTTTTAAAGTGTATCTCTCTTTACATATATATATGATATAACATCTCTCTATATATGGGGCTCCCCAATAGCTCAGCTGGTAAAGGATCCACCTGCAATGCAAGAGACCCCGGTTTGATTCCTGGGTCAGGAAGATCCCCTGAAGAAGGCATAGGCTACTCACTCCAGCATTCTTGGGCTTCCCTGATGAGCACTCACTCATCGATTGATTGATTCCCTCACTTACCAACCTATTGACGCCTTTCTTGTTCTACGATGTATGCTCAGTGTTAGGTATGGGCTTCCCCAATGGCTCAGCAGGTTAAAGAGCCTGCTTTCAACAGGCTGCAATGCAGGAGACACAGGAGACATGGGTCTGATTCCTGGGTCAGGAAGATACCCTGGAGGAGGAAATGGCAACCCACTCCAGTGTTCTTGCCTGAAAAATCCCATGACAGAGAAGCCTGGCAGTCTATTTCCAAAAAGTTGTGAAGAGTCATACGTGACTGAGCGACTAAACACACACACACATGTGGAAAAATAGTTGACATTGTCCTTAAGATACAGTGTGAAAGAGGATACTGAAAAGTAAATACATGTTTCAATGCAATGTGTTAAGTGATCATTTCAATATGATATGTTAATTGTTACAAAAGCTATGAGCTGTCCATGGGAGCTGAGAGATGACAGTATCCTACAGAAAGTTACCAAAATACATAGTATATTTCACATATAGCTTGGTCTGCCATCTTCCAAGTACACCTAAAGATAGAAATACTGTACTTTTTAAAACCACGATTCGGTGGAATATTATGAGGAGAGTATGTGTCTCCATATGGGAGTGGAGTAACCATCTCTTTATAATTTTCTATTTATCTTTTTCATTCGATACCATATTCAGTTACTATTGACCGGATGACTGTCAAAACTGGCCTGATTTCCCCAGGATTGTCCACATGGTGAGAGATATGAGGGGTCCTGAGGGGCTGGGTTCACACAGGGACATCACCCTCCATGGAACTGACCAGGAGCAGAGGCGCCCGCAGTCAGAGACAGACTCCAAGGTTCATTAAATCATGCCGTTTTCTCACTTTTATAAGAACGATAGCTACCCTTTCCCGTGGGTCTTCTACCTAAATAAGACTTCACCACAAAATGGACCAGTTCAGCTCGCAGTTATGTCCTAGAACTTTGAAAATTGGTTCAAAGTAACAATTTGTCACCACAAAAAACCAGTCTTAACACTCAACGTTTAAGAATGAAAAAAATAAACTTCTACAGATGACAAGATGACAGGCACCCCTCCTGCGGGATGTTGGAATTTTCTTGGTTTCCTCCAAGCTTAGTTCTGCCACTTGCTGTGGCCCACACAAGTCAGGTGACCTGCTGGGTCTCACCTGTATCAAGTGGTAAATGAGGAAATTGAGCTGAGAGATCTCTCGGGAACATTTCACATCTAATAGTCTTGTCTCAGTGGTACTGCAACTGTGCCTTAGAATGTTAAAAAAGAACTCAGAAGAAAAAAAAATGCAGGTTGAACTGGATTTGAAAATTGAAATAGACATTGCTGGCAACTGTTTGCAATATACTCTTGGGTGAAAACCAGTGTCTTGAAAATGAAGAAGGAGAGGTGTTTCCGTGTCTTACCACAGAACTTGGTTGGAAGAGGAAAGATTGATTAGAGAAGAGTTGAGTATGGACTTGGTTTAATAATATAAAAGTGAAAGTGAAAGTGTTAGTCACTCAGTGGTGTCCAACTCTTTTGACCCTCTGGCTGTAGCCCGCCAGGCTCTTCTGTCCATGGAATTCTCCAGGCAAGAATATTGGAGTGGGTAGCCATTCCCTTCTCCAGGAGATCTTCCCCACCCAGGGATTGAACCTGGGTCACCTGCATGGCAGGTGGACTCTCTGTCATTTGAGCCACCAGGGAAGCCCCTATCTTATTTGTTTGCAGAGAGTTAAGCAAAATGTGTATTTTCTTAGGTTGCAAGTTATGAAGCAGGGGCCTCCCCACCACACACAGCTCCCAAATCTTGTACACCAAATGTGTCTTTCACACAGTAATCTCACAGAAGCCACAGCAGACTTCTATAATGTCACCAGCAGCCTTTCCATATGAAATGCAACTTTGAATAAGATACTGCTATTGTCTGGGTCTCTAGAATCCCCTGGAAATTCTCAGAAGCGCAACAGTCCATATGCCCTTGCTGAGGTCATAAAAATAAGCCCTAGTACTTTCATAACAGCATCACTCAGATTATATCAACAAAAACTCTTGATGGAGTTTTAAAAAAAGAAATGTTGGGATGTGTACTGCTGCTGCTTTTATTTTTAAGCTATACCAATAGAGACCGTCGTAAGAGGCTTTGTTCTTTAATCCCAGCTGGTTGTTAAAAGATTTGTTGTCTTACAATTAAGTGCAGATGGTTTTGAGCGGTAATCAGATAAACAATGATGCAATTTAGGGATGGTTCAATTTCCGGGTTGGATTTGCATCCTAATCCTAGACTTAAAAAAAAAAAAAAATTAGAAAACATTTCCAGATGATCTTAATGTTCTTTTATGACAGCCATCCCTGCAGTACATTAAGCAAAGGAAAGAATGCCTATTATTAAGTTGGATGAAGAGAAAACTTTTTAAGGACACTGCATATCATTGTAGTCTCTAGACTAACGTGGCACAAATCATAGTGAAATTAATTCACTCACAAAGGTACGCAAAAAGGTGAAAATGCATCAAGATTGTGTAAGTGCCGATTTCTCTAGATGAAAAAAGAATGAAAGAATTTTCCCACAGACATGGTCAGCCCTATTAGATTTAAATATATTTTGAGATCTGGTTCTGATAAATGAAGCAGTTAACCTTTGGCAGCAGCACACAGGTGGAGTCACTGAGATGGAATATTAGATTGTGGAAGAAGAAATATTTCTAACACAGATGATTTCAGGCAAAGGGGTGGATTTGCTGAAAGGGAGTCATAGGGTGATGCACATGGGGTACTCGGTGAACCTGTTTCTCAGAAAGGTGAGTTTCTAGATGCATTAGAGTTGAGAGATGTCATGTGTTGAAGCCCACACATCCCTAGCTCAAACAGTAAAGAATCTGCCTGCAATGCAGGAGACCTGGGTTCAGTCTCTGGGTTGGGAAGATCCCCAGGAAAAGGGAATGGCTCCCCACTCCAGTATTCTTGCCTGGAGAATTCCATGGACTGAGGAGCCTGGTGGACTATAGTCCATGGGGTCGCAAAGGGTCAGACACTACTGAGTGACTAACACTTTCACTTTCTTTCACACATCCTAACCCTCATTGTACATCTGAGAATTCATCTCCCACAGTGGGTGGGTCTGGTGTGTGATTCTTCTCTATTTCTTTCTTTTTTAAAGATTTATTTATTTATTTACTTTTGGCTGTGCTGAGCTTTCGTTGCTGTCTGAAGGCTTTTCTCTAGTTGTGGTGAGCGGGGGCTACTCTGAGTTGTGGATCATGGGCTTCTCAATGCAGTCGCTTCTTTTGTTGCAGCTCACGGGCTCCGTAGTTGTGGCACATGACCTTATTTGCCCTGTGGCATGTGGCGTCTTCCCAGAGAAGGGATTGAACCCATGTCCCCTGAATTGGCAGGTGGATTCTTAGCCATTGGACCACTAGGACAGCCCTCTTCTGTCTTTCTGTTGGGAAGTTTTATTTCCTCTTTGGTTATTTCTCTTTCCACTTTTGGAGCCTTGAGGCTCCTCCAAGGATAGGAGGGTGACATCAGGTTACTGGAACTGTGTAGCTCTGGTCCTTTTCTTGTCAGCTTTGCCTCTCAATCTCACAGGACAGCTAAGTAAGAAGAATCATCCTTTCAAAGCTGATGTGAAACCCTCTTGCAGAGTGTAACTTTCACATGCTGAGAAAACACAGGTGGAGCCAGCTCAGCCCTTGTCCACACGTGTCATCCCCATGCATTGTGGCTTCTGGTGGAATCAGAGTGTGTGTGCATGCTCAGTCACTCAGTCGGGTCTGACTCTTTGTGACCCCATGAACTGTAGCCTGCCAGGCTCCTCTGTCCACGGGATTCTCCAGGCAAGAATACTGGAGTGAGTTGCCATTTCCTTCTCCAGAGGTTCTTCCTGACCCAGGGATCTAACCTGCATCTCCTGCATCTCCTGCATTAGCAGGTGGATTATTTACTGCTGAGCCACCTGGGGATACCCGGGATCATTGGCAGGCTGCAAATATGGATGTGGAACTTCCTTGCCCCACAATTTCATTTCTTACTCAAAATATTCCAAGTAGTCAAAGTTTTGGTCTGAGTGCATTTTGTCTAAAAATTTAGCTTTACCTTTTACCAGAGCTTAGCTTGGACCTACCTGGAAGTCCTGGTAAAATTCCCTGTGAATTCTCACTCTTTAAAAAGTTTTAAATTAGGAGAACAGAAGGGATCTCCTACACACTGACTGCTGTGAGTGGCATAATTCTAAGGTGACCTTCAAAGACCCGAGTCCTAGTATGATTTCCTCCCATCCAGTGTGGGAGGAACCTCCAAGGGTCATGAGATCTTGCTCCTGTGATTATGTTACCTTCTGTGGCTAAAGGGATTTCATAGCTGTAATTGAGGTCACAGATAAACTGACCTTACGTGGGGAGATTACCGGGGTGGGCCTGACCTTTAAATTTGCATGAGAGGTCAGAGCATGAGAAGAAATTGAGGGGAAGGGCCACATGGCAAGGAATATAGGTGACCTCTAGGAGCTGAGACCGGTCTCTAGTTGACAGTCAACAAGAAAATAGAGGCCCCCAAACCTCTAGAGACTGAATTCTGCCAACAACAGGAATGAGCTTAGGAGTGGTTTTCCCCAGAACCTCCCTATGAGAGACCAGCCTGGCTGACCCCTTGATTTCAGCCTGTGACCTCCTAAGCAATAGGAAACTCATAGAGCGGCAGGTAACTGAACGGTTTTATTTCTCTGACTTAAGTGTTTCATCTCCACCCTCTCCACACTGATATGTGATGCTAAGGCTGGGGTTCTGCAAACCCCCTTCTCTTTTACCAGCTGCTCTGTTGGACTGTGCCATTCGGGGCCACTTGGGTTGTCTGGAAGGCTAGCAGAGAGGTAAGAGGCAAATTCTCACCCATTCTCTCCTCTTTGTGCCAGTAGAACCCAAATGTTGCCCAGCAATGGAAGATGAGTCTGATTACAGGAAGGGGGACCCCTTTGAGAGCCCAAGAGTGGGCTCCTGTCTAATACTCAGAAATGAATTGTCCGAGGAGACACATGTGCTGACAAAGCAAGAGACTTTATTGGCAAGGAGCTCCCAGGCAGAGATCTGGAGGGTAAGGGAGCCCAGGAGAACTGCTCTGCCATGTGGCTTGCAGTCATGGGATTTATGGTGATGAGGTTAGTGTCTGGGTTGTCTCTGACCAATTGTTCTGACCCAGGGTGCTTCCTGGTGGTGCATGCATTGCTCAGCCAAGATGGATGCCAGCGAGGAGGATTCTGGGAGGTTGGTAGGATGCAGAGTGGAGTCTCCTTTTGACCTTTCCTGAATTCTTCCCGTTGGTGGTGGCTTGTTACTCCCATGGTCCTTAGCAGGAACCCCTGCTGTAAATTATGCAAATAGCTACTATGGTGCCTGGCCAGGGTGGGGGGGGGGGGGTTCAGTCAGTGTTTCCTCTAACAGGTTGGCTACAGCAATGATGGGAGATTGTCACTTAAGACCTCCACTTACCCTACGTAGCTGTCCCCTGTTCTCTTCATCAGCATAGCTGCACAACCTTGGTGCATTTTTTTTTTTTTTTTTAATTTCAAAGTAGATGATCAAAGAAGCTTCTGGAATTTTCTGGAATGAAAACTTAATACCTTAGCCTGCAGGGAGCTCAGTCAACACCTCAGGAGCATTCTGCCACTTGGTTTAGCTAAAAATGGAAATGATGCCTGTTTCATCTTTTTTTTTTTTTTTGTATTTTTTAAAAACAAGACAATAAAAGCGTTCTTTATGTTTTACCCCGTTTCAACCTTGAATGGCTTTTACTGGATTTTTAACTCTCTGGACTACTTTTGGATAAAATTTCAATGTGTGCTACTATTAACCTATCAATCTGTCCTCCACAAAAGAGTTATACATCCCAAATCCCTGTCTACTTAAGTGTTCTTGTTGTTGTTATTTTTCAGTTGCTAAGTCCTATCTGACTCTTTGTGACCCCATGGATTGCAGCAAGCCAGGCTCCTCTGTCCTTCACTGTCTCCCAGAGTTTGTTCAAACTCATGTCTGTTGAGTCGATGATAGCATCCAACCATCTCATCCCCCTTCTCCTTCTGTCCTCAATCTTTCCCAGTATAGGAGTCTTTTCCAGTGTGTCTGCTCTTTGCATCAAGTGGCCAAAGTATTGGTGCTTCAGCTTCAGCAACAGTCCTTCCAATGAGTATTCAGGGTTGATTTCCTTTAGGACTGACTGGTTTGATAGCCTTGCTGTGCAAGGGACTCTCAAGAGTCTTCTCCAGCACCACAGTTCAAAAGCACTGTGGTTTGGAAGAAAGAGCAATTAATAGTTTAATGATCACTATGCAGGAAGCAAAGAAGCTGGGACACATCCTTTCAATTCCGCTTCATTCAACTCAGTACATTGAGAAAGGATTTTAAGAGGAGAAGGCCCTCTTTTGGTGTTAGAGTTAAATGACTGCTTTAATAAAGTTGGAAGTGGTTTCACATGCTTGCTTCTGCTATTGAGTTCTTTCTCAGAACTCAAATTCAGAAAAGGAGATACAAATTTAATATATATTTTAAGATACATTATCTGTAACATATATACATACATCTGTAATACATATATTGCCTAAAACGTATATTATATGCTACTGGATTATTATATGTGCTTTCCAATAGATTTTTGTTTTTTGTTTCCGATGGGAAATTAATTGCCCAGGAGCCTGAATTGCACACGCCTCATTACCAGTCATCCACAGTCTCAAAGCAGAGTAGGAAATCAGATGCGTGCGCTTTAAGCCCAGCCCGTTTGGAATTTACTTACTTAGTTAAAGATCATCACCAAGCAGAAGCCCCTTGGGAGGAGTCGCTGGCTCATTGGGCCCCATGGGGAGGGCGGTAATTAAACTCTGAAGGCAGCACCGATGTTCGGCTAAAAGCTTGTCTTTAAATAGTAATACACTCGCGTTGTAAAGTGGTAGGCCCTCGGGTGGCTGTTGACACAGTGTGAGGAGCTGGCACTTTTTTCTATAAAAGCCAAATTGAAGAAACTGTTATGAGCTCATCTGCATAAAGCAATAGGATTCCGCCCGAGGGTGCAGGAGACGGGGAGTGAGATTAGCCAACCGACTCTTTGTGCTTCTCGGTGGCTCCGCTAACACGCCCGCCACTTATCACTAAAAAAATTGCAGACACCATATGCCAGGCTGCCTGTGCCGGGCGCCCCTGGCTGATGACACGCGGAGGAATTCCTCCTGACTCCGGGGGCTGTGGGCACCCTGCGTGTCTGCAGAGGAGATGTGGGGCGGGGGGGGGCTTCCCCCTGCCCTGCCTGCCTTTCCAGGGAGGACTTTCAGGGTTCCCAGACTGACACTGAGTCTGCTCCCAGGATTTAATGCCCGGTTGAAGGAGACTGCCCTGGGGCCACTGCTGGCAGAACAGAGGGAGGGGGCAGCCTTTAGAAAGGGGCCCCGGGGTAAGGTGACCATCCTTTAGAAACGGGAGAGAGACCTGCCCCCCACTTGCATGGGTTTCTTCTCAGCTGTGCCCCAGGAGTCCGGAGGATCTGCCTTCCTCCTGCTCAGCTCCCCACCCCCTTTCTTTCCCTTTAAAGCATCCTTTGTGCTCTGTCTCTCAATTTTCTGTGCTCCATTAATTATGCAAACCTCTTTTGCTTCAATGTGTAAACAGTGCATTAAAGTTTTAACCTTGAGGAGAGTGGTTTTCATGTGGTCTGACAGCTGCATCCCAGGGCTGTGAAGAGATGACTGTGCTGGGCTTCTCGGGAACTCACGTTCAGGTGCCTCCCGGTGCTGGGTGTGGGCTCAGAGTAGCTTCGGGCTGACTGGATTTGGAGCCACCATGTCGTGTTTCCCTCAGTTTCTGGTTTAAGACATTTCTAAGAGCAGGGACTTGAGAAGGAAGAGGGGGGTGGGAGGGAGGGAATGTGCAGCCAAGGAGATTACAGAGATGGCCAGAGGGCGGCTGCTGCTTCCTTCTGAGCTGGATCTTCGCCCCAAGGACAGTGAGGCCACCTCCTCCCTGGGATGGGTAGGGTGGGGACAGAGGATGGTAAAGAGCACTTCCTATTTTTTATTTATTTATTAATATTTGGCTGTGCTGCTCAGCATGTAGGATCCTAGTTCCCCAACCAGGGATCGAACTAATATTCCCTGCAGTGGTCGTTTGGAGTCCTAACCTCTGAACTGCCAGGGCAGTCCCACACAGCGCTATATTTAAAATGGATAACCAACAGGGCCCTACTTGTATAACACAGGGAACTCTGCTCAATATTCTGTAATCACCTAAATGGGGACAGAATTTGAAAAAGAATAGATACAAGCATACGTTTAACTGAATCACTTTGTTCTACACTTGAAACTTATCCCCAAATTCTTAATCAACTATTTTGTGATTGTTCAGTCGCTAAGTCATGTCTCTTTGTGACCCCATGAACTGCAGCATGCCAGACTTCTCTATCCTTCACTATGCCAACGATACTATATATGATTATATTGGTTATATATGATTATACTGGAGTATTAATTAACTATATGCATACCTGCTAAGTCACTTCAGTTGTGTCTGATTCTTTGCAATCCTGTGGACTATAGACTGTCAGGCTCCTCTGTCCATGGGATTTCCCAGGCAAGAGCATTGGAGTGAGTTGCCATTTCCTCCTCCAGGGATTCTTCCTGATCCAGGGATTGAACCCGTGTCTCCTGCAGCTCATTCATTATAGGTGGATTCTTTACTAGCCACTGGGGAAGCCCATAATAAACTATACTCCAGCATAAAGTTAAAAAGTCAAATATATATGTGTATACACACACACACACACACACACACGCACGGGCTTCCCTGGTAGCTCAGCTGGTAAAGAATCCACCTGCAATGCAGGAGACACTGGTTCAATTCCTGGGTTAGGAAGATCCTCTGGAGAAGGGATAGGCTACCCACTCCAGCATTTTTGGGCTTCCCTGGTGGCTTAGCTGGTAAAGAATCTGCCTGCAATGTGGGAGACCTGGGTTCAGTCCCTGGCTTGGGAAGATCCCCTGGAGAAGGGAAAGGTTATCCACTCCAGTATTCTGACCTGGAGAATTTCATGGACTGTATAGTCCATGGGGTCACAGAGTCATACACTTTACCAATGAGCCACTGGGGAAGCCCATAATAAACTGTACTCCAACATAAAATAAAAAGTAAAATACACACACACACACACACACACACACCCACCCATACACATACACATATTTAAGAGAAAAGAAAAAAGATCCCTTCCTGATCAAGAGTTGACCGCTTTGGGGCACCATTTTGGTTGCTTTGCATGGTCTTAAACAGGGAAATTTGGATGGGGGTGACTAGGGTCTCCCAAAATGCTGTCCAGTCAACCCCAGAACAGGATATCAGCCTTCTTAATGTATCCCCCTGACCACAGCCCTGACCGTTGGAACAGAACCCCCTTTTCACTAGTCCTCTCCCAGAAAGGTGCTGTGGTGAGGGCAGGGATGGGACTTCCCGTCCAAGTTCTGCACTTCTGTTTGACTAGATGGGTTTTAGGGTGAGCCCAGTGGTAACTTAATCCCAATAAACATTAACTAAGTCACAGATCCAGCTTTAGGAAATGTCATCTATAGACTTTTCAAAGAGTAGTCCAAGTTATCATTTTTTTAAATGAATGGACTGCATCTCAAAGGAATAAAAGCAATGTTAAAAACAAAAGGTCACTGGAGGCCTGCGGGTGGGCTGGAGAGACTTCTGTTTGCTTTCATCCCTGTGCTCAGGGGGACTAGATACTGTGCTCAGTATGCAGGTCCTGTCACCCATGTGTGGCAGCTGAGGTTCGTCTTAGCCACTCGTCCAGGGTCTAAAGGCCTGGCTGGTGGTGACATTAAACCCATAACTGTCTCAGACAGAGCTCATCATCTGTTGTCCACTTTGGTTTTGCTCCGGCCTGAGTTTGCCCAGGGAACGGGTGAAGCCCCCAGCCTGGAAGGGGCCCTTCCCCGAGACACCTCCCCTGACCCAGTGAAGTGCTGTCTCCAACTATACTGAGTTCACTGCTCTCAGACGCCACTCCCTGCTCCCTCCGTGGCTTCCCACCCTAAGTGTCTCCCCTGTAGATCCTGAAGTTCATTTTCCCCAGGACATGGACTTTCTTTCCACACTGTGAAAGTGAAAGTTTTAGCCACTCAGTTGTGTCCAACTCTGTGTGACCCTGTGGACCATGGCCCACCAGACTCCTCTGTCCGTGAATTTCCCAGGCAAGAATACTGGAGTAGGTTGCCATTTCCTTCTTTCCCACCCAGGGATCAAACCCAGGTCTCCTACTTGACAGGCGGATTCTTTACCCTGAGCTACAGCAGTGGTATTACTGACATTACGATCTTCATTTATGGAAGAGGGAGTAAAGGCTTAGCAAGGGTGGGAAATCCTCCAAGGATTTCCATGTGCCACTCCTCTCAGCAGGAGAGACTGAATCTGGAGCCAGCTCTCTGCCCCAAAACCCCTTGGCTTGCCACCCTGCCACCCAGCTCATTGTTCTCCTTCATGACAGGCACACGTGGCTGTGTGGGGGTGGCGGGGATAGGTGGAGGGGCTGAGACTATTGCAGTAGACAAATAGGGACAAACGTCCTGAAACACCATTAATGGCTCGAAGTACATGTGTTGGTTCCAAAGTGTTTCTAGTGTCTAGTTCCAGAGGCCGTCTGCTCCCTGCCATGGCCCTTCCCTCCCTTGTTCAGTGAACATGCAAAGCTGATGTCTGATGCTGATCAGGGCAAGTCTGCAGCCCAGCCTGCTGAGGGGCCAGGACGAGCCCTTCACGCTTCATCTCACACAGTTCCCACAGCCCCTGGTGTCACAGTCAGAGCCATTCTCCAGCTCAGGGAACGCAGGCTCCCCAGGTGTAAATGGCAGGCCCCAAGGCCATGCTTCTGGTCACTGCTCTCAGCCTCTTTGGCTCCTCACGTGCTTTTGGCTTTTATAAAATATTGAAACAGCAACTTGGGAATAACAGGTGGAACTTAGAAGTGAGGCTTTTCCATTTGCTAGGGCACCCATACAGGTGAAGTTCCAGAAATCACTGGGCTTAATCATCTCACTGAAGAATCTCTGAGAAGAACTGTTTCCCCAGATTCGTGAAGATTAGCAAGTATGTAGTAGGTTCCTAGAGTAGGAAATGGCAACACACTCCAGTATTCTTGCCTGGAAAACTCTAGGACAGAGGAGCCTGATGGGCTGCAGTCCATGGGGTCACAAAGGGTCAGAAACAACTGAGCGATTGAGCATGCATGCATTTAACCTGGCCCACATTGTGCCTGGTTTTACATCTTTTTAGTTAAATGATAATGAATACATGGCTTAGTTTCCTTATGTAGAAAAAAATTGACACTTGCCTCTCAAGTTCAATTTGACTATCAAATGCAAACTGAAAGATATTTTTCATTTGGAAAAGTTTGCCTGATGGATTAACCACCACAATGATAGTAATGGCTACCACATTATTTTCCTGGGGTTGCCCTAACATATTAGCACAAACTGGGAGGCTTAAAGCAGCAGAAACATATGCTGTCATAGATGTAGAGCCTAGGAATCCGAGATCAAGGTGCCACAGGACTGCGCTTCCTCTGAAAGCTCTCAGGAGGAGTACTTCCTGACTCTTGCATCACCCAGTGGTGCTGGTGGTCCTTGATGTTCCTTGATTTGTACACACATTATCTCATCTCTGCTCCATCATCTCATGGTCTTCTGATTAAATTAATCCTTTAAAAAGCGCACGATGTCTGTCTCAAAACAATAAAAACAACCTACTAGCCAAAAGACATTGGAGGCCTTCTCATCTTTTTGTTGTGAAAGTGCTGGTTGCTCAGTTGTGTCTGACTTTTTTCAACTTCATGGATGCCAGGCTCCTCTGTCCGTGGAATCCTCCAGGCAAGAATAGTGGAGGGGGTTGCCATTTCCTTCTCCAGGGGATCTTCCTGACCCCGAGATCAAACCTGGGTCTCCTTCATTGCAAGCAGATTCTTTACCATCTGGGTCACCGCTGCACACAGTGTATGCATGTGGTAGTCGCTCAGTCATCTCCGACTCTTTGCAGTCCACGGACTGGAGCCCACCAGACTCCTCTGTCCACGGAATTCTTTAGTCAAGAATATTGGAGTGTGTTGCCATTTCCTTCCCCTGCACACAGTATATAGAAGATGTATAAATAGGAGACATTCTGGCTGGACTGAAACACATTTTTCCTGCCATAGTCCTACTTCCAGAGAACTCTGATCACCCTAACTGCATCCATCCAGCTTCCATATTACGTGGGAGAAGACTTCTGGCCAACACCTGTTCCTTGTGACATTCTTAACCCTGCATATTTTCTTTTATTACAGTTTCAAGTTCACATCAGTAGGTCATTTCCAATGGTGTTTATAAGTGGCATTTTAACTTTCCTCTTTTGAGATTAAATATTTATTTTTGAAACATTCTATAGATGTTGAATAATCACGTCCTTCTTTGAAAATCAAAGAACATGAGACAACTGGTCTCAATAAGTAAGTAAGGAAGCAAAAGGGCTGTGTGTTTTTAGGAAAGTGGCTTCCTTTGTTAAATCTTTGAGCTTCTGAACCTTATCTCCACCTTCCTTTGTGGGTTCTGCTTGGCTTTTTCATTGTTTCCAGTTGCTGAGCTCTGTGCGTGGCATTCTTCTTGGGTATCAGGGATACAGCCAGACTCTAAACCTCTTTAAGAGGCTTGCTCAGGGTTTCCCAGGTGACTCAGCTGTGAAGAATCTGCCTGCAATGCAGGAGATGTAGGAGACCCAGGTTCGATCCCCTGGGTGGGGTGGGAAAGATCCCCTGGAGGAGGAAATGGCAAACCACTGTAGTGTTCTTCCTCGGAAAATACCCTGGACAGAGGAGTCTCATGGGCTAAAGTCCATGGGGCTGCAAAGAGTTGGACATGACTGAGCACTTCAGGACCACAGCTATACACTGACGCTGTCTGTTGTGACATCTACCAGGTCTGAATTTAGATTTACCTTTGATTACTTACTTTCTATGATTTTCAGAGCAGTAAATATTGCTGAATTTGAGTACATTTCTTCAGTCTTTCTGGACATCAATAAATTAGAAAAATAATTCTTCCTTGAGGGTGGTCTTACTGTTTCATTAATTAAGGTTCATTTAAATAGATTTAATATGCTGCAACTTGCAAAACATTGGCCTCAAGTCTTATAATACATGTATATCTATATCTGAAAACTCACAGGTTTGCAGATGTTTGCCCAAAATACCTTTCCTTATTACTATGTCTTGATTTTTAAAAATTTCGAGCTGTCAGTACTCTCTTATTTCTCAATAGATTAAAAAATTCATATAGGGTCTGCCTCAGATGGAGACCCTGTAAGAAAGGAATATCCATTCCTATAAATCATAGAAACCCACTATCTCATAGTGATGAGCACACGTCAGTGTTTTCTAAGAGATATGTTTAAAATTGCAGCTCTGGGAAAGACTTCTATTCATTTAATTAGCAAGACACTAACTTTCAACTCATTAAATAAGCTAGACCAAATAAATGGTATGAACATAATTTATTGATGATGACAGCTTTTGAGGAGGGTTATTTTTACAATTCTTTTCTTAAAAAACTTGAATTTGAGCTTTTCAGTGCATTCTTGCATATTTAGAACAGTACCTGATGCTTATGAGATTGGGCATTATTCTGTTTGTAAATTCACCTTCCACATAGATTCCCTTTCAAAGATGTGCTTAAAAGCATCTGTTACGACAGCATGGTGTGGAGTAAATATTGAAATAGGCTCCATTGCGGAGGCTTCTGGGTTGGTTAGACTGTAGCAATGTGAATTGCCTTTTCCTTCTTAAAAATGTACACATATCCTTTTTGTAAAATGTGAAAACATAGATCAACAAAAATAAAAATAAGGATGACCAGTACAAATGACATTCATGATGTTTTGATGTACAGAGACCTCAGCTGTATCAAGGCTATGTTGATAATCTGCTGCATTTTCTTCTCACATTTGCAACATACAGTTCATGTGTTAATACAATGTTTTCTCTCTGTGGTTAGGCGGCTGGCTCAGTATTATTTGTTGGTGGAATGATGTGGCTAAAACTGGACTGGAATGCATCCAAGAAGGAACAGGATGGAAAAAAGATGGATGTTTTAGGGCATTTTGACATAAAGCAATGGAGAAAAAGTAAGACTGAAGGGCAGAGAATTTCTTTTTGTCACTGTTTATTATCAATCTCTTTCCTGATTTATGTTTTTTAAGTTTTGTGTCCTATCTAGAAAATTTTATTTGTGGATCCTTTACTAAGTTTTGGACCGCTGGGGAGGATATAAGTCATATTTGGTGAGAGTAGAACACACAAAGAAAGCAAAACATGGTTGTGGTACCCCAGAAGCTCACCCTGTCGAATGAGGGTGTTGAAGGAATGGACTCTAATTCGGATCGACGGGAAGAAGATTGTGTGCATGTGAAAGGGGAGTCTCTTAGTCCCATGGGAGGAGGAGAGAGAAATTGGTTCTCTCTGGAAAAATCAATGGAAGCTTCTTAAGGAGTTCTGTATTCTACTTTCTCGAGAATCTAAATGATCCTTAATTAATGTTTAGTGAATGAATTAGTGAGTAAAGGGTGTTTTGCTTTTCTGGTTTTCAGTTGTGCATGTAAAGAGGAAGTGAGCAGGCATCAGATGCAAAAGGAACGGCCCATGAGCTTGACAGCTGATGGTTAGTCAATATTTGTTAAGGATTTGTGAATCCCAATGAGGATATCGAGGATGGAGGATATCTGAAAGTAAAGCATCTTTAAATATATAATGCATCGCAATATAAAAACATTTAGTTATTTCAACTGAAACTGTAGGCGATAGGGGCATAAGGAGGATGTCTTTTTATCGTGTTTTTTCCATAATAGCTAAGAAAAAAATGGGAATGTTAAAATATTTGTAAAAAATGTTTTTTTAAGTAATAGGGTCATTAGACAAAAATGAGACACACGAGGACTGCCCCAGATTATGTCCAGATACAGAGAATATGCCTTAATCTCAATATAGATGCCTATGCTATGTCGTCCTTTTCAAAAAAAAATTCAGGAATCATTTTTAAATTTTATCATGACCTCTCTCCTCACTCTGTGGAAAGCAGAGACGAAGGAAAGAAACAGCAGCTCATGCTCCCATTGTGATACAGATGTTTGCTGATTTTCCCATATTCCACTTCACTGTGATTCTGTTTTATTTGCAAATGCTCGTAGGCTGGCAAATTTTTTTTTTTTAATTTTCTATTTTTTTAATTGAAGTTCAGTAATGTGTTTCTTGGAGCGATAAAATCCTTTCTTCTTTGAAATCCCATTATTTCTAAGAGATAATCTCAGAGAAGCTCTGGTTGATCCCAAGGACATCTGCTGTCCAGCCTGCCCGGTACCCCCACCACGGGCTCTTCCCTGGAGCTCCCTAAGGCTTCTCTGAAAGACATTGGGCTCCTGGTGTTGGCTCTGGGGCTCTGGAAACAACCACAGGCTCCCTCCTAGTCCCCAATCCTGGTCTATAAAAAGTGTCTGGATTTCTTTTCATCCTATGAAGTGCAAGTCTTTCTCTTTAGCATATAAACTAATTTGTGTTAATGTCATCTTCATCCTCCACTACTTTATTTTGTGTCAGAGAAATGGAACCCAGAGAAACAGATCTCAGCCTTTCTTGGGTATGAACGAGCTGAACAGTTCATTAGGATGCAGGGTGCTGTCCTATGTTCCCCTTGGTGCCTCTGCCCTGCTCCCCTGTCTAACTTAGTAACTCTGTCTGAGGGGCCGTCAGATCCGATTTGAAAACAATGACATCTCTGATGATTTTAATAGCAGGTGGTCCAAAGAGCAAACTTGGAGGGAAAAAAAGCAGAAAAATAAATACTTACTCTGGAATTCCTAGAACAGCAAACACAGGAAGGAAGCAGTGTCAAAGCAAAGTTCAGCTCATGCTTATGAATTGTCCCATTTTAGGTTTGGGTCAAATTTTAAAGAATCCTCATGCAATCCAGGAGACCCAGGAGACGCAGTTTGATACCTGGCTCAGGAAAGTCCCCTGGAGGAGGAAATGGCCACCCACTCCAGTATTCTTGTCTGGAGAATCCCGTGGACAGAGGAGCCTGGTGGGCTACAGTCTGTCGGGTCGTGAAAAGTCAGACATCACTAAAGAGACTGAGCCTGCATGCACTTAGCCCTAAAATTGAGAAATCAGAATTCTTCGTTAAGATCGAATCTTTCCCAAGGGTGATTTAAAGCTTGGATATTTTATAGTTTGGGGTTGTTATAACAACTAATGTGATTGGAGAGGCTGCACATTTGGGGGTAGCCAACAGCTCATGTTTCTGTAAGATAGCACTGGATTGATGAAGCTGACCCTGCTGCATTTAGTGGCCCACTGTGTCGCCATTCTTTGGCATTTGTTTGGGGTTAAGTAGGGATCTCATCATCTCTGTAAACTGAAAGTGAAGGAGCACTGAGACCTGGTCTCCTTATCAACCTATGGTCACTCGGAGGAGAAAACAAGGGGCTCTGAGGTGAGGGTGGCCCAAGAATGGAAGCTTGCCCTCACATTATTTGCTAAGCACACCTTTTTTAACCTGAAGGGCAGCTCCTGTTCTGCCTTAGTGGTAGCCAAGCCTTCCGTCTGTCCCTTCTTTTCATTCCCTTGCTCACCAACTCATTCAATCACATTAGCATTTATTGAATACCCTGTCTGAGGTCCAAAGATGAATACCCCTCTGGGCCCCACTTCAAGGGGTTCTAAAGTCACATGGAAGACAGAGGAGAAATGTGTATAATGCAAAATGTGCTTGAAGAGTGCACTGGTTTGCTCCAGCTGCTGTAACAAAATACCATAAACTAGATGACTTAAACTATAGAAGCGTGTTCTCTCACGGTGCTGGACGTGCAAGACCAAGGTGTGGGCTGGGTTGGTTCCTCCCGAGGCTGTGAGGGAGACCCTGCCCCCTGTCCCTCTCTTGGCTTCTGGTGGTTTTCTGGTAATCTTTGGTGGCCCTTGGCTTGTAGAAACATCACTCCAATCTCTGCCTTCATCCTCACATGGAGTAAGCCCACCCCATCTTCTCTGATTACATTTCCAACCATATTATTTCCAGATTAGGGTCTGAGATACTGGGGATTAGAAATATCACATTTACTCAACATGACTTGGTCAATATATGTATAAAATGGAACAAAGGTGGGCAGAAAGGGACAGGGGGAGGGAGGAGAGCGGGGAGTGACAGAGTCAGAACAGACAGATTTGTGCGTGGATTATTATTGCATCTATCCTTGCAAACATTCCCAGAAATCGTCAGAACCTCTGAAAAACTGTCAGAAACCTAAAACTTTTCTTTAACTTGGGGCAGATCTAATGTCACAAGGAAAGATTAACAGAAGAGAACACCACCTGTTAAAAGATTACATTGCCCTGCCTCTCATTCACATGTTGAAAATAATTACTCCCTTCCTCCCTTCCTCTCTGTAAGCACTTTGTGCATTGATGGATGGATGAAGTGATTTAAACATATATATATACACATAAGATTATGCTGTCTGCTTACAACCATCTAATGGCTTTCATTAGAGGAAAAGCCAAAGTTCCCAACAGTTCTGTCTTAGGTGCCTGGGAACAAGCTGAGATGTGCCTCCTCTCTTTGGACTTTCTGCTAACCATTAGCAACATCTGCCTCGTCATCCATTTTTGTTGTTCTCTGCCTGCCCCCATGGGAAGGTCCCCTTTTCTTTGGGCTGTTTGGGTGGCTGCTCAGGCCTCAACCTGTGGAGCAGCTCTTTCACAGAGTGCTTGTGCAAAAGCAGTTGTGTATGTTGTGTGAGTGAGTGAACAAAGATGTTAGAAATGGAAGAATATGTATCAACGGGTAGCCTGTGACCTCCCAGGATGGAGGTTGTACAGAAAGTGTTCATACAGTTCATTCATTAATTGCAGAACACTTTTCTGACCTGTGTAGTGGGCACATGAATTAGTTTCTCTGGGCTTCAGTTTCTTCATCTGAAAAATGGGGACAGGAATTGTCCTAGCCTCACAGGATAGTTGCAAGGGTTCAATAGTTAATACTGCAAAGCTGTAAGTCACTAGGTTCAGTGAGAAGAGCCAACTTAATGGATTTTAATGTCTTTATTCCTTTTCTGTTTATTTTGAAGTTTTCTATCAAGGACATGCATTTCCTTTATGATCAGAATTGTAAAAAGCAGCATTAAAAAAATAAAGAGATAACAAAGATCATATGCTGTTATATTTAAAGGATGTTGCCTAAGAGACTGGTTCTGGGACCCATTAGCACCAGGGAACTTTGTCACCAAAGATACAACAAGATGTGGATGGACCAGAGTTCCTGAGTCCCCTGCCGCTCCCCTCATGACAAGATGGCAGATGTATCACAGCCATAGTCTGCATTTCCTGCACCACGACATTCACCATATCATTCTGTTTCCCCATGCATAAGTTTTTAAATTTATTTTTAATTGGAGATAATTATGTTGTTATAAAAATGTTGTGTGCATTACTGTCTGGGTTTCTGCTATATATCAACATGAACCAGCTTTAGGTGTATGTATGGCTCCTCCCTCTTGACCTCCCTCCCACCTTCCACCCCATCCCACCCCTTGAGGTTGTCACAGAGCATAGGTTTGAGCTCCCTGCATCATACAGCACATTTCTACTGGCTATCTACTTTTACATATGGTGATGTATATGTTTCCATGCTGCTCTCTCAATTTGTCCACCCTCTCCTCCCCTCACTGTGTCCACACATCTGTTCTCTATGTGTGTGTCTCCATTGCTGCCCGACATATAGGTGCAACTTTCTAGATTCCATAAATATGCATTAATATATGGTGTTTGTTTTTCCTCTTTCTTACTTACGTCACTCTGTCTAATAGGCTCTAGGTTCATCCTCCTTATTAGAATTGAGTCAAGTGTGCTCCTTTGTATGGCTGAGTAATATTCTGTTGTGTGTATGTGCCACAACTTCTTTACCCATTCATCTGTCAGTCAACATCTAGGTTGCTTCCATGTCCTGGCTATTGTAAATACTGCTGTGATGAACACTGGGGTATGTATGTCTGTTTCAATTATGGTTTCCTCAGGGTATATGCTGGAGAAGGGAATGGCAACCCGCTCCAGTACTCTTGCCTGGAAAATCCCATGGACGGAGGAGCCTGGTAGGCTAAAGTCCATGGGGTCTCGAAGAGTCGGACATGACTGAGCGACTTCACTTTCATGTTTCACTTTCATGCATTGGAGAAGGAAATGGCAACCCCCTCCAGTGTTCTTGCCCGGAGAATCCCAAGGACGGGGGAGCCTGGTGGGCTGCCGTCTATGGGGTCGCACAGAATCAGATGCGACTGAAGCGACTTAGCAGCAGCAGCAGCAGGGTATGTACCCAGTAGTGGGGTTGTTGGGTCATATGATGGTTTTCTTCCTAGATTTTAAGAGATCTCCATACAGTTCTCCATAGTGGGTATATCAACTTCCATTTCCACCAACAGTGTAAAAGTTTTCAAAAAACATTTAGTATCCCTTTTGACCATCAAAACAATCCTGTCGGAATACTATACCTTTTTGGGGGCAGTAAAGACACTTACTCCTGGGAAGGAAAGTTATGACCAACCTAGACAGCATATTAAAAAGCAGAGACATTACTTTGCCAACAAAGGTCTGTCTAGTCAAGGCTATGGTTTTTCCAGTAGTCATGTATGGATGTGAGAGTTGGACTAAAAAGAAAGCTGAGCACCAAAGAATTGATGCTTTTTGAACTGTGGTGTTGGAGAAGACTCTTGAGAGTCCCTTGGACTGCAAGGAGATCCAACCAGTCCATCCTAAAGGAGATCAGTCCTGGGTGTTCATTGGAAGGACTGATGTTGAAGCTGAAACTCCAATACTTTGGCCACCTGATGCAAAGAACTGACTCATTTGAAAAGACCCTGATGCTGGGAAAGATTGAAGGCAGGAGGAGAAGGGGATGACAGAGGATGAGATGGTTGGATGGCATCACCGACACAATGGACATTGGTTTGGGTGAACTCCGGGAGTTGGTGATGGACAGGGAGGCCTGGCATGCTGTGGTTCATGGGGTGGCAAAGAGTTGGACATGACTGAGCGACTGAACTGAACTGAATGTTACATCTGAGTCTCGTATTTTTGCCCCACATCAATCATGTCACTAGAAGTGTCTGAAATAAACGCCAAGGGATCCAAGTTCAGTTCCAGTATACCTGCGTGAGATTGCCTCCTTTCAGCCACAACTTTTTCAATAAATCTCTCCAGAGCTGAATCCAGACCTTGCAAAGTGGGATTCTGCTACAGACCAGTCCTGCTACAAACATTTGGAGCAGAGAACTCATTTGCTGCCGACATCGAGGTTTCCTGTTGATCACCTGTGTCTGATGGCACCTCTGTATGGCTCCTTGGTGCCTTACACATGTATCTCCTGCCAGTCCCACTAGACCTTGAGCTCCTCAAGCTCAGCAACTGGCTTTTACACATCCCTATGTCCTACATACCCACTACCGTGCCTAGTACATAGTAGATTCTCAACTGAAGTGTGTTAGGGACTGAAATCAGTGCATTTTTGGAAAATACATTCTCATACCTAAAGTTAACTGAACTTCCACAGTATTATGATGCTAATACATTGTCCTATGACCACCCCCCTTCCATCAAACGTCATAAATCTTAAGTCATTATGAACAAAATGCAGAAGGAAAGCGGTAAGGAGACTAATGACTATTAAACTGTAACCAGCACGGGCAGGTGCTTGCCAGGAACTCATCACGTGTCGCCACCAGGGAGCCTCACCCTGACTCTGTTCTTGTTTTTGCCTGACTGCATGGATGAGAACATAAGTCTAGAGAAATTATGTTCGCAGTTTCCTACATGTTCCAGTGAGAAGAGTAAACATTGTCTCATCATGTACTCTGCAAGAAGCACTGTTCTGAGTCTTAGAATATGGATTCCCTTGTTTAATTCTCTCATTAAACTTTAGGACAGGTAGTGTAATTATATCCATTCTACAGCTAAGAATAATTAGGCACAGAGAATGTCAGTAAATAGGCAGATTATATGGGAATAAATGGTATGCCAGTGACTTGATATTAAGGGCTTCCCAGGTGTTACAGTGGTAAGGAAGCCACCTGCCGATGCAGGAGATGCAGGAGACATGGGTTTGATCCTTGGATTGGAAAGATCCCCTGGGGAAGGAAATGACAACCCACTCATATTCATGGGCTTCCCTGGTGGCTCAGTAGTCAAGAATTCATGAGCTAATGCAGGAGACTCAGGTTCTATCTCTGGGTCAGGAAGATTCCCTGGAGGAGGAAATGGCAACCACTCCAGTATTCTTGGCTTAAAAATTCCATGCATAGAAGGACCTGGTGGGCTATAGCCCATGGGGTCACAAAGATTCAGACACAACCAAGCAACTGAGCATGCACAATTTTGTATCAAAAGTTATACTTTTAACGCTGACCCTGGACTGGGGAAGCTGGGCCAAACCCTGGTATATCAAACACAAAAGTCCATCCTCTTCCTCCAAAGTAGAGCTCCCTTTTTCTCATCCTCTATAGATGACCTCACGTAAGTTCAAAGACTCAGTTAAAATGCTGTGATGGCTCCAAAGGTAACTCTGGGAGAGCATTACATGCTGGATGTTATTTCCAAATCAAAGGATGACAAATGATAAGTAAAATTAAAATAACACAGAAAATGATATGGGCCAATTACCTTGTACAGAAGTATTGAGTAACATGATAAATAAGTTAAAAATGCAAATCACATCTAAATAATTGTCCTGGATAATAAACAAGAGTAATGCTCTTAAAATGTAAAGAGCGTTGGTCAAGGCAGTAACTCATGAAAGATGTTCATAAAAATGAACACCTGATGAAACATGGCATCATGCTGTGAAGGAAATGAGAAGGCTGGGGACGTGTCTACAGGAGTTCAGGTTACCTGTGCATTTGATCACCTTGAATATTCCCATGATGCTGGAGGCCCCTTCAGCTATATCTGAGATGCATGCCTTTTCTAGTTGATCTTCCTATTTTTTCCTTTTTCTTATAAACTAGGGAAGGTAAAACCTTGGCTTTCTTCTGAACTGTCACAAATGACATTTACTTTTTTCCCTGTGGAAACTACTCGAAATAATTAATATCCAAGAATATAATCTTTATACAACTACTTTGCTCCTAGAGAAATTCGAAGGTTAGAAAATGTCAAAAGGAATCTGAATTGATTTTGCCACCTGGGGTCAAATTTTCTATTCTCGTTATAAAAGTCAATTTTCATAAAAAATTCACCTACCATAACTTGGGAATATCCTAATTTCAATGGATAAAAAAAGCATATGGTTGTCTGTTTAAATTTTTATTTTAATATGGAGGGTCGCATTAAAAATTTATCCACTATTTTTATAAACTTCTGATCTTTCATAGGAATAAGGTAAAAGTGAAGTCACTCAAGTGAATTTTAAAATACTGAGCCACTTTATTTATTTATTTTTTTAAATTTATTTTTATTATTATTATTTTTTTTTCCAGTGGGTTTTGTCATACATTGATATGAATCAGCCATGGATTTACATGTATTCCCAATCCCGATCCCCCCTCCCACCTCCCTCTCCACCCAATTCCTCTGGGTCTTCCCAGTGCACCAGGCCGGAGCACTTGTCTCGTGCATCCCACCTGGGCTGGTGATCTGTTTCACCATAGATAATATACATGCTGTTCTTTTGAAATATCCCACCCTCACATTCTCCCACAAAGTTCAAAAGTCTGTTCTGTATTTCTGTGTCTCTTTTTCTGTTCTGCATATAGGGTTATTGTTATCACCTTTCTAAATTCCATATACATGTGTCAGTATGCTGTAATGTTCTTTATCTTTCTGGCTTACTTCACTCTGTATAACGGGCTCCAGCTTCATCCATCTCATTAGGACTGGTTCAAATGAATTCTTTTTAATGGCTGAGTAATATTCCATGGTGTATCTGTACCACAGCTTCCTTATCCATTCATCTGCTGATGGGCATCTAGGTTGCTTCCATGTCCTGGCTATTATAAACAGTGCTGCAATGAACATTGGGGTGCACGTGTCTCTTTCAGATCTGGTTTCCTCAGTGTGTATGCCCAGAAGTGGGATTGCTGGGTCATATGGCAGTTCTATTTCCAGTTTTTTAAGAAATCTCCACACTGTTCTCCATAGCGGCTGTACTAGTTTGCATTCCCACCAACAGTGTAAGAGGGTTCCCTTTTCTCCACACCCTCTCCAGCATTTATTCGAGTCATACCTAAAATGCACCAGGTATGGTAACAAGATTTATCAGAAACAATCAGGACTCCTTTTTGGGAACATGTTTCAAGAAGTTAACTTCTATGCAGTCAGAGCATTGTGAGTGATGATATCCTGTAATCATCTAAAAATAGATACTTAGGGGCTATTTTCAAACTGTGGTGGAGGAAGGGAGAGATAGATAGTTAGATGGGTGAATGGGTGAGAGGGTGGGTAGATGGATAAATGGGCAGGTGGGCAGATGGATGGGGAGGTGGGTGAGGAAGTGGTTAGGGGGATAAATGGATGAATGGATGGATAAGAAAATAAGGATAGGTAGATTCATTTCTTTGAGCAATACTTATATTAATACATTGGTTAATTTTCATACTTCAGATCTTTAATTAGGAAAATGGAGAAAGAGAACCAAGTTTTAAATAGAAGTAGAATATGTAAAGTATTATACATCTGTATGTTTATAGGACAACTCAACAAAAGTGATTTTTCCATGCATTCACACATGTGTGGATCTAATCACACACCCAGGCAAGAGATGAGGGTAGTTTTGATCATTATAAAGGGAAGATACTGTTGTGTTTACCACATCTTAAAACAATCTTAACATCCTCAACATTCCTGCTTACTCAGGTTCCCCGCCCTTGCCATCCAGCTACAAGTCAGCTCTTTTCCTGTCCTCCTAATAAAGTCAATCAAATCAAATGGCATCTTTGTGTTAACATATGAGCACACCCAGGCTTGGATCTGACACCGTCATTGACTGAAGCTTTCATGAGGGTCCCTGGGGTGCTGTGAGATATCCTCCTGCCCTTGGACTTTGCCTCTGGTCACTTTCTCCTTGGCTTACCACTCGCTTCCAGTTGCAGGTGTCTCAAAAGGTGTTTCCTTGCTGGCTCACATGGTGATGTAGGAGACCCGGGTTTGATCCCTGGGTTGGGAAGATCCCCTGGAGAAGGACGTGACTCAATTTTAGACAACTTATGAATTTTTGCCTACTAAAACATATATGACATTTTGATTCCACTTGTTTGACTTAGTCTGAATAGAATGCTAGATCTCTAATTAAAAAATAGAATGCAGCAATTAGCAAAGGTTTACTGTAAAGCACAGGGAACTGTCATCAATATCTTATAATAACCTATAATGGAAAACAATTTCAAAAATTATATATGTATATAAGTACAACTGAATCACTTTTCTGTGCACCTAAAATATTGTGTCAACCATAGTTCAATAAAATGTATATATTAAGAAAAAATTTTTTAAATAAATTATTTTAGGTTATTTGCTGATTTATTGATAGTTAGGCACTTTTAAAGGAAGGATGTGGGATAATTCAGAATTTTCTTACCATGACATGCAAAGGGGAAGAGGGCTTACGTTCAATGTAAAAGTAATCAGAGGTACCACCTAAAATCAGAGCTCCCAATAGATAAATTGCAGATAACTGGCCAACTCCAGCAGTAAGGATTCTTGACGACAGAAAGAATTTCTTGCTTACAAACAGAGGTCAGATGAAGAACAGAGAGCTTAAATATGTACATGACTCAAGAAGAAGAACAGGAGGGTCAATTCCAGAAAAAGAATAGCTATTTTGTAAAGATCCATGTGTCAGGAAGAATCAGTGACTGTGTCTGGTCAAACCTCTCTGGGGGGCAGTGTGGAGCTGGACCAGAGTGTGGCTGAGAAGTCGCCTGAGGCCTTTGGAAGGAAGGTTTAAAAAGTCTTATTTCATCCTCGTTGTGAGGCATCTTTTGAAAATAAACAGCACCCTCAGACTTAAAACAATATACCTGTAATATAGAAAGTGTTTCTTCAAAGAATTACTGGGGCCACTGGGGAATAAGAAATGGCAAGTCTGTTTCCATAATCTTTATTGCCTCTTGGAACTCTGTTTCTAGGTGCATAAAGGTTCTCAGCTTTGTTCTCCCATCATAAAGGGAAGAATGAGGGGTACCAGAGGGATAGATGGCCAAGGGCCATCCTAATACTCTGATGTTTTATAGTAAAAGAAAGATTTTCTGGAAGAAGAAAGGGGAGTTCTGAAGGTTGCTGTGAATAATCTTTCACACTTAAAAAAACATGCATACAACACTCTTAAAGTTCTTTTGTGTCTAAAGGGCTAAAAAGCTTAGAAATTTACCTTGAATGTTCCTTGTCCAATCAGATTATGGTTTAAGTAGGAGCCGATGTGAAATATCCATTGACAGAAATGGCCACCAGTCTCTGAGGATCAAGATGGAGACTTTGATGAACTCAGTAACCGAGTAGTAAGAAAATCCCTGTGCCTTCAAAAGGCTTTGAAAGGATTCAAAACTTCTGACTCAGTGTTCTTCATGACCCACACAAGCAAATATTGGAACTTGGAGTGAAATTCTTCCAAGCATAATTCATTTTCCGTAGTAAAAGCTATTCGCGGCCACCAGGAACCCCCACTGTGTTCTGTAATCCATACATCAATCCATTGATTTATGACAAACTCCAGCATGCAGTCCCTTGGGGGCTTTCCTGGTGGTCTAGTGGTTCAGAATCTGCCTGCCAGTGCAGGGACATGGGTGTGATCCCTGATCCGGGAAGATCCCACATACCTGGGGGCAATTAAGCCTGTGCGCCACAACTACTGAAGCCCACGAGACCTAGAGCCCATGCTCAGCAATAAGAGAAGCCCTTGCAATGAGTGCATTGCAAACCCTGCTCACCACAACTAGAGAAAGCCCCCACAGCAATGAAGACCCAGCATGTCAAAAAAGAAATACCTAAATAAAATAAAATACAGTAAAAAATTCAGTGCCTTAAAACGATTGCTATTGATTTGGCTTGTGCACCTCCTGTGGGCTGGCAGTTTAGTTGGGCTCAGCTGGGCTCAGTGATGAGTCCGGGATCAGTGCTGGTCAGGAAGGTGGGTCTGCTTTTGAGGTTGGCCAGCTGTATGTCGGGGCAACAGAGGGACCTGGGCCCACTGTCTGGTCATCCGGGCAGCCATCCTGGGTTGTGCCCTGGCCTCTCGGCCGAGCTCAGACATGTGCTCGGGACCTGGCTCCCTGCTGTCATGTGGTGACCCCTCCCAAGTTCCACAGGTCAATGTAGGTGCCTGGTCACCTCTGTGGTTCTCTCCAAACTGCCCCCAAGTCAGGTCAGCCGGGTTCCTGCCACTGCTCAACTTGTCCTAGTGTCTCCGATGCTCTAGATCCCACTTGCCTGCCATGCTGACTCTTAACCTGAGCCTCTCCTGGAAGATGTCTTGTTTATTGTTGTCATCAAGTCATCACAAGAACCGAGTTCCTAGTGCTGGGATTCCCATCATCTGAACTAGCCAAGAAGGAGCGGGTGAGATTGTTGCGGGGCAGCCATGCTTCCCTGGAAGGTGTATCATTTGCAGAGTCACATCCCTCCCGTCTGCACTCAAGTCTCTCCTGAGAAAGCCTGGCCCCTGCCAACTGCCCAGAGGGCTGTGGGTGAGCTGCACCTGACCCTCAGGGAATGACAGCTCTGCATCAGGGGATCCTTTTCCAGCTTAGGTGTTGATGGGGTCCCTTTAAGGCCGGGGTCTCCCCAGAAACAGACCCCGTGACAAGGAATTGTGGACAAACAGTTGATTTCCGAGGCAGTGCCAGAAAATATCCTATGGAATTGGGGAAGGGAGACAGGCAAAGGGAGCAGTCAATAAAGCGGTGCTGTCCAACAGGACTGCCCTTGTAGAAGGGCTCAGAACCCCTGGGACCCTAAGAGACCCGGCTGAGCATGCTTCCAAGCGATCGGACCTGAGGCACGAGGAGGCTGGTGTCTAGACTGAGGACTGCTCTTGGGGACTCTGAGCCCCAGCCCTCCCTGTCCTGTTTGCTGGCTGGAGAAGGCTGCAGGTGAGGCTGCAGGTGAGGGCGCAGGTGTTTCTAGCAGACGCGCTCTTGGGTGGAGTTAGAAAAGGGGGCTCTCAAGGCATCAGGTGAATTTTGTGAGGCCACACACCCAGAAACAGAATCTGTCTGACTTTAGAGTCCTTGTGCATTTTCATTGGATGCGTCACTGTTCAATCCAGAGAATTCTCAGAAAGGAAAAGAGGACCAGAGGAGCAGAGAGTGTTGGGGAAGGGCAGTGAGCATGAAGGGCTGAGGGCTGGGGAGTGGACTAGCTGGACATCGCAGAAATGGAGAGCAAGGTGGCAACAGGAGAGAAGAAGAAATGATGATCAATGAGTAGTTGGAATGTTGAAGCCAAGACACTGGTATTTCCTCTGTGCACAGAAGGCCTGGTGATGAAAGCCAAACTCACTCTGAAAAGTTATTGTTTTAATATCATAGCAAAGCACCAATAACATCCAGAGAGGACTTATCAGCAAAGGATAATTGTGCTTCTTACCCAGATAATGTGTGTTTCATGTTGGTTTGGGGCCTGTAACCCAGAGCTGCACATTCTGTGATGCATGGTGATGGTGGTTCGTGCACTGCCCCCCACCCCCCACACTACTGGTCTCCGTCGGCACCTGTTTTCATCTGGTCCTAATTGCACCCCTGCCCACTGCTGGACAGAAAAGAGGGAGCTGTGCTCTATGCCCCGAACCCTGGAGACAGGGCATCCCTCTTTGTGCAGTTTCTTGTTCCCAGGTTTATTTATTTGATACTCTGTTTTGTTTTATGGATGCTAAGTTGTGTCCAATTCTATTGCAACCCCATGGACTGTACTGTGTGAAATATATAAATCACAAATAAAGATCTGCTTTAAAAACAGTATTTAAAAATACAAGTTTGTGTGTGTGTATGCACTCAGTTGCTCAGTCATGTCCGAATCTTTGTGACCCTCTGGACTATAGCCGTTAGGCTCCTCTGTCCATGGGATTTTTCAGGCAAGAATACTGGAACAGGTTGCTATTTGCTCTTCCAGAGAATCTTCCCAACCCAGGCATCGAACCCTCTTATGTCTCGTGTCTCCTGCATTGGCAGGTGGATTCTTTACCACTGTGATACCTGGGAAGCCCCAAAACAAAGGTAGTGCATAAGTATTTATTTGTACATTTATGATGAACTTTTCAGAGCCCTCTCTAGCATATAATTGGTATCGACGTCATGTGAATCAAACAGAATGTATTTAAATTTCACAGGCGTGTGCCTTTTAACATAATGAATTTATTTCAAAAATTACCTTTCCACTTCTCTATCCAGTTGTATAAAAAGCATCCCCTGAGCCTGTATCACCTTTCACCAGAAAACTCAACCAAAAAAATGAATGAGTTAGTTTGCTAATTCAGATTCTTTGCTTAGCTGACATCGTATACCAAGAGTTTGTACTGATTGTTAGTCACACAGAGAGACACATACAGATGAAATATCTTCAGTTCAGTTCAGTTCAGTCGCTCAGTTGTGTCCGACTCTTTACGACCCCATGAATCACAGCACGCCAGGCCTCCCTGTCCATCACCAGCTCCCAGAGTTTACTCAAACTCATGCCCATCAAGTCGGTGATGCCATCCAGCCATCTCCTCCTCTGTCGTCCCCTTCTCCTCCTGCCCCCAATCCCTCCCAGCATCAGGGTCTTTTCCAATGAGTCAACTCTTCGCATGAGGTAGCCAAAGTGCTGGAGTTTCAGCTTCAGCATCAGTCCTTCCAATGAACATATCTTAACTCTAGGTAAAATGCTTATATATGTGTAGAAACACTTAAAGTTATATGTAATATTACTTTTTCCATTATGCAAACTTCAAAAAAATCTTATATTTTGAGTTCTTTATGAATCAAACCAGAAAAAGGATTGCTCTGTGCAATCTAAACATAAACTGACTTGCCGATCAGTGTTCCTTGTTCATTGAGTGTTATCTTTTTGTTGATTTACTGACTTCATACTCATGTGTCAATTACACTTGGATTCTGCCCTCCCAACCCTGATTACCAAGCTGTCCCCAACTTGGGGGGCTGAGTGGCAATATGTATGGAGAACAGATGAAGGAAAACATGGACATTTCTCCACTGCCAGCTTCTGGCATCTGAGTACTAGGAACCCTTGCCCAAACACACTCTTTAGATACAGAGTTTTAATGCCTTCCTAAAGCAAAATGCGTTTACTCATGACCAACGCTAGAAGTCAGCTCTTTCCGTTTTAAGGGAAAGTGACTGTCATGCACCAGCAAGGGTTCCTGAACCCCAGTTTAAAGAGACTTACCAAGACTCTCTGCTTTCTAAACAGAGGTACTGGAACCCAAAGTGATAACATGACTTAGATTTAGTTATCGATATTTATTGTTTTCAAAGGGGAAAATCAAATTAATGAAAGCATTGAAAATGACATCGCGTTCTTATGAAATACATTTTGTAGGATTGGTGCTTGATGATAGCGAACATCAAATCTGACTTCCCTGTCCAGCAAAATGAATTGTAATCAAGTGGAACAAATTGCATCGCTCTCCTCTCTTCTCACTGATTTAGGTTAGCATGTGGTCACGGGGCTGTGATAGGCTTTGTTCGCCCAGCTCTGCTCTGCACTCCGGCTTGACGCCAGCTTTCTCTCTGCTGACTGATGAGCAGTGTGCGTGTGTGCTAAGTCACTTTAGCCGTGTCCGACTCTTTGTGACCCCATGGACTGTAGTCCACCAGGCTCCTCTGTCCATGGGATTCTCCAGGCAAGAATACCGGAGTGGGTTGCCATTTCCTCCTCCAGGGGACCTTCCTGACCAAGAGATCAAACCTGCATCTCCCGCGGCTCCTGCATTGCAGGCGGGTTCATTACCACTGAGCCACCAGGTTTAATCCAGAGTTGCCCTTGGATTGCCGTTGCTTTAATCCAGAGTTCCAGCTCCCTCTTCACTTCAATAAACACATCCCCGTGGAGAGGACACACTTTATGCCTAGTTTTGTTCTAGAAGAGGGAAGGGTTTCTCAGCCTCAACACTGTAGAGGTTTTGGGCTGGATGATCCTTTGTTCTGGGGGGAGAGGAGGGCTGTCCTGTGATTTTAGGACACCATGCAGCACCCCTGGCCTCTACCCACTAGATGTCAGTATCATCCACCCTCCCACTTCCAGTCATGACCAAAAGTAGCCTCAAAATATTTACCAAATATGCTCTGAAGGGCAAAATCCCCCCCAGTAGAAAACCACTGTTCTAGATGCAGTCAGGATTGTGGGGTCTACACAGAGAGAAGCTGATTCTGTAATCTCTTGCAATCTGATTTTATTACAGTCTGTTAGAAGCTAACAAACAGAGCCCGTTTCAGCTCGGTTATCATGTGCTAACTCAAATGTCATTATGCGCCATGCTTTATATACATACGATATACTCTTTCATCTATTTTCAGTTCAGTGTTGGTGTCCCCCACCTCCTCAGAAGCCTATAAAGGTACAAACATGCATAAGGCTTTGAAATTTTTGTCAACAGTGTTTGATTTTGAAACACTTTCACAGAAAATGTATTTGCTGGAACCTAGTGACATCCATTTAGCTTTACTCCTCCTGTCTGACTTGCTGTGATGATGAGAATCACTTTGTCTTGAAGAAAGAAGGTATTTAGAGTAGGTTGAGTAAGCTTCCCAGGTGGCGCTACTGGTAAAGAACCTGCCTGCCAATGCAGAAGACCTAAGAGACACGGGTTCGATATCTGGGTCGGGAAGATCCCCTGGAGGAGGGCATGGCAACCCACTCTAGTATTCTTGTCTGGAGAATCCCATGGACTGAGGAGGCTGGAGTCGGATTTGACTGAGCATTCATGCCTGAGTTGAGCTCACATATGCCTTCTTTGTGGGTGTTTTAGAGTCCCGGTGAGACTGCACTTGAAGTTTGCAGGTTTATGGCTCACAGATTCTCTGCTCGTGGAAACTTTATCCCTGCTCTGAGAGCTAATCTATTTCATGCATAATGTAGGGCAGTGAATAATGTCACTCTGGAAACGTGTCAGTTCAGAGTAGCTGAGTGCTTTCTAATAGACAAGAGATTGAAAATAAGAGAGGTATTTACTTACATTAGGAGGCAGGGTTACAAATTTTGGGGTCTAGGATGATGCAAGAAGACAAATCATGTGTTTTGTGGTCTGTGTTATGCAGGTGACAAGTGTCATAGGTAACTTTTTTTTTTGCTTTGTTTTTCATTTTTGTTTACACATTAGGCAAAGATTTGTTGTATTAGGGTTCTTTAGAGAAATAGAACAAATGAGGTACACACATACATACATATGCTTGTGTATGTATGTGTACACACACACACACATATATATATATGGTTGCAGTTGGTTGTAGGTGTGTTCATGGTCCATAGCATCTAACTCTTTGTGACCCCGTGGGATGTAGCCCACCAGGTTCCTCTGTCCATGAAAATTCTTCAGACAAGAAGACTGGAGTAGGTTGCCATTTCCTTCTCCAGGGGCTCTTTCTGACCCAGGTATCCTGACCTACATGCATCCTTTACCACCGTGCCACCAGGGAAGCCCATACATGCATGCATACATACATATAAAATATATACATACATACACACAGTCGCTTCAGTCGTGTCTGACTCTTTGTGACGCTGTGACTGTAACTGCCAAGCTCCCCTGTCATGGGATTCTCCAGGCAAGAATATTGGAGTGAGTTGCCATGCCCTCCTCCGAGGGATCTTTCCGACCCAGGGATCGAATCTGAGTCTCCTGCATCTCCTCCATTGGAGGCGGATTCTTTTCCACTGAGCCACTGGAGAAGCCCATATATAGAGAGAGGAGGAGGAGAGAGAGGATCATTTTAAAAATTGGCTCATGTGATCATGGGACTGACAACTCAAGCAGGAGTTATAATTACAGTCTTTTTTTTTTTTTTTTAGGTGCATTTATTCTTTTTTTAAACATTTATTTATTTGGCTTCACTAGGTCTTATTTGAGGCATGTGAACTCTTTATTTGCAACATGTGGGATTCTAGTTCTCAACCAGGGATTGAACCCAGGCCCCCTGCACTGGGGGCATGGAGTCTTAGCCACTGGACCAGCAGGGAAGTCCCTATGCTGCAATCTTAAGTAAGAATTTCTTCTCTGGATAACTCAATGTTTTCTCTAAAAGCCTTCAACTGGCCAGATAAAATCCATCTATTGCATCAAGGATGCTCTCCTTACAATAAAGTCAACTGTAAATGTTCATCACATCTACAAAATACCTTCACAGCAACCTCTGGATTCGCATTTGATGAAGAAGCTGGGTACTAGAGTCTGGGCACACTAGCATAAAACTAACTACCACATATAGACACATATCTAGGAGGGATAAAATAGGAAGCAACCAGAACATATTTTTGAATTATCAGATTCATAAATAGCATGATTCCTGATTTTCTTCCTAAAATTCGATGATGTATCCTCTCATAGACATTTTAGGAGGTGATGGTATGTAGTTAAGGGTGCAGCTTCACTGTCAACATACATGAAACGCTCTGCAAGGCTGTGTAACCAATTGGCTGCCCCAGGTCAGCTGACAACTGAGCTTGTTCCCTCATTCATGACTCGGGCTTCTGGCGTGTCTTGCAAATGGTCGGACACCAGGGTGATGTCCTTCCATGCTGTGGGTTCTCTAGAATGCACACACAGAGATTCCTACTGAATTGGAATGCCTGTTGTTCACACCATATCCAGTAACACCACTGTTGCGGTTCTCCACTCCTCTCTGGGTCTCTGCACGATGGGTGTGCCCTCTCTCTGCACGAAGTACTAGAATCTCTGGGAACCAAGAAAGGTTTATCAGTCCAGGGCTGGGCCAGCAGAGTGTGGGGCCCAGAGGCAGGCCTGAAGGCTGAGGCTTGGACCCTGTGATGCACATGACCAAGCAGGTGATAATTTAAGGTGACGCCAGTGGGCTGGATCAAGGCCAAAAGCAGAATCAGGCTGGTAGCTAGAACTCCCCAGTGTCACGGGTTGGAGGCCAGGCCCCGTGGCAGGGATAGCAGGCCTCAGACCAGCCTCCTCCTGTCTCAGAGCTAAGCTTGGGCCAGCGCAGGCCTGCAGGCCCCGAGAGGCACCAGGGAACCGCAACCCAGGGCACACGGAGGTCACCTAGGCCCCTAGTTATGTGCTGTTGTTACGCTCCAGGCCCTATTTTCTTGTGTCTAAATTGTGATATTTGTGTTCAGGTGCCCTGCAGAATGGGCTCATAATTAGGGCCCGTTAAGACTGAGAACAGAACGTTAGTCTGGGCGGGCTCAGCGATCGTCTGAGTGACACGACAGTGGAAGAAGCAGACCCCGCAGGAGGTTATGTGGCAGCCCCGCGAACACTGGTTTGAGGCTGGAAGAAAACACAGGCACTTTGATTAGCTACTGTCTAATGAGACAAAGAAAGGGGGAGATTTGGACTCTAAAGGCAGTAACGCGTGTGAATGTGGAAAAGCCGACTGGACTTCGGCGCTGTAGGGAGCTGCCTGCAGAGCCCCCCATCTCTGTTTTCTTCCTGGAGCGGGTGTTTCTTTCCTTTCTGACCCCTGCCTGGTCGCAGATGGAGATGCATTTTGACAGAACCGGGAAGAGTTGTTCTATTGCCATGGTAACGTCAATTCCCATTCTGCAGGTGTATCGGCGGCCACTTAGGCCACTGACTAAATGAAGGCTCCTGAAGGTTCTGTGCGTTTCCGTGCCTGGCCAAAAATAACTTGGCGTCCACCGCTTCTCGCAGCTCCACGGAGAGAGGCATTAAACTAGGATGCCAACTGTCAGCTCCGTTCCTGTCTTCCTGGTGAAGAGGAAGGACCAGGAACTGGGAGCGTGGGGGGAGGGGCGCCAGCCGGGGGGCAGCCACGTCGTTCCCATGGTCTCCGGAATTGCTGAATGGAACATGAAATATATTCTAACTTGTTCACCCTAGGGGCACCAGATAATTTGTATTTCAGCACAAGTATTATAATTACATAGTTTAGAGTTAGAATTAATTAGCATTTGGAAAAGTAGTGATAAAACCAAGCCGTCATTAAAAAATTAATTTTAATAGAAGTCGGTTTGGAGAGTCTTGCTTTTCTTTTGTAAGATTTTTTTTTTTTTTTCTTTTCGACAGTGAGGGGAGATGAAAGGATAACACAATTCAGTGATCCTGTAATCAGCCTATAATGATAACCACCTTTATCACTGGGTGTTTCCACTGGGTGTTAAAAAATCCAAATCAACAATGTACATGCCAAGCACTTTTCAAAATAAACCCAGGGTTAGGGCAGTGTTTGAGGGTTTTCTGTGGCAGAAAACATATTCATGTTCAAAAAAATGACCGTGCTGCCAAATATATGGGTCTTGTCAACCTTATTGATGTTAAACATAGTCAACAATAACTTCATCTATTTCTCTAGATACATAGGGCGCTTAACAGTCATTAGACACTACTTGAAGCATAATTTTTTTTTTTACATACACTTTTTTTGGGGTGGGGGTTGCACCATGTGGCATGCAGGATCTTAGCTCCCTGACCAGGGATTGAACCTGTGCCCCCCTCTTTCCAAGCATGGGGTCTTAACCACTGGACTGCCAGAGAAGTTCCTGAAGCATAATTTTTAAAGTCAGAAAACTCTGTATGTGTGTCCTAGTTGTGAAGAGTGCCCGAGAATAAGCAATGCACTTTTTGCCCTCATGAAGCTCTCACTGTTTAATTCCTTGCAGTGATGAGTCAGAAAAGACTATACAATTAAGGGAAAGTATTTTAACCTGTGACTGGAGTTTTGTGACACTACCATTTATCAGTTATTCACTTCAAAGGCATTTACAGTTGAATCTGAATTTTCTAAATGGCCATTGTCCCGTAATATGTAAAATCTGTCTTTATTCTTAGAAGATAATGTTAAATATTTAGGGGCAAAAGGGCATCATCTATGTGACTTACTTTTAAATTGTAGAATAGCAGCAAAAACAGTAATGTTTGTTATTAGAGACAGAAAAAGAGGAAGTGATCAGACCAAGTGGCACATTGTTATCAAGTGGCAGGGTTCAGTGAGAGGTATGCTACAGGTGAAACTGACATTGTTGGTGTTTCTTTGTATTTTTTCAAAATTATAAGTTAAAAGGTAATGGAGTATATAGCTGATGAAATGATCATTTTCAAAATAACAGACATAGAGAATAGAGTTATGGACATGGGGAGAGGGGAGGAGACGGTGAGATGTATGGAAAGAGTAACATGGAAACTTACATTACCAGGAACTCATCCTGGTTCTCTGTATCAATCTAGAGAGATAGGATGGGGAGGGAGATGGGAGGGAGGTTTAAAAGGGAGGGGATATATGTATACCTATGGCTGATTCATATTGAGGTTTGACAGAAAACAGCAAAATTCTGTAAAGCAGTTATCCTTCAATTAAAAAATTAATTAAAAATTTTGAAACACCATTAAAAGCTGTTGCTTTAGAAATGGTACTACTTTCAATCATATTTGATACTTTCAGAGAAGGTTATTTCCTATTTCAGAATGGTAGAACAGTTTCTGCTATATTATATGAGAACTAGGAGAGGGATGCAATTGTTAAGTATTGAAATTCTAGATATTAATAAAGTCTGAGAACTCACTCTTTAAGGAAAAATACCAATAAATTCAGCACATGGCCTCTTCTTAAAAACACTATTTCATCCTTTTCCCCTTGTCCCTTCACAAACCATGTATGTACCGCTGTTCTGGAATCAGATGACCAAGTGACCCACTGGACATCTTTCTACTGAAATCACAGCTATTCCCCTCAGAGGGCTCATGGAGAAGGACACCTGGGGTTTGATAAACTCTGTCTGTCAATCCATTTAGGGATGGTTTAATAACCACTGGTATTAAACACACATCACATGTTTACATCACATTTCCTAGTACAAGAGAGAAAAAAAGAATAAAAGCAAATTGCTCTCAAGCCCCCTGGTGCCTTATAAAGAAAGAAAAAAAAAAAGCTGCTTTCATATTCAACTGAATGTTGATATTTTTTCATCTTCTTTATAGTGTTAAAAAGTGCCACAGAGGATTAGAATATGCACTGATGCAACCTGGGCTGTCTTGACTATTGTTTATTGAAATCTCTACCAGTTTTATGCAATGTCAAGAGGAGAAAACAAACATTCAGAAATGCCATGCTGTTTTAAGCTCTGATTTTCTGATTAGGTTGGAGCCTGTGGCATTTTCTTAACTAATCCAGAGTTCTTATCAATAAGCTATGGTTTAAGAGGAATAAGTGTGAAGTGGTCAAATTAATGAGACAACCGAGTTCACTTTGCTTGGGATGGTGAAGCCCTGCACTGCTGCCTGAGTCTCTGACGCCATAGGTGGGAGGAGGGTGATTTGGGAATTGTAAATGGAGCGGGCAGAACCGTGGTGAAGGCAGAGAGCTCTCAGATGGCCCTTCAGGAGTGAGGAGTAAGGTTGACCATATTTGCTGAATTTTCTTTGTACTTGTCACTGTTTCTCAGATAATTTCAGAAGGGTTGCTTTTATTTTTTCAAAGGCTTTTTTTTTTTTTTTTTTTTTAAAGAAAAATGCGTATCTCCTGGCTTGTGCCCAGCTGACGCCTGTCTTTGCTTACACACTTGTTCCCGGGTTGCCATATGGATTCTGTACACAGGCTCTTACGGCTTGGTTACCTCACAGTTTTGAGACTAAAGCCTCCAGAATTTATGGACTGTCTTTCTGTTTCCTCTTCCAATCTGTGATCCGGTTCCTGGAGAACAGTATGAATATTTTTGACTGCACTTCTGTTTTCTTCATTGTTACACACATTTTATGATTTTTAAATTCTACTTTTAAATATGCTATTTCTCTTGTATTATCTCTATTTTCTTTCAACACACACATGCCTGTTTTTGGTCCTTACACTGTTATTTGTTCCCAAGATGGATTTAATTCCCTTAACCACAGTGGTTCCTGCACTCTGATGGCAATGGCCCTCATATGTGTCTGGGGGCAGCAATTTGATTCCTGTCTTGACAAGGTGTCTTGAGGCACCCACCTCTTTTCATCCTGGGACAAATTGCCTCTTAGAGATGGTGTGTTATCTGAGTGAGAAGTCCTCACTGTTTCCTGCAATGCTCCATGTTTTTGTTGCTGAGAATTACACCTCTCTGCACAGGATGGATTTTAGTGGTATTAATGGCAGACAGAAGAATAGATAAAGAGAGAAAATGAGCTGAATAAAGTAGAAAAGGATGCCAGGAAGACAGGAGTGAGAGACAAAAGGAAGAGGTGGTGAGACAAAGGTAGAAGAGAGGAACATGGCAGCCCCATTCATGCTTGTTAGAAGTTTTGGAGGAAATTGGCAAGCACTGGGCAGGCTGGAAGCTCTCTGGTCCCTTCCCTGCTGGTCTGAGAGCTGCCATCAGGACTCTGGTTATGCTGTGAATGAGTGTAACGGACAGATGCTACCCAAGCATGAACAGGGAGGTTAGGGCACTATTACTGCTAAAGTGTGTAGCTGTAAAATAGTATAAATTCCCTTGACAAAGATGAAATTTGGGGGCTTCTCTGGTGGTCCAGTGGCTAAGACTCTTGCTCCAAATACAGGAGTCCTGGGTTCTATACCTGGTCAGGGAACTAGATCCCACACTTGGTGTTGTTCAGTCACTTAGTCTTGTCCAGTTCTTTGTGACCCCATGGACTGCAGCATGCCAGGCTTCCCTGTCCTTCACCATTTCCCGGAGTTTGCTCAAACTCATGTCCATCGAACCAATGCTACTTGCTGCAACTAAAAGATCCTATGTGCTGAAACTAAGATCTGGTACAGCTAAATAAATATATATTGTTTTTAAGTTTAAAAAAAGAAGAAATAAGCACTGAGATTTAAGGATGCCATGCAAAAGTACAGATTAACAAATGGATGACTATTTCCGTTTCTGATTAACCAAGTAGCCAGTAGCTGATGCTTCCCTAAAAATGTGCTGTTATAGGAAACCTGAGATCTACTTGCCCTTGGTGGAGTAGGATGACCATGGAATTATGCAACTTGAAGAACGTTCTCCTCTCCCCCTTGTCCTACAGCTCTTGAAAGTCATTAGACTTCACCATCTCTGACAGTTGGAGCTCCGGAACAGCACACCATGCCCACATTTGCAATAGCTTACAGTAATAGACGTAAGATGTAGAGTGACTAGTCTGTATACATGCGTGGTGTCTCCCATGCTCATTGGGTAGCCACACTGAACAGGTGTTACTATTTGTGAAATGATAGAATGAAGGGAAATAGACTCAGTCATTTTTGTAAGATAGAGCAGAATTCATTCAAGATAGAACAGATGCATGAATTTCTTCTCATCTGCAATTGCTGGATCAAGTTTCTTTGGAAGGAGAACTGTTAGGTTGATGCTCTTGTCCAAACACACAGTCTCTTATTGCAAAACTGTGTGATGTGCCTGTCTCCTTCTCATTGCAGAGAATGCCTTTCTGTGTGCAAGTCTTTTCCTCAGAAACTAGACTTCAGATACCTTTTATTTATTTAAAAAGTATTTATGGAGATATAGTTGATTTCCAGTGTGTTAGTTTCAGCTATACAGCAAAGTGATTCAGTTTATATATTTATATCATATTCTTTCCCCTTTTAGGCTACTATAAATCCCAAACTTCTAATCTTCTAATTCATCCCTCTTCCCCTTTCTCCTTTGGAAACCATAAATTTCTTTTCTTTGTCTGTGGGTCTATTTCTGTTATGTATATAAATTCAGTTGTACCATTTTTAAAAATCCCTCATATAAGTGATATCATATGATATTTGTATTTCTCTCTCTGACTTTCTTTACTTAGTATGATAATCACCAGGCTCATTCATGTTGCTGCAAATGGCATTATTTCATTTTTTATAGCTGAGTAATATTCCATTATTATATATAGACCACATCTTCTTTACCCATTCATCTGTCAGTAAGCATCTTGGCTCCTGTAGATAACGCTGCTATAAACACTGGAGTGTATGTTTCTTTTAAAATTATGATTTTCTTCAGATTTATGCCCAAAACGGGCACCTTGAAGTTGGTGATGGGGCTGCTAATGGTTGGTGGTGAAGTGTGGCTTATTTTGTGGAAGTGCAAGATCATAATTTTATCCAGTGAAGAATTATAAAATTCATAGACTCATGGAAATGTTTGTTAGCAACATCATGAAATTTTCCGTTCTAGTTTTGTTTTGCTTCACAACGTACATATGAAAGTTTTAGAACCACAAAATGTGAAGATACTGTGCTTGGGCCTTATCCTTGCTTTTTCGTGTGATTTGATGTGATCCTTTCATGGAGACCTCACTAACCAACTGCCATATTGGAAGCGCTGCCTATTGCCCGGGTCCACTCTGGGTCAGGTCCTCCCTGTCAAGCGGAACCCTCTGAGTTACTAGAATCTGTCACGGGGGTGCCCCAGGGCCCCCAGGAAACAAGGGGCAGGTCCCCACCTCTGAAGCGGGTGAAGTGAGAGGCTGTTGCTGTTGTTCGGTCACTCAGTCGTGTCTGACTCTTTGTGACCCCATGGACTGCAGCACACCAGGTTTCCCCATCCTTCTCTATCTCCTGGAGTTTGCTCGAACTCATGTCCATTGAGTTGGTGATGCCATCCAACCGTCTCATCCTCTGCCACCCCCTTCTTCTTGTGCCTTCAACTTTCCTAGCATCAGCATCTTTTCCAGTGAGTCAGCTCTTCCCATCAGGTAGTCAAAGGACTGGAGCTTCAGCACCAGCATCAGTCCTTCCAGTGAATATTCAGGATTGATTTCCTTTAGGATTGACTGGTTTGATCTCCTTGCAGTCCAAGGGACTCTCAAGAGTCTTCTCCAGCACCACAGTTCAAAAACATCCATCCCCTCAGAGTGAAAAATAGAGAATCTGATGTGCTTAGTAGGCCTCAGCATGCTAGCAAGGATCTGCCTGTTATTTCTCCTTTTTAATGTCAGAGAGAGGCAGTTTTGGTAGAAGACCCTTTGATTATCAGGAGAGTACTAGGAAATGGTGGAGAAACAGGTGGAAGGAACACAGGCATCAGGAGCTTGACCATCCGTTCTCCTTTTAAACTCTGCTTGGTGCAGTTTTTTCTTGGAATCTATGGTTGCAAATGACTATGCTTTAGAAAACTGAGTCCAGGGAAAGCTTTTTCCTTCCCTCTGTAGCACATAACTCCACTAGAGCCACATCAGCTTCCAGAAACAGGTTGGATTTGGGGGACGTGGGCAGAAATGACTTTCTCAATAAGGACAAACCACAATTCCTAGAGGCAGTCATCAGGCAGCTCACTCATGTCAGACCCTGACTTAGAGTTGTTTTTACTGTATTCTTAAGAGTCAGTAAACAAACTGTTCTTCAGAAATGCTTTGTTTTGCCATCATTCTTCCTATCAAAATGTTTTTCTGCCCATCTAAATGTCAGACTATTTGGTTAGCATATTTTAATTTGATTTAAATCAACCTAATGTTTTGGATCTTTTTACCATTACTAGTTTGCCTTTAACTATTATAGAGTTTATTCTAATAATAGAAAGTCAACTTTGGGGGTGTTTTACCTTTCCTCTTCAGTTATAAATAGCATGTTCAGCAGATAACGAATCCTCCTTCAATGCAGGAGACCTAGAAGACATGGGTTTGATCCCTGGTTGGAAAGATCCCCTGGAGAAGGAAGTGGCAACCCACTCCAGTATTCTTGCCTGGGCAGTCCCATGGGCAGAGGAACCTGGCAGGGTCTGTGGGGTCTCATAGAATTGGACATGACTGAGGATGCATGCAAATTTCCATTTAAAGTGTGAATGAAGTATAAAGCTCAACATATTCCACTTGATCAGTTTCATTATGTATTTTCCAAAAGTTACACAAGCAATGTTTCTGTGGTTTCACAAATTGAATAATATAATCAATTGTATAGTAAGTACCCAAAGCTACCAATCTCCTTCCCTTCCTGATCCTGTGACCTGTGTCCCATCACACTTCTCTCTACATCCACATTTGATAATCATTTCTCAACTTGGAGTTGTTTCACTTTAGCAAACAAAACAAAACAAAATATCAAGTTTACTAATTTTTTCAAAACTGCATTTAGCAAATATCTGTTTCTGATCATAAAGTTCCAGGGATTGGCGCTTTTGTAGAGCAGCTATGTAAGCAGGAATCGTCAAAACTCTAAGGAAGAGGTACTGCTCTAGTGGGCCAGTGTTTAAGACCACCTTTTAATGCAGGGGTGTGGGTTTGATCCCTGATTGGGGGGCTAAGATTCCACATGCCTCGTGGCCAAAAAACCAAAACATAAAACATAAAAAAAAATATTGTAACAAATTCAATAAAGACCTTAGAAAATGGTCCACATCAAGAAAAAAAAGAATCTGAAAAAACTCTGAAAGTGTGAGGAAGAAAGGGAAGGGTGGAGGGATACAGAGAAAGTTGCTACCAAAAGCTGTGCTTTCCTTAGCTCTCAGTCAGTTCAGTTCAGTCACTCAGTCGTGTCCGACTCTTTGAGACCCCATGAATCACAGCACGCCAGGCCTCCCTGTCCATCACCAACTCCCAGAGTTTACTCAAACTCATGTCCATCCAGTCGGTGATGCCATCCAGCCATCTCATCCTCTGTCGTCCCCTTCTCCTCCTGCCCCCAATCCCTCCCAGCATCAGAGTCTTTTCCAATGAGTCAACTCTTCGCATGAGGTGGCTGAAGTATTGGAGTTTCAGCTTCAACAGCAGTCCTTCCAATGAATACCCAGGACTCATCTCCTTTAGGATGAACTGGTTGGATCTCCTTGCAGTCCAAGGGACTCTCAAGAGTCTTCTCCAACACCACAGTTCAAAAGCATCAATTTTTCGGTGCTCAGCTTTCCTCACAGTCCAACTCTCACATCCATACATGACCACTGGAAAAACCATAGCCTTGACCAGATGGACCTTTGTTGGCAAAGTAATGTCTCTGCTTTTAATATGCTATCTAGGTTGGTCATAACTTGCCTTCCAAGGAGTAAGCGTCTTTTAATTTCATGGCTGCAATCACCATCTGCAGTGATTTTGGAGCCCCCCAAAATAAAGTCTGACACTGCTTCCACTGTTTCCCCATCTATTTCCCATGAAGTAAATGCAAGTTATTTTTAAAAATAGGAAAATGCATTTCAGAGGTACATGAGTTAGCCTCTATATAATAAAGACAGCAGCGTATATTTAAATATGTGAATACTGTTTGCCGTCCTTGGGCACATAGAAGAGCTGCCTGTTTTAATGATGAATAAGACTATTTTCTGAAATCATTACCTACTATTAATAATGGTTGCTGTTATTAAAAAAAAAACAACAGTGTAACACCTTTGATAAAAAATATTTATATTTGTGGTTAATGTTTTAGTAACAGTAGGGCAAAATATTTGCTTTGCTCCTTTGATTACTACATGGTCAACATTTTCCATATTATATTTGGGTTAATATTTTATCAGTAATACATATTTTCCCTCTTGGACAGTCACCATTTCCTTTAGCCGTATCAACAGACTCAACACTTCAGTGAGAACACATGGGATCAGGAATATGGAAAGGCTGACTCATTCTTCCTAATCTACTGTTTTCAGGCAATATTTGATTCTTGAATCCTGCTTACCACTTCTTATTTGAATTAAGCAGACTTTGTTTGAACCACTTGGTTTTTCCAATTAAGTGAGAGAGAGCAAATAAATGGCCAAATAACCCGATTCTTTCATCTTTCCTTTAGGAAGTCCATGAGTCACCAGTTCCCATGGGCATTTTTCATGTTTATCAGGGAAGCCTGGGACAGTCGTAGGTTCTAGAACATGGTGTCAAACCTTCCAACCAAGAATCTCATTAGCTGGAGTGCTCATTCTTTATTGCTTGTCTGGAAAATCAGATGCCGTAGGTGTTGCCACTGCCCAGTACAGAGGAGCCTGGCTGTTGAAAATCGCAGTGGATGAGAAGCCTTGACCATGTTCATTTGTCTTGGAGATTAACAGTGTAGTTTATAAACTGGTTACGTATTTTTGAAATGCAAGCATGCAGCACTTGGATTACAAAGCTTTCCCAGTAAACCTTTAAAGAATCTTAAAAGAAGCACAAGCTAGTTAAGAGTATTATATTCAATTGATAATTAACCGTGGATAATTTTGTATCTTATTTTTTTAATGGTTCTTTGCATCACTTTAAACATTTTTCTGAATGAAAATGAGCCAAATATAGCTATTTTGCTCATTTCATAGACAGACTTTGATGAACAAAGTTATTGGCGAAGTGTTAGAAGCCAAGAATGCTGTTATCTCCACACACAGAGGCACTGGCTAAGGGTCGTATGTGAGGGGCACTGCACATCACTATCATTAGCATCTCCCTAAATGATCCTACATGATGAGCTAAGATTCCCCAAAGAGCAATTTAATCGCCAAGTTTGAAGCTCCAAGTTTCTGGCAGCCACCTCGTTCCTTAGCAACAGCCTATTCTCTCGGTAACGTGAGGCTTCCTGTAAACAGGTAGGGAAATTAAAGAGGAAACTAATCATAGCATTAGCCATTTAGAGGTGTTCTCTGGAACTCCATGAGGCAGAGTTTATGGAAGCAACAAGTGGTGGCAAAGTGATTGAGTAAGGTCTGAGAGAATTTTTTCTTAGAATTTACCAGATTTTTTCTCAGAATATTATGAGTGAATTCTAAGCATCTCTAGACTTTCCTAGTTGAATAGTAAATAAAACAGTTAAAAATAACTGGAAGGAAGTTGCAGCCTGTGAGAATACTACAGGAAAATATAATAGTTCCCCTCTGTTACCTGTGCAGAGTCAGATGACGAAACATTATGATTTGAAAACTGAGATGATTTTCTGACAGTTTCTGGACTCATTTGCCCCTAACAGTTTGGGTCTAGATGTTCTCTGTGATTGTGCATGCTTGCCAAGTCGTTTAAGCTGTGTCACGACTCTTTGCGACCTCATAGACTGTAGCCCCCCAGGCGCCTCTGTCCATGGGATTCTCCAAGCAAGAATACTGGAGTGGGTTGCCATTTCCTGCTCCAGGGGATCTTCTTGACCCAGGGATTGAACCCACATATCTCACATCTGTCTCCTGTGTGGAGTGATAGGTTCTTGGCAAGTGGGTTCTTTACAAATAGCGCCACCTGGGAAGCCTGTGATTGATGTTGGGCTAAATCCATTTCCACGGGTTCCTCTAAGGCATTTTTTTTTTTTAATTGGAGTATAATTCCTTTACAATGTTGTGTTACTTTCTGCTGTAACAAAGTGAATCAGCTATACGTATATCCCTAACTCTGTCAATTCATTCCACCCTCCCCTTTCCCCCAGCCCGTGTCCACATTTCCATTCTCTATGTTTGCATTTCTATTCCTGCCTGCAAATAGGTTCATCTGTACCATTTTTCTAGGTTCCATATTTGTGCATTAATACACAGTATCTATTTTTTTCTTTCTCACTTACTTTATATGACAGACTCTGGGCCCATCCATGTCCCTACAAGTGATCAAAGTTCATCCCTTTTTATGACTGAGTAATCTCCTGGTCAGGGTTGTCTCAAAGCGTTCCTGTTAGGTCAACTATCTATGATATGAGTAAACAAGGTTTGAGAGGCAGTTGCAACCACAAAACCAAATCTTGAATTGGGTCTTAACTTCTAGCTGGCACAAGCCTCAGTCTTAACTGGAATCTTCTGAGTCACATGGCACCAGAAAACCACATAATCACTCTTAGGTGTCTCCTTCTGAGGAAGCCATGAAAGCCAGTATGACATATATTGGTAACTTCCACTGGATTTTATATTTAAATAATGCCATTTTTCTAACAATAAAATAATACATGTTTCCTTTTAGAGAGTTTAAAAACTATAAAGAAATAGTTCAGCTCAGTTCAGTTGCTCAGTTGTGTCTGACTCTGCGACCCCATGGACTCCCAGTCCATCACCAAGTCCTGGAGTTTACTCAAACTCATGTCCATTGAGTCAGTCATGCCATCCAATCATCTCATCCTCTGTCGTCCCCTTCTCCTCCCGCCTTCAATCTTTCCCAGCACCAGGGACTTTTCAAATGAGTCAGTTCTTCGCATGAGGTGGCCAAAGTATTGGAGTTTCAGCTTCAACATCAGTCCTTCCAATGAACATTTAGGACTGATTTCCTTCAGGATAGACTGGCTGGATCTCCTTGCAGTCCAAGGGACTCTCAAGAGTCTTCTCCAACACCACAGTTCAAAAGCATCAATTCTTCAGCGCTCAGCTTTCGTTATGGTCCAACACTTACATCCATACATGACTACTGGAAAAACCATAGCCTTGACTAGATGGGATATTTAGAGAAATGTTTAGAAGAAAATAAAAAGCACTTTTATTTTAATCCCCCAGAGGTAATTATTCTGGGACTCTGTGTTGCCTAATTCCAAGAGGGGATTCTGATTCATATAGAACACAGCGTCGAGGGTGACCTTGAACTTGGGCAGCTCAGGGATCTGAATCTCCACTACGAGTAATGGGCTGTACTCCGTTTTTCTATAGCCTTTCTGTAGTTTTTCTTTTTTGTTACAGAATTAGCATTGAATGGTATTGCCAGTGTAAAGCTTGCTTTTTTCCATCTTTTTTTTTCCCATTTATAGGAGAGATTTATTTGAAGAAATATTACAACATATACAAACTATATAAAGTCTTAACTTCCACTCATGTAGTGGTAGATTTGTTATGGGCTTCTCTGGTGGCTCAGCTGATAAAAAGTCTTCCTGCAATGCAGGAGGCCCAGGTTCAGTCCCTGGGTCAGGAAGATCCCCTGGAGAAGGAAATGGCAAACCACTCCCATATTCTTGCCTGGTAAGTCCCTTGGATAGAGGAGCCTGGTGGGCTACAGTCTATGGGTTACAAGAGAAAAACTTACAAATCCGTAATGGACAAAGTACTGGACAAGGAATGGACAAAGCCTTGGCTGATGTGAAGCTCTTCTTTGAAATTTGCCTATCAATTAATTTGACTCAGTGATCAAACTGTGCAATACTTTTGTTTTTTATCTCTGAATGTAATACCTATTGACCAAAGCATTTCACATTAAGAATTCTGCTTGCTATGAGAGCTGAACTGTTCACATGAGGAAGGGCCAAGACAAGAAAAGTTTTGGGACTTGAGAGGAAGCAGTGAAGGATGAACGCAGGGCTGGAGGTCTCCTGTCCAGCTCTGAGTCCTTGTGGCCATCACCATGGCCGTGACCTAAGTCCTGGTGTCCACCTGGCCTAGGAGGCATCCTGCTTCCCCTCTCCGATCCTCTCTTCTTCTCTTTCCTTTCCTCCTTATTCCATTCCTGGGACACATGAGTTTCTGAAGCTGACCAGGCACCACAGGGAGGGGAGAAGTCTGGGTCCTGTGGGTTTATTACCAGCACTTAAGAGCTACTGATGAGACACTCTGAAGCTGTTACAAAATACCCAATAGCAGTTTTTCTTTCAAAGCATGAACGAGAAGTCCTACTAGTCAATGAGCCAGTGGCAGTGTTAAACTGCAGTAATAACCAATGTTAACCAGTTCACAGTAGCAATGAATCAATGTGCAGTTCTGAGCTGAATTTTGGTGTCTCAGCTAGGGTTCCTAGTTAGACAGGGAAGATATTCTCTGGCTTTTACCACAAAACAAACAGAGCTAGACCTTGATCTTTGTGCTCTGAAAAATCCAGAGAAGATAGTGGGTGCTAAGTTGCCTCAGTCATGTCTGACTCTTTGAGACCCTAGGGACCGTAGCCCACCAGGTTCCTCTGTCCATGGGATTCTCCAGTCAAGAATACTGGAGTGAGTTGCCATTTCCTCCTCCAAGGGATCTTCCTGACCCAGGGATTGAGCCCTCTTCTCTTTCGTCTCCTGCATTGGCAGGTGGGTTCTTTACCACCAGCACCACCTGGGAAGCCCCAGAGAAAATAGAATCCTGATTAAATAATTCAATTAAAGAGATCAATCATCAGTGACTTAAAGATTCAGATTCCAGCTCTCCAGTGTATTCTAATCTCAGGGAGTTCTTGTAGCCACCTGGGGAAGGTAATGGAGCAGAAAAGCAGTGAGTGTGGATAGAGTACAGTAAGTCCGATGCATATGAACCTTCAAGCTTCGAGTTTTCAAAGATGCAAAGTTGGCCCTGTTGTACTGTACTACTGTACTTACCAAGGTACTGTACTGTAAGATTAAAACTGTTCTTTGTGCATTTGATTGTTTTATGTAATATGTGTGTGAAAAGTATTATAAACCGATTATAGTACAGTACTATATAGCCAACTGTGTTAGTTGGGTACCTAGGCTAACCTTGTTGGGTTTAGGAACCTACTCAGAACAGAGCTCCTCTATATGCAGGGAACTTAATATTGTCCGTGTTCGACAGTCACTATAGAGCTCTGGCCCTTGCTCACTGCCTCAGTCTGGCTGTAGCAGGAGAAATAGGCCACTCTCATCATATATGTATGTTAATAATTCGGTCTTACTTTTAAGATTTTTTTTCATTTGGGCCACTTTTAAGGCTTTACTGCATTTGTTACAATATTTGGGCTTCCCAGGTGGTGCCAGTGGTAAAGAATCTGCCTGTCAATGCAGGAGATGCAAGAGACACAGATTTGATCCCTGGGTCAGGAAGATCCCCTGTGGAAGGAAATGGCAACCCACTCCAGTATTCTTGCATGGAAAATTCTCACTGCAACTAGAGTTAAAGCCCACGCAGCAAAATACCCAGCACAGCCGAAAATAAAATTATTTGGGGGATATATGTATACCTATGTCTGATTCATGTTTAGATTTGACAGAAAAGAGCAAAACTCTGTAAAGCAATTATCTTTCAGTAAAAAATAAATTAGTTAAAAAAGGCACCTATAAAAATGTCTATGAGTATATATAGTAAAATAATGACTTCCAAAGATGCTCCTGTTCAAATCTCCAGGACCCGTGAATATTTTATGTGACATGACAAGAGGGAATTAAGGTTGCTCATCAGCTGAGCTTGACAGAAGGAGATTACCCTGGATTTCTGTGAATACTGTATTGCAATTTTGATGAATCAAAGCATCACTTTTACTTTGAGTGATGGTCATTGCTGAGTCTTTGTTAATTTAAATACTTTAGTGTGACATGAAAATGTATCTTGAGAGATGATTTTTCAGAGTCTCGTTTCCTAGAACCACAGAAACATAACTGAGCTGACATCTAATTGGTATAAGTAAGTGCTTTGAAATTACACCTCTTATTTCTTGGTGGCATGTTTATTGTGAATGGAAATGTCCTAATTGTGCTCAGAAGTAGAAGTAGCATTTTTCACATTCAGCTTGTGGTAGAGCCCAGCTTTCAATAAAAGGAGAAATATTTCATGAAAGATGCAAAAGTAGCCCTCGCTAGCTAACCCTCATGACTCCAGTGCCAGAGAACTGGTCATGGAGAAAAGTCATGTCACCTGCACAGGTGAGCAAAAGCAGAAATATTAGTGAAGCCAGAACATGGAGCACAGTCTCTAAACTCTTCTTCTGCACCAGGTCTTGAGTATTTAGAGACTGTGTTCCATTTTCTGGAATGAGTTACCTAACCTCTTCAATAAAAACACGGAAATACATAGTCAATGAGAATGAATTTAAGTCTTGACCCCTAAAATAAAAGATGAGTTAGCTCAAGAGTGACTGAGATTTTTTTCCATCACTTGCTTATTGTTTCACAATGATTCAAAGATCTCAAAGAAGCCTTCTTTGATAATACAGTGCCAGCAAATGGACGTCTGCTCTCTTATGGAGGAGAAAGGGATGACAGAGGATGAGATGGTTAGATGGCATCACCAACTCGACGGATGTGAGTTTGAGCAAGTTCCGGGAGTTGGTGATGGACAGGGAAGCCTCGCGTTCTGCAGTCCATGGGGTCTCAAAGAGTCGGACATGACTGAGTGACTGAACTGAACTGAACTGATGGGCAGCTAGCTCAAACCTCCACTGCTTTCTTCTCCCACATATCTTAACCTAACACTGCAAAACTCAACAATTATAGACTCTTTAGGATTGCATAGAAAAGATATCAAATTAAAAATCTATGCAGTTGCAGGGAATTTTGAATTTTCCTTAATCTTGAACTTAAGGAAGCCTAGTGATAGGCAGAGAGATTTTGAGCCTTCCTACCATTTCTCAGAACAATCTGGCTAATTGGGTCTGGGCCACAAGGGACTTAACCTGTGTAAAGTATTGAATTATATCCCCTCACCAATGCACATGTGAAGTCCTAACCCCCAGAACCTCAGGATGGGAACTTACTTGGATACAAGGTCATTGCAGATATAATTAGTTACATTAAGATGAGGTCCTACTGGGGTAGGCTGAAGCCCTAATTCAAAATGACTGTTGTCCTTGTATGAAGGAGAAATTTGGGCCCATATACACATACACAGGCTTCCAAGGTGGCTGTAGTGGTAAAGAACCTCCTACCAATGCAGAAGACATAAATGACCTGGGTTCAAATTCTGGGTTAGGATGATCCCTTGGAGAAGGGCATGGCAACCCACTCCAATAGTCTAGCCTGGAGAATCCCAATGGACAGAGGTGCAAAGAGGTGGACACAACTGAAGTGGATTACCATGCATGCACACACATATACACAGCCAGGGAGAGCATCGTGTGAAGACTGGAGTTATGCTGCCTCAAGGCACAGAACTACCAGAATTCAGAGGAGAAGTCTAGATCAGATCCTTTCTAGAGCCTTCCAAGGAAGCAAAGCCCCACTGACATCTTGATCTATGACTTCTGGCCTTGAGAACTGCTGCGCAAGCCACTCAGCTTGCAGTTCATCATTAAGGCATTCCCAGCAAACGAACATCACCCCTTAACATGCTCCAGCCAAATTCAACTCTCAAGTGCTCAACCAGTTCAGACACGAGTCATCTCATCCTATAAAAAAGGAGGAGAGGCATGGCATCTTGTGCAGCAGTGAATTCTAACATCTCTATGAGTCATTTCACTTGTCTGGATCTCAAGTTTTGCTCAACTGCTTTTTGGAAAGGTTTAGCTTTTCTGAAATCTTTCCATTTGCCTTCCCCTAAGGGCAACATAACATAAAAATCCCAGAGGGCTTGAGATTTGCCCAAAGCAGCTTGCTATTAGCTTAAACTTGATTTAAATCTTGAAAATTCATGTGGATTTTTATTCTTCATCACATTACATGTGTTTGGTTCAATAATAAGTAATATTTGAAACCACTGATTATTAGGTGACATTGAAGAATTAATATTATGGACTCTGCTCTTCCCTAGATTCATATTCCTTGATCCACACTCACATATTCTAATGACTGGGACTTCTGTGAGAGAACTTGGGGCTGCATTGTCTATGTCCCTTCCAGCTCTCAAACCCTGGACTCCGAGGTCTGTTCATGTCTGTGTCTCCCTGCATGAATGCCCCCATCTAACTTGGTCTTTGTGGCTGTCAAATTGTACACTACCAGAATAAGTTTATATAAATTTAAAATATCACTCGCGTTTTAAAACACCAGTATTTCACTGGATTGTATGAGAAATAGGTACCTAAGTGATATATGTGTCTGCAGGCCAGCTCCCTACTAGGGCACTTTCATAATGGCCTGTTGCTTCACGGATCCCTTTGTTGTATGTGTAAGAAATGATGGCAATCAAGAAAAAAAAAAAAGCCTCAGGTTGGACCCTGTGATCATATACCACTGACTTCCCCCATGAGGAAACTTGTGACCGAGTCACTGACAACCAGGGCCACACTGCCCAGCCTGACATCACCATGAGGGAAGAGCTCCCCTTAGAGTCGGGCATCACCACTGACCCTGCTTATCACTTGGCACTTGGCCTCCCAATGGAGTCAGTCTCCTGCTCTGTAAAACTGGGCACAGAGTCCTTCACGGATCTACTCTGAAGACTTAATGCAATAACACATGTCAAATATTTTTCTATGAATTCCAAAAGGCTTGTGTGGCTGTCATGAATTATTATTTGGTACATTTATCAGCCAAAAAAAAAAGCAAGGAAGAAAGATAGAAAGTGACCTCTGAATAAATAAAAAATAGAATGCCCTTGTTCCTGCAAGAAACAAGATCACAAGTCCTATATTTATAGAACATATATATTTAAGGAGATTTCTTCAGATAATATAGAAATCAGAATATTTGGTACAAGAGAAGAAAAAACTAACAAGGTATGTCTTGTCTTGAGACTTTCTTTCCTGCCATCTCTTCTCTTGCTCCTTCAGTGCTGCTGCAGTCCTTTTGTCAAAAATTGTGCTCAGCACTTCACCTCCAGCTCAGAATCTTGGCTGACTCCTTTCTGTGCATCTATTTGGTTTTCAAGAAATATTGCTCTATTTAATTGAATTTCTGCTTCTTTTACCCAATTGTCTTAGATGTGATTGGGAGGAAAATCAACAGAGGAATAAAGTTAAATTCCCTAATTATTTCTCCATTGTTTCCCAGAGATTGGCAGGCACATTGCCCATGGCCTGTCCCACACAGTAAAGAAGACAAATACCTTGCTGGTTGGTGGAGTCTAAATCAAGAGTTGGTGTGTTTTGTCTAGAGTTCGTCTGGGTGGAAAGGTTCTAGCTACTATCATCCTATTGGCAGTGGAGTTGTAGATTCTTTGTTTTAATTTGACACTCTGAGCAAGGTGGTATAAGGCAGGAGAGAAATCGGTGAAGAGATTACTTGGTCTTATCAAAATTCTTCAACTCTGATCAACTGTTGTATCTGGAATTAATTGTGTGACTGAATTAGGATTTCTTAGCAGCTTTCTCTGGAGAAGGCAATGGCAACCCATTCCAGTACTCTTGCCTGGAAAATACCATGGATGGAGGAGCCTGCAAGGCTGCAGTCCATGGGTCGCTAAGAGTTGGACATGACTAAGTGACTTCACTTTCACTTTCCACTTTCATGCATTGGAGAAGGAAATGGCAACCCACTCCAGTGTTCTTGCCTGGAGAATCCCAAGGACGGGGGAGCCTGGTGGGCTATGGGGTCGCACAGAGTCGGACACAACTGAAGTGACTTAGGAACAGCAGCAGCAGCTTCCTCCACATCTTTAATTTTTTTTTTGTGCTCTCTACAGGAAACACACTTTATTATTTTTTTTTCCATTTATTTTTATTAGTTGGAGGCTAATTACTTTACAATATTGTAGTGGTTTTTGCCATACATTGATGAATCAGCCATGGAGTTACATGTATTCCCCATCCCGATCCCCCCTCCCACCTCCCTCTCCACCCGATCCCTCTGGGTCTTCCCAGTGCACCAGGCCCGAGCACTTGTCTCATGCATCCAACCTGGGCTGGTGATCTGTTTCACCCTAGATAATATACATGTTTCGATGCTGTTCTCTCTAAACATCCCACCCTTGCCTTCTCCCACAGAGTCCAAAAGTCTGTTCTGTACATCTGTGTCTCTTTTTCTGTTTTGCACATAGGGTTATCGTTGCCATCTTTCTAAATTCCATATATATGAGTTAGTATATGGTATTGGTCTTTATCTTTCTGGCTTACTTCACTCTGTATAATGGGCTCCAGTTTCATCCATCTCATTAGAACTGATTCAAATGAATTGCCCATCAGCAGACGAATGGATAAGGAAGCTGTGGTACATATATACCATGGAATATTACTCAGCCATTCCTCCACATCTTACATACTGTGTTTTAAGCCATTGTGCTATTCATATGACCACATAGATGGATGTGTTCATTTCTTCTCAACCTTTTTATAGTTTGTAAATATCCGCATGTTTATTTCAATGTGGTCTGTTTTCTAGTTTAAGAAAATTTAGGTGAGTTCATTTAATGCTGAGTGAGCTGTTGTTGTTGCTCAGTCATGTCCAACTCTGTGACCTGATGGACTGTAGCCCGCCAGGCCCCTCTGTTCATGGGATTCCCCAGGCAAGTATACTGGAGTGTGTTGCCATTTCCTCCTCCAGGGGATCTTCCCGACCCAGGGATTGAACCCATGTCTCCTATAAGTCTCTTGCACTGCAGGCAGGTTCTTTACCGTTGAGCCACTTATTCCCACCTAATTTTTGGAGGAATTGTTACCCATCCTGCATGATGTTATGTTTAGCTCCAGCCCTTTTACTTATTAAGGAATGGGGTGCTTACCACATTATTAAAATGAGAAGCTCTCTTGTATTCTAATTCCTCTCCTCTAAGATATCTTCGGACAGGGGTCCCCAAACTCTAGGATCTAATGCCTGATGATCTGAGGTGAAACTGATGTAATAATCAATGAAATAAAGTGCACAGTAAATGTAATGTGCTTAAATCATCCCCAAACCATCACCCAACTGGTCCATGGAAAAATCGTCTCCCATTAAGCAGGTCTCTTGTGCTAAAAAAAAATTGGGGACTCCAGCTTAGGGCATCCTGTGGATTCTAAAATTCTATTTGAGAATTATAATACTGTAATTTTTGCTAACTTTTCTCACATACTGGTGATGAAGACATATAAAATATCATGTATTATATGTATACATAATCTTAAGGAATAATTTCCTACAGATCTGCTTATAAATTCTGAACAATAGTAGATACCATTGTGTATTGATTATCTCACTGACTTGTGTAACAGTTTCTGTCCAGTCTTACAGAAAATGTCCCCAAAACACCTTCCTGTAAAGGAGAGGGAAGTCTAGACCTCTATCTGGCCACTCTACCATGAGCCAATCACTATACCTAGTTCTGTACATACATAACTTTGTTTCATCTTCACAGGAGTCTTGCAGAGCAGGTGAGGCTATCCCCAGTTTTTTCATCAAAAGTTTTCATCAAAGTTTTCAGCAAACTAAGGTCCACTAAAGTAATCTTTCCAAAATCACTGAGCTAGGTATGGTGGGGTCAGAACATTCATATAAAAATGACGTTAGTGGTCCTTGTGATAATAGTTGATATTTCCTGAACACCCCACTGTGAAGTAGGCATTGTGCTGAGCATTTAGACAACTGATATTAATTCAATGTTGTTATTAGTCTCACTTTACAAATGAAAAAACTGAGGCTATGCAAGATTAAGTCTCATGCAGAATTTAAGCCCAAATCTAATGCAAAACCCCATATTTTTATATTATGTGATTTGCCATATGTCCAACTATTATGAGCTTATTGAGTGACACAACAAGGATACTCTCCTTTGGAAATCTAATGCTTCATATTTTATGACTGCAGTGGTTTGAAGACTCAAGTTTGATGGATCACGTCAGCCTTTCTCAGTGTTAGCTGGAAATATAAGTCAGAGATGAGCTTCTGTTTGGTGACACAAATGTGTGCAAAGGCAAATGTACACAACTTCTGTGGAAAGCAAATATCCTAACTATCTTTAGATATGTGTTTCTTGGAACAAGTGTTTAATGTTGAATTTTTGTTGAGAGAAAACATACATACATATATATATACATATATATTATTTATATATATATAATGCTAATTGTGGTAAATTTTGAGAGCATGGTTTGAATCATTTAACCATGTTTAGTCACAGACCATAAATTAGTGAAATGCTCACTGGAGAATGACCCATTGAAACGATTTCAGGTGTGTCCCAGATCATGGGAATGATAGCTTTCTGATTAAAACATGCACGATTATCTTCTGACCATGTGAGGCTGCACAGTTGAGAGTTTGCTATTGTGGTTCTCTCTTCTATGTTCCTGTGATGTTTCCCTGTGCATTTGAGAGGTCTCTGTTAAGCAATGTAAAACCATCTGGCTTGGGAGCCTCATCCTGTGCCTGTCTGAGTCTCCCCACCCCATGTGGGTGGTGAAGGTGACCCTCTCTGGTCTCCGATGGTAAGGACTTGAAGGAAATTTACAGCCTGCTATGAAAAGACACATAATCAAAGGCCAGGGATCAGAAGATGTAGAAGCCATCTGCTCTGAGGGTGGAAGGTGAGCCTTGTGCTCAATTATTCCTTTTATTTTATTTTTATATAATTGACTTTCACCGACCTACATTACTATGCAAAGCAAAACAAATCAAAGCAAACCAGTTTCTTAACTTAAACTTATCTCCATCATGTGTAGTATGCACCTACTGGTATAAGTTAAAATTTATCAACAACTCTGAAGCGCTGGAATTACACATTTTCCCTAAAACAATGAAAAAAACTTGCTTTTTGTCAAAAGACATTTATTGAGTGCCTGTTATGTACCAGGTCCCTTCCCAGGTGGTGTTAGTGGTAAAGAATCCACCTGCCAATGCAGGAGACACAGGAGACTCAGGTTCGACCCCTGATTCGGGAAGATCCCTTGGAAGAGGGTAGGGTAACCCACTCCAGTATTCTTGTCTGGGAAATCCCACGGTCAGAGGAGCCTGGTGGGCTGGAGTCCACAGGGTTGCAAAAGAGTCCAACAATGGAACACATTACATACCAGTCACCGGGCTAGAGGTCTGGGATAGTTTCTTCCCTTCTTGTTTTCTTTCTTGGGCTGCGTTCCATCTTAGTTGTAGCACTTGAGCTTTGCTACTTGGACCGCAAGGGCTTTGTTGCCCTGAGGCATGTGGGATCTTAGTTCCCCTTCCAGAGACTGAACCTGCTTCCCTTGCACTGGAAGGCAGACTCTTAACCACGGGACCACCAGGGAAGTCTTATGGGATACTTGAGTGAACAAAATAGACAAAAAAAAAAAAAAAAAACCTCCCTTAATGGGATGTCTGTTGCAGGGAGGGGCTCCTACATTAAACATCATAAATGCATGAACTGTGTCCTAGGTTAGGTGGTGACAAGAGCCGTGGATGAAAGAAACATGATGAGCAGAGGAAGAACCGTAGTGTCAGGGCAGCAGTACTGACTGGGAGCTGGTGGTTGAACAGGCCTCACTGAGAAAGTCGCAGATGAGGAAGTTCATAAAGGAAAGAGGTCGCTGCTGAAATGTGCTTGGGCCAAGATCTGAACAGAGCGAAGAGCAAAGATCTTAGGGCATGGGTGTGTTGAAACAGCAGAGCCCGTGTGGAGGCAGGGTGATGTGAACAGGGGAGAGGTCACAGGGCTAGGGCATCTCAGAGAGGAATTGAGGAGTTGGGTCTCACGGGCACTGCAGCCCTGTAGGGTCTCCGAGGCTTGGGAGCAGGAATTCTAGCAGAGGACGTGACTTCTGCTTTAGGAGCATCAGTGGCTACTGACTTGAGAAAAGACAGTAGGTGCAGAGAGGGCACAGACTAAAAACAGGAGACCCATGCACAGGCTTGGCAGGAGACCCTGGCAGTAAAAGACTGTGACCCTGACAGCAGCGGAGGTCGGCAGAGGGATCACATTCTGGATGGATTTTGCAGGTAGAGTGAACAGGATTTGTTGATGACCTGGATGTGAGCTGTGAGAAAAAGCAATCTGCAATAACTCCCCAATGTTTTACATCATTAACTATCTGGGTGCAAAATAGATTTTAACTACAAAATACATATTCCTGTAAAGAGAATCACATTCTAAATGCACATAATCCCAGGATTATGGCAAACAGTATGGAGTCAAGAGGAAAACAAAGAAAGGAGATAACAGGTGTACCAGGTAAAGAAGGCTGAGTGCTGAAGAGTTGCTTTTGAATTGTGGTGCTGGAGAGGACTCTTAAAAGCCTGTTAGACTGCAGTGAGATCAAACCACTCAATCCTAAAAAAAAAAATCAATCCTGAATATTCATTAGAAGCACAGATGTTAAAGCTGAAACCCCAGTATTTTGGTCATCTGATGCGAAGAACTGATTCATTGGAAAAGACAATGATGCTGGGAAAGATTGAGGGCAGGAGGAGAAGGGGGAGAAAGAGGATGGGATAGCTAGATAGCATCACCGACTCAATGGACGTGAATTTGAGCAAACTCCAGGAGATGGTTGAGGACAGAGGAGTGTGGCCTGCCTTGCAAGTCCATGGGGTTGCAAAGAGTTGGACAGAACTTAGTGACTGAACAACATTAGGTGCATCACTAATAGGAGTTCATTTACTCTATGTGACCTCACCGTGGTGTTCAGGTGGGATGGATTACTTCCAGTTTGGATGTGAAGAATTTGAGGCAGAGATCTCTAGGCCTTTTCTCAAGAATCAGGTGGGAGGGACTTCCTTGGTGGTCCAGTGGCCAAGGTTCCACCTTGAGTGCAGTGGAGTACTGGTTTGATCCCCGATCGGGAAGTAAAATTCAGTAAGGACTTTAAAAATGATCCAAAGAAAAAAGTCTTAAAGAAGAATGAGGTGGAGGTAAAAGCAAGGGCAGGCAGAGGGAGGTGGGGTCCTAGGACATCCTTGCCCCTCCTCTTTTGCCTTCTCTCATCTCCACCTGGCATCTCAGACCAGGAGCACAGCAGTGTATTATGGACCTCGAAGTGGGAAGAATCTTAAGTGTATAAAGATCCAGGTAACACTGTTACACTGTGTGAACATGGTAAGTGAAAACTAAAAATGTCCAGATGCTAATTCTAGATTCAGATTTTTCTAATAAGCTGCATTTATGGTGAACAATGCGATATTTAGCAAATTGGACAGACCTACACAATCTCACATTGTATCCTGGCTAAAAATAGTTCATCTTTCCTTCCATTTCCAAAATTTAGGAGATGAACTTTTTTTTCCCTTTATATGTCTTTTCTGTCATTACTTTTTTTAAAAGCACAGATCGAGAGTGGTGCCCTATGTTTTCAGTCGGTTACAGACGAGGATCGCCTAGTGTGCTGGATCACATGTGATATTCCTCACACATAGCCAGTCAAGCTCTGAACTTTGTTTCTAGTCTCTATGAGCTCTCCTGAAGTAGCTCTGTTGCTTTTTGGTGGGGAAATATCTAGAATTTAAGTTATGTCTGCTGGGATGCTTCTGGAAATGAAGCCAAGGGAAAATAAACCATTTTATTAATCTTTGGAGGAGCATAGGAGCTGGAGCAGAGAATCATGAAATGAAGGTTTTCCTTTTCACTTTTCAGGATACAGTTAGGATAATTCTCCCTCCCCTACCCCCAGGTTAGAGGTTTCCAGCTGTCATCCTTGAACATGTTACCTACCAGGTAAGATAGCCTTGTCCTCCTTAATCAATAGAAAGTGATCAATGGCCAGACAAGAAATTCAGACAAAGGCTTTATTGGGGCCTGGGGGCATGAGAACAAGCAACAGGTTTTCTGAGAGGGTGCCAAGCTTGTTCCTTATATGGGGTGAGGGTAGGGGTGTGTCCAGGGGTGAGGCCAGAGGGGTGCCTTAGGTGTTTTGCCCACGGCTTAGGGGGTGTTGTGTGCAGGGGGCATGCACAGTACCCTGCTTCTCTTTTGTTCCCTACACTCTGTTTTTGCTCCAAGCGCCTCAAAAGTGACAGTTGGGTTTTTTGGTCTCTTGTTTCTTTTGGTTCGAGAATTTGCCCCAGCTGCACATGCATGTATTTTTAGTCCCATACAGTTTCTTTGAATTTTGTTGCTGGAAGTGAGGTTCCTGGGTCCCAGGTCCCAGCCTGTCTCAAATGGGACTCTCACCAGGTGGCGTCCTGAGTGGGGTCACTTACCTTTTGCCCCTTCTCCTCCGCATGGGAGGTTTCTCCTCTTTCCCGACTGGTGCCTGTGTTGTTCAGTGTTCAACACACACACTGAAAAGGTGTTGAACACTGAACAGAGTGTTCAGAAAGTTGTTGAACAAAGAAGCCAGAAAAGGATAACAAGCTCATGTGCATGCCTACATGTGTGGGAAATGACCACAGTCCTGTCTGACTCTTTGTAGCCCATCAAGCTCCTCTGTCCATGGAATTTCCCAGGCAAGAATACTGGAGTGGGTTGCCATGCCCTCCTCCAGGGGATCTTCAGACCTAGGTGTCAAACCCGAGCCTCGTGTCTCCTGCCTGGGCAGGTGGTTCTTTATCCCTAGCACCACCTGGGAAGCCAAAAAAAAAAAAAAAGCTCATTCCTTCCCCACTTTACAGCTGAAGATATTTTCATTAAAACTATCAGACGATTGGGTGCTAAAAGAGAACCCTGGACTTGACTGAGTCTTCCAATAGAAGTTCATGGAAACCCAACACCATCCTCCTGTGTCCTCCAGTGTGGGGAGGAGCCCTGACCTCCGCGGAGACTTCTCAGTCTCTTTGGCTCCATTCCAGCCATATCACCCCTCCATGTGGACATAGGAGTACCTGTGGTGGTGGGGAGAAGGCTCTGCTGTAGGTGCTGGAAATTCCAATGCATTTGAGAGTTTCTGACTCAGGTCAGCCAGCCCCTGCTACTGTTCTGGGTGCAGAGAACGAAGAGGCTTTGATTAATCTAATCTTAACTCAAAGTCTGCTACTTGGACCAGGAGCATCAGCGTCACTGGAGAGCTTATTAGAAAAGGTCATAACCTCTGCCCCATCCCAGACTTACTGAATCCATCTAATGGGACTCAAATGGGATGTGCTTTAGCATTTGAGAAGTGTGGATCCAGACTGTATGTGTACAAATAAGGTACATGAACTCCACTGAGATTTATGAGAGTAGCCCCTCTGCTCACTACAAGTCTCCTCTCTCCCCCATGCTCCTCATCTCAGGAAACAGGAAACCAACCATTAACCCCAGGGCTGAATTATTATTCCAGAGATAGTTCTCCGGAAAGCCCCTCGCAGCAGCTCTGCAGTTTCTCTAGAGTATTCTGGCTGCCCATGCTCACTGCACCTAGCTCCCTACCAGATAGCTCACCTTCTCGCCGGCTTCTTTGCCTCCCCTCTCGCTCCCGTGCAGTGGATTTCCCTGCCCAAGGTCATGCCGATTTTGCTAAAATCCTAATCTGTGCATGTCATCTCTCTGCTGAGAAGGCTTGAGTGACTCCCCACTGCTCCTGGGGCAAATCCACGCTGCTGGGTTTGGTTTCCCAGTCCCTCCGGTTGACCCTTCCAGCCTCCCCTCCTGTGACACCCACGGCTCCTTACCTGGTGAAGTCTCCCAACTGCTAGCATGTTTACCTTCCACCTGTGAACAAGAGAGAAACAGGGAAGGAAGGAGGGCAAGGGGAGAGAGAGGTGGAGAGATACCTCCAAGTCCCAGAGGTCCTACAGCTAGCCCACACAAAATTGAGAACCAGAAATTGAACAGAAGACCCGTGAAGGGCTAAATTTAAAAGGACCGAGCCTTTGTGCTAAAGATGCTGCACTTCAAGCTCCTGGGAGTTCCTCATGGTCTTACCTCTTCTGTTTCACACGTCTCTCACGTCTTGCCTACCTGCTGTTCCCAGCCTGCTAGGAACAGAAAACGGTTGCTATTGGCCAGCACTGAGGCCATAACACCAGGGGCCAAGGGGCAGGTACTGAGGAAGGAGAGAAATCCTATGAGGAGCTAAGCAGGTGCTCAGAGAAGCCCCCAGGGTGCCACTGCCCCCTCAGACATCCTCTGATGCCAGCTCATCTCAAGCATCTGTGATGGCTGGTGTGAGCCACAGGACTGCAAGCATGTGCCAGTTAGGGGATGCAGCAGCTGAAAAGAGGTACTGCCCAGCTTCCTAGAATATCACTTGTACTCCATGGAAATTCCAAGTGTTAGTTTTTAAAAAAAAAATTTATTGGAATAGAGTTGATTTACAATGTTGTATTATATTCTGCTATACAACAAAGTAAATCAGTTATATTCCACTGATCATTTATATTCCACATATATATCACATATATCCACATGTGTATCACATATGTATCCACATAGATATATTCCATATGTATGTCCACTGATCAGTCATATTCCACATATTCACTCTTTTTTAGATTTTTTTCCCATATAGGTCTTAATACCAAGTGTTAGTTTTAATGCTAAAATACTGCTAGGGGACTTTCCTAGTGGTTCAGTGGCTAAGACTGTGTTCCCAATGCAGGGGTCCTGGGTTTGATCCCTGGTCAGGGAACTAGATCCTGAATGCTGGAACTAAGATGTGGCTTGGTCAGATAAATAAATAAATATTAAAATGCTGCTGTACTACAGAATACAATGTGTGTGTGTGTTAAGTGGCTTCAGTCATCTCCAACTCTGTGACGCTATGGACCAGAGCCCACCAGGCTCCTCTGTCCATGGGATTCTCCAGGCAAGAACACCGGAGTGGGTTGCCATGCCCTCTTTCAGGGGATCTCCCTGACCCAGGAATCAAACCCTCATCACTTATACCTCCTGCACTGGCAGGCGGGTTGTTTACCACTAGCGCCACCTGGGAAACCCATACAATACAATATCTGTGTACATTTCAAGGTTAAAACATCAAGTTTAAAGTATCATTTTTCAAAGTTGTGAGTCCCTTTGTTACCATCCCAGAGCCCAGAGTAAAGCCAGGAAACGATGGTAACCTTATGTCAGTAGTGTTCTGGGGAAACTGTGTGTTGTGCTTGATGTCACACCAGATAGAGGAAGGACAATAGCTTCAAGAGGCGACAAAGCCAGCAGGGAGAGCAAAAAGCTGCCAGGAAGCACTACTAAAGGGTTTTTTTTTTTTTTAGGAAGTCAAATCCTAATTCTCGTGCAAACATAAAATGAAGCTAAATCAAAAATTTTATAACTTATTGATGAGGAGATGGGTAATATATTGCAGCTGGTTCAGTTGAGCATTTGCTTTACAGGGTTTGTATTCTCTATAGGACAGAAGGTGTTTGCCTTGCCATGAACAGAAATCCTTTGCATTGTTACAGATAGGAAATATTTGCTTTGCTCTGTGTTTCCTATTATTAAATAGTTAACTTCTATGTCTATGGAGTTATAAACAGCCTAGTTAAAGAAAAGCAAAAGTGAAGATGAATGAACTTGGTAAGGACACTCAATGCCCACTTAATGATTTTTTGCCCATTTCATTTTTCCACAATTTTTCTTGACAGCTTACTTTGGACCTTGCAGGTTGGAAGACTGTTGGGGACTAGAAGACCTGGGGTGGAGTTGGGATTTTCTTTTTACTTTTTTGGTTATTTATTTTTGACTGTGCTTTATGAAGACTGGGTCTTCATTGCCAGGTGCTGGCTTTCTCCAGTTGCAGTGATTGGGGGCTGTTCTCTAGTTGAGCAGTGGCATCTCTTGTTGCAGAGCGTGGGTTCTAAGCACTTGGGATTCAGTCACTGTGAAGCTTCATTGCCCTGTGGCATGTGGGATCTTCCTGGACCAGGGATTGAACCTGTGTCTCCTGTACTGGCAGGCAGATTCTTAACCACTGGACCATCAGGAAAGTCTGGTTGGGATATTAATCAAAAACAAGAACAATACCTAATCTTTCATCCACTGAGAGCCCATCTACATCATTGATTTAATAATTCATAAATATTAGCCAGTAGCAGAACTGTTGAGAATAAAATAGCTCTTTTGTTGTCCCTGGGTCGTGTCTGACCCTTTGAGACCACATGGACTGCAGCACGCCAGACTTCCCCATCTTTCACTATCACCCAGTTTTTTCAAACTCATGTCCATTGAATCGATGATGCCATCCAACCATCTCATTTTCTGTCACCCTTTTTCCCTCCTGCCCTCAATCTTTCTCAGCATCAGGGTCTTTTCTAATCAGGTGGCTGAAGTATTGGAGCTTCAGCTTCAGCATCAGTCCTTCCAATGAATATTCAGGGTTGATTTCCTTTAGGATTGACTGGTTTGATCTCTTCGCAGTCCAAGGGACTCTCAAGGGTCTTGTCCAACACCAGAATTCAAAAGCAGCATTTTGTTGCTTGGCCTTCTTTATGGGCCAACTCTCATACCTGTACATGACTACTGGAAAAACCAGAGCTTTGACTATATATGCCTTCGTCAGCAAAGTGATATCTCTGCTTTTTAATACACTGTCTAGGTTTGTAATAGCTTTCCTTCCAAAGAGCAAGTGTCTTAACTTCATGGCTGTATCCACAGTCCACAGTGATTTTGAAGCCTAAGAAAAGAAAATCTATCACTGTTTCTACTTTTTCCCATTCTATTTGCCATGAAGTGATGGGACTGGGTGCCATGATCTTAGGTTTTTGAATGTTGAGTTTCAAGCCAGTTTTTTCACTCTCCTCTTTCACCCTCATCAAGAGGCTCTTTGGTTCCTCTTCACTTTCTGCCATTAGAGTGGTATCATCTGCCTAACTGAGGCTGTTGATGTTTCTCCTGGCAATCTTGATTCCAGCTTGTGAGGCATCCAGCTTAACATTTCACCTGCCGTACTCTGCATAGAAGTTAAATAGCCAGGGTGACAATATACAGCCTTGGTGGTTGGTGGTTTAGTTGCTCAATCATGTCTAACTCTTGCGACCCCATGGACTGTAGCTGCCAGGCTCGTCTGTCCATGATATTCTCCAGGCAAGAATACTGTAGTGGGTTGCTGTTTCCTTCTTCAATACAGCCTTGACATAGCTTAATTCCTGAAAAAATTAAAAGTGCTCACTTAGTGCCTTGATAGGTAATGAAATGATAGATATTTGATGCTTAAACTTTCCATTTAAACTTTAATAAAAGAACCACAGTCATAGGAATTCTTTTCACAGAAAGCCTGACCAGTTATCAAGACTTATCTTTGTATTGGGGCAACCAAGACACATTTTTATTAAATTCCCTTAGAAATTACAAATATCCACGAATAAGCCTAGATGACTACTTTTCCACTGACAGAGTCTCATCTCTGGGTTGGGTAGGGATGTGTCCATGGTGTCCTCATTATGTTAACAGTAAAGTTCTTAGTCAATTCAGTTGTGTCCAACTCTATGCAATGCTATGAACTGTAGCACGTCAGGCTCATCTGTCCATGGGATTCTCCAGGCAAGAACACCGGAGTGGGTTGCCAGTTTTCTTGCCTGGAGAATCCCATGGACAGATGAGCCTGACGTGCTACAGTTCATAGCATTGCATAGAGTTGGACACAACTGAATTGACTAAGAACTTTACTGTTAACATAATGAGGACACCATGGACACATCCCTACCCAACCCAGAGATGAGACTCTGTCAGTGGAAAAGTAGTCATCTAGGTTTATTCGTGGATATTTGTAATTTCTAAGGAATTTAATAAAAATGTGTCTGATAAGAAGCTTAAGCAGTTTTATTGTATATGTTTATAATATGCCTCTACCATACAGAAAATAACAGGTGCTATTAAACAGAAAATTGTCATAGTTATTTAAGTGCAAGAAAACATCATAGCTTGCCACAGGAAAACATCATAGCTTGCCACGCCACACCAAAAAAAAAAAAAAAAAAATACTGCTTTGAAAAATAGCTAGTAAGATAGAAGTTCCATTGTAATTTCTTGTCAAAGTGTTCAGGCCAATAACATTAAAAGCAAGACCAGCTTAACCCTTAAATCAATTCATTGCTCATTTAGCTTGATTTTCTCTTCAAATGAAAAAAGAAAGCCCTATAATGATATTTTAAATGACTAAAACCACATTTATCCATAACTGGTTCCTAATAAATGTTTAATCTTCCCTTTCAACTTTGTGAATAGAATCAAAATCTCAGACTAGTAAAATACTTTTCAAAATTTTTAAATAGATATTTTCTATTTTCTAAGTAACACAAAATCAGTAGGACTTGTGCTTTTGTGTGCATACGTATATGCACATGCTTGCTTACTTTTCCATTCACTGTATTTCATTAATGTTTCTCATTTTCTAGAAATTAAGGAAAATCATGTGTTTTTTTTTTAATTAGTCGCAACTAATTGGTTGTCAGATTTTATGAGAGGTTTTTCACTGACAGAGCCAATCAGTATATAAAAAGCAAGTCAGATATATTTCTGAAAATAATTAAATCTGCCGTACAGCCACTCTGCCTTAATTACATATTCACAATTAGGCAGGCCTTGTGTCAGGAGCCTCCCTGATTGCATTCTGTGTATTATCACCTCATTTTCAAGCACATCTGTTGGAAGCAAGCCACCCTGTGCCTCACTTCCCCTCTATTTTACACCTAGGAAAGTGCTGAGGCAGAGTGCTAAGTATTATAAATTGTCTCGCTAAAATTCCTTGGGAAAAATCACAGGGACTTCACATATAATATAGTAAGTCCCCTACACACAAACATGTTCGGTTTCAAGACCGTGATCCTACGTCTAACGAAGTTAGCTGAGGCACTCAGCTAACACAATCGGATATATAATACTGTACTGTAATAGTTTTACAATCCTTTTCACACTAATAATACATAAAAAACAAAAACAAAAAATAAAGACAACAGTTTTACTCTTACGGCAGAGTACAGTAGTGCCAACTACATCACCACTGCTTTTGCTCTTGCTTCCAGACATCCTGGACTTGAAGTAAAGATACTGCAGTATTGTACTCTTACATTCCTGCTCAGTAAAGTACAACCACTTGTAAAGGAGGAACACATCTGACAATGTACCCCAGACATGAGAACTAATTTATATCATTGGTGATGTAATACATGTTCGTATCTGTGAAAGTTTGCACCTTGAAGATTCATATGTAGAGGACTTATGGTATAAACAAAGGGAATCAAAAATTCCAGAATCAAAGTATTTATTGCACTCCCCTGTGAGGGCCCCATCTCTGGGAATATGTTACCTTTAGGTCTAATTCCTTTTGAAATGACTCCAGAGAATGGGAAGATGTAGTGATTTTTCTGGTCTTGATTCTCAAAGCCAATGAAGTTTTCTTTCAGTTCAGTTTTAAAAACATGAAATTGTTTCAAGTGATGCTCATGTTGTAGTGAGGAAAAATTCTGAAAAACTCTCTACTTCACCTTTTTTAAAAAGTTGACCCTAGAGAAGACAAAGGAGATAAGTCAGGTATGAAATATTAACATCTGTTGTTGTTCAGTCCCTAAGTTGAGTCCGACTCTTTGTGACCCCATGGACTGTAGCCCGTCAGGCTCCTCTGTCCACAGAATTCTCCAAGTAAGAATACTATAATAGGTTGCCATTCCCTTCTCCAGGGGATCTTCCCAATCCAGGGATCAAACCAGGGTCTCCTTCATTGCAGGCAGATTCTTTACTGTCTGAGCTACCAGGGAGGCCCTGGAATTTGCTCAAATTCATGTTCATCAAGTTGGTGATGCCATCCAAACATCTCATCCTCTGCTGCCCTCTTCTCCTTTTGCCTTCCATCTTTTCCAGCATCAGAGTCTTTTCCAATGAGCCAGCTCTTTGCATCAGGTGGCCAAAGTACTGGAGCTTCAGCTTCAGCATCAGTTCTTCCAATGAATATTCAGGACCGCTTTCCTCTAGGATTGACTGGTTTGATCTCTTTGCAGTCCAAGGGACTCTCTGGAGTCTTCTCCAACACTAGAGTTCAAAAGCATCAATTCTTTGATGCTCAGTCTTTTTATGGTCCAACACTCATGTCCATACATGACTTCTGGAAAAACCAGAGCTTTGACTAGATGGACCTTTGTCAGTGAAGTAATGTCTTTGCTTTTTAATAAGTTGTCTAGGTTTGTTGTTTGTTCTTTTGTTCTAACTTTTCTTCCAAGAAGCAAGCATCTTTTAATTTCATTAATATCTGCACATGCAAAAAAAGAATTAGTTTGGGAGTTAGTCGTGTTTTAAATGTGTTCAAAGAAAACATGTCTGCTTTAGTTGTTTTTCTGTTGCTATAAGGGCATAAAATTAGATGTCTAGTAGAGAAGGTGGTGCAGTGGTAGAGAATATGCCTGCCAAGCAGGAGATACAAGAGATGGGTTTGATCCCTGGATCAGGAAGATCCCCTGGAGGAAGAAAGGGCAACCTACTCCAGTAATCTTGCCTGGAAAAGTCCATGTACAGAAGAGCCTGGTGGGCTACAATCTATGGGATCACAAAGAGTAGAACATGATGGAACACACACACACACACACACACACACACACACAGAAGGTGCTTCATGGAGTAGATTAAGTACACAGTCATTATATTTGGAATGCTGGTTAGCATGGCTGCATTGTAGAATCATGAAATGTGAGGAAGAAATTCACTTAGGTGAATAAAGAGGTGAGGAATGATTTTCATTTCTATGCAACAGTATGCACAGAGGGTGGTGGTGTGCCATTTTCATGTATAAATAAATGAGACACAAGCTCGTAGGAAGGAGAGAGACCCAGAGGGGTGGTGTTGCCCTCACAGTAATGATAATGACTTCAGCGGGTTTGCAGATTTCTTGTGTTTTGCTCAGTTGGAGACTGTGTATAGACTATGTGGGGTGAGGGGGAACGGCCTTGTGCCCATAGTCAGCGCAGCGGCTTGTATTCGTGCCCTGTCCTTCACTTGCCTGTGGCCTCATAAATTGTTCTGCCCCTCATCATCTGCCTCCTTCCTTCCAGGATGCCCAAAAGGTGTCCTGTTGGCTTCTGGGAGGGAGTAGCTAGTCATGATGACCCCCACCCCCCCAAACCCAAATTCTAACCAAGCTCCAAGGCTCTGCTATAGGTGAATTAGGACAATACTTATATTGACATAACTTACTGTTTGTACCAGTGAATGTGGTTCTGGCTTTATTGTACATTTCAAAAAACAGAAGGAAGTTATAGTTTTGTAGCATCGTTGAATTATCTTTTGGCCTTTCCACCCGGTACTGAAGAATGTTGGTCTTGGATACATTTCATGTTTCTGAGCAAGGCTTTCCTTTGCTCCCATAAACTTTCTTTCTTTTTCATTCAATGAATCTATTTTATTTATTTTTTCCCCATGAACTTTCTACAGTAAGTGGCTTCTGTCACAGAAGCTTCTGTGAGAAGCGCTAAAATTGAATGTAACAGCTTTAAGATCATTTTTTTTTTCTAGATGAATAGACATTGTTAATTCTTTTCTGAAACAATATATTTGGTAGATTGACTAAAAAATTTTTCTGTTGCATCAGAGAGAAAATATATAAATATTAATATTTTGAGAGTGTTCTGTCCTTGACCCAATAGTATCTTTCGGGGCTAGTTATCCAAAGTCTTAATGGGGATTAGTCATGGGCCTCCTGGTGTACACACTTGTATATATTGTTGCTTTAAAATTCTGCACTCAGTATAAGGTACATCATTCTGTAATATTAATGCATGCTACACTGGGTCCTACATTAATAGCTTTCAGCAACAACAGAGCCAAATTTCTGCCATCAAAATCATATGTATTACATATTTAGACATTTTTTTATTGAGCTATTCTTGATTCACAATAGTGTGTTAGCTTCAGGTGTACATTTTGCTATACACAAAGTTGTACACAACTTTGTTGGTTACACCCAGACACAAATTATTTTTCAGATTCTTTTTCACTATAGATTATTATGATATATTGAATACAGTTTCATGTGCTATACATTAGGTCTTTGTTGTTTATCTATTTTATAAACAGTAGTGTGTTTACATTAATTCCATACTTCTAAGTTATTCTTCCCCCAACCTTTCCTCTTTGGTAAGTTCATTTTCTATACCTCTAAGTCTATTTCTGTTTTGTAAGTAATTTCATTTATATTATTTTTTAGATTCCACATATAAGTGATACCATATAATAATTGTCTTTCTATGTCTGATTTACTTCACTTAGCAAGATATTCACTAGGTCCATCCACATTGCTACAAATGGCATTATTTTGTTCTTTTTATGGTTGAGTAATATTCCATTGTGTGTATGTACCATACATATTTTATCTAGTCATCTGTTGATGGACACTTATGTTGCTCCCATTTCTTGGTTATTGTAAATAGTGCTGCAATGAACACTGGGGTATAGACATGTTTTAATATGGAATCTATATGAGAAATAATTTCTACAATGATTTAAAATTCATCTTAACCATGCCTCAGGTGTTTAGAAAACAAAATATGTGATATTTCTAAACACAGTCTCAATTTGTTGTGCATAGAATTTAACTTAATGTAGGTGAGCCTGTGGACTGACTCTATCAATCTCTTACATATTATTTGCTCACACAGAATTTAGATTTTTAAAGGGAGGGATTCTGGGAGAAGAGGATCAATAACCCTCAAAAGGATTTTGGAAATGCTCTGTCTTCTCCTTCCATATTATTTTTCCTCTTATGGGCAAAGCTCCACCTAGATAAAAAGAATATCCCCTTTTCTAAACAGGAACCTAAGCCTAGGCATGAGAAAATGCACTCTCTCTGAACTTCCCCTCAAGTTTGCTTCCCAGTTCATGGTTAATTGCATCTATCATGTTTATTTGACCTTCATAAACACACTCAAAATCTTTTTTGGTTGGTTAGATAAGGACACAAACACTTTAGTTGATGAAGCTATTAATAAGCTATTCTAAATAAACATTTTATAAATATTTGTGACCATTCATAATCATCAATATGATCATTATAAATTGATTACTACATGCCAGGCACTTTGTGCATTTTGCATGAATTATCTAAATATTAATGTTTCACCCACATAACAACCCAAGGAAATCTCATGTTGAGAAATGGTCCTAGTCCACATCAGGAATGGATGACTGAGCTGGAGTTCAAACTCAGAGCTGACTGGCCTTTCTCACACCTCATTCTTCCTTGAAATTATCGGTACATCTTGACTTTGTTGTTGTTGTGTAGTCGCTAAGTTGTCTCCAACTCTTTTTTGACCCCACCAGGTTCCTCTGTCTATGGGATTTCTCAGACATGAATACTGGAGTGGGTTGACATTTCCTCTCCAGGGGATCTTCCCAACCCAGGGGTTGAACCCAGCTCTCTTTCTTGGCAGGTAAATGCTTTGAAAGTAAAAGGGAAAGGCACTCAATCGTGTCCAACTCTTTGCAACCCCATGGACTATACAATCCATGGAATTCTCCAGGCCAGAATACTGGAGTGGGTAGCTGTTCCCTTCTCCAGAGGATCTTCCCAACCCAGGGATCGAACCCAGGTCTTCTGCATTGCAGGCAGACGCTTTACCAGCTGAGCCACAGGGAAGCCTACCACTGAACATATCTTGACGAGGGCTTCCCAGGTGGCACTAGTGGTGAAGAACACACCTGCCAATGTAGGAATCTCAGGAGATGAGGATTTGATCCCTGGGCCGGGAAGATCCCCTGGAGGAGGGAGCAACAACTTACTCCAGTATTCTGGCCTGGAGAATCCCATGGACAGAGGAGTCTGGTGCGCCATGGTCCATAGGGTCACAGAGAGTCAGACTTGACTGAAGTGACTTCGCCTGCTCACGCATATCTTTACTAAGTGCCTTCAAATAGAGATGCTTCCATAGAAATATAGGGATGTTTTCAATAATGTTCCTTCTCCTATGAGGCTTCTAGTCTAGCTGGTGAGTGAAGCAGAATTTACACAAAGATGAACCATGATGGGGGAATAAAGTAGCCCAGAGTATTAAATAATTAATAGTATACAAGTAGTTTGCATCCCTTACACAATGAGGAATGGAATGAAAGGCCAAGGAAACTTCAAACTACCCAAACTGCATAGGTGGACAGTTTTGCATGCAAAGGTAAGCACATTTATTAAGGTACATATTGGTAATTTGACTGAAGACAATGTAATTCAAATAATAACTGGACTAAGATGAAGGTGACAGAAAGTGCCTGACTTTGGTCTATAATCATTGGCAAGGGGTGGGGGCCAGTCCCATTCCAGGAGAAGCCTCCCTGCCATGTCTAATTAGAGTTCTACCAGAGATGGCATCTCACTGGCCCAGTTAACCCTGAAAGATAGGATGTACCACCCTTGTGCCTTCTGCAGGGCACTGATCTGAGTGTTAAGATGCAAATAAAGGCAGAGTTTGAAGGGTTAAACACACAAAAACTCAGGAGAGCACCAGAAGGACTGACTGAAGTGCTCCTGCCCCAGGAAATGAAAATGTGACTTCATTGCTCGTGGCCGCCTGGATGAGAGTGGATGCCTCACTGCTGGAGAAGCTTCTGAGAGTCTCAGATGCTCTGCACAGTCCAGGATGGAGGACAGGAGCTGTCTGTCTGGGATGATGGGCGGTATTGTTTTCTGCAGAACTGCCTATCTTCAAATGATCTTGAGAGCCTGCAGAATGTCTTTGCAGACTGTTGGGCCACTTACTGTTGACTCACCTGCTCTGGTGTCTGCAGGAGCCAGGCTTCCTGGGGGTCTCTTTGCAGGGACTCTCAGAGGACATGTCATGAGCAGTGTTTGCCTTTGTCTCTGATGGACTTGGACCCCCCTTCTCAGGCACAGGCACACATGTATGCAGACTCACACATGATCCCCCACTCCCTGTCTCTCCCTGCACAAGCCTTAAGGTCATCATTATTTATTATGTCTGGGGGAATGCTGCCATCACCCGTGACAACCATGATTAATGATAACGTGCAAATCTGAGGTAATTTGCTGACATATTAGATCTTTGTGAGGCACCAGAATGGAAGCAGCATTTTTCAAACTCTGCTCTGCTGGAGCCCTGGGGGCTGCGCTGGCTCCCGGTGGGAGGGGACGGCGGCAGCTCCTGAAGCTGCTGCTCCATTTTTAGTTATGTGTTTATTTGTTTATCATTATTGTTAATTTTTCACATGAAGAACAGTAAGTGTGTTTTAATAAAAAAAAAAAATGTTAGAATACAATGAGATAGAAGAGTCTGTGCTGAAAGGAGCATACCAAGGGTATTCTTGGACCATTTTCTGGAACCTTCTGGATCTGTTTTTATGTGTTTTTAGTTTGATAATTATCTATATTTGTTTGCATGTGGTTTGTTATTTAGTTGCTCAGTTGTGTCCATTGCTTTGCAACTCCATGGGTTGTAGCCCACCAGGTTCCTCTGCCCATGGGATGTCCTAGGTGAAAATGCTAGAGTGGGTTGCTATTTCCTCCTCCAGGGAATGTTCCCCACCCAGGGATCAAACCCACATCTCTTGCATTGACAGGCAGATTCTTTACCACCAAGCCACCTTGAATCTACCCCTTCATTTATAGTTACTGATTATTTTAAGGGGTAGATTCCCAGTAAGCTTCATAAGGAATTCCAACATTTATCTTCTTCAAATTGCACATTTGATATAACCTTAATCATCATCCAAAAGGAATATGCCCCTCTTGGGCTTCCCTCATAGCTCAGTTGGTAAAGAATCCACCTGCAATGCAGGGGACCCCAGTTCAATTCCTGGGTTGGGAAGATCCGCTGGAGAAGGGATGGGCTACCCACTCCAGTGTTCTTGGGCTTCCCTTGTGGCTCAGCTGGTAAAGAATTTGCCTGCAATGTGGGAGACATCAGTTCGATCCCTGGGTTGGAAAGATCCCCTGGAGAAGGGAAAGGCTACCCATTCCAGTATTCTGGTCTGGAGAATTCCATTGACTATGGGATTGCAAAGAATTGGAAAAAGATGGAGCAACTTTTACTTTCACTTCCATGCGTGCAGATCAAGAGGTCTTTCTATTTCAGTCTGGCCAATAAGTTCATAGCCATTAACTGAGAGGACCGGGTAGTTCTTGCCAGAATATAAACTGAGGGACTATGGCTGCTTTTTAGCGAGGTCTCTGCCAGTTTGGTGAACGGCCCCTTGACTCCCCGCAAATGGCACGGATGTTTCTGATCAAATACATTTGTGCTGCATGTGAACTGTTTTGTTTCCTGGGAAGTAGGTTCCCAGCCCACCAGCAGGGCCGACCTGGACGACCTTTGCAACAAGAATATCAAGGCTCTTCTGTGTGTGTGCTAATGAGCCTGGGAAGCTGTGCTGTCTCTTCTTTCCTGCTTCACGGAGATGCTCGCTGTTCTGCACCGAGCTTCTGCATTGCACACACAAATCCAGGGAGAGGTAGCTTTCCCAAATTCTTGAAGGAGACAGACTAGGAGACACACAGAGTAGTTGTTTTGATAAATGAGCACCAGTCACTCTTTTTAAACAAAAAACATTTTAACACACAAACGTTAGAAATAAACCTCCTCCTCTGAAACAAACCCACACATGAAACAGACCAAATCAACTATTCTTGTGTTTGATTTTGCACTCTGCAGTATCAATCTTGACTCTCCAAGTTTCCATGTGTGTGTGTTTGGGGGGGGGCGGGGCGGGGAGCAAATTCGCTTCAGTCGTATCTGACTCTCTGTGACCCCATGAGCTGTAGCCCTGTAGCCCGCCAGGCTTCTCTGTCCATGGGAATCCTCCAGGCAAAATACTGGAGTGGGTTGCCATGCCCTCCTCCAGGGGATCTTCATGACCCAGGGGTCGAACCTGTGTCTCTTAAGTCTCCTGCATTGGCAGGCAAGTTCTTTACCACTAGCACCACCTAGTAATTAACAATCCGAGATAAAATTATTTGAAAATGAAGTTTTATCCCTCTCTCTCTTTTCCCTTTTAGGAAACAATATGGCCAGTACAACAAGATGCATGTGTATCTCTATTTAACTGAAACAAATTTATGAAAATTAGAACTGGTAGATTGAAAGATGATTATTTCCCAAAAGTTTTCTTTAGTTTTAAAAAGTGATTTATTCAGGATAACTTTAAATAACTCTTCCTGAATTTAAAATATGATTCAATATGAAAAAAATAACTTCACAGCCATCTCCTCAGGAACATGTGTTTTGAGATGTGATGTAATCTTATGTTCTAAATTTAAGAATTGAAGGGTGAAGTGTCCCCATTCTTGATATTTATGCACAGACACACCATTTCTTTGATGCGTCTAAGTGACAAATAGATGTCACTTTGTCTAAGTGACATCACAGAACTAAAAGCTGCCACAGTGAGACCAGGGTCAGAGCGTGAGTTCCAGACCAGCTTCATCACTGGACAGTCTCTTCACTGCTCTGAGCTTTCCCTCCTGGTAGAATGATGGAGCAGGACTTCTCCGTCTCATCAAAGGTCTGATGTGGTCACAGCTTCATGGAGGGTAGAGCTGGGTTACTAAGAGTGAAGGCTGGCTCCACAGCTACTCAGCCTGTGCCCTTGGGAAGGTGGTCTACAGTATAGATTCAGTGCCAGCATTCCCAGTCTCCAGGATCTAATGCCTGGTGATCTGAGATTGAAATGGTATAATAGAAATAAAGTGCACAGTAAATGGAATGCTCTTGAATCATCCTGAAAACATCCTCCTCCCATCTCACCATCAATGCAAGAATTGTCTTCCATAAAACCAGTCCCTCATGCCAAAAAGGTTGGGGGTTGCTGGCATGGTTGGTCTCCATTGTCCATTTATCCATCAGTGAAGCAAGAGAAAAACAGAGCCCTGCTGATCAGGCCGCTGTGGGGGATTCAGTGATTTCATCCCTGCCAGTCACTTAGAATGGGGACCTTAGTACCACTCCATGCGTACTTAGTTGCTATATTTTCTTTTCTTTTTTTCCTAAGCCTTGGGTAAAGAATCACTATAAATCTAATGTAATTTCTGTCCCTAATCAGCTGGTACCCAAAGGGGTAGATTCTCCTCAACTGTGAAATGAAAGTGAAAGTGAAGGCATTCAGTCGTATCTGACTCTTTGTGACCCCATGGACTATAGCTTCTCTATATACTATATATATATACTATAGCTTCTCTATATACTATATATATATATATATACTATATACTATACCAGGCTTCTCTGTCCATGGGATTTTCCAGGCAAGAGTACTGGAGTGGGTTGCCGTTGCCTTCTCCAGGGGATCTTCCCAACCCAGGGATGGAACCTGAGTCTCCTGCATTGCAGGCAGACGCTTTACCTTCTGAGCCACCAGGGTGAGGGAAGGTCCAAAACCATCCTGGCCTTATTAATCAGCTTGTCTCTGTGTAATGGGAGCTCCTTTCTCTGGTTTGTGAACTGACTATTTTCTCTGCCTGTGAAGTCAGAACTTAAGAGGTTAAGTGCTGCCCAGTAGTAAATAGTTAAGCAAACGTATTTGTGCTAAAATATACAACAAAAATGTCAAATAATAACCTAAATTGAGATATTTTAAAATTCTATAGACTTTCAGTTAACCTCAAAAAAAACCCTGAACTTTAAATAATAATAAATAAAAAGTAAAGCATTTCCTTTGATAGGATAACTTGCTACTAAGTGATCAGAATTTGTGTTGATGACAGTGAACCTCTGAAAAGAAAAGTGCCAGGGATGGATGTTTCCCAGTTACACCTTACCCACTATGATGCATTAAAGGGTGAAAATACTAGAAAAGAAATGGCTAGAGAAAATCAAATGTGATGACTAGAGTCTAGGTATGAAAAACCATAAAATATCCATAATGAAAATAGAGTTGCTAAACAAAACCAAAATGACTCAATACTTTTTTTTTGTATATATAGCATTCCAAGCCTCCCAGTTTAAGACTCTGATTTCTTTGTTAGCCTTGAATTAATTATATTGATTTAAAAAACACAACACTGATCAAACTTCATGACTCCGAGTAACCTTAGTACTGTGTTGGGAATGTGAACAACACCTCCTCACCAAAAAAAAAAAAAAAAAAAGAAGAAGCATATGAATGGGAGATTGAGCTTCAATGTTACTTTGTAGTTGACCCATTGGAGATGGGGTGGTATAAAGCTCTCAAACCAACTTAAACAAGCAAATCTTGCCCAGGTGAGGAAGCCGCTAAATAGCACAGGTGACTCTGAGGTGATATATTGTAAGCCTACCCCTGTCATCCATTGCAGGATTCAAGGCTCCTGGATATTCTGCTTGAATTACTTTTTCCTGTAAAGCAGATGTTAGGAAAAGAGTAATTGGCCAGGTGGCAGTGGTCAGGCTCTCTCGCCCCACATTTCGTGAGTAATGATTGTGTAACAGCTGAGATCACGGACAGCACTGAGCATGTGCGTCATGAGGTACTTGCTTGGCCATGGGCTACTTTTGCTCTGTAAGCATTGTAAGCTCCACCTGGAAAGCCCTTGCAGGTGTGTGACGGTGTGGAATGTTATGTCTGTTGCTGCCACGGCCACCACCAGAGAATAAACATGTCTTCAGCTCCCACAGCCCCTCACATTTTCTTCCAGCCTCTAAGTTCATGCCTTGCCTACCCTGGGTTTGGCCAGCAGTGTCATATAGCAAGATAATTGGCATAGTCAGCAGGATTCCCAGCAGGTGGAGGAGCCTGAGGCTCCAGTGGATGGAGGAAGCCAGTGGCCACCGCATAGCATGTGGAACCTGGTGACTGAGGTCCTCTCTGCATGGGCCCCTGTGGAAGACTCGGAGACAGTAGATGGGTCCCAGGATAGCAATGAAAAGGTGTTAGAGGCAGTGAGCTCCCCTTTGCCGGAAATGGCAGCACTGACCGCTACTGGCATCGTCGGCTGGATTTTCCTGACTGCCCTGAAGGTGAGTATGGATCATGCGCTATGTGATGCAGTGCAGGTGTGCCATGTGCAGAGATGTTTGGAAGAACTAGCTCAATGTATGGTGGTATTAGAGCAAGAACTGCATGCCCCAGAAGAACCCACCATCTCTGATAGTGAGCTGGTAAGGGAACATTATGAGACTAAGGAACGTTATAAGACTTTGGGTCCTCACTTGTTAGCAAGGCCTGTTGTGCAGCAGAAGGAGGCGTGGGCGGCCAAGGAGGCATGGATGCTCTGGGAGGCCAAAGAGAACAGGAACGGGACAGACTCTGCAGTCAGGATGAAGTCCAGGAAGGCCAGCAAAGAGCAAGGACTAACCCCAGTGGAGAGAGAGGAAAAAGGGAAAAGGGAAAGGGAAACCATAGAGTTGGGTCAGGGCCTGCCGAACCCATCCCTGTGGAGCCCTGAGAAGTCCACTGAGACTGCAGAGAGCCAGAAATGTCGCTCAGGATGGCAAGTGAAGTGCAGGAAATACAAGGACCTGGGTTTCAGAGTGGTGGACGATGACGGGGAAACCATCCCTGTGCTTGGAACCAACTGGACATCCATCCTTTCAGCTTCTACGTTGGCCCAATGAGTGGAGGATCCTCCAGAAGATGACAAATGCTTTACAGGTGGCGTGTGAGACACCATTTTGAACAATGCCCCGTCCACCTCTTTGGATTCCTTAACTGCTACATCGATGTTGGCAAGCTTGGGAGAAGTAGAGAGACGGCAGCAGGCAGAGGAGATTCGAAGTGTGACAATCCCAAAGTAGGGCCGAGCTGGTGAAGGCCCCTACCGGGTAAGGAGAATGCAAATGTGGGCTGATGTGTTGACAGAAATAAAACTGATAAAACAGCGCAATGCTCTGCTCCTGGAGCAATGGAGGCAGCGGAGACTGTAGCAGCAGTTTACCAAGTGTGGGAAGTGCCCACAGCAAGAGATACGGGCGGTCCAGTTAGAAGATCACATGGCGCCCACGACGTTCCTTCGGATGCCCTTTCACACTTTGAAACACGGTAGAGGCTGTGTCCTTACCTTTGGAAATTGTATGACTGTGTGTGTGGAGGTAAACTGTAAAGTCTGTGTCCCATGATGTGCTACTAACCTGGTTCTCTTGCAGATTTAGAACAATGTGAACCAGAGCTTATAAAGCATTTGGAATCACGTGGGTGGGCTGTGAACACCTCAAAAATCCCCCCTTTCAAGGGGTGGGCCTGGCACCTGTGGGGCGTTTAAATCCCACAGGGGTGGAGGTGCCTGGGTGGAGGCGCTCTTGCAATCTCCCAAGGACAGACTGTGGACTGGACTTGGCCTTGGGAGATAAAGGCACTCCACATGTGGTGGGTGGCTCTTTTCCCATGAGGGCAAGGACTGCCACATGAGTCCCAGGTGATACTGGGCACTGGGTTTTGCTATGTGTTGGGGATGTAACTATTTGTTTTTGTAGCATCTGCTGCTGTTGCAAGATGTAAATCCAAGGGTCAGTGTTGCTTGCCAAGGAAATGTCACAGAAGATGGACTACACCTAGCTTGTGGGGCAAGAGACCCTGAAGGGGATGGAACATAGGGAAAAAGCAATTGGCCAGGTGGCCGTGGTCAGTCTATCTCACCCCACGTTTTGTAAATAATGATTATATAACAGATCACTTACGGATCTGAGTGTGCGTGTCATGAGGCACTCGCTTGGCCACCGGCTACTTTTGGTCGGTAAGCATAAATAAGCTCCACCTAGAAAGCCCTTGCAGGTGTGTTGGGCTGTGTTAACGTTATGCTGCTGCGGCCGCCGCCACTGCCCCCACCATTAGAGAATAAATGCATCTGCAGCTCCTGTGGCTGCTCACATTTTCTTCCAGCCTCTTAGCTGGCGCCTTGCCTCCCCTGGGCTCAGTGAGCTACAGCAAGACAGACACATGAAACCAATAGCCTAATAGAGTTCATGGTTAGTCATATTCACTAAATTTTTATTGTTTGAGCAGCTCTCTGTACTGTATAAGGTTACATAATTTTTCCTTTTGTGGCCAAACCTGAAATAAAATATATAACTTCATTATTTTATGAGTTATGACATTTATAGTAAGTATGTCATTGTTAGGTAAAAGACAAAAGATAGATGTCCTATAAAATATCCAGGAAACAGGAATGATTATCAGAAATTGAGAAACCCCTATAAGCCTATGCCCCAGAGATGAACAAATTTTAAACTTCTTGGAGTAGACTTATCTAAATTTTTCTCCTATGGTCATATAAGATTATGCTCTTATCCCCTACTGAACCTCTTTTTAAAAAATATTTATGTCTTATTTGTTTGGCTGGGCTGGGTCTTAGTTGCAGCATGTGGGATCTAGCCCCCGACCAGGGATCAAACCCAGGCCCCCTGAATTGGGACTGTGGCGTCTTAGCTGCTGGACCACCAGGGAAGTCTTTGAACCTATTAAAACACTTTTGCATAGCATATATTTGCCTCATTGGCACTTTTAACCAAACATTGTATGTAAGTAATTTTAATCCCTCCATTTCCCTCTAGAAAGGCCATCCCTTCCATCAGTTTTTGCTAGTCTTTTTGCTATCCACTCTACCAGATTTCTTTAATTTTAAATTTACTTTAAAATTATTGCCTCCTTTAAATTTCTTCCTACTTTAATAACTTTCTAAGTCCTGTTCATGTATCTACTGATTTCATGTTAGAATAGATCGGAAGCTTAGTCAGATATCCTGTATTCCCATGCACTCGTCTCAGTTTTTAGTCAAATCCATTATAACCGTATAAGTACCATGAACCACTGAGGCAGGCTGTGTACTATAATCACATTTTCCCTTTTTGCCATTTTTTAAATTATTATTATTATTTTTTGGAGTAGAGTTGCTTGCAATGTTGTTAGTTTCTACTATACAGCAAGGTGAATCAGCTATACATAAAAAAATACTCCCTCTTTGTTTTTTATTTCCTTCCCATTTTGGTGCCACAGAGCATTGATTAGAGTTCCCTGTGCTATACAATAGATTCTCATTAGTTCATATAGTATCAGTAGTATGGGTTTCCCAGGTGGCACTAGTGGCAAAGAACCCACCTACCATGCAGGAGACATAAGAGACAGGTTCGATCCCTGGGTGGGGAAGATCCCCTGGAGGAGGGCATGGCAACCACTCCAGTACTCTTGCCTGGAGAATCCCGTGGACAGAGGGCCTGGGAGCCTGGTGGTCTATGGTCCATAGGGTGGCAAAGAGTTGGACACGACTGAAGCGACTTCGCACACACGTACCGGCCAATAGTATATATATGTTAATCTCACCCCCTCTTCCCCTTCTTTGTGTCCATATATTTGTTTTCCACGTCTGTGTCTCTATCTCTGTTTCGTAAATAAGGTCACTGATACCTTTTTTCTAGATCCCACAAATATGGGTTATTTTATGATATTTGTTTTTCACCATCTGCCTTACTTCATTTTGCATGACAGCCTGGGTCCATCCACCCTTTTTGCTGTAAACAGCTAAGACTTCCACACTTCTCAGCTCAGGACAGTTTTCTACACAGTCATGTGTGTTGGGTAACATCAGTTCTGGAGCTCCCCGAGCCCCCACCCCTGCCCCTGGCTGCCAGTCTGAAGTGGCCGCCCCCTGCATCGCCCAGCCCCTCTGTGTGACTCTCAGGATTCCTTACATTTCTCCCTGGAGTTGGGTTTCCCAAGTCCTGTATCTTCCCCTGAGTTCTTCTTCCTCTTCCATCCAGTCACTTCTGAGAACGGGTGCCTGAGATATACATTCACAGGGCGGGAAGGGGAGGGCGCGGCAAATTGAGAGTATCATTGACATATATATATATATATATATATATATTCTACCATGTGTAAAATAGAGAGCTCGTGGGAAGCTGCTGTGGAGCACAAGAATCTCGGCTCAGTGCTCTGTGATGACCTAGAGTCGTGAGATGGGGTGGGGTAGGAGGGAGGTCCAAGAGGGAGGGGATGTATGTACACATACGGCTGATTTTGGAGAAAATGGTATTTGTTTTCTTCTTGTTTCTCTTCTCTCTTCCTCTTCATCCTTTCTTTCTCAGTCTCTTTCTGTCTCTCTGATATGTAATTGTATTTTTTAACTAGTTTCCTACTCTGGGGGCTTTCATCTTATCCCTTCATTTTCATTATTATAAACATTGCCAGTAAAAAAAAAAGTCCAGTATTTGAGCATATCTCTTTGCACACACATTTTACAATATGCCATCATTTTCCAAATTACCCTCCAAAATTTAAGTTTCATGTCTAACAAGTTTGTGTAAGAGTAATGGCTCTTCTCCTACCCTTTTCAACATTAAGCATTATCTCTTTTATCGTTTTCAATTTGACAGGCAAATTAATTTCATGCCATCTTTCATTCTTCTGAATATATGCCTTTGGAAAGCAATATATTTCTGAAAGTAGAACATTCATTCTTTTACATAAATAGTCATATGACAATTACTACTGAGAAAGACAAATGGTAAAAAATTTAAATAAATTTGGGGATAAAGATCAATTAAATATTTAAGTAATTATGAATTCCCTGTGGCTCAGTGGAAAAGAACCTGCCTGCAATGCACGAGATGCATGAGATGTGAGTTCAATCCCTGGGTCAGAAAGATCCACTGGAGGATTAAATGGCGACCCACTCCGATATTTGCCTGGGAAATCCCGAGGACAGAGGAGCCGGGCAGGCTACACTCCATGGGGTCACAGTGTCAGACACAACTGAGCGATAAGCATAGCACAGCACAATTATGAATTAAATGTGCGTGTATGTTTGTAAAGAGATAGTATGTTAGGTTAAGAAACAAATCAAAAAAATTCTGCTACATCTTTGTGTCAATAACATCTTACATTTAAACTTGAATGTTGTTTTCTATCCCCTTTATTAATTTTTTAAATGCAGGTAAAGTACCAATGACCAAAATGTGAGAGCCCCCTGGTGGTGAAAGTGGTGAAAATGCCTTTAGACACGGAGACATATTTATCCTTCGCTTAAATTCTAAATCCTTCAGATCCAGGTATTTTAAAGTTCCTGGAATTACAGGGGGGAAAGTTAATAAAAAGATTAACGACACTAACTTGAAATTTTAAAGTTTTCAAATGTAACTTAATTAGGGGAAATTATGATTTTTGGAGGTGATAAAGGGCTAAGCTCAGTCGAGTTCCTGAATGTCCCTGGAAACCGCAGAAATCACACCTATATGTCACAGAGGACTTATCATGTGCCTGGAGCCTTGATGACCACTCTCAGAAATTTTAAAGCCCCTTGAGATGGTCTCCAAGAAATTGCTGTCATTTTCTCTTGAAGAAAGTGAGGATATGCAAGCTGGAGAATATAGGAAGTGTGTCAGTTATTTGCAAGGGTCAGAAGGGCTTTGTAATAGTGTAATATTTGTGCAAATATCTGTACAAATAATTGTACAAATAGTATAATATTTGTAATAGTGGTTCCCCTCCACACCTGGACCGCAAAGGCATAAATAGAAGCTGAGAGTAGGGCAAGCTGTTTCAGGTCCATATAAGGAGTAACTTACAATTTTTTATTAATTTTTATTTGAGTATAGCTGCTTTACAATGTTCAAGCTATATGTATGCATGTAGCCTCTCTTTTTTGGATTTCCTTCCTATTTAGGTCACCACAGAGCACTGAGTAAAGCTCCCTGTGCTATATGGTAGGTTTACACTAGTTAGCTATTTTATACATAGTATCAGTACTATACAGATGTCAATCCCAATTGTCCAATTCATCTCCCTCTTTTCCCCACTTGGTGTCCATACTTTTGTTCTCTATGTCTATATCTCTATTTCTGTTTTGCAAAAAACATCACGTATCCCATTTTTTCTAAATTTCACATATATGCATTAATAGATGAAATTTGTTTTTCTCTTTCTGACTTACTTCATGCTGTATGACAGTCTCTAGGTCCATTCATGTCTCTTCAAATAACCCCATTTCATTCCCTTTTTATGATTGACTAATATTCCATAGAACTTACTATTTGAAAAACATTATTTTAATCTCACTGTTTGCAGATGACATGATCCTCTACATAGAAAACCCTAAAGACTCTACCAGAAAATTACTAGAGCTAATCAATGAATATAGTAAAGTTGCGGGATATAAAATTAACACACAGAAATCCCTTGCATTCCTATATACTAACAATGAAAAAACAGAAAGAGAAATTAAAGAAACAATACCATTCACCATTGCAACAAAAAGAATAAAATACTTAGGAGTATATCTACCTAAAGAAACAAAAGACCTATACATAGAAAACTATAAAACACTGATGAAAGAAATCAAAGAGGACACAAACAGATGGAGAAACATACCGTGTTCATGGATTGGAAGAATCAATATTGTCAAAATGGCTATTCTACCCAAAGCAATCTATAGATTCAATGCAATCCCTATCAAGTTACCAACGGTATTTTTCACAGAACTAGACCAAAGAATTTCACAATTTGTATGGAAATACAAAAAACCTCGAATAGCCAAAGTAATCTTGGGAAAGAAGAATGGAACTGGAGGAATCAACCTGCCTGACTTCAGACTCTACTACAAAGCCACAGTCATCAAGACAGTATGGTACTGGCACAAAGACAGAAATATAGATCAATGGAACAGAATAGAAAGCCCAGAGATAAATCCACGAACCTATGGACACCTTATCTTTGACAAAGGAGGCAAGGATATACAATGGAAAAAAGACAACCTCTTTAACAAGTGGTGCTGGGAAAACTGGTCAACCACTTGTAAAAGAATGAAACTAGAACACTGTCTAACATCATACACAAAAATAAACTCAAAATGGATTAAAGATCTAAATGTAAGACCAGAAACTATAAAACTCCTAGAGGAGAACATAGGCAAAACACTCTCCGGCATAAATCACAGCAAGATCCTCTATGACCCACCTCCCAGAATATTGGAAATAAAAGCAAAAATAAACAAATGGGACCTAATGAAACTTAAAAGCTTTTGCACAACAAAGGAAACTATAAGTAAGGTGAAAAGACAGCCCTCAGATTGGGAGAAAATAATAGCAAATGAAGAAACAGACAAAGGATTAATCTCAAAAATATACAAGCAACTCCTGAAGCTCAATTCCAGAAAAATAAATGACCCAATCAAAAAAGGGGCCAAAGAACTAAACAGACATTTCTCCAAAGAAGACATACAGATGGATAACAAACACATGAAAAGATGCTCAACATCACTCATTATTAGAGAAATGCAAATCAAAACCACAATGAGGTACCATTACACGCCAGTCAGGATGGCTGCTATCCAAAAGTCTACAAGCAATAAATGCTGGAGAGGGTGTGGAGAAAAGGGAACCCTCTTACACTGTTGGTGGGAATGCAAACTAGTACAGCCACTATGGAAAACAGTGTGGAGATTTCTTAAAAAACTGGAAATAGAACTGCCATATGACCCAGCAATCCCACTTCTGGGCATACACACTGAGGAAACCAGATCTGAAAGAGACACGTGCACCCCAATGTTCATCGCAGCACTGTTTATAATAGCCAGGACATGGAAGCAACCTAGATGCCCATCAGCAGATGAATGGATAAGGAAGCTGTGGTACATATACACCATGGAATATTACTCAGCCATTAAAAAGAATTCATTTGAACCAGTCCTAATGAGATGGATGAAACTGGAGCCCCTTATATAGAGTGAAGTAAGCCAGAAAGATAAAGAACATTACAGCATACTAACACATATATATGGAATTTAGAAAGGTGATAACGATAACCCTATATGCAAAACAGAAAAAGAGGCACAGAAATAGAGAACAGACTTCTGAACTCTGTGGGAGAATGTGAGGGTGGGATATTTCAAAAGAACAGCATGTATATTATCTATGGTGAAACAGATCACCAGCCCAGGTGGGATGCATGAGACAAGTGCTCCGGCCTGGTGCACTGGGAAGACCCAGAGGAATCTGGTGGAGAGGGAGGTGGGAGGGGGGATCGGGATGGGGAATACGTGTAAATCTATGGCTGATTCATACCAATGTATGACCAAAAAAAAATAATAATTAAAAAAAAAAAAATGGAGAGGGCTGCCCTGTGAGGTAGTGAGTCCCCCATCTCTGTGAGCATTCAAGCACAAGATGGAGACCTACTGGTCAGAATTGCCACAGAGGGGATTCAGGCTTTCAGGGAATGGCATGGACTACAGTATACCCTTCTCACCCTCCAATCCTGAAACTGTGTGTGTTTCTAATCAATAGTCATGTGGGAGATGGTGAGGACGTTGGAGGCTGTTGCTTAAATCAAAGAGTTTCAAGAATGAAAGGTCGTGTCAGGGCAGAGGTGGGTCTAGATTGGGGTGAGTGAATGTCATTTGTCTCAAGTCCCAGGAGGGTAGATGTATCTAGGCTGTGTTTTGCCTTATTTCCAAAAGGACAAAAGCACACTTGTGATCCCCAGCAACCCTCCAGTCATGAGCAGTGAATTTGGGCTCACAGATGGGGTGGTGCATATGTCTGTGGGATGCTGGCGTTTCTTTTTGAGCAACAGTTCCATTTATGTTGCACCCTTGTGACCACATCTGCATATTTCAGTCTTTTTGAGATTTTTGCTGGCATGATTCTGCCATTCAAAACAGCAAGGACATGTTCCTCTTCTATTTTTATGCTTTAAAAAAACAAACAGACCTTAGAATTTGACAATCTTGCAGAAAATATTGTGTTTTTTTTAAAAACACACATGGTTATAATCAGACAAGTTGTCAGAAGAAAGGGTCATTTCCTTGCTATTCAAGACTTCTCTGTTATGCTCTTGGAAGACAGAATATAAGACGCAATTTCTAGCATTGATCTATATTAATTTGAACGGGTTATTTTCCTGATACTCACCTCCCACAATGAAACATTCTAATTTAGTTGGCTTAGAGTACATTGGGATTTTTAAAAAAGCCCCCGGTGGCTTCAACATTCTGTAAGTTGGGGGCCCTGACCAGCCTCAACCAACAGCCACATGAGAATAATGGTTCTCAGATAAGCACCACTTCAGAATTACTTAGAAGGCTTATTAAATCAGATTGTGGGGCCACCATTCTCAGAGGATCTGATTCCAGGTGTCTGAAAAGGAGTCCAGGAATTTGCTTTTGTAACCATTTCTCAGATGACCCTACTGGTGGTGTGGGGATGACCCGTGAGAACCACTGTACTCAGCTGAGAGAAGCTCTGGGTTCAGTTGCAGATAGCGTGGCTGGAATCTCCTTCAGTCCCTGTGTGACGTCTTATAGAAACAAGCAGGAAGGGAATTCCAACAGCAGTGAAGAGGTTTTAAATCCCACCCTGCTCCCTCCTGCCTTCTTCTCTGGCCCTGGTCCTTCTTCTCCTCTTATTCACTGCATTAACTTCCTGTTGTTGCTTTAACAACTACGTACAAACCTAAGTCACTTAAAACAACACAAAGTTACTGACTTACGGTTGTGGATGCCAGAAGTCCAGTGGGCTAAGTGGGTCTCACTGGGCTAAAATGAAGGAGCTGGCGGGGATGTGTCTCTTTCTCGAGGCTCCAGAGGAGAAACAGATTTCTTGCCTTTTATAGCTTCTGTGAACTACCTGCTCAGGGCCCCTTGTGTCTTCAAAGCTGAAAATGGCTGGTCCAGTTTTTCTGACATCATTTCATGCAGACATTGACCCTCCCAACTCTCACTGTCATTTTTAAGGATGCTTGTCGTTACGCTGGGCCTATCTGAATCATGCAGGTTAATCTTCCTACTTTAAGATCAGCTGATTTATCCACAGATTCTGCAGCTGCAGATGTGAACATCTTTGGGAATGATGTTCTACTATCACATCTTCTTAACTAAAGGGGTGGAATGCTTGAGTGTGAAGCCAGCTCTACAACTGCAGAGCTGGGTGGGTTGACCTGGAGCAGATTATTGAACTTCTCTAAACTGCTGAAAGTCCAGGACTTAATGTAATTACTCACAGTGTTAAGACGGGCTTAAATATTTCAGTATTTAATTAGCTAGATAGATAGATGGATAGATGGATAAATAATGTCAGATCCTGGCCAAGGGATCTTAGAAAATCTCAGCTATTATTATTGCTGTGTAATTGTCAATGTTTTTATTAAGAGTTATACTTCTTTGCCTGTAGTCACCCAGTTCCCCACTTCATAGGCAAACACTGATACCAGTTCATTGGATAGTCTTTCGAAGATGTTCTATGCATTTTCAACCATACACAAATATAAAATTTATTTGTACAAGCGGGAAACTATAACTTACGCTTTCCTGAGTAATAATTTAATTCACATCAGATTCCTCTTTCTTTTAAATGGCTATATGGTTTCCGTTTCATCAGTTTACTTCAATTTCCTTAGCCAGGCCTTTATTGATGAGCATTACGCATCGTTCAGTTCTTTTATAATTATGAACAGGGCTAAACTAATATTCTTAAAAGTTAATAAGAGGGGGGATCGGGATGGAGAATGCATGTAACTCCATGGCTGATTCATGTCAATGTATGACAAAACCCACTTCAATATTGTAAAGTAATTAGCCTCCAACTAATAAAATAAATGAAAAAAAAAAGTTAATAAGCTTGCGGGTGCCCTGTATATCTGTTACATAAATGCCAAGAAGTGAACCTTCCAAATCAAAGGTTAGAATTTTGTTGTATATTGTTAAGTTATGTCTCTTGAGATCTTTTATCCACTTAATTTCTGTCGTGCTGTCTGGGTGTGTCCACACATTCTTGGCTGACCCATGTCATGAGCATTTTCGTTTTTGCCACTCTGATAGGTGAAAACAGTATCTCAAGAATTTCATGAGCCTCTCCCATGAGTGAATAAAGCATCATTTCATATAGTCTTCACACTCATATTTCCTTTTCAGTTAACCATCAATTTATGTTCCTCACCCATTTTTCTTTTGGGTGGTTGATTTTTTCTTTAATAATCGATTTATAGGATTTCATCACAGTTTGACAAACTCTTTTTTCCATATTATGAACTATGTATTTTTTTCACTTTCTTTGCTTTTGCCTTACAAAAATATTCTTTATGTGGCTGAATCCATGAACTGTTTTATGACATCACACTGTTGTATCATACTTAGAAAGACATCTCCCATTTTAGGTTATATGAAAACTTTTTTCCATTTTTCTTCTAACTACATTAGTTTGTGTTGTTTAAATCCCTGGAACTTGTTTTAATTTGATGAGTTGGGTAGTATGCACTTTCATCCCCGCCCCCCCCCCCAGAAGTTCTAGTTATCTTAACACTATTTATTGAAAAATTGATTTTCTTTCTATTGATATCCAATGCTATTTTTGTCACACACTGAAATTTTTTTTGTTTATTTGTCTTCTGGTCTCTCTTTTCTGTTCTGTTCTTCTGTCTATTCAGGCACCCTGCTACATTCTTGAAATATGTTTAAATACCTGGTACATCTATTTCTGCCTTATTTACTAATTTTTTGAAGATTTTTTTTTCTGGATGATTTTGCATGTTTGCCTTAAAATCAGATTATCTGGGAAAATATCTGTTTGGTATTTCATTATTGTGGTCTGAATGTATAGATTAATTCAAGAAGTGCCCTTCTTAGGGTATTAATAGTTCTTATATTAAATAGGATCTGCCATTGCACTTATTCAAATGTCCTTTTGTATATCTGAAAAGCATTTCAGAATGTTATCATATGGCCATGTGTGTGTGTTTTCTCAGCAATGTCCTACTGCTTGCAACCCTATGGACGAAGCCCACCAGGCTCTTTTGTCCATGGGATTTCCCAGGCAAGAGCACTAGAGTGGGTTGCCATTTCCTTCTCCAGGGGATCTTCCAGACCCAGGGATCAAACCTGAGTCGACTGCATTGGCAGGCAGCTTCTTTACCACAGAGCCACCTAGAAAGCCCACTTTTATTACATTTAATCTTTTTTCTTGTTATGAATAGGATCTTGGTTACAAAAGGGTGATTGTTTGCATATCCTTAGGCAGTCTGTTTTTACCTTTTACCCAGTCACTTCACAGAATTATCTTTACCATTTGTAATGCTTTTTCAATTGAGACTCATGAATTTTTTAGTTTTGCAATTATATTGTGTGCAAATAATATTTCCATCTTCATTTTCAGTGTGCATGATTCTAATTTCCTTCTTTTATGGATTTGTGTTATGGCATTTAATTTTACCACTATCTTGGATTCATTCCCCATGTTCATTTCTAATTTTGTAAGTTTGTTCTCTTCTTGCATAATTTAACCAACCATTTAAGTATTTTGTTAGTTATTTTAAAATGTTAGATCTATTTCATAGTTCTGATATCAATTTGCCTTCTAATACATTGATCCTTGTATTTGTTTTTATTAATTGGATACTTATTTATTTAGCTCCTTTATTGTTTTCAAGCTTTAAACTTTTCATTTTGTATTGGGATACAGCCGATTAACAATGGTGTGATAGTTTCAGGTGAACAATGAAGAGACTCAGTCACATATATACATGGGTCCATTCTCCCCCAAACTCCCCTCCCATCCAGCCTGGCACGTAATATTAAGCAGAGTTCCCTGTGCTATACAGTAGGTCCTTGTTGGCTGTCCTTTTAAAATATATCCGTGTGTACTAGACCTTTCCAAGCACCATGACAATCTCTTCCCCTGGCAACCATAGATTGGTTTTCTGAGAGTCTCTTTCTGTTTTGCAAGTAAGTTCATTTGTATATTTTGATCCTCTATTTTTGCTTATATGAGTATGCAAAGCTATAAATTTTCTTCCAAGTGTTGTTTCTGGAATATTATATAGGTTCCAACATTAACTATATTTGTTAACATTATTTCTAGATAATCTCTAATCTCCGTTTTGGTTCCTTTTGTGACTCTCAAGAGCAAATTCCACTTAAGAATTCTTGTTTAATTGTAGTTTTGTCATATTGAGTTCAGAGACAGTTCTGATTTGTATCATTTCCACTTTCAAAAATTTAAAGAACTTTTCTTTGTGGCCTAATATTAGTATGTCCTCAAGACTGGAAATTTTTTCCCTTGGATACTGGAAGTAAGTCAATTATGTATATGTTGTTGTCATTTTTGTTTAGTCTCTTAAGTCATGTCCGACTCTTTTGCAGACCCCATGGACTGTAGCTGCTAGGCTTCTCTGTTCATGGGATTTCCTAGGCAAGAACACTAATGGGTTGTCATTTCTTTCTCCAGGGGACTTTTCAGACGCAGAGATGGAACCCACATCTCCTGCATTGGCAGGCAGATTCTTGACCACTGAGCCAGCAGGGAAGCCCTACATTACATCTAAGTTGTAGCTGTAGTTCAGTCACTAAGTCATGTCCGACCCTTTGCGACCCCGCGGACTGTAGCCCACCAGGGTCTTCTTTAACTATGTGGTTTACATCTTTATTTTCTTCATTGTTTGTGTATTGATATGTTTGATCAGTCATGGCCTGAAAGAGGTAAAGTCTACTGCTACTAGCGTATTTTTGCCTATTTGTCTTTTATTTCTTACTTTATGAATTTTGATGGGATATTTTCATTATGTGTATATATATGTATATTTTTGTCACAGGTTATACTTTTTTACTATTATAAAGGGCCATTCTCTCTCCACTCTGTCTACTAAAGAGCATGACTGATGCCATCTCTTTGTTTGTGTTTGCTTGATATGCCCTCCACACCTTTTTTTTTTTTTTCCATTTATTTTTATCAGTTGGAGGCTAATTACTTTACAATATTGTAGTGGTTTTTGCCATACATTGACATGAATCAGCCATGGATTTACATGTGTTCCCCATCAATCATCAGTATTTTGAATCACCTTAAAAAATCATCAAAAGGGTCTATAATTAAATTTTTGATTCATTCTGAGAGTGAGTTGAGCACATTTCTGTTGTGTGATGTCATACTGTATGTTGTGTTTTCTCTTTGCATGGCTTCTTTAGTTCATCCCTCCCCTTCCTTGGGCATCCCCGGGGTCTCAGCAGTAAAGAACCCACCTGCAATGTAGGAGACTTGCAGGAGACACAGATTCAGCCCCTGGGTCAGGAAGATCCCCTGGAGTAGGAACTGTCAACCCACCCCAGTATTCTTGCCTGGAAAATCCCATGGACAGAGGAGCCTGGTGGGTTACAGTTCATGGGGTTGCAAAGAGTTGGACATGACTGAGCATGCATGCAGGATCCCCTCCTGGGTGTGTGTTATTTCTTTTTATGTCGTGGAATGTTGATGGGCTGTTTTTAATTCTTGTAATGGCTTACATGTAATGACAAATGTTTCTGAGATTCTTGATCTTCTTTTTCTAAAGAAATAATCAAGCCTTCACAAAGACCTATGATGAAAGTATGAAGTATCATGAGAATGCCACCCTTCATTTTTACTTGATTGTATTTACATGAGTTCCTCTGGTATTTACATTTATATCTTAATAGATTTATCATCATTAAAGGATCTGTATCTTATCCTTGATTATAAACATTACCTACTCTCTTCCTTCTCCTATGAATTTTATTATAGTAATTCTAAATTGCCATCCTTTTATAACAATTGATTTCTGTCCTATGATTTTGACAGTTGCTTTGCTTCTAATCTTGTAGTAAAAGAGAAATGAGGCAGAGAACACATCCTTTTGACTTGATTTCTTGATTAATTTTTCATATTTTATTTTGAACATTTTTAAACATACAGAAAAACTGAAATAATTGTGTATTGAACACAACCATTACCTAAATTCTAAAGTTAACATTTACTCTATTTGCTTTACCAGTGAGTGATCCATTTATTGATCCTTCTAACCATCAATCCATCATATTTCTTGATATATTTCAAAATAATCTACACATAGGCATTTCAAAATAAACTGCATTTTAGCTTACACATTGTTAACTGGAGTTTAATATAAATAATCTTCAGTTTTTCCATTAATTATTTTTTTCTAATTGTCAGGATGATTTCACAGAGGCTATAATTCCTGACTATATTTCCATTTGAGAATGTGCTCTCAAATCTTTATAATTGAGTGCTATTTTGCCTGACTATAACATTTTGTTTCTATGAATATTTTACATTGTCCCACTGTCTTCAAAACGGGGATGTCATTGTGATACAGATGAGTGTAATTATGATTTATATTCTTCTTTTAAGTGAATTGATTTTTTTTCTTTTCCACCCAATTATAAAATATTTATTTCCCAAAGTCCTAAAAAATAAATCCAAATAGAGATATGGTTCTTGTTGACTTTTCTATGTCAAATATTCTTAGGACATTGTGACCACTTTAATTTTTGTGTACAAGTCTCCTTATCTTGATATTTCTGCAGTACTTCCTAAATAACATTCTAATACTTTTTAGTTCATTTATATGCCTCTCTTTCCTAGGAATACCAGATTCCTAGAATACCAAAAATATGCAGATTTTTGATCTCCTCTTCTTCCTCCCCCATCTTGAGTCCTTTTTAATTATGCACCTATCATCTATGCATAACCTACTTAGGCTATTTTTATAAATCAGTGCTACATATTATGGACAATGTCTACTTTCTCTGGGCTGATCACAACATGACAATCAGTTTATGAATAAAAACAAAAAACAAACAAAAACCCCTCCTTTTATTTCCTGTGCTCTTAAATGGCTTATATTCCACCTCCTTGTCTGCAATCCACCTTTTATCTTTGCTTTGAACTGTCAGATTGTTTCATTAAATTTTTTTATTATTCATGGATATCTATTTTGTTTAAATGATTCATTGGCTCAGTTCAGTGACTACCTTTTCTAGTTGAGCATATATGTTCCATTTGTTCTCCCAGTGCTTTTCCTAACCTTGTCCTGTATTGCATTTATATAAATGCAATGGGAACTTTTTGATTTGTTTCACACACTTTGATGAAAGGCCTTCCTAGATCAGAAATTTATAAAAGTACCTGATTTGTTCAGGGCTGGAACCACAACATATTAGCAAGAATTACTCTCAGTTCACAATGAAGCAACATCTGACATGGAGTTATATACATATGTGAACTGTTCTGCCTTCTCTTGTCTCCAGCCAGCAGGAGTTGGCTGCTCCTGATTCTGAGCATCTCTTCTCCACCATGTCCATAGAGATGGGGATATAAATGATCACAATGCCAGACCAGCTCTGGAGACATTTTCCCCACCAGCACACCATCACATTAGCAAAGTTTGTGATGAATTAAGCCATAGGTAGTTCTTCCTCTACGCATAATTCCCCTCTTTTGAGAAGGATATTTTGTTGGTTGTGACTGAGTTGCTACAGATATCTTTTCATGGTCACTTCCACATTTCCATTTGTTTTGCTCTGCCTTTGAAAGCTGCTTCCCAGGCGGTACTAATGGTAAAGAAACTGTGCACCAATCTGTAAGACTTAAGAGATGCAGGTTCGATCCCTGGATTGGGAAGATCCACTGGAGAAGGAAATGGCAACCCACCCCAATATTCTTGCCTGGAGAATTCCAGGGACAGAGGAGCCTGGCGGACTGCAGCCCATGGAGTCACAGAGTTGGACATGACTGAGGGATTAACACTCTTATTTTTATGAGAGCTTTATTCTGCTCTGTGTAATGTCTTTAACATTGCTTATTGCTTTTTTTTATTTTCAGTTTTATTCCTAGCTTTCTAAAGGTGAGAAGTTTGGATAATTGGAAATTAGGTGCTTTATTCAGAGCATCTTGACAGAAAACTTGCACATACATATTTGCCTTTCATCCTTTTGACAGTCCTTCAGAGTGGGCATCGGTGTCCTCATTTTACAGATGAACAAAGGAAACTCAGGGATATCACATACCATGGCCAGGGACACACAGCAAGTATGCAACAGAGCTGAATTCCTCGCACCCTCCACCACTTTCGTGTACATCTCTCATAACTGGGAACAGAACCCAAACACAGACGGGAAACAGCCCCCAGAACACAGGGAGAGCTTTGACACTTGAAACAGACTAGAGAAAACAGAAAATTGCCCTTATTTATCATGAGCCAGCTTCACCATGGTGACAGACTGTCTAATTGGCTCATATGTATCTTTCCATTTCAGGATATGATCACGCTTGATAGTACACAATTATCTTCATCCCACCTGGGCAGGGATTTGGGGCCACTTACATACCTTGTTGCTATGTTGGGTCCCTGCTGGAGAGTGGAGTGGCTTTTGTGTGACATGATGAGTCCCAAGGGCCCCCTCCCTGTTTCCTGTACTTAACGCACAAAGAATGTCTTCGCATGCCTGGAAAACCCCATGGACAGAGGACCCTGTCTGGCTAGAGTCCATGGGATGGCAAAGAGTTGGATACAACGTAGTGACTGAGCAGGCAGCTCTCACCTCTTAGCAAATTCAAACAAGGCTTTTACTTCTTAAGTCTTACTAGTAAGTAAGCACTTCATCTCTTGATCTTTTCTATTAGGATAATTTTACAAAGCTGTTTTCTCTTCATACAGCCTCAGTGCTTCAAGTGTTTTAAATTATAGTAAAAATGTTTCTTAATCAGATGTGATCCTTTCTTAAAGAGTTGTAGCATTTTTTTTAGTGTTCTACATTTACTTATTTCTCATCATCATCAACAATAGTAAATGTTTATTGACATCCTATCAAGCTATGCCCAGGTGGATGGTATATTTCTCCTCCTGATGTGCTGGATCAGAGGATGGGCAGTGGTCCCCAAGGATGGCTGAAAGAAGGTTGGGTGCAATGCAGCTTTCTGAAGTAATTGTGAAAATGCAAAGGAAAAGGTACATTTTGTTGTTGCAGGCATTTTTGTGCAGTGAGGACGTAAAGTCATTTGCCAGTCAAACCACAAAATCCGCCAGAATTGCAGCCGTCAGCTGTCAGCATGACCTTTTCTAGTGTAACACGCCATGGTCTTTTATGCCATACAAGACAGTATGACAGAACTGTGCAATGCTTTTCCAGGAACTCTCCCATCCTCCTTATCTTCCCAAGAAAGAATATATTCTGAAAAAGTATGTTTATCACACATCAGTCCCAGGAGCTCAGAACACAGCCAGAAGTCCTATACACTAAGATTTATCTTTTGCAGTTTTATTCATCATTAGGTGATAGGAGTTGTGTGACTATAGATACACCATGTGTCCACACATCCGCACACTCACACAGTCCACATTGTTCAGAAGCAGAGGCAGCATCTTTCTGTCTCCTGGTAGAAAAGGAAACATCAGAACTCATTTTACATGTCATTCTGAATTCAGTAGGAATTATCTAATTGTGTCTAATTGAACAACTGAGACCTAAACTACTCATTTCAACCCCTGCCAGACTTTTGCAGATTTATTCCATTTTCCTGTATAGAATGTAACGTTTGGCACAAATCCTAGATCAGATGTCCTTTGCCGTTGCCTTGCTAAGTATTAGCCTGAGTGAAGAATAGTTTGCATCATCTGTTAAAAAAAAATTCTGAATATCCAGTTTCTTCTTTTCTGCTGAGAGAACTCTCACATGTCTCAATATCCCACCTAACCTGGAAACGCCCCCCTCTTTAACTGCATGTGAATGTCGCATAGTGTGTTTAATGGAAACAAAATATGAAATCTTGATCTACACCAATAGCCAGATAATGTCCATACTCTGTACAGTACTAGTCAGTTATTAGAATAACTACTGAAACTCATTTTAAAAATAAAAATATGTTAACATGATAAAACCAAAATTGCACATGGTAACTGCGTGTGTCCGACTCTTGGAGACCCCATGAATTGTAGCCTCTGTCCATGGAATTCTGCAGGCAAGAATACTGGAGTGGGCAGCCATTCTGTTCACCAGGTTTACCACACTATTGACTTATTATTCTGTAGAACTCAGTCATAACTTGCTTAAAAATTCAAACGAGCAGAAATCAAATGGTATATTTAATTTTATTTTTATCTTTAAAGGATGAGTGTAATTGCTTTAGATACTATAGATATAGCCATTTTATCTAAAACTATGGTGAGCTAGAGAGTTAATAAAAGTAGACAAGTTAAATATATAATTGTGAGAATTCCTACCAGGAGAGAAAAATGTACATTTTGTTGTTGCAGGCATTTTGTGGAAGAAATGACTTCAGGGAGGTCTGCAGAGGGGCAAGTATTCCAGGAGTGGGTGATGGCAGTGATCTGGACAGAAGGGAGGTTTCACAACAGCTGCTGGTGTTCCTTCTCTTCATGGGGTCTGACTTTTTGGCACGGTCTCTAGATCACTCTGTTACTCGTTTCTCCAACACCAAGAGCAGTTTGTACTGGGCACCTTTTCTGTTTAAGAATGAGCCAGGAGTTCTAACTGAAGCCACTGGGCCACCTGCTCTGGCCTTGGCTGTGTCTGCAGCTTCCCTTCTGGGTGCCCCACCTCTCACTCTGTCAGTTCCATGCCTACTCACTACTTTCAAGGTCCCCAGATCACCAACCTCTTCTTTGACTCAGGGTCTTCACAAGTGTTGCTCCGTCTCTTCCCCTCCAAGCCCTTCTTGGTCTAACCAACCTCTTGCACTCAGCCTTAGGTTTCAAAGAGAAAGAATTGGTAGTCTTCTCTAGCCCATCATTTTCCTGCTTGCCAGGATTGTGACCTTTAATTTTGCAATAATCGACTTCAGTACACCATGACTCTCTGATTAGAGGCTAAGCTCCATGAGGGCCCACACAGGTCTATTCTGTTTGCCAAGAGCCCAGAATGTGCCTGAGTGGGTTTGCCAACCTTACCTGCCAGGAGCTCTGCCCCATGTCCCACTTCCCCTGGTCTCCAATCATGTCCCTCAAAGCCATCTCCAGCCAGCCAGTCTTGGCCCGCTCAATTGGTGATTTCTCCTACCCATCTGACTGAGGATCATCAAACACGCACAGAGGAGGGTGTGCTAAGATGTGCTCTTGGCCACAGTAAGCTTTATGTGACTTCCCAGTAAACTAATATGGTGTTAACATGATAGGATACTAGAGTTTCTCTAGAGATGAAAGGCAAGGTCAGAGAGAGATGTATAAAACTGAAGAAAACTGTGCCCGATGTTATTTGCAAGGTGTTTGAAACATGTAAGCTATGGAGTGAAATCAGCTCTAAACCCACACTTGGGCCCCCTCACAGAGGTACCCGAATTTGTGAGAAAACCATTTTTGTCCAAGCTTGTAGCCAGGAAAGCAGATAGGCACCTTGGCCCCTTGGCTATTTTAACCCCTGTGGCCTTTAAGTAAGATGGAGATGTCTGAGTTCCTTATTTCCCACAAAAGAATAACACCATACAAATTTTATTGAGAAAAATTCACATAAAACAAATCCATGAAGCTTTTTAAGATCCTGTTTAATGCTGTCATAATCATTATCAGTTAAGGAGTCTAAAGGGCTGAGTCTCAAAATACTCAGAGATAATACCAGCGACCTTGATAAGCAGTCTTTGTTGAATGTCAGTACCCATTATTTGAAATATTAAATAACCTTTCAGGAGTATTGCAGAAAGCTGTATTTAGCTCGGAGGCAACCTTGGTAGCATTTCTCAATGCCTCGTGGGTAATAGGGTCCCAAGCAGGAATACAAAGCTGTGTCCTATTAACCTTTGTTCCCAGACCTAAAGATGTTTTGCTGTGACCTTAATACCCAGGCAAGTTGATGTTCACTAAGCAATTTATAAGCAATTTCAATATATTTATATATTCTCCAATACAAAAACCAGTTCCCAGACTAATGGGAGATCTTTGCACTGGAAGCAAAAGTCCAGTGTTGAGCATTCTGTGTGAACTGCACGAATCATCTGAGAAAATGAGAATATGCTTCTCATGCCAGGAAAAATCAAGCATGTTTTATACAGCCATAGTCACAAGTATTAGGTAGTCCAAACAGTTTGTTTAGAGTTTTCCATACTATCTCACTGAAAAACTCAGACTTTTTGGCCACCATAGTTACTATGTAATGAGGGTTACCTGAAGGAGATGAGAATCCTTCCAAGCAAAGGTTAAGTTAACTAACATCCAGAAAGCAGCCTACAAAATGCTCAAGCCTAACTGGATTTTTAAAGGATATTCTGAGGCAATTGATGGTTGCCAGGTTTATACACAACCTCACGTGCAAGGCATTTAGTTTTGTGTCTCCTTTGTTGTTGTTTAGTCACTGTTGTGTCCAAGTGTTTGCGACCCAAGAGACTGAAGCACATCAGTCTTCCCTGTCCTTTACTACCTCCCAGAGTTTGCTCAAATTCATGTCCATTGAGTCAGTGATGCCATCCAACCATCTCATCTTCTGTCATCCCCTTCTCTTCCTGCCCTCAATCTTTCCCAGCATCAGGGTCATTTCCAATGAGCTGGTTCTTCAAATCAGGTGGCCAAAGCGTTGGAGCTCCAGCATCAGTCCTTCCGATGAATATCAGTGTTGATTTCCTTTAGGATTGACTGGTTTGGTCTCCTTGATGTCTAAGGGGCCCTCAAGATAGGTAAGGAGAAACAACGATAAGAAAGGATTTTGCACTGAACTGTAGACTCTTTCCAAATATTTTATTATTTGTCCAATATTCCTGTATATATGATTTGCTACAGACCCCATAGCTAAGATGCCTCCCTGCAATATTATTAACTACTTATCAAAAGAGGGGTTCCATTTTGCCTTTGAAATAACGTGGAAGGCCAGTGGCAAATTGAATAACTTGCCTGAAAGATGGAAGGAATTTTGCATTTAGATACTCAAAGGTGGGAAATTGGGCAAACTTATTTAACTGTTATGGCATTTCAGAGAAGTGAGTCAAAGTGGAGTACCCCAGGGCCCTTGGTTGACCCAGGCATGGGGACAAAGGGAAGAAACCAGGTGCTGAGAATTTCAATACGGGACATCAGGCTTGGCTGCCAGCTTCCAAGCAAGAAGAATTGTACATAGTAGAGACTGGCCTCTAGAGGAAGCTGCCTGTTCTGGATGCTTCCTGAGAAAGACAGCTCCAAAGTAGACAGGTGGGGAGATGGTGCAAGAGCGATATATTCATAATAAGCAATATAAGAAAGTTTTGCATTATGATCACTTATCAAAAATACAGAATTATTTAAGGACTCTTGCATTCAGGACTTTCCTGGTGGCTCAGACGATTAAGCATCTGCCTACAATGCGGGAGACCTGGGTTCAATCCCTGTGTCGGGAAGATCTCCTGGAGAAGGGAATGGCAATTCACTCCAGTATTCTTGCCTGGAGAATCCCATGGACAGAGACACCTGGTGGGCTACAGTCCAGGGGTCACAAAGAGTCGGACACCACTGAGCAACTTCACTTTCACCCGCATTCTGTTGTCTGTAATAATTTTCCAAGGATGCTGTGACGTGTGAAGTCAAAATGTTAGTTGCCCAGTTGTGTCTGACTCTTTAGGACCCCATGCCTCTGTCCATAGAATTCTTCAGAATACTGGCGTGGGTGGTCCTTCCATTTTCCGGGGATCTTCCTGACCCAGGGATTGAACCCGGGACTCTTGTGTTGCAGGCAGATTCTTTATCATCTGAGCCACCAGGAAAGCCATGTGAATGTCCATTTATTGGGAGGAAACTGAGGCTAAGTAAATTCCTCAAGGGTCCCTTGCTATTACAAAAGAGAGAAAGATCTTGACTTTCTGCCCTGAGGAAGGATTCTGCCCTCCTCTTGGGCTGCTCCTCGCATTTGCAAACCAATAATATTGTAATCCTGCAGGCTGCTGATTGAAAACTAAACCTGGTGAATAAATGTTTAGTGCAGTGTATGTGATTGGTTCTCTTTTTCTTGGGGACCATTTCAGGTTGTAAGTGCAATCTGAGATGCTCATCAAACCATAAAAGGACAAGAGTCCATTTACAGAACAGAGGTAAAGAGATGGACTGGAGGCAGACATGGAATCCTGAGCTGATGAGATCATTAAGTACAACTGCTATGGGTTAGCACACCTGGGTTGGTCAACTCGAGGGACATGAGCTGGTCTAGGGGAGCAACGGCAATGTGGCTTTGGTTCATGCACAGGTCATAAGATACCTTACAGGATATTTTATGAGCTGGGGTACCATGTGCAGAGTAAAACTATGGCTCCATCAAGCACATTTTTAAGAGAAGTGGTACTTATTTTGGGGGAATCCACAAGGAGTGTCTTAAAGTTCCTGAACTGTAACCTTCAGCCCTATGGAGAGATATGACACAATCAAATAGACTCTGTGTAGGAGTTAGAAAAATATTCAAGGATTGAGGTTTCAAAGCAACAGAGAGAGAAGTGATTGTAGCACTGAATTATAGCACTGCCATGATACTTTTCTGTTGTTCAGTCACTAAGTCGTGTCTGACTCCGCAACTCCATGGGCTGTAAGACGCCAGTCTTCCCTGTCCTTCACCATCTCCCGGAGTTTGCTCAAACTCATGTCCGTTGAGTCAGTGATGCCATCCAACCATCTCATCAGGTGCACAAAATATTGGAGTTTCAGCTTCAGCATCAGTCCTTCCAATGTATATTCAAGGTTAATTTCCTTTAGGATTGACTGGTTTGATCTCCTTGCTATCCAAGGGATTCTCAATAGTCTTCTCCAGCACAACTGTTTGAAAGAAAAACTATTTGTGTAGGATTTTTATCAACTTCTAGGCATTTTGAGTCAGGCTTTAAGTGTGTTAAGAACTCTCCCTCTTTCTCTCCTGTAGAATCTCCTTAGGATTGAATGGGATGAGGTATCCTTGATTCCCCCATGAAGCTATGAGAGCATATGATTCTAAGAATTAAGTGTGAGACTTGAAAAGTGATTTGAGATGACAAATTAAGCAATGAAAACAGAGCCTGATTCACATAAGTCATCAGTCTTGGAACAGATCAATCTTTGTGTTATATTTGTGGCTGAGCTGAGCTGCTCATAGCAAAGCCCAGAGGCCAACACACAATGAGGACTGTGGAAATCAGAGCAAACTCTGAGAACAGCTATAGAGCTATGATGGAGAAGCATGAGGGAGAGAGAGAGAGTAGGAGAATGGGGCAGAGTGAGGCACACGTACGTAAGGGAGATGGAGAGGACTGTCCAAGGCTTAGAGCAAAGATCCAGCTAATCCAGAATCTTCCATCACACAGTCAGGAAAGGCACCAGGAGTCAGGAGACCTACTCTCCTCTTCTGTACTTTGGAGCAAGTTACAGTACTTTGAGCCTCAGCATCTTCATCTCCAAATGAGAGGATCAGGTCCAGATGATTATTTCTTATTTAGTTGTTGAACATATTATGCTATAATTCAACATTTTAAAAAAGAGATTGTGTATTAGTCAGCTCTGTTTGCAATAATGCAGTGTAACAAATAGCCCCTAATTTGAAAAACATTTACCTTTCTTGCTTTTGAGTTTCCTGGCTGGCTGAATATTGGCTGACCTCAGAAGGTTAGGCTGCACTGGCCTTACCTCTACATATCAGATTGGGCCACACTGATCCCACTCATCTGTACGTTTCTCAGGAAGGGAATAATGATGGATTGACCACAATTTAGTATCCTGAGTCTCCAAATATAATAATCAATCCTCCCATAAGCATATTTTAATATATTTTAAAGTTGACAAAGGAAAGAATAGTTTGTGTAGATGTTGCAAAGATATTAGGAGGAAAAAAAGAAAAGAAAAGGCAGCAGTTTTTCTCTAATAGAATATAATACATGATTTCTTATCTTAAGGAAGTCCTCAATCTGTGCAAAGCCAAAGTATTTTATTCCTTCATTCAGTTCATCTAAATTCTCAATGAAAATATTAGGTTAACAGACAAAAAGCTTAGCACAAAAACCTATGTATCAACTTTGTAAACTGAATAGGAATATAAGCATGATACAGAGCCACTGTAAATCTGGTAAAATAATTAAAACATTAAGGTGTTTCATGCTGTCCTCACCTGTAATCAAAAGAATAGGACAGATGTAAAGACAGAGAAATGGTACCCATCTTCCATCTGCTAGTATTTGTTATTAAGACATTACATTTCCTAATTCCTGATTTTGCCAGTGGAGCTAGGATAGCTCAAATGAAAAGTCATCAGTGGATAATGTTATTTTACTTTTTAAAAAGAATGGTGAACTCCATTTGGACATTTTGGTAAAGATATAAACCAGAACTTTATTGTGATTTGTAGTGGAAACCTGGGCAGCTGGCTTCCTGAGTGGGACACAAATGCAAACGCTGACCCCCAGGAGTGGAACCTGTTATCCCACTGTGGTTCCAACACTCTAATTTACAGTGAGGCCATATGAACATTTTCTTTAATCAGAAGCCATTGCAATATTGCCAGAAATGAAATGTTGCCGAAATAAAGGATTTTCAACAGCTTACTGATCCTTCATTACACTGTAAATCCATAGACCAAGTGAGGAACATTCTGTGGATTTATGCCAATAGTAACATAAATTTTAATTAAAACCATGTTGAGAATTTTTATTCTGGAACAAGTTACCAGTTTATATTGGTATAATAAATAAGTTTATGGAGGGAAGTGGGTAAATCAGCCAATACTCAGAATATCCATACAGTTTTCCAGTTGTTAATATAAATTTCCATGATCAACAGCACCAGGCAACCTATAGATATGTGAACAGACACAAAGAAAGAAAAAACAGCGGCGCTGATGATGCATCTCGGCATTTCACCACCTATTAGATTACACAACTAGAAATTGTGCTCCTGCTGCTATTTGTATGTACTTTTGTTTCATGCATGCACACATATGTGAACTATTAGGAAAAGTAGGAGTTCATAGTTGTATCATGTATGTTTTCTTACATCAAAGAGTATGTATGCCATTGGGGGAGTCTAGATGTTAATCAAAAGTAACTCAGGGATTTTAAGCTGTATTTTATTCATTTAAAAATGTAATATATATGTAGTACATGCCCATTTTTGAAAAACTGGGAGATAGAGATTAGCAAAGTAAAATAAAACAGAATAGAATTGTTTTAATGCCACCAAGCTAAGGTGGAGACTATGACCATAATGGTCTTTTGCATTTTTTTCATGTATGCATATACATGCTTATAAAAATGCTACACAAGCATATTTTACATATATATTTTGAATGGAGTCATACATTATCTAACATTTTATAATGCACTGTTTTACTCAACAATATGTTATGAATAATGTCTCTCTATTAATAAATACAACTGTATCAGAATTAACTTTTTCTGCAAAATATTTTTGGTCTCTTTAGATGTGTCTTCCCTGTGGTAGGAGGCTAAACATTTCATGCCGGGACATTCCCCACATTTATCTTCATGCGCTTTTGAGTTATAAGGTTATTTTTAGATCCATTACCTATAATTGATACAGAAGCACTTTGAATTGGCACAGAAGTGAATTAAAAAATTCTACAGTTTTGGTGGAGGGATGGATAGATAGGTCAGTGGGACAGAATAGGGAACCCAGAAATAGGCCCCATACACATATGTCCAGTTGATTTTTGACAAAGATACAGAAGAAATTCAATGGAAGTAAGATCATCTTTTGTTTCGTTTTCAGTAAATGGTACTGGAACCATCAGACATCCATAGGCAAAAAAAAAAAAAAAAAAAAAAAAAAGGACCTCCTATCTCGTACAAAAGCTAACTCAAAATGGATTACAGGTGTTTTGTTTAACACATGATCCCAACTAAACCAAACAAAAAGTATAGAACATGAAAGCCTGAAGGGAATTTACAAATCACCTAGCAGCTAGCTTGTGCTCCAAACCCAGCAATTATAAACAGGAAAACGCTGGCTCATGGGCATCCTTCCAGCCAAGTTGCTGTCCTTCAGATCAGCAGCTATACAGCAAGGTCACCAGAACACCATAGCACCTTGAGTCTCAGCCACTAAATCTAAGAACTGGAGTAATCTCACCTAATCGCCTGCATAATGAAAAGATCTCCTCTGTGCCCTTGACATTCTGTTATATCTGATCCATCCCATTATTGGAGAGCTTTCAAGAGCATCATCGGGGAACATGTGGGTCTTTAGAGATAGATAACCCCAAGGTCAGGGCTTCCCAGGTGGCTCAGTGGTAAAAAATCCCCCTGCCAATGTAAGAGATGTGAGTTTGATCCCTGGGATGGGAAGATCTCCTGGAGAAGGAAATGGCTACCCACTCCAGTGTTCTTGCCTGGGAAATCCCATGGACAGAGGAGCCTGGTGAGCTACAGTCCATGCAAGAAGTAGGACATGACTGAGGAACTGCACAACAGCGACACCAGGGTCAAAGCCTTTTTCTTCATCTTCTACTAACCCCTGTTTACACATTAGCATAATTTTTACATGAAAATTGTGAAAACACATGTGAAAACACATTGCTGATTTTCAGCATTATGAGAAAATAAGCTGATAATCTATAACTGGAATAGGTCTCTTAGACACTCGGTACTGGTACGATCTCCAAAAAATCCTGGTATGATACCAAATCAAGTATTTCTTGTGACATCTAGCATGTTGCTGGTAATCAATATAAGTTTATTGAGAATAATAAATAATTATGCAAATCCAAAGTGTTTGCACTTCATGCACAGGGCATATTGGAATCACTTCTGTAATTATAATTGAGGTGTTATTATGTTTAATTATTTCCACTCAATGGCCTGATTAGGAAAATTGCTCACATTGTTTCCCTTGCATAATGTGCCATTAGGGGGATAATTATGGAAGAGTCTGTGCCCCCAACCTTCAGCTGAGCTTCCATCCAGAAGTGAGCTTGACCTCATCAGCATCCAGAAGGTTGAATTCAGCTACAGATTCAAATAATCGGTCTTTTTGTTTTGTTTTTCAAGATAAACATTTTGGTCAACCCAAGACACTGGGAGTTGATGTACTATTTCACCCATGTGGATGTTTTCCCATTTATTTTAATCCCAGTTTTCAGCATGTTGACTTTCTCCCTCCGCCTACCTGTTGTCTGTTCACACGTGCTCTGGCTGTGTTGGCCAACCAGATGGAGATTTCTTCCTCCATGTGTCCATCAGCATGACTGTAAATATATCCTCTCCTGGTGGACTTGGCGAGGCAGTAACATTTGAGAACATGTGTGCCCTGCCATGAAATTCCAACGTGTGGGCAAATAGTCTTGACAAGGGAAGTAGTGATGAAGTGGCTGGTAAGGAAATGAAAGGAGTTCTGTGGACTGAGGAACTCAATAATTAGGACCAGAGTCCAAGGGGGGGGCTGGAATGAGAGACCCAGTTAGGAAGCAGCAGGGGCCGGCGGCCAATATGCCCTGAATGTCACTGACTTCTCCCTAGTGAAGCCTTGTAGCCTTGACCCAGATGACATCATCCAGCCCTTTGTCCAGTTCAGTGCCTGGAGCAAAGGAGGGGAAGGAAAGATGAATCCTGGTTCTGCCACCAGTCCACAGTGTCAGCAAGCTTCTCAACCATTCCGTTCTTTGATTGATCATTGGACGTTAGGAAAATAGTCTTCCAAGAAAAATGAAAGCATGGACAGGAGTTGGAGACAGGGTGGTCACAGCAGGAGCCTCATACAGCGGGGCGGGTGCCAGGCTTGCTCTGTTGGTCCACACAGCACCTCAAGCAGCCAGTGCCTCACACACCACCTGGACTCGTTTTGTTTTGGATGGGTGCTCTCAGA